>NC_090939.1:325543532-326179782 GCF_040938575.1 Ambystoma mexicanum | reverse complement strand
CACAGATTTTTGATCTTTGGAGAATTTGCTCCCAGCTGGCAGAAATCTATACTTATCTCAATATGCAAAAAATGGGATAAGAAAAATCCTAATAACTACAGACTCCGAGCTATGCTGGATAGCAGTCAAAAGATGTTCACTGTGCCACTAATGAGAAAGTTAAACAAATGAGCCGAGGAGAAGGTTTTGCTTCACAAGCTCCAAACAGGCTTCAGAAAGAACCATGCTGTGCCCTCCATGGTTTAATGGCTGAGACGGACCACACTAAGGAAAATAAACTATAATTTTGTTTTGTAGATTTTACAAAAGTGTTTGACTCAGTGTCTCCAGATTGAACTTGGGTAAGAATCCATAGTTGGGATATTGACCTGAGTTTATTGTATCTCATAGAAGTGTTTTACCTAGATACATCCATGATGGTTCACATTTCTCAGGAGGGTCAAGTGACACAATCAATTTGCAGTAATCGTGGTTTAAAGCAGGGGTTCGTTCTCGCACCCCTGCTTTTCAATTTATATGTTTCAGATCTAGCCTCTGCAATTGGTGCAGTGTGTATCTTCCCTGCGCTTTTGCAGTGCGATCTGGTATCATGGCTCTGCTATGCTGATGATATTGTACTGCTGGACCGCACCACAATTTGCCTCCAGCGTTTCATTGATGCCTTATCCTCTTATGCCAAGGTGAATGCCCTAAAAATCAATGTCAACAAAACTAAAATAGTAATTATTGGCACGGGAAATAGGGAAAAAAAACATTCATCTGCCATTTAGAGAACACACCTCTTGAAGTGGTGGATTGCTACTTGTATCTTGGGGTCCCTATCAAATCACACCTTCATTGCACTTTTTACAGTGATTTCATCATGCCTAAGGTTCTCAGGAAGTGGTTGTCCTTAAGGAAATTCATTGGTAATTTAGGGGCTTCAATATTGAAGGATTAATATCGATCTACAGGACCAGTATTGTGCCAGGTAGTCTCTATGGCAGAATTGTGTTTTCCAAGACAAAAATGAACTGGCTGGAACTTTTGGAAGGAAAGATTTTACGCTCCTTCCTGGGTGTTCCTTCCTCAGTTTCTGTCGAAGCCCTCAGGATGGAACTTAGCCTTTCGTCATTGTGATCACTTTGGTTGTGCCAGCGTAGCAAATTTGCTTTATCTTTTTACTCTCCCAATTTGCCTACCAATTCTTTTTTGGGTTTAATTACCAATCACTATGGTCAAGCCAGCTCTAACCCTTTTTTGCAGGATCTTCTGGAAACTTCTAATACGTGTTTGGCCGACATAAGCCAATCTTTGGGACAGTTGATTGATTCTCCTGATGCTATGAGGAAGCTGAAAGATAAAGCTAGAACATGCGATGCAAATGTAAATCTTAGTGCATTACACAATAAGAAGAATCATGCCCTTTTTACCAGTCAGGGCTTTTGTTTAAATGATCCGTGTACTTATTTTGTAAAGTCTAGTACTAGCCAGTTAAAGAGGTTAATTTTGTACCTGAGATTAAATATTTTCCCCACCAGGTAACACACGGGTCGATGGATGGGGATCCCATATGATTATAGACTCTGTTGATTATGAAATAACGAAGTAGAAACCCTACGACATTTCCTAAGCTCACTGATCTTTATATAAAATGGTATTCTGCCACTGCCCTGAGTTTGGAGTTTATAGAATCAGGCCAGCGTTGGAATGGTGCGTACTGAGCTGAGTCTACTGTAAGAACGCATCTGCCTTTTATATCTAGAAAGAGGTATTGACTAAAATAGCTCAACTTTAGTATTTCAAATCATTTGTCATTAACATATCTCTTGGTTGGCTCTGGTTGAATTAACTATTGTACATGCATTTCAATTGACTATGTTTTACCCAACTCTAATTGGCATATCCTCCTTCTTGGTTTAATTTCTTTCTCAATGTATTGGCCTGATTTACTTTTAACTACTGTTTCATGGGTTTTTATTCTATTTGTCAGTTGAAATGTGGATGCAGCTACTTTTGTAACTGTATTGGTGCTATACTATCTACATTTAATTGGAATACGGATGCAGTCATATTGTTTTTAATCTACATTAGTTGAGTTAATCATTGTCTTTGTTTCTATTTAATTTGTGCTTCAGGTTTTATCTATAGCCAATGCACAATAAATACAAATAAAAAAATAAAAATAAATCGTATTTCAGTTTAAAAAGTTTACTTCTCTTGTTCTCATCTGGAAGTCTCATTATATCCTTCTCCAAATCATCCACAGCTGTTCTCAGTGCAATCAGCTCCTAGTTGTTCTCTTTTCATTTGGCTCCTGAGAGTGTCATTAGAACCCCAGCATCACACACTTGAAGCTTTGCCATACAGTATCCACTTACACTTCAACATTCATATTACATTCAATGTACCCCTCTGCTTCCCTTACTAGCTCCTCTCTCAACTTGTAATACAGAAGTGTTCATTCTCCATGTGTATGATCTTCTGGGTGAATAATCTAAAGGAAAAATCATCTCTATTGGTGCATGATCCGAAATCACAATGTTCTTAATCTCACACCCTCTATTTACTATTTTTTTTTTAAGTTGCGGGACTCTTTCGGCAATTTTGTTGACAAGCCAATTCTTTTTGCTAGTCTGACAAATTCTATTACTTGCTTAAGAAAACATTGTCATGCAAATAATCCTGTCATTTGACTTGGTAAACAAGGCTTCTCTGTTGCTAGTTGATGCCTGTCCATAAGTCTGATTAATCACTTTCTTCAGGTACCGCCTCTGCCTTAAAATGTTCTTTCAAAACGTTGGCATGTCTTTCAAAATCCCTTCTGTCAGAACAGTTTCTCAGTGTACGGAAGCACTGACCCACAGGTAAGTTACAAGTACGATTTAACAGATGATTGCTTATATAGAGTAATAATGTATTTCGATCCACCGGTTGTGTATGCAATTGAGTTATTAACAGGCCATTGTAAGGTCAAATCAATACATTCAAAAAAATTACTTTAATGACACTGTACTGCAATGTAATCTTTTGGTTCTGATTTATAACCAAATTTTAAATTCCTTCAAACCCTCAACGTTCCTGGCCCATATTTAAGAATATCATAAATGGAACAATGCCATTTTATGATTTGATCATTAAGTGGGTTATTTACATTGGACATGCATTTCTCCTCATAATCTGGCATGTATAAATTGGCAACATTAGGTGTACAGGTGAAACCAATGCATGCGCCTTTTATATGCCATTAATACTGGTGAATCTATGCCATTTTTGTCCCCCAAATAGAATTTTGCTGAATTTTTGCATCCGATTTTACCACTTTTTTACTGTAAAATTCAGGGGAACACCCCTGCACTCCTCTTTCCTCCCACCACTCCCCTCTCTACAAACCTTACCCCAACTTACTATC
Source organism: Ambystoma mexicanum (assembly GCF_040938575.1). NCBI lineage: Eukaryota > Metazoa > Chordata > Amphibia > Caudata > Ambystomatidae > Ambystoma > Ambystoma mexicanum. The sequence continues at coordinate 326,176,391 of NC_090939.1, read as the reverse complement.
TGCAATTTTGCTGAAAAAAGTGGTAACAAATGCATGGTGAAAATTCGGCAAAAGTGTATTTTTTGGTAAAAGTGAGGAATACCATATTGGTTGCTATTGTGGTGGGTCAGAAGCATGAGACAGACAAGGGTTCACCATGCTCACCTTAATTTTATTCAAATAAAGGAAAATGGCCGAACTTTCCCTAACCCAAGGGTGGTCCTACCTAACACAACTAAACTAGGTTGCTCATTATCAGTGTACATGTCTAAATGAATGTACGTCCTCAGGCACAAATCTACCCTGTTCTGCACTACCACTTATACTAAAGAACTAAAGACCAGGGGAATGACTCCCTTCTCCTAGGCGGAAAGATGTCTTTCCAATGAATGTTCAGATCCAGTAAGGGATCTTTAAATAGTGGTTTGCTATTTTCTTTACCAATTCGTTCAGTTCTGATATAGGACATTTCCACATCCGGTTTAGTGTTTTTTTTGGTATCCTTAAAGTCTCTTCCTCAGGGGTTCTGACCCCTGTCTTCCTCAGTACTTTGTTCTTGTCATTGAATACTCTTTCTTCCTCTGATAGTGTTGGTTTCTCTACAATGAGTCTAATTTTTGTGTCTCCCACTTTCTTCTCTTTCTCCCTGAGATTTGTATCTTGTACCCAGGGTTTAACCTCACTCTTTTTATGGTTGTCGATACTATTGGGAAGAGCAGGAGGTGTCCCCCAGAAAACATTACTCTTCTTATGGCTTTCGGTGTTACTGGGATGAATAGGATTAGTCCTGTAGTAAGGCTCCCTCTTTTTAATGCTTACAGTACTACTGGGACGAGTATGATGAGCTCCACAGTAATGCTTGTACTTCTTAATGCTTTCGGTATTACTGGGACGAGTATGAATAGTCCTGTAGTAAGGCTCACTCTTCTTACTGAACTGCCAATTAGAGGATTGCCATTCGCTCCAGCCACCCATCTCCCCGGGTCTCCTGCTCCACCGTATCCTTCTTGGCTTCGGGTATGTGTCACCGGGTTGGCGTCTCTCTGCTTCTGGGCTGATTCATTTGGCCTTTGCAGGATGGCATCAGTACTTCTGTGCTTCTCTTCCAGTACACCTTGCTGTACCTCCTGGATTGTTCTACCAGCTCAAAGAGAGCTTCCCTCTCCCTCTGTCTCCTGGTAATCAAATGTCCCGTGTGTTTCTCTTTGCGGGTTCACTTCTTTCTCCGGGATCTCTTGGAATACATCTTCTTGCAAGGCACCAGCACAAAGTGTCTCCTACTCTCCTTCGCTGATCCAGTCGCCACCTTCCAAGAGTGCGTCCCTCCTGGAATACTCGTTTGGCTCAGAACTTCTGTTAGGCTCTCTTGACACAGGTGATTCTCGTGCACCTGTTTCTGCTTCTGACCCATTTGAAACTCCAGGGTCTCTCTACATCTTTACTCTGCTCCTCCCATTTTTATGTTGTGAGTTTGAGGTTTTCCCAAGCACACGCAGTAGTCCTTACTTTGTGTTTGGAATAGGTTTGGACCAACTTTATTGGGCTTCCTCATCTTAGTGTCAGACAGGTTCTCAATCTCTCCTCCACTATAGGGTTTGATCACCTCAGTACCTACTTGATATGTGTTTTCAGTAAGGTACCACAGGAACACATATAGGAGGATTCTGGCTTCATCAATACCTCTGGATAGTCTTTTTAATTGGATAATTGGGGAGTCCCTTCTTTGAAACAGGAGTCCCTATCCCTATCCCAAACACGTGTGTATGGGTGCGTTATAAATGCCATATCATATCATCATAAGAGGGGAATCTCTCCCGGTGAGATTCCGCTTACCGCCCCACTTGGGGGGAATACTGTGTAGCAGGCTCACCTCCCTTGTCTCACAATAACAGGCTCCCTTCTGGGGAGAAGTGATCGAATCCCACGATTGGTCACACTATTTAAGAAGAAATTCTTAGCAAAAACCACGTTGGCTAATTGGACTATACAATTACTTTGGTCCACAAAAGTACATTTGAATAATACCATCGTTTGATTTCCATATTACTTTGAAGTTATTTTCCCCAATAATTAATGGTATTGATGGAATGCCAGAATGATGTTATTGTAGGAGCCCTCTTTGAGTGGAAAGTGAACATGAACCTGTAACACAATTTGAATAGTTTTCTCAGAAGGCTATACAACAGGAGTGCTAATCAGCCACAAAAAAAATGTATACGATGTTTTAAATGCACTTCAAGTTGATAATTTAATGGTACGGCATTTGGAGTAATTGTTTTAATTAACTTTAGGAATAGGCAAAAAGGTGTTTTTTTAAGTAAGGTTTTGTAATAACTAAGAGCCTGGTTTAGGTTATGTTGCGGGTAGAATTTAAATCTACTCGATCAAACAGCCTATACGGCACACTTTAACTATACATTTGATGATTAGAGCTAGGAAATATATGAGGGAGTAGCATCCTTATGAAGACCCCCACACAGAGATGTTATAAGCTGTTTCAAACATTCATGTCGATGCAAATCTGTCACTGTTTTGCACTTGGGAGATCGTATGTGTATGCATGGTAGTGCCCTTCACAGCACATCCTCACTTTTTCTTTCCGCACAATATTTGCAAACATGCAAGTGATTTGCTTTTCTATGGTATTTTGTAGTTTCAATATATGTGTGCATGAATCGAAGTAACCGATTATTTGATGGTTTAAAAGACCAGAATCTGATGTTTAGAGGATATATGTGTTTCAGCACAATTGTCATATTGCAGAGCTAATATAGCCCTGATGTGCAGATGCTAGCAGAGCTTCACTACTGGTCTGGAATTTTCAGTAGGAGACTATCCCTGTTTGTTATGAGGAGGCCCCTTGAACTTATAGGTGTTCATCCCAACCCATCCTGTTGTGGGAACATAACGGTGTTGAAAGAGTGAAATAAAAGAGAAACACTAACAGATGGAACCAGGAGAGAGCATTCCTAGAGCATTCCACACAGTGAATAAAAGGAGAAAAGCTGAAAGCTAGGACAAAGAGGGAACGTTAGCCCTGCATCACTCGAGTTGGTGCCCATCAAAGTGGCAGGACGAACTTGGAATGATAGGTCTAAAGGCAACTGGCGCTGCTTCTCTATTATTTCGAGGATGAGAACAAGGTCACATCCATTGGTGCCAATATGGATTTTCCGGAAAGATCACGAAGAACAGCCCTGCTTAAAGGATCAGGAAAACACCATAAAATGTATCCCATCCAGACCTACGAGATACATTGTATGTGAATATTTTGCACGGATGTCTTTTCAGCATCTTTCCACGCCTACCGGATGTTCCTGATCCTGGGTGGCACAGGAGCCCTTTTTTGGTGGCTGTAATGTTTTAACCATTCTCCATCCAAAGGCATATGGGGAAGCCAGGAGCATTCTGATGACCTAGATTGACCCTGAGGTGTGTATCCAGCTCATCAAAAACCTCTCTGTGGAAGTATTTTCCAGAAACCTCCCAGTCCATCTCCTGGGAATCTTCGTCAAGAAGGTTCTCACAATCAGCACTCTGATGGTGGCTCCATCAATTACATATTTATCAAAGAATTAATTCAGAGTAGCTCTTCCACTTTTTGAGGATCCCCCGTCATGAAAGGAATCGTTAAAGGATCATTAAATTAAACGACAATCTGCCTGGGGATTGGGCATAGCCTTCAAGTGATATCCATGCTTGTAGAAAGTGATCTTCTGTGCAAGGAGGATGTCCCAGCATGCCTATTGCTACCTATTTTGCTTGAGCAGACATATGGATCTATGTGAGGAGCTGCCCACCCTTCTGTAACACTCTTTTCTGTGTTCCAAGCAGTAAGCCAATACAAACTACTGAAAACAAGTGGACCGACCCATTTTATCTGATTTGTGCATTCTGTGCAATTATTAGCACCTGAGGACCTCTGACACACCTGCATAATCACTCAACTAATTTAATTACAAAGCTGTCACATTTAACTGCTGTTAAAAACCAAGTCTCAACTTAACTTCCTTAAGTTGAGGCTTGGTTCCTGTCTCAAGGGAAGACGCTGTTGTAACTAAAAGAAAGTCCATGTGTGCTTAAATGGTTTATTTCAAGTTTGTACATCGTCTTTCCAAGACCAGGCTATTGGCAATGCTAATTCCTCTAACCAGAATGACAGGTACCACCACTGGTATCTGTGGAATTTCCACCTGGTTATACTTTGTTGCTAATCCACATTCCAAAGCCTCATTGGAAAATGGAAGACATACCCTTCAGAGATAATTCCACCGCAGTTCATTTCTCAATTTTTATGGAGGTAATACTTCCATATATTTGCTGGTTGTATTGCAATCTGTTTGGTTTGCAGTTCACAATCAGGAAGACTAGAAAACTGAGGGTAATTGGCAAGGAGGAATCATTGGTCGAAGTCACTCTCGACTTCAGAGTCTCTCCAGTGACAAGACTGAAATCTTGCGTCAAACATTAGGTTTATTCAATGGGTTTATTCAGCCAATTAGATCCCTCTTTGGCAGGTTTGTTGCATTTGTTCAGCCAATCAGAGCCTTAGAATCTCATGAAAGATATTCAACCCTCAATATAAGATCAAGCACATTTCTTGTTCAATTGTGGGTGTTCCAAGGCTGTGAGGGAAGGGCAGGTTCATGCTAGGCGAATGTTTGAATGGTTTTCGGATGATTTGAGCAGAGTTGTGGGGAGTTCTAGCGGTTTGGTGTTTTTTTGTCTTGTTTCTTAGTCTTCTGTGTCATTGCTGAACTTTTTTGTGCCCCTGTGCTATAGCATTCGTTCAGTGTGTTCTTATTGTTCCAAATATAAAAAACTGAAGAACAAAATTTACATTTCCGCTTGTGTCTTTTCCTTTTTGTTTCCCCAAGCAAAATATAAAAGACGCAAAAATGTCTTGCACCATAATCCTAACCCCAAAAAATACAAACTACACCAATAATAAAACTGTTTACCCTTTCCCAGTTATCCAGTTGTCCCCAGTTTTTGTTCGCCCCACTTGCTACTTTTTTGCTTGCATTGGTTTGTCATTTAGTGTTGTTTGTCTTAATTAGGACTAGACAAACTTTCCCACAACCAACACAAATCACCTGAATTTTGAGTGACTTGTCAAAGACAATCCTGTTTGTCTGATTTTATTGGGAAAGCGCAGCAGTGATTAAGGGAGGTGAGTGGCACACGAGTTAGTGTCTCGCTCTTCACGTGAGTAGAAGAAACTTGTGCCATTAGGTGAAACCTGGGAGAAGAAGCAGGAGCTGCCTGGCATCTCTGAAGGCAACTTGCGAGAAAGGTGGGTTAGACAGAGTTGAGCCCATTTGGAACACCATGTCAGCACCCAATCGAGTGAGAGAGGGACACATGTTGAAAGTGGTCTATTTACCTCTGTTGCACTCATGCTGCAGCACTGGCTGAATAAACTGGTGAAGAGAACATTGGACGTGGTCAGTTTAGGGTATTATCACTCACGTTCCACACGCCCATCCCGAGTCACTCAAGGATACATGCGTCAGTACAGGAAGAAAAGCTAGACCAAAACAATGAACCTCCACTGAGACCGACTGAAGAGTTGCCCTTTCAGTACCTCCCAGCATCTCAGGGGCAGAAGGGGGAAGTGTGCATATCTTACCTATTGAAAATCGCAGATGAATGACAGCTGGGATACTTGAATAGTTGGAGAAGACCAAAACTCCCAGGTCTCTATCTCTGCCACCCCCATCCAATAAGTAAGACAGTAATGATAATGAGATGGATGAAGAGGTAGATGAAGATTATGCTCCAACAGAGTTAGGCAGGAACAAGCGTGGTTGTTGGAAAGTATCAATACTGAGGTAAAAGAGGAGGATGAAGCCAGCACAGTTGCAGAGGCTGTATTAATATTTGAAGCTTGCCCCCTTCTCCACATGTACACAGCCTCTTTGAGAGACAGGCCTTTAGTCCCTGATCTGAAAGCACATAGCATCATTACATGGCATCCAAAACTCGATCAGCACCAACATCTCCAGCAACATCACATCCACATGAATCCAGTCTGTGTACTCCTAGCCCACTACAAAAGTCAGAAGCGTGGCATCACTTTACAGAAAATAAACAGAAAGCGAATATGGTCATGTGAACCCCCTGCCACAGACATAGAAAGAAGTCACTCAACCTGATGTGCATACCTCTCCATACCAACAGACAGGCAGCATACATCTACCTGTCTGCACAGTCACTACTAAAAATACTTCAACTGCATCAGTTCTTGTCACTGCGAGTTTGACAATAAGCTCTTCCCCCGTACGATACTGAAGCATAGAAGTGATTCAACCTTTTATCTGGGTAATCAGTGGCGGCCGCTCACATAGGGCGGGGGGCACCGCCCCCCCACCCAGAGCCCCCCCATAGTGTGCTGCAGAGTGCAGACACTGAACAAGTTCTGTGTATTTTTTTTCTTTTTGGGGATTTTCTTTTTGCAGCGCTGCATCTCTGTGGCAGCAAAAAAAACGAAAGCATAAATAATGTGACTGCTGAGAGGCCCAAAGCCCAATCATTAACATTACAGAGCACGGTCTGACTCCGAGCGCTCTGCAATGTTGATGACTGGGCCTGGCCTACAACAACACAGGGGCGCGTCCACTTTTACGCATCTTCAGTTGTATTGTAGATGCATGGAGCTCGTAGCTCCACGCATTCTCCGTTACATAGCACAATATAGGAGACTGGCGGGGCGCTAGAGGAGTGGCCCCGCCAGTATATAATCTGTGCGCAAATAGCGCACCACCAACAAGCCTCTGATTTGGGCATAGCAACAGGTATTTCCTGAATGTCATTGGCTGTTTGCCAGCCAATGACATTCATGTGTGGGTGGGGCTGGGGGTGATGGATGGGTGCCGGCGTCAGGCTCACACTTGACTTTGTGCTTACTGAGTATTTGAGAAGAGGCTCAGCTGCCCAGCCAGCCAGGCCACAGAACAGGAGTCTGGACAGAGGGCCGTCCAACGGCCTATGTGGTGCTGGTAACTGTGGTAAGTAAAAGGTCGACTCAAACTCGGAAAAAGACTGTGCCCGGCCTGGGCTGGCCTTCAATCATTCCCCAGGCCAAGAGGACAGTGCTCTCCTGGAGCCCTGCCCTGGGGAATGCAGCAGGGCCAGGGAGGACCTAGTGGCTGTCGGTGTCGATGTCAACGCCATAATAGGCCCTGGCTGCATCATGTCCTCCTCCTCTTCCATTCGGTCGTGGACATGATGCAGCAGGAAATAGGCGACATCGACACGATTGAGAGGGGGACATGCAGTCAGGGTGGATAATTCCTTTGCGGTCGGGATATTGTGTCCAGTGGACAGCTGATTTTAGTTTATTAATTGTGTTCTTGGAGGTGCCGTTTAGTCCCGAAGTCTGTTTTTATGCTTTAAATTGTTTAAGGGTTTGACAACAATGATATGTATGGGCTGAATGCCTGGATTGAATTACATACTGTATACACTTTTACTCCACATCACAGTACACATGCTAATCACCCATACTTCCTGGCCAGCAGGGCTTTGGCTGCAGATGAATTTTTGGGAAAAGTGAAATGGAAGCAAAGCTGGGTGGGAAGTTACTTTATACAGTAAAAGGGCTGGGGGGAAGAGCCAGGTAATGATTCTGTAGTGGGAGGTGGAATTTGCCTCATTATGAAAAGACTGGTGTTCAGTGGTAAATAATCTAGGCAGTCACTCACGCTGAATATTTCAAACCTAACCTGCTTAGCATTTTGCATTTTTTGTTAGATACTCCAGAAAACCGACCTTACTGTGTCTCTGCTGATAGTCACTAACACATAGAAGGAACTCTGCTAGTAACTGCTATCCGTTTCCAACGTGCATAGCGCCGGGCCTCCTAGTAGCATGGCATTGGCGCTATAAGCGGCATATTCATTCACCTTTTGAATTTTCGAAGAGTTGACAAATTAATGCCACCATGGTTGTCCACAGTCGCATTAATTTGTCAACGCATGTACATTCTGAGAAATACACTGATCACTTACCACAGAACTGCATCTCCTGCGAAGTTTGGCTTTTGTTAACCTCCCTCTCCTACAGCTGACGCACCACTGAGATCAAGTCCCACGAATGTTATAATTTCTGGCCTTTCTGGTGTAATGGCCTAGTGTAGCCCTGGGAGCGGGCTGCAGCACTAGTGTGCACTATCAGGACACACGGATATTATAATTACTGGCCTTTCTGGTGTAATGGCCTAGTGTGCGGCCCTGGCAGCGGGCTGCAGCACTATTCAGCTCTAGTGTGCCATCTGCGAGCCCCCCTCCGAACCAATGAGGCACTAAAAATCCACACTGCCGACACTGAGAAAAGCATGCTCCTATTTTGACTCTGATGTTTAAATTGCAGAGAGATGGCTCAAAGTACAAGCAATATCTCTCTTTCTATCTTCATCTCTTCAGAAGGTTCCTCTTGCAGGCTACAAAATCACTGCCCTGGCACATGGCCGTTTTCTAGCAATTGCAAATGTTAAAGCGGAGCCCACACAAGCGTAATTCTGCAATTACACAGTCGCGGCAAATGTATTTATCATGTGATAGGTGTGTCTTTTCAAAATACATTTTTTGCTAGTGATCATATTAATGGCATAGCCATGCATAATACAGCACCACATGAGCAATACATGTAGAGCAATGCCGTGTGTCGGACTCCAGTCGTGAGTATTAGAATAATTGCCAGGCAGAGACAGAAAACCAAGCAATGCTCTAGATGGTGTCCATGCATCCCCTCGTAGAGCACTGATCTTTAGGGTCACCTATTTGAAATAGGGTTCGTGCCCCACAGTGACCCAACACAGCCTGTGATTGACAGGTCTGAGGTGTGGTCTCCAGAAAGAAAGAAGCCAGTCGCCCAGATCACAGAATAGCATTGCTGCAAGGCTGCAAATTACATGGGCATTGCCTGTTTGAAGCACGACAAATGGAAAAAACAATTTGAAGGGTTCTTCTTTATAAAATGGGAAATTACAGACACACACAAAAAAGTCTGTTTTGAAATCTGCTGCTACAGGCGAACAACTGCCTAAGGCCATATACAGACAATGAAATAGTGTCCCTCTATTATACATTGGGAAATGAAGGGGAAATTGAACTGTTTCCTTCTTCTTGACAGATTAAAAATAATGCATGTTAGGTTAAACAAAGATATTATTCAGTCTCGTCTTCTGCAGGTCCACACTGCTTGTCACTCTGAAGTACAGTACATTCAATATAATAAACTATATTCCTTGGCTCTGGTGTGTGGTTAGCTTGCCATATCTGTCCCTATTCTGGAACGAGGTCCTAAAACATGCACTTGCCCTGCGTATGTAGCTTGCATGCATTTACGTGCGACTGTTTCGCGTGCACCATGATGAAGCTACCAGTGTATCCCACTTAGCTCTAGGCGACTATTCCCAAGCTCCCGATTCCCCTAAGTTCACAACTTTTAATTACATATCATCAGATAACACACCCATATTAAATAATATTAATTTGCAGGAATGCATGGCATTAGCAGATCCTTTAAAGTCTGGAACAAGGAAAAAGAAAATAATTTCACAGGCTCCATTTCTCCTTTCCCTCGCTGCTCACATTTCACCCCATTTCCAGGAGATTCACACAAGACATGGCTCTTTACTTTGCATATAAGCATAGAGAAGTGTCTACAGACTTCAATGTTCATGTGCTAAATGGACATTTACATTGGGCTAGCATAGAACCGAAAAAGAGCCACAGCCCCTCCTGCAGTGAGAACTGTACAAAGGGATGACATCTGACAGCTGTGGCAGTGCTGAATGGACAGAGGACTCTCTGCATCTCTACTCTGATCCAATTACAGTGCACATCCCTCTGACAGACTCAACAGCTTGAGTCTGACTCCAGCGTTTGAGGAAGGACAGTATTGATCTCTCAGGTCATAGTATTCAGGTACAAAGAAAGGTGCAAAGGGTAGCCTCCAAATGCTCTAAACTTGAAGAAAACATATCATAGCAATATGACACCCCAATTATGCTTACTGTCCAAACTGGAGGCAGACCTGGTTAAGACATTTTCATTACACCCGTAGCGGGTTTCCAACTCCAATTAAGTCATTAACTCTGAGAAGACTGCTTTGATAAAGCACTGCTGGCAGGCACATTTTAGCACAAAGTTTGATGGCAAGCTCAGAGTTCCAGTGAGGAGGTGTTTTGTGCGGGGAAGGGCAGGAACTGTGTGGGAATGGACCATTAGCAGGCAATGGGTGGTCAAATAACAAAACAACAACTACAGGCTTCGTGACCCTCCTCATATGCCATTTCATCATATGCCATTACTATGTTGTACAATACAACATAGTACCAGCTATTCTCAAATACAAGCTGCTGTAAAATACACCATCACACTTGCACACATAAGAATAATATACCACCATTAGTATGTAAAACCTAATGCTTTTTATATCATATTTCTGTGGGTTTGGACAGTAAATTGGATATTTTGGAAGCCATTTTACAAAAGATTTCTCGTGGAGGGACAACCCCCCCACCCTTGGTGTGGGTTGGGCTCTCTCACTGCGCTCGCTCACTAGCAAATTCGGACCCGCAAACCTACGCCCCACCACCTTTTAAAGTCACCAGCCGCCACTGTGGGTAATGTTATGGAAGTATTTGAGAGTAGCCATAACATCACAAGTGCCATGACAGACAACATCTGCTCAATTCTAACCTGGCTATAATGTTGTCACTAGATCTCTTATACTGTTAATTTCGGTGCCTTATGGGAAACGTTGATCAGTCCTGGGACGTTTCCAGCTGATGTTTTTTAGCTCTGAAAGTGACACCGAATTGTACAATCAGTTCATGGCTGCAGTGGGGCAGGCACTTCAGCAGTTCCTGGGGCAAAGGTCCACTTCACAAAGGATGAATAAACCAGTGGTCAGAGCATTGACTACATCGCCATCATAGTACACTGGGTGATCATTTCATCTTCCAAGATGGGTCCTGGAGTAATTGAAGGAGGCAGATGATGTAGGGAATTCAACACTAGGCACCCACTGTCTTATGGCCCAAGGCTGGGAACTGGTGCTTACAAACAGCATAATGTTCCTCAACTGCTCCTATCCTGGGGTAATCTTTTGCCTCCTGTGAGAATAGATGCAGCTACTCATCCTTCTATTCTCCTTCTATTCTCCTCCCAATAACCTCACCTGCCCTACGAATATCACAGGAGTGCAATGAGAGCACCACATATGAGTGAACCATAAGAAATTAAACTCACCTCTAGAGTCCAAGAAGAACATCCCAGGGAACAAGTTCAGTAAAATAAACCTACTAATATATTACTAATACTAAGCCTAGACGGATTTCTTAGAAATTGACCCATGGTAGCAAGAAAATAATTTAGAGAAGATTCATCCCTACTTCAAGAGTGGGATGGGGTTTTGGATGCTGATGAATTCTAGATGTACTTGTGGGTCTCACGCAATGGTTTGTTGTCCAATCCAGAGTGAAAGATCTTGTGACGAATAATGAGTTTATTTATCGGGTTTGTCTGGCCGATAAGGGCCCTCTCGAATGATGCATCAAGTTCATCTGAGTTTGTGCAACCATTCAGAGGTCACAAATCTCCAAAGAGAAGTAGTTGTAGATTGTACATTGACGATTGAGGCTGTAAGATTGTTTTAGCTGTTCCCTTGTTTGTCCACTTGTTTGTCCACTTTGAGTTGTGCTAGTTCTTGCACACTTTTGGGTTCACCGGTTCACACACAGAAAAAGTTCTCAGCCTTTGTGGAAGTTGGAATGTCTTGCAACTGCAACACTGGCAGGTGAAGGAGAAGAAGGCTACAGGGAGAAGGAAGAGTTGCATTTCTCCCCACAGTCAGGTGAGCATTTCCCCATAATTGATGAGGTGTTTAGGCTTCATGTTCTTTGGTTCCAGTTTGTGGGTCTGACCCCACGAGTACTGCTGATCCTCTGAGTTGGTGTGGGAGGTGGAGGCATTGATGTAGACTTTAATAGTGGGGGAGGAGAGAGGCATCAGAGGAGGACCCCCAGGAACAAGCACAGAGGCAGTGGAGGGCCTCCTGAGGAGGACCCTACAGAGACTTTAGAGGATTAAGCAGGTATGTCCAGCATTTTGGGAGATGGCCGGAGTAAGTAACTCGGGTAGATGTTTGGTTTGGGTCCCAAATGGGTGGCTGGGGCATAGAGGAGGAATCTGTCATCACCCAGCAGGGTGGGAGTGCCTCTGTAAATGAGGCGCCGGACTGTCAGGGCAGAGCTCGGGAGGAGGGCCAGCCTGTAGAGGTAATGCAACAAGAGGTAAACCCACCGGGGGGGTGAAGGGGCAGTAACAGGAAGAGGTGACAATGGAGCAGCCTCTTCCTGCTATGGCAGAGTGGGAAATCCAGGTGTATCCTCCGGCAGCAGTGACCTGAACACCCCCACACATCCCTATGAAGCTGGGAGCAAATCTCGGGGGCAACGCGTTTGTCTTGGAAGCAAGACAACGCTTAGTCACACAGGTTTGAAACCCGGTCTTGCTCTTAGAAACTGGTCTCCGGTATTAGGCGTGTTATAAAAGAACAATTATAATGGTAAATCACACCTGCGCTGAGTACCTGATGTCTTGGACAGTATCCTCTTGGCAGAGTCCAGTTTATTGGCCTTTACTTCTGGGAACCGGATAATACAGAGAGCCAGGCATGGTCTATTACTGAGACAGACAATACCAGCGATGTATGCAAACACTGATCTGGGAGGGCCAGGTGATTTAAAAGAAAATAATGGCGCAGGAGTCGAAGCATCATGCATCCAGGAAAAGGCAACTGAATTGAAATTACTCCAACTAGAAAGTAGGACATGGCAAGGAGACTGTGGATGGGAAAGCCACAGAAGCAGCCAGAAGGAGAACTGGAGTTAAAGAGGCAACAATGGCAGAAGACAAGGGTTGAAGACACTAACCAAGGGTTAGGGGAAAGGGAAGAGCAACTGCAGGGTGGATTATATGGGAGGAAAATCTGGAGCACATTGAATAGGAAGGCAGGAGGCAATGAGAAGAGAAGTACTGCTGGCAGAAACTAGGTGGGCACTAGAACAGTGTTAAGACGCAAGTGCTCTAAGGATTATGTCAAAATAAGGAGATGTCACCATCAAACCTAGTGTTTCAGATGGCAGCATAACAAACTGTAGAAATGGGGATGCCTTCACCTTTTCGTATTGTGACAAATCCAGGGAATTCGCCCCCGCTCCCCAAGGGGGAGCCACCCTCTTTGGGACTAGGAAGGTGAGCCCCCTAGGAAACAGGGCAAGTGATATCCCACTGAGGGTGCACCACCTTTAGAGGACAGGACATATGAATTGATAAATGTAATGAGTTTTCAAGGCATGTATCTAAGAGTGGTGGATTTTCTTTTTTTTTCAATAGTTACAACATTTCAAAATAGAGAATATGTATTTTTTCTAAAATAATAATCAGAGTATTAAGAGACTAAAACAACCTAAAAGTAAATAGGTACAGGTAACACAGAAACAATTTTAAGGTAACAAGATACAATCTATTATAATCTGACTATCTAACTACAAAATGACACAAAAACATTATAAGTATATATATTATATATAAACACATAAGACACTTAGACAAGACAAAGACAAACATCTAACCCCCCACCCAATTCTTCACCCCATCTTGGATTCTAAACCTAACTAGAACTTGCACTATCAAAGTTCATGCGTAGAACTCATTGAATACAGTACATTGTTCTTTATAAAACTCTTCCCTATGTAAAGCTTTAAATTACATGTTTTCAAAACGCGAAAGAAGCTGCACCTGCACTAGCCATTCATGAACACATGGCTTTTTCCTTGTTATCGAGAGACGTAGAATTTGCTGCGTCGCCACCAAAAAGACTTTGTTAACCCATCATAATGTCACGTAACTCAGATGACGAGTACCAATCAGAGATTTCAAAAGTACAGCAAATGGCGTTCCTGGGAACGTCATATTCCAGACTAAGCCCACCCTATCTAGGATATCACTCCAAAAATCCTTAACCCTTGTAAATTCCCACAGCATGTGCAGAATAGTGCCCCTTTCCTTAGAACAACTCCAGCACATATCATCATCTCTTAATCCTAGTCTATGCATCTTATCTGGGCTCCATAAGAGATGCCCCAAAATCCTTTGTTGAATATAGCGTAGGTTCAGATACATTTTCATCCTCACCAGGACTATCCATAAACTCTCCCAATCCTTCATCGTTATTAGCACTCCTATTTCTTCAGACCACGCATTTCGCAAACTATCCCATGATACTTTTTTCTTCCGGGAAGAATTTAAAAAAGCTTGACACCACACAGGGTGCAACTTTAAGAAAAGTACACCTTTCAGGTCTTTCTGACAAAGGTTTGTCAAGCATTAGTTACCTCTCAGCTATCAAATTCTTCAATAGATTATATCTCCTTAGCTTCCGATTATGGAGTGCATATTTCCCCTTTAAAAACTCAAAAGATTGCATTCCTTACTCACACCAGACATCTTTCACTAGCAATATACCTTTATTGATCCAACTTCTCCAACATAACATTCTATGGTAATTTTGAAGTCCTGGATTTTGCCAGATGGATGCCTCCTCATACATGAAAAGCCCTTGGCCACCCCACACAATCATTGTAGTGACTGCATACTTAGTAACAAGTATTGTTTGTAAATTGGTTACTGATCTGGGTAATTTGCCAAGTGAGTATTTTCTGACCCTCTTCAGGCCCGTACTCAGATCGACTCAGATCACTCGACTCACTCGTAACAGGATGCACAGTGAATCCGAATGGCTTGTAAACGGAAAGGTGCATGTGTAGGACTAGAACGCACCTGCGCAGTGGCTGGTTCTATGGTCACTCTCTGCGCATGCGTGTGCAGATGTGGCCGCACTAGATAATTCCAAGGTGACCCTCATTCACCAACTTCACCAACTTCGTCCTCAACCTAACAGGTTGCACAACCTATCACCTCTAGTCATGCCCCAAGGCGCCTCCGCCAACTCTTTGCCCTTTCCACTGGAATCTCTGCTGTCCCAGCCCTTCTGCAGACCTGCTCTGTTTCAGGCCAATTCAACATCCTCTGCACACTCCTTCTCCCATAAACCCTTCTCCAATGCCGGGATCAGAAATGCCACCAGTGTCCTATTAAGACATTCCAAACTCTACCACTGTCAAAGAAGAGTGTAGGTAACCACGAAAGCCAATCCACCACCATGTTCTTATTCCCAGGAATGTCCTCCACCACATAATTATACTCTTGAAGATCCACCATCCACCTGGCTATCCTAAGTGACATTGATCCCAACCCCTTCCTAGTAATAACATATGTGAGAGGCTTGTGATCTGTCCTGATTATATAAGGTATGCCATACAGGAACGTCCTGAAATATGTTGACACCCAACAGGCAGCCAAAGCCTCTTTCTCAAACACCGCATACTGTTTCTCAGTCTCCCTAAGGGCCCTAGAAGCAAACACAATAGGCTGGTGCTGCCCGGCTTGCCACTGCAGCAAAACAGCCCTCAAACCAACATCACTTGCATCATCTGTCAAAAGTGTTTTTAACTTGGCATCGAACAAACTCAACAACAGAGCCTTGTCTACGTCCTCTTTGAATCCCTCAAACTCCTGACACTGAGAGGTCCATACAAAACCTGCATTCTTTTTAAGAAAAGCAGGCATGCTAACAGTCTTCTCAGCATAAAACAGAATAAACTTCACATAGTATTCAGTCATGTCCAAAAATGACCCAAGCTGCTCCTTCTTGATGGGGGCTGGTGCCTCCCTCACCAAATCCTCGCTGGATCTTATGTCATCATCTATAGTGTGCCCCAAATACTTCACGTGCTGGATAAGGACCTGACACTTCGCCAATTTGACAGTCAAATCTCACTCCTGCAGGATTTTCATTACTTGGTGCACTCTTACATTATGCTTCTGCTCGTCGGCTGCCCACACCAAGATGTTGTCTTGAAAATAACTAACATCAGGCATGTCACCGAACAATGCCTGACACAAATGCTAAAAAATGGCAGACACTGATGCTAACCCAAAAGGCATCCAAAAGAGGTGAGAGGATGCAACTCTAGGTGCAGTTCTATTTGGTGGTATGCCGATGACAGGTGGAATGTGGAAATCCACGCCGCCCAACCCATGGCTGCCAACAACTCAGTAATGTTCGGCAAAGGATGCCTGCCCACCCAAATGCTGCCATTCAAGTCCCTCAGGTCTACGCATTCTCAGAACACTGTGCTGCTTCCACACCACAATGTATCTCATTTTGATTAGGAGGTGTAGTTGTAGATTGCATGCTTTGGTGACAGCAGCTTTGTGGTATGTGGTTTGGCCTGTGGAGCAGATTAGGAGACAATCCATGTTGGAAGTGTTCAGCTTGAGGATGTGGGTGGCCATCCAGGTGATGATGGTGGAGAGACAGCTTTTGAGGGTGTGGAGTTGTGAAGAGGATAAGATTTATTTGCATGTTGTCTGCGTATTGGTGCAAATGGACATTGTATTTGCTAAGTGCTTGTCCAAAGTATTCTACATATAGGTTGAAGAGGAGTGGAGACATGGAAGAACCTTGTGGGAGCCTGTACTTCACTGGGGTGGCGCCAGATCGATAAGTGGATATGGAGACAAAGTGTTCCGTTACTGTGTAAGGAAGTGAACCAGTCGAGGAGGGTGCCTGGGAGTTTCACCCTCTGGGATATGATGCTGAGTAGAGGGTGTAGTCGATGGTGTTGAAGGATGCAGAAAGATGGAGGAGTATAAGTAGGGCTTTGTGTTCCTTGTCTGTGATGTTGTGGAGGTCATTGAAGATGTGCGGAGTAGCAGTGGCAGCAATGTGGCCAGGTCCAAAGCCAGATTGGAAGGGGTCAGCCAGGAATGTTTGCAGGTTTTGTTTTGACATTGAGTGTGATGAGGATGTCTTTGTTGATGGGGTGGAAGGTGCCCAGTGTGATGGAATGTTTAGGAGTCAGGGGTGAGAGTGGGAGAGCAGAGGTGAGGGCCTGTCTGATGCTGTGCATTTCTAGAGTTAAAGTAGTCCACGAGGGAGTCGCATGCTAAAGTGAATGAGGGTGTGTAATTTGTGGATGGTGATTTGCAGAGGGATATGATGATGCTAAATGTTTTCTACATTTGAATGGTGGCAAATTGGAAGTTCTTGGAGACAGTGGACGGCTTTGGCATGGCGTATGACTGTTTTATGTCTGTTGTGGCAGTGTTTGAGGGGTGTCCAAGTCGTGGGGTAGGGGTTCTTTTAACCATGATCTTTCTAGACCTCTGGCTTCCTACTTGATAGAGTGGAGGGAATTGTTGAACCATGATTTATGGTGGTGTTTGCTGGGTTTCGTATTTTGAGGGTGGCTATTTTGTAGAATGTCTATGTGATTATGGTGTTGTACTGATTGAGGAGAATGGAGGGATGTGTGTTAGCATCCCACAAAAAGATGGCAGGTGTGTTCAAACCCTGAAAGCCAAGATGGTTGACTGCCAAAATGATACTCCTACCATAGCCAGCAAGGTGATAAAACTCCAAAATGCCTTGCCAGAATTCAGTAAGGATTGGACTGCATTATCTCAGCCAGAGCTCTCTGGGGGTGGGAGTCTCCAGGGGAAAATGCTTGATTTTGATTTTGATTTTGAGGATTTCAAAACGCGCTCCAGGCAGACTGAACTGCATTCGGGCGCAGATGATTACTAAGTTTGTATCGATCAGAGTGACCAGAACAATCAGGATGTTCAGACTGTTCAGAATGCCGTGGCTGGCGTATAGATTTCTTAGGTTTACTTAAAGAGGAAGGTTTTTAATGCCTTTCTAAAGCTTTCCAGCAGATTCTCAGAAACAGTACCTCTTGAACCCACCACCTTCCAAATGAATGTACAGCACAGGATGGCAGGACTAGAAATAAGAGATAATAGAACAAAGAACCAGGGAACAGGTATGGGATCTCAGATACACTCACCACACATGGCAATTAAGAATCCAGGACGTCCATATGGCTTCCAAAAGCTGATGAATCAGTCTTTACTTCAAGAACAGGCACCAACTGCACAATACAGAATGGAACAAGGTCACCTTTGGTTTGAGACTGCCCAAAGAAGAAGGAAAATGCATCAGACAGTAAATAAAACAAGAGATAATGAAGAGCCTTGTCGCCGAAATCACATCACTTCACAAACAACTCTCACTTCCCCCAATGTGAGCACCTAGTCACAACTACTTGGGTATCGCACTACATGACAGAGGGTACATCCCAGTTGAATTCAGAACCCTGATAGATTGTGGAGTCACTGGTAACTTCAGGCACATGTTTGCCAAAAAGCATGCCATACCCCAGTATCGTAAATCCTGTATAGAATCCATCTACTTCATTGATGGTTCCATCCTCAGAAGAAACATTTGTAATCATTGATGCCCCCTTTTTCGAAGTAATCTTGGATATGCCCTGGCAAGCCTAACAACATTCCCAAATTGATTGGGCAATGAGGTGATTTGTTTACTGTGCCAAGTCTTGCAATCTAGAGTTGTTCTCATACACCACACTACTCAGAAACAGAAGTCTCCCACTCACTGTCCACCCATCCAAAGCAGGGCCAGCAAGGTTGAAGGCCTTGATTTAGAATACTAGGATTTCTGAGACAAGTTCAAGCAGAAGGAAGCTGACGTGCTACCACTGCACTGACCCCACAATCATTGGATAGAACTGCTTCCTGAAGCTACCATACCCTCTTGCAGGACCTATACTATTAATGCCAAATTAGAACCAAATTAAAACCTAGTCCTCAGGGACTATATAAAAGAAAATTAGCAAATTGTTTCATTAGGCCATCTACATCCCCAGATGGGGCCATAATATTCTACATACTGAAAAAAGATGGTACACAATTAAGACTCAGTGTGGACTACCACAAGATGAATGCAAACACAGTCAGAGATTACAACCCCTTGTTCCTCTTGCAGGTTTTCATGGACCAACTCCAGTGATCCTATATGTACACCAATCTCGATCTCCAGGGGGTTTGAAACCTGAAAAAGATCCACCTGACCGGATAAGTGGAAGACAGCATTCTGAACTGGGGAGTGTTATTAAGGGCAGATAGTAATGCTGTTTGGCCTTTGTAAAGCCACTGCAGCATTTCAGCATTTTCTCAATTACATTGTCGTCCGATACTTGACCACTATGCTGTGGTATACTTAGACAGCATCCTAGTGTACTCACACTCCTTATCACATGCGTCCCATGTACATGCAGTGCTATGACTATAGCATGCAAATCAGTTGTACACCAAGTTCTCAAAGTGCTTCTTCCACCAAGATATAATGACCTTCCTGGGGCACATGTACTCCCCAGATGGAGTTAGCATGGTTCCAGGAAAGGTCCAAGCAGTCATAGAATGGTCTGCCACTGGAAACAAAAAAGGAAGACCAGAGGTTAGTGGGTGTTGCTAACTACTATAGAAGGTTCATCATCCAACACTCCTGTGTGGTGACCCCTCTCACCAGACTGTTCCAGAAATATTTTCCCTAAACTGTACTAGTGTCTGATTCCCCAAACTAAGCCATGGGTATCATTTTTTCTCATGCATAACCTATTACACATAACTTGCACCCATTCTATACTATTCCCTGAAGCTGTCGCCCTCTGGGATCAATTATGCAATGTTAAATAAAAAAAAATCATGGACATCAAAGGCGCCTTTTTTGAGTGTAGACAGTTGCTGTAGGGTGCGAGAAGCAACATTATCATGGTAACCAACCACCATAACCTGGCATACCTCATGAAAGACTGTAATATCAATTAACGGCAGTCCCATTGGGTACAGTTTTCCAGTAGGTCCTATTTTGATATCACATTCAAATCTACCATCCACCATACCAAATTGGATGCGATATCCCATAAATATACCAGCCAGGAACAGATCACCCTATAAGTTGTGCTGCCAGCCGGTGACAGCAAAAGTATTAAGTATCATGACAAACGGTTATGGGTGCCTCAAAAAGAGCAGCAGAAATAGATCCTGGAAAAGTCCCATGTCAGCCCCTTAGTCTGTCATTTTGGACAAAATAAAATGATTGATCACGTGAATAGACATGCATTGTAGAGAAATAAGTATTGGGGCATGGCGGATTATGTCAACCAGTGCAACACCTTAAACAGAACCAAATGTCTCCGAAAGGACCTGACAGGATTATTACACTCCCCTGCCCATTCCTCTATGCGATCAGTAAGGATTTTGTCACAGATCAACCTAGACCTGACAGGTACAACATTTGGATTTTGGTGGACTCCTGCACCTAGATAGCCAATTCTTAAACTTTGAAAGTTGTTCCAGAGGCAGCATGCATGGTCAGTAGTTTCTCAAGACTGGTAAAATGTGGTAAAAAATAAATGTGTCCCCTTAAATGTTAATCAAAAAATTGTCATGGGCGCCCCCCTATGAGAACGAACATGGCAAAAATGGCCTGTTCTATGGGAAGGTACCCACTCTAAAGTCTACAGCCACACTTTAGCTCACTGTACCTTAAATTTTAAGACCTTGAAAGTTATTCCAAAGGCAGCATGCATGGTCAATCGTTCCTCAGGACTGTGGTAAAATGTGGTAAAAATAAATATGTCCCCTTAAAATGTGTCTGCTTAAACACATGCATCACTCATCTAAAATGTAAAGAGGACTCAAAAGAGGAACCCAGTTGGATGAATGCAAAGGTAATGATAGTCGGAGTTTGTAAAATTTAGCTGGGCTCTTCTATAGCAGGTTCCATGTATTTACATAATTAAACATCAATGAATGTAATGTTCAAAAAACAAACTGAGATTGAAAAGGAAAAGGAAGATGAAACTCTATCTATGCTATTAAACGATTAACACATTCATCGAAATTAATTAATACACCTGTCTCTTGTGGTCTACCTTAATTCCAGGCTGCAATTGTCAGCTTCCACTTAGCTGTACAACTTAAACCGCTGGAGTGTCACTCGCCAACTTGAAGCAGCTGTTACATAGAGGACTTGACCCGGCTCGACCTTGAACTACCTAATCGTCGACCGTGTACCAAAGCATCAGGATCACCATTTTGAACCGTCGCCTACCCTTGTTTGGAACCATGGGAGCATCACTCGCCGGCCCTACCCAGCGGTTACAACTCTGACTCGAACCAGCTCGACCCTGATCAGATCTTGGTGAGCACTCCAACCTGCATAATTCGAGCACAGCCTTCAAACTGCTCAGATATATATATGAAAGCAATATTCCCCGAGTGGCGGGGGCATTACGGTAATGCCCCGGGCCGCAAGGACAAGGCGACTGGAATCCTGACTGAGAATGGAAGGATTCTCGGCCGGGTAATGCCTCGGCGAGGCCCAGTCAGAATGGCTCTTTCATTCTGATTGTGCCCTCGCCGGGTACTAAATATATATATTATTTTATTTTATTTTGGACTGTTATACTTCACTGTTTGGGTCACTACTGAATCACATTCACACCCCTGTTTAGAATATAGCCTTCCTCTGTCCACCTTACCACAAAAGGCAAAGGAGTTATAACTATGCCTGTTTTACCTTTATGAATGTGTTGGCTCTTGGTTTGTAGAAGTGTGATGGCTGAGTAGGCACTTTAGCCTCTATTCATCCTTATATTTCTGCAGGGCAGTAGTCAATTTGTCACGCTGGTGGCAGCGGTTGGGATTTTACAGACTGCACCAATAGTTTAGTGAGCCAAAAAAAGTGTGCAATCGTTGCTAGATTCACTGCAAGGCATGTTTTTAATAGCTCAGTGGATTTTGACATTGTGTTGCAGAGAGCTTGAAAACAAGCGGCTTACGTGCACTATGACAAGTGAGGGGTCTCCCTCAAGGCAGTAAGGTTAAGGAGGCCAAACTGCTGAAAAAGCTCCAAGCTTTTGAGGAAGCTAGGGGGGAGGATGTTCCCCCGAGAGGCCAGCAGCAGTCCTGAGCCTCCAGCTAAAGTTCCAATTACTCTGGGGGCATGGACGTTGCTGAGGAGAGTAAAAGTGGGAGCACTTCCTACCCTCCCAGAAAGCAGGTAGTATTGTTTTTCAGAGGTCCCAGGGGTCCCAACGGTCCAAGGCCTCAGTAAGGTTGCATGCTTCAGAAAGGTCAAGGGCATCTATTAGTTCCAGGGGAAGCCACCCTGGATGAGAATGAACTGATAGGGTACTAGCACTTCAAGAAAAGACCTGGGGCTTAGAGGTACAGAAGCAGAAACACGCTGCTGCTCGGTAGAGACTTAAACAAAGGACTGCCATTGCTCTAGAAGAGCAAAAGCAGACGGCTGCTGTTGCTCTAGAGGATCAGAAGCAGCATGACTTTGTGCTACTTTGCAAAATAGAAAATTTGAACCAAAAGGAAGCTTTGGGGGCTTCCAGCAGGGTATGGAGTACCTCTAGTGGTGGCAACCAAGGGAAGCCTAGGAACTACATCCCCTAGGACTTAGTCCTTACTTATGAAATGGGGAAATATCTGAGTGGATCATTACAGGTAACAAAGTTGACACATTTGACGGCATGTTTATTGTAATTGCATGTGAGAATATCCTTGAAAAATGTGAGATGGAGTTATACCAGCATTTAGTGGACAAGAATATCACAGACTCTACAGAGTTTGCCCAAGCTACTGCTAGTTATGTGAGTATTTCAGTCCAGAAAAAGGCTCAGGCTAATTCGTGAGTCAGATTTTATTTATTTATTTATTTATTTATTTATTTATTTATTTACTTACTTATTCGGGCATCGCAGCACTGCACAAGAAGGCTCACTTGGTTACATAAGCGCTTGTGCAGACATTGTTACATACATGTTACATAGCCCCATGTGGTAGGGTGCAGTTTGTTTAGTTACATAGTGCTTGCAAATGCATACAATTTGCCCAACCCATCTTATAGGTCAGCAGCAGCATACAAATTCAAGAGTCAAGAATAGGTAGCACAGATATGTTGGCCAGCCCCATGTTAAAAGGCGGCAGCACCATATAGATGTGAAGTCAAAAATAAGTGGCATTGGTGCTTTGCCCACCCCCTCTTGCAGGGTGGCAGCACCATACAGATGCATGAGTCAAGATAGGAGGTGCGGGTATATTGCCCAGCCTCAGGTTGCAGGGAGGCAGCAATGTCCCAATTCAAAAGCCTAGAGTAGGTGGCACAAGCATGTTGCCCGACCCTTCTCACGGGTCAGCAAACTACAAGCTCGTGTGGAGGTTCGATAGGGGGGTGGCAAAGACATCTTGCCCGGCCCTAAGTAGCTGGGCGGCAGCAGAATAAAAATGCAAAAGTCAAATATTAGGAATGGTAGAGACATGTTGCACGCCCCATCTTGCGGGTCGGCAACAGCATACCTGTGCGTAGATCTGATTAGGTGGTACAAATATGCTTACGAAGTAGGTCACAAACAGGTAGTATGGACAACACAGTTAGCAGAGCGGTAACAGCGTATTGATGCATTGAGACAGTATGAATGGGTGTGGCAGAGATTTGCTGGGATGGGGAGGGGGAGGAGAGGTATGGGTGGTGAATAGGTGTAGGGTAAAGAGGCAAAAGGGTGGGGTGGAGACAACACATATTGTACGGGGGACCAAAAGGGAGGGAGGAAGCATACGTGGCACATGCAATCACGAACGATCATGGATGGGGAATAAACACAGAGGTACTGGGAGACCGGCCGAGTGAACCGGCTGTTGTGGATTTTAAATGCATAATGGTCTCCGTAAATCAAAACACAGTCAATTACTGTAGTTACAACAATGCATACGGTGGGGTGTCGTACCAGTTATGGCATGACAATAATATTACGTTGGCAGATAGTTTGAAGTGTCAGAAAAAAAAGTTCAGGGAGTCATAGAGAACAACAATTTGGAGGATAGGCTCATGCTGTAGTGTACCTGTTGCAGGGAAAGCAGTGCCTTGTGTATCACCGTGGGATGAGCTCCGTTGGGTCAAACCGGCCCGGTAATCCCAGGAAGACAGGGAAAGACAGGTCCTGAAGCCTTAGAGCTCGGGCCTTAAGAAGAGGGCCGGCATCACCTCCCGGCTCGAGGCAGCCCACTCATTTGGTGAGGGGGTCTGCCAATCAAGAGGCGGGATTCGGGCAGGTGCCTAACGCATGGCAGGAAGGTCCAGGCAATGTATGGCATCACGGCGGGGGCGAGCTCTGGCCTTAGGAAGAGGGCCGGCTTCGCCTCCCGGCTCGAGGCAGCCCACTCATTTGGTGAGGGGGTCTGCCAATCAAGAGGCGTGATTTGGCCGGGTGCCTAACGCACGGCAGTAAGGTCCAGGCAATGTATGGCATCACGGCAGCGGCCATCTTAATGTTGTTTCCGGGTCCTTGGTGTTGTGTGGAGTCGGGAGGTAGCGTCGGGTGCCAGCATGGTAACGGCACAACCCCCACTGACCAGGATCAGGGGGAAAGATGACAAGGGGAATGATAACAAGGGGAAGATGACACGGGGAATGATAACAAACAAGGGGAAGGGTATGACATAGGTTCTTACACTTCTTCAAAGAAAGGCCCCTGCTGTGCCTGATACTGCTGTGAGTATCACAGCTGTCAGGCGAGAATGGGTGAAGTAAGGGCAGTACCAGGACCAAACCAGCCACTAAAGGGTTTTATGGTCTTACATTCCGTTCCTTGGCAATGGCAGAGCTTAGCTGGAGGGGTCACACCTCCTTGCACTGTGTTGCAGTCCCTGACTCCATTGCAGTAGGGGTATTGGTAGGTAATGGCCTCCCTGACCCAGACATTGTTGAATCTGTCACGAGAGCATCACAGGAGGAAGCGCTTGAGGGTCTAAGGTTTCCTCAGCTGGAGAGGGAGAGAGAATGGTCTCACTGGTAGCTCCAGGTCCAGGCATGAAGTCACCTGAAGCTCCTGCTCTTGCAAGAGAGGGATCAGTGGCCACTGGGGTGACTAAGGAGTTTGTATCAATTCAGGGATCTCATGGTTGTCTACGGGTGTATCTGATGGCAGATAGGGACGTTTCAGACCTGATAGGCCTGCCATAACTGGAGAAGTTGTCTTAAGCTGGAGTCCTAGGTCAGGTTGACTTTTGCCAGTAACAGAGAGACCGACCCACTCTAGAGAATCTCTAAACACAGAATGGGGAGCAGGTACAGAGCGAAGGTCCTGAATAACTCCAACTAGGGGAACAGGCACAGAGTGTTTTAAATCCAGCAACCGGTGCACGGTGAAAGCCCAAACCCAAAGCACCCAAGAATGCTGGGGCTGGGCACAGCCAGGAATTTGTTGTACACCCAGGCCTCAGGAGTTCACTACTGGGCTTGGCCTGGCCCCTGACATACCTCCTCATCACTTAGATATGACTGGGACATTTGACAGCTTGTCAGATCATTTTTACAATCCCTGTGTGGATTTAAAAATGGAAACTGTGTACTCAGTCCAGTCCTGCCTTGGCACTGACAGGATAGGAGAGGCACACCAAACCTTTAAATCCAATCCCTGTGGTTGTGGGGTGTTGTGAGAAGAAAGGTAACGTCTCTCAGGTAGGATTCCCCCAAGATGTCATAGCTGACAGGGGGCCTGATGCCATATCTGTGGCTGTGCAGACAGCAAAGACAAATCTGCCTGCCAAACCATTTTCCAGCGCTGTAAAGCTGGCTTACGCAGGGTCATAGTTCTAAAACTCCTAGACTAGTGGCAAGGAAATAAAAACCATACGGGCACGTGTAAAACTGAGATTTGAGTAGACTCTTTGTAGCCGAGTGTAGTTGCAGCTGCTAAACCCATTACCTACCTTAACGGGTGGCTGATGGTGTTATAGAAAAACTGGGCCATGGTTGAGAAGAATCCAGAGCTTGGGCTTTGGGACATCTCTCTAAATAGAACTAAAATGGACAAGCTGCCTAATTCTAGATCACAACATGCTAGTGCAGATGGCAATTGGTTATTTTCTTGCCTTCAGTCTGAGCATGACCTTTAGAAGGGTGGTCCTCAACCTTTTTGCATTGGAGGTGTGAGATAAATTGCCATTTAGGAAGGGTTTAGTAGCCCTGGCCTTTTTGTTTCTGTTATTAATTGATAAAAGGATACTGGTAATTCCATCTCTGAAAGGAAAATCTACTGATCAGATTCTCTTTTAAAAAGATCAATCCAAAAGCATAGAGTCTGCCTGTTCCCTGCTGCATCAGTATCCTGATCCATGGGGCCTGGCCTGCTTTACCAATGGCACAAAGCAGGTTCATAGATCACAGGTGCCCATTTGACAGCTGTAGTGATAGAAAGGTCTCTGCAGCACAGGGTCTGAATTTAAGACATGCACCTGTGTACAAAAACGCTATAACTGTGAGTTAATGGTTTGTTATGGTATTTCTCATAATTATTACAGCCACAACATTTTGATATCACACATGTGTCAGGCCTTTGAGCCCAGTTCAGCTGTGAAAGGGTTATGGTGTATTCTCCTAAATCAGACTGGACCTTGTCACTACTGGCAGGTCTATAACCTTGGGGATTGCCTCTGTTTGTTCATTGGTTAGGAAAGGTAACACCCTCTCCAGAGAGACGGCCACTCCACAGGATGCTGTCCTGGGAAGAGGAATCAAAGGCCTAACCATTCAAACCAGGTGTAGACTCACACCAGGGTGCTACTTAACTAAAAGCCTTTGATTTTATTGAGATAGGAAGGTGGCTCTGTTAGGGTTCCACCAGCTTGTTCCGCTCTGCCTTTTTCTTTCTTCCCATCCCTGCCACTTACTGTTGCACAAAGCAATTTTGGGTGCGATATCAGAGGACAAAGTCCACTTGACCTGAGAACAGGGATTGGGCCCCTAAAGCAAGCTAGCTGTAGTCCAATAACATGTAGACATTTACCTTTTAAAAAGGGGTCTTCCACGCCTTCCTTGATTCACTTTCGGACAAACACTTAAGAAAGAATTCATTGGCCCTTTGTTGTGAGAGTTGATCTTTTCGAAGTCCTCCACCAGTGAGGTGAAGCCTGAGAGGCCAAGTCAAAGGGAAGCTCTGTCCCCTAACAATTGCCAAGTACTAGTGTGGGTGAACTGTTGTTGGTACAATACCTGCCTCTCTTCCCACTACAATGTTAGCCAGGACCTCACTGTGCTGAAGGACCCCTGCAGTTTTTTGCTACCCTCGCCTGTGTTTGGGAGCCCAAGAACAAGGATTGGGCCTATATTTGAGCCCCTGGATTGGGACTCACATCATCCTGAGAGCCAAGACAGCCAGGATACCTGTTTTTGCTGTATCAAACAGGTCCAACTGCTTTCAAACTGGGTTCACCATTTTTTGGCCTACATGACCTGCTGGTGCTGCCTTTGGCACTCAACCAAACTCTTCGAACTAGCATGCTTACACCTCAAACCAGTTTCATGCTGGATTGTGCCTTGCATAGCCTGTCACCTTGCACGAATCAACTGCTTATCACCAGACCCTGACTCAACCCACTCCAGTGTCACTCTCTGGCTTGAAGCAAGATGTTGCACAAACAATTCGACCCGGCTCGACCTCCTACTGTCCGTTCGTCAAATTGCACACCTGAGCATCAAGATCAACGCTTCAAACCATTGCTGACCCTTGATTTGAACCAAGGAAGTGTCACTTGGCGATGATACCCAGTGTTTACAACCTCGTCTGAAACCGGCTCAATCACAAACGGATCCCAGTGAGCGTCCCAACGTGCATCCCTCAAACGGAGCTTTCGAACCACTCTGAGCATCCTATTCGACCCAACTCAATGCCAGCTCACCACTTGGATCAGCACAACTCGCTGAACCTGAACTTGGTTTGAACTGCTTGCTCAACTGCTTGAAGCCTGGTTTGATGCTGTTGACACGTCAAGAATGGCAAAAAGGTATTATTGACTGCTAACTGCCCCCCCTTAGTCCATGTTTGGGCCATAGAAACTGATTAAGTTACTTGTATCCCTTTTGCAGCCAAGAACATATCCTTTTGAAAAACACTGTTGATTCTACTTGCCTTTCACCCCTAATTCATTACTCAGAGTGCTGCATCTTGCCAACTTGGCTGATTCTGTGTTCTTTCCTCAGCGGTGAATTTTGTGTAATGTTTTCTATTCAGTTATTGCATATGGTGTGTTGGATTAAAGTATATATGTATTTATAGAACCTCGATTGGACATTTGCTACTGAATCAAATTTGCACCCTATTTGACTGTATAGCCTTCACTCTGCACATATTACCACAAAAGGCGAGGAATATCTCTTAACAGTGCCTGTTTTAACTTTATGATTGTGTTGGTTCTTGGTTTGTAGAAGTGTGAGTGCTGAGTAGGCACTTAAGCTTCTAATCATCCTTGTACTCATGCAGGGCAGAAGTCAATTCGTCACATGTAGGTTTTTAGAACTGGAGCATTTTTAAGCACCTGCATGCAACACAGTGATGTGGAGGTTACTGAATCTACTACGCATGCTGTAACAGCACTTCCTCCATGTGAAAATGGAATGAGTAACTAAGCGGGACTACTAATGAGCCCCTCACTTGGGTAAGTATGGTGAATAAGAATACTGTTACAGCCCTTAGAAGTCCCTGGAGTCCATCATGAAGCCTGTTTAAAAATGGGTTCTTATTGTCTCCATTATTATAAGAAATGCCCTATCAAGCATGAAATAAAATAGCCTAGTTTGAATTGGAGAAGGAAGCATGGTGTGGTACAGAGCCGGGGAAACGGTTGAGCAGCATGGTAAACTTTCTAAGACGGGTGGGGGAAGTCCCGAAACCAAACCTCCGGACCCTCCCACACCCTTCTGCAGAACGATAAGCAAAGTTCTTATGAAGTCACAACACTGGAAACCACGCAGCTAGCGGGCTACAGACACTGCCACTCTGTTCACATGTGCTCAGCTGGGTTTCCGTTTACTCTCATTCACATCGCGTGCCCATAGGAAGCTGAAACTCACCATTCTCTTTATTCACCGTTTCCTCAGTGCCCGAGAGATAAAAGCGCGAAACGTTATGTGATTCACAGATGTGGAATAAATTAAACAAATCACAGTAGAGTTTATATCAGAATTTCCGTTTCTTTAATGTATTTTGTACCAGAAAAAGCATGGGGCAAAAAAAATAAATAAGTGGATTAGGGTGGGGCACAGATATTAATAGAAAAACGGAATACATGATATTTTCATCATCATTAGACTCGTTTTTACTCCGCCAGCTCAATATCCCAAAATGGAATCGATCTATTTGCCATTAAGTCAACAAAACAACGTGAAGGTGTCTACCGGCTGCACATGAAATAGGACAACAATTTGGTGGTATCTCAGTGGTAAATCTGCTGCGATACTACTAAGCGGAATTACCATTGCCGCCACTTAGTCCGGTAGTGTTACCGCCTAATTACAAATTACGGTGGCGGTGTTAGTCCCCATTTATTTGGAGTCCATAGGACTTCATAGGGCATTTTGGCAGAATTACAACAGCGGTAATTCCGCCTGCGGTAATTCCACCAAAATCGGGCAGAAAATTGGCGAATTAACCTCGAGCTCATATTTGGAGGTGAATCCTCCAATTTACTGCCCACCTCATAGTTGGGTGGTGCGGTAATGCAGCAGTATATGGTAAAACCACTGCATTTAACCTGCACCGCCCAAACTCTTAGACAAAAACACATGCATGGGACAGAACGTGAGGAAATTTGAGACTAGATGTCTACATTCTAGGAAGTTTCCAAAAGTATAGACGTTTTGGGCACGTTGTGATAAGATTAAACTAATGAATGACTATAAGCTGTATCCAGAGCTTAATAAGAATTCAAGTATTTTTCATTCCAACACATAGCCTCATCACGAGTTTGGCGGTAACCCTTAAATGCAGTGGTAACACTATTACTGCCACATTTAAGGGTCTGCCAAATCACAGGTTTGGCTGCACTTACCCCCAGATCTGAGCTGGGGTTAAATGCAGTGGGAATTTTCTGATTTTTGTGCAATAACCGCATGGTAATACCGCTGACGGTAGATGCCCCGAATATTCCTCATAGGGCCCAATGGGGAATTCCCAAATGGGCCCAATGGGGAATTACCGTTCCACCAAACCCGTGATCCGTCGCTAATAGCGCCGGAGGGCTTGGCGGTAACATTATTTTCCCCGACAGGATCCCGGCGGTAACACCACTGGGATACCACCCAACTCGTGAGGAGGCCCATAGTATTTTCTCTTGACGGTCAAGGTATTACACACCTCAATAGTATTAGTTCATCAAAGTCTAAAGAAGGAAAGGCTGAGATGTGTCTTCTGGGATTCTGACTTGTGACCTGCATGCTCAACACGCTTAATAATTATTATGTGATAACCGGCAGCCATCGAATGGATGATTTGCTCAATGTCAGCTGGGCAGTGGTTCTGGTATTTGCACACACTCTAAAGATGTGTTACCCACCAAGTTGCCCAGTTAGCTCATTTTACTGCGTGCACGCTACACTAGACACTTTCCATTTTAGTAGGTGGCAGTGAGCAGATTTTTATGTTAGTACCCATTCTGTGGCCTGTGGTCGACCAAAGCAAAACAAAAGGTGATGGCTGGAAGGTTTTAAATTCATCAAAACCTCTGGTGCAGCTCTGGGCAACCCTCCAAACCATCATTCTTTAGCCTGACAAGCCATTACAGAGAGGGGAAAGACCACATGCAAATCAGGCTTAGTCCCACCCCAAAAGGGGCAGTCCAGCCCAAACTGCTAGGTCACACTCCTTCTGCACGAGACCACAAGCATCCCCAGACATGTTTCGGCCTCATTGGGCATCATTAGTGAGGTGTAGCTTGGGTCTCTAGGCCCATCAGGCTTGGGACCCATGTCTGAGCATACCCGTCCGACTCGGGGTGACTGAAGCAAAACATAAGGTGATGGCTGGAAGGTTTCGAATTAATCATAACTTCTGGCGCAGCTCTGGGCAATCCTCCAAACCATCATTCTTTATCCTGCCAAGCCATTACAGAAAGGGTGCAAATCAGGCTTTGTCCCACCCCAAAAGGGACAATCCAGCCAAAACTGCTATGTCACATCCCTTCTGCAGAAGACCACAAGCATCCCCAGACATATTCTGGCGTCATTGGGCATCATCAGTGAGGAGTAGTTTGGGTCTTTAGGCCCGGCAGGCTCAGGACCGACATCTGGGCATACCCACCCCACTCTGGGTGACTAAAGCAAAACAAAAGGTAATGCCTGAAACTTATGCATGGAATAGAATGTGAGGACATTTGAGAATAGATTCCTACATTCCAGGAAGTTCCAAAATTATAGATGTTTTGGACACGTTGTGATAAGATAAAACTAATTAAAGACTATAAACTGCATCCAGAGCTTAATAAGAATAACCATATTTTCCATTCAAACACACAGGGCCTCATTACGGTCCGCGGTAACCGTGCCAGTGCTACCGGCAGGTTTCCTCCGGACCCGTAATGATTTACCAGCGCCTGACTTCCTAGTAACACCGGGGATTACAATCCCGGCAGTCCGGGAACTCAGGCGCCGGTAAATTGTAAGTCCGCATACCCATAGAATCCTATGGCATTTATTTTATTAACTATAAATGTATACGGATGATTCATCTCAGGAAGGGTGGTTTGCTGTCTATAACGCCCCCTCTTTCATCAAACGACATGCTAAAAGCAAGCATAGTGTACGCTGGTACCCTGCTGCATCCTTAGCCTGATCTGCAGCTTCTGCTCCCCACTGGCACAGAGCAGGTTCAGATGTCATAGGTGCACTATTTGACAGCCTCTATGGTAGCAAAGTCACTGCAGTTCAAAGACTGCATTACATCTCCACATCTGTTTCAAAACCAGGACAATTATGATAAACTACTTACCCGGTGGCAGGATAATATGGAACTTTAAGCCACACATAAGATGTGGTATTTGTATTAACGGATCACATAATTATTAAAATCCACATCTCATTTGTAGCATACCAGTGTCAACCCTGTGAGCTCAACCCATCTATGAGAGGCAGTGTGCACAGAGTGCACCTGCCTGTCTCCAGCCCATTAAATATGAGAAAGAACAGGATGCCTGCCACTGTTAACAATCTGAGAGGTTGGGTAACTCCTCCCTGTCAGGGCCAGTTACTCACAACAGGACATCTCATGGGAGCCTGACTTCACACACGCCATTTAATGTGATCCATAGATCAAAATACCACACTTGTGTGCAGGAGCGTTATAATTGCCATAGCATATATCATATATCAAATCAATAACAAAGGCCTGTTTCATAATTGGGGGTTTCATACCAAAGGGCCTTTGGAGTGCTATAGAAAGAGGCAGGTGTAGGCAGACAGGTAGATCAGAGTACAAGGAAGAAAGGATTGCTCAATCCTGATTTTCGGTGAGCTTTTCTTTCAGTCTCCTACACTTCTTGCACCACAAAGCACTTTGGGTATGATGCTAAATGCACAAGTCCCTTGTTGTCTCAATAGTGATTGGACTCCTTAAAGAAGATTTGCTTTAACCAATCCCCTGTGGCTTGTGGCCTTTGCAAGAAAGGGATTCCCCTCTTTCTTTTATTCATTCCTGGACTTCAAGAGGAATTCACTTGCACCTCTTTTGAGAACGTTGACCTTTCCAAAGTCCTCAGCCAGTGAGGTGAAGGAGTGCTCCAAGGCTGAGGCAAGCTATGATCCCGGCCTATCCCCGGAGCACATGGGGGTTAACTGATGCTGGAGCATGTCTTGCCTCTCTGCCAGCTACACTGGTACAAGGACCTCACCTGGTGAAGGATTCCTGCCGGTGTTAGCCAGCCTCATCCGGCTGGGAGATTGAAAAGAAGAAATCATCTTGTCCCTGAGACTGTAGAGTGAGACTCACAGCAGTAGAAGAAGCAAAGCAGCTGGTCTCCTGCCCTCTACTGCATGGAATAAACGTAAATAGCATTCAAATGAATCGAACCAACCGGACCTCCAGTGCTGCCTTTGGCACTTCTTTGAACCACTGTCGCTAGTCCTCAAACCAATTTGCCACTACACCGTACCAGCTGGGTGCCTTACTTGCTCCACCTCGAACAAGAAGCTCACCACTATGGAGGCCTTTGAACCACCACGTCTTTAACAGTGCATCAGAGAGTGTCTGGAGTCTGCAGGCACCTTTGAAATGAAGTGCTTCTGTTTCCAGGGGGAGCACGTTCAATGTGACACTGACACCTTTGAAACTAGCAAGAAAGCACAGGGTGTGTCATGGAGTGCAGCGGAGAGTGTCTGGAGTCTGCAGGAGTCAGCAGGGGTAGCGGTTTGGCGGCCCCTCTAGTGGCACGAGAAGAAGCCTCATCTGCCTTTTCTGTGAGCTTGGAGGTTTCAGTCTGGTAAGTGGAGGAAAAACCTTACCCATTTTGAGAAAAGACTTTACTCAGATCTATGACAGAAGGCCAGTAAAAAGATACCATCCCTGTCCCCTGGGCCTCACAGTGCCTAACACAATCAACATGATTATGTGTGTATGCAAGGTGCTGGGGGGCCAAGGGGGAAACCATGGCATTTTTCACTGGACATCTATGATAGCTATCCAGTAAAAAAAAACTACCATCCCTGTCCCCTGGGTTCCACAGTGCCTCAAAGGAGCGATGATTTTGGCAAGTGGGTAGGGGCATTTGTTAAAAAAAAAGCATTTTTAAAATGCCTTTGTTGTAAAACCCTTCTTCCCCCGTCTACTCCCCATTCACCAAAATCAGCTCAACGGACCAAAACAACACATACACTCTCAGACACATTCACACAGCAATCACTCTATCATTCCCACGAGCACCCATCACCATACACTCACTCATAACACAAGCATACACGCATCCATACACATATTTAAATAGAAAATAAATGAATATAAATGTACCTTCTGCATGGGACTGCGTGTGTGTGCTGAAACGCCCAGCTCCAGGCTGCTCTGTCCGTATGTGCGAGGAGGCGCAGGAGCTCCCCCTCGCACATACAGACATGCAGTGCCTCAGCCAGCATTTCCAATGAGCTACGCAAGACTGGTGAAGCAAAACACCACCAACCTTGCATGGCTCAGTGAGCATGTGCAGCTGGGGAACTTACCTGAACTGTCAAAGACCAACCCTATGGAAAACATTATCATCTTTAGGGATAGAAAGTGGGCTGCAAGATGTAATCATCTATTTGTACTCTGAAACAGTGATGAGGGTGAGGCTGAACAACTTCTAATGGTTTGAAGCAAGGGTGCAGGTTGGCGGCCTCCCTCTTTAACTTGTTTGTATCAGAAGCAGGAAAGACATTAAATGCGATTGGTCTCATTGGCCCTAAAATATGTGGGATCACTATTAGATGGGTCGCTTATGCAGATGACTTTCTTGTGTTTGACTGTACAAAAATAGGTCTACAGAGACTGATTACGGCTTTTGGTAATTTCATAGAGCTAAGGAAATAAAAAATCAATTCTAGTAAAACCATTATTTTTCAAACCGGTGGTAAAAGTGTGACCCAATTTTTCTCTTCCTGGGGCTGCAGTGGTGCAAAAATGAAGAGTCAAGCAGTGCTAAAATTCCTAGGATATGTATTCTCCAGTTCTAGTTCCTGTGTATTGTTGAAAAACAAGCTCTTGCTGAAAGCCAAAGAATCCCTGAATCAAATAAAGGCAATAGAAAGAAAATTTGGGAAATTCACATTGGCCCCATGCATTCAATTCTACCAGTTAAAAGTTATTCCAAGAATAACATATGGTATGGAATTCTTTCCGGAATCACTAGTGCCTTTTTTTGAGGCAACTGGAAGCCATGATTTGGTGCAAAATTGTATTCTTCATTCCAAAGTGTATCCTGTTAGAAATGATTCGATACAAACTTGGTCTTCAATCTATCACCTGTATCATGCATACTAAAAAACTCTCCCTGTTAAGGAAATGTATGGTGGCTGAGAGGGATTCATTGTATTATTACATAAAAGAAGATCTGAAGGGAAATTTTATGAATGCCTGAAAACGACCCGTGAGAAAATACTGTTAAACCTGGGTCTGCCACTATCGACTTTGTTAAGTTATACAGGGAAGGTCAAGGAGATCATAAAAGCTTTTGGTTGGCTTGAAAATAATGCAATTGTGTTAAATACTCAGCTATATTGTCAAGTAATTTCGTTTTAGAAATGAACCCCGAAACCAGAGAATTATCTAGTTAAATACCCCTCACAGTGTTTCAGGAATCTGACCCTGCACTTTGGATTTAATGTTCCGAATACAAATGAGATCTTGGCAATTCGTGCGAAGAGTGCAATGGGGAGCAACCAGTGTAGGTTTTGCAAGCACATTGGTGTGATGGATTGGTGTGATGGAATCTTTGATGTACTTGCTCTTGGTTTGTCCAAATCTACTGCAACACAGAATAGATGTTTTTCGAAATTTGTAAATGACATCTCAAATGTTGATAGAGACAAACTTTGGTGCGAAATGTTGCATTGAAACTCTGCAGCGCTGGAAATGAGGTTGAACACATTTTTACAAAACATCTGCCTCTTAGTATGATCAAAGCAGTGAGTGATATATCAAAGAATAATAACACTGCTCGATATATAAAGAGGAGATTGTTAGTCGAGCTAAAAGTATACTCGAAGGTTACACCTAAAACAATGGCAATGTATAACAAAGCCAAATAAACACATTTGAGGATGACTTGATATATTGCTGCCCTAAAGCACAGCTGTAGATGCATTAGTAAAGTTTAATTGAAAATGTAAAGTAGTTGGAACTGTAATTAGATTTGTGACCTAAAACTATTTTATTGTTATTTATTGTTATGAATTTTGTAGTTGTCATTTTGTAAAGGTTTGTATAAACCAAAACAATAAAATAACATTTCATGCTGGACTCTCGCAGGGATGAGGCCGCACCCCCCGGAGGGCACCCCCTACAGTTGGAAGACCTCGGTCTTAAAGCAAACGTTCATGTTGGTCCGCCTCTGTTGGGCTCAGACCTTTCACAGCAAAAAGTTGACAACACTTTCCGAGGTTCCTTTCCCAAAGTTTAACTCATATCTTTGAGGGGTTCTCTTCCCCTAACTTATTATACTTCCAGTCTCCCTCAGTCGGGCTGAGACCGTTCTCTGATGTCAAAGACTTTCGAATGTGCGTGGTTTTTGTGACAAACCTCCGCAGGACCACTTCGAGTTTCCATCTTTCAACTCACACTCATGTTATTTACCCCAGTGCTTTTTGGTCTGGTTAGTTCAAGATATTATGCACCAAAGTTCAGCGTTCAGCCTTTTGCGTTCTCCTTCTCTCAGGGTTAATCTCAATCACCTTGCTTTTACAGTTCATTCACTTTCTCTTGACAACCTTTTCACCTTTCACAGAACCTTAGAGTGGGATACTTCCTTTTGCCGGACCACTCTGTTTCTCAATATAGCTGCCTTTACAGGTATCCTTATTTCAAATTTAATTTGCAGCGCTGCCTTTCCTCGTGTCTCATCCACACACATGCAGCCTTCAATTTTGAAATATAATCTCGCCACTCCATTTTCTCTGCCGCGTACACCGGTCTCTCACATTACTTGCCAACTCACCGGCTATGTGTGTTTCTTTCTTGTCTTTTACTTTCTTCCAATTTGTGAGTCAAGGTCAGTACCACAGGCTTGGCCTCTCCTCCCTGACTCTGATGTTCACCCGGGAGGGTCGCTGGCGTCCATGAAACACAATGCAGTCTTCTTGTTTGGTATTCTGCCCTCTTCATGTATCTTTCGGGCCAGTTGGAGGCAACAATCTCCTGCGGAGAACTCCTGGGGTTCTCTACCCGTGGCTCTTGTCCCTCGGTCCGTTGCTCTGCTCCAGTATGTTTGCGTTCGCCTCAGAGGTTTGGCGCTTACTCGTGTCCCACCTTGCTCTGAGTGTGTCTCTATGTTCCACCTTTTATCAGTGTGAGGAGAGCTAATTGTCATCAGATTTATGCACTTAGAGCCAAGTGACTGACTTTGCCTAAAAACCTCTGGACATCCATGACCTCATTAAGGCCAATAACCTGGACATCCCAGCCTTTACAGAGACTTGGCTTCATTCCACATTAGGCTCAGCCTTGTCCATCGCAATGCCCCTGGGCTTCACCATCCTCAGGAGTGACAAACTATACTCCAGAGGTAGTGGGGTCACACTGATAGTGAGAGACACCCTGGCCCTCAGGCAGTCCACAACCACCCTGACACCTAATTGTGATATACTCTCAGCTAAACTACCTCAATCTCATACAACCAAGAGGATCTCCTTCACATGCACGACTCGAACATCACGCCCACCTCTAAAACCATTCTCGTAGGTGACATCAACCTAAGCCATAACGGCCCTGAAGACATGCACATGGCCTCAGAAGCCAACTCGCTCAGTGCCCTAGGATTCTGTCATTGCATTGCGACCCCCACCCATTCCAAAGGTCACACCTTCGACTGGATAGCTGATCGTAATTGCCAAATCTCTGTCCTTTCAACCAAGCATGCCCCTGGACTGACCACCGCGTCATCTCTTTTACAATAGCGCCCACCCAAACACCTACGTGCATCGCCCCAGCCATGCCACCTACAATGGCACGCAGTTCATGCAATCTCACTAAAGCCAAGATTCTTCCATTTCTTGACACACTACAATCAGAGCAGTTACCTTACTGGTATCCTGACCATCTAGAGGATTTATACTCCAAAACAATGTTCCTAGCAATTGATTCCATCACCCCCATTGCAACATGTAAAACTAAACTAACTACACACCTTAACTCATGGTTCACCCCTGACCTACTAGCACTCCGTTCCCAAAAACATAAAGCAGAAACCAAATGGAGAAGAACATCTACTGAAGTCCTCAAATGGCTCTTTGCAACGTCAGCCAAGTTGTACAAACAAGCCATCCTGCATGCCAAATCCACCACATACAATACAAGAATCGCTAACACCAAATCCAACACACAAGAGATCTTCACTATCATCAGAGAATTGGATTCCCCTTCCTCCCTGACTCAACCTTACAAAGACAAGGCATTGTGCACCAATATACAAAATGCCATCCTCGACAAAATCCCACCCTGCACAATAAAATCGATGCCAAACAAGCCACTATCAGTACCATTCTACAACCCTCCCTCCTCACCCAGTCCTCCACCCTTGTGCCTATCCACCCCACTTTTCACTTCAACCCGGTCACCCAAGCAGCGGTCTGCTCCATTTTGAAAGGGCTGAAACCGTCCAGATGCAATGGAGACACCTGCCTGGCCGCAATCATCAAGGACTGCTTGGATGTCCTGACCACTTTCCTCAACGCATCCTTCCCCTCAAGCCTGGTCCCCACCACTCTCTAGGAAACCTGGATGGTACCTTCACTGAAAAAATCATCTTTGTACCCCACTTCCCCTACCAGCTATCGACCAATCCCTACAGTTCCCTTCTTCCTCAAGATCCATGATAGAGCCGCCAAATCCAGCAATACCTGGAATCCAACCATATCCTGGGTGTGAGGCAAACTGGATTCCACCCTGGTCATAGCACGAAATCAGACTTACTTGACTTAAAAACGAGCTAGATGAGATCAAGGATTCTGCAAAGCCAGCCCTACTACTTATCCTAGATCTCTTGGGTGCTTTCGACCTGGTAGACCACAAGATACTCACATCCGTTGCAAACTTCTCATCAGAAGCAACAAGCTGGATCACCTCCTTCCTGAGTGGATAACGCAAGCGCCCCCATGCATCAATCACCTGCAG
Source organism: Ambystoma mexicanum (assembly GCF_040938575.1). Lineage (NCBI taxonomy): Eukaryota > Metazoa > Chordata > Amphibia > Caudata > Ambystomatidae > Ambystoma > Ambystoma mexicanum. The sequence continues at coordinate 326,137,714 of NC_090939.1, read as the reverse complement.
CATTCGCCAAGGCTACTGCATCTCTCCTACCCTTTACAATATTTTCACCAAACCTCTCTTCGACCTTGTTGACTCAGTTAGCATATCCTATACTAACTACGCAGACGATACACAAATCCTTCTTCCACTCACAGGCAATCATGCTGTCGACTCTTCCACCCTAAACATAGTCTACCAAACTATCCAGGCATGGATGGCAAGACACCGTCTGTGTCTTAATGAAAAAATACAGGCTGAAATCCCCCTACTGGGATCAATGGCAGTGCTCAAAAACCTTGACCAGCTTTATGCCACCTTCACCCTTGATGGCATCCCAATCCCTCTCTCACCATCAGTAAAAACTCTGGGAGTGTACATGGATGCCTCACTCTCCCTCACTCATCAGGTCAATGCCATCACCTCCTCAACAGCTCATACCACCAAACGTATCAATGTTTCTCTCCGTGGACAGCTGTCTCACCATTGCCCAAGCAATCATCAGCTCCAGACTAAATTACTGCAAAGCACTCTTTGCAGTCACCTCAACCCGTAATATCCCAAAAATGCAAGTCATCCAAAACATGAACTTTGTACAGCCCTTAACATTCCTATGCAATCCCATGTCCCTGACGCAAGAAGAAATGCCCACTGGCTCCCTATAAGAGATCGATTCACCTTTAAAACTCTAGGGATCACCCATGGGTGCCTCTTGAATACTGTACCACCATACATTGAACAGAAGATAACTAAGACCCAGTCAAATAAACCAACCAAAACCGCTTATACCCATCGACTCCTCATGCTCAAATTCAAACTGTCAAGGGCGGCAGTGCTAGTTTCCCAGTTATGGCAGAAAAACCTTGGAATGGCCTTCCCCATTCCCTGAGAGCCAAACAATCCTGGGCCTTCCGCAAACTTTTGAAAACGTGGCTCTTCATGGAGCACACCACCTGAGCTGCTTTCCCCTTACTATTATTCTGTCAAGTCCTCAATAATTTCTGTGTAACCCTACCTGTAACAGTGCCTCAATGCCCTTGGGATTAGTGTTCGTTATAAATGTAAAAATGAATAAAAATCAATAGTTTTGGCACAGGCTTGAGCACCTGCGCAGCTGACAGACCCACAATTGGAAAGCATCCTGTAAAACCCACCGCAGGATACACAAATCCCCAGTACAAACCCAGAACAGACTTGAAACCAACAGCATCATGGGGCACTGCCGAGAATAATAAAAGTCTAAACCCAATCATAATGAAGCTAGAAAACCAAGCGCATGGCGATATAGAAGCAGCTATCCAGAAAACAGAGGAGGAGCTTCAAATGGTAACAAAGAGAAGAGAACGAGTGAGACCATGCCCTGTGATAAAGCTGATACATGGACAGCAGGGAAAATATTGTTGAAAATGAATATAGCAACAATTAAGGATGTCAAAATAAAACAGGAGAAGACATGCAGGTAGAATGGAGGGGACAGAATAAGCAAAACTTCAGAAGCACAAAGTCAGAAGCAACAGAAAGTGACTAGGATCAGGAGGAAGACGAGGATGACTGGGAAACAGAGGAAGAGCAGAGGGAGAGAACTCCATGGGGAGGGAGGTTTAGACCACACCCCTTATTAATAGCAATAGCAAGAGGGAAGAAAAGAGCACAGATGTTTAACAAAGAGAAAAAGGGGACACAATTTCCATTAATACAGAAGGTGATAGGGAGATCACAATATGTGCCCAGTCCATATATGGACAAAAGCATCCTGATAAAGGCACTTTCCACTCTTACAGCAGGAGCAAGAAAGTGGATCTATGCACTTGGAAAACAGACAGCAGGAGTCACATTAGCAGTGGGAGACATGAAGAGCTTACTCGCCAGCATATTAGGGGAACAGAGGTACACCATTTGGGAAAAAGCAGGGTACCCAGGTGTTTGGTTCAAAAATTATGCACACAATGGGGCTCCATTTAACAATTGTTGAGCCATTGTATGGGATGCGCTGAGAATAGCGTACCCAGTCAAACGGGACATAGGCACATTCAATGTGAGCTGATGAAGACACAGCATTATGCAATCATTCAATCCAGGAAACCATACCCATATACCTTTGTGTGTTACACAGAGGACTCCCAACAGAGGTACAGGCAGAGATAGATAAAATAGTGGGGATTGAAACAAAAGGATAGGGTGAGATCCCCACTAGGGGTGACATTCCCAAGCCATGACACTGCCATGGGAGCAGAATGCAGTGCTTTGAGGGACACATTATGCGGGAGCAAGTGTCATGGGAGTGTTACGCTCACCTGGTCTCTGCGGAGGCATTGGGGCACGGTTGCAGCCCTCCCTGAACTTGAATCACCCCCTTCAGGACTCTCCCTCAGTAGAAAAGCTGTGAGCAGTAGTACGTGGTGATACTGCTCCTGTGAATTATGGAAGATAAGCTCTCCGTCCTGCTACTTCTCGCAGGGGCGCGTTGAATTGGATCTAGTTCCTTCACTGATCCCTGATAAGGATTACTCCAGTCAAGCTGCGACTATGCTTCTCCTTATGATTGGTAAGTCTTTCTTGAGCTCTTGTGAGGCTGTTCGTTCTGTTTCATGTCTTCATATGTTGCTCCTATTTATGCCCGCAATAATGTCTCTCTTCTGTTTTCCTCCCTTAGATGGAAATGCAGCCTCAATGCAGCTGCGAGACACGAGATGCGGCCGGATGGAAGACGGATGTTACCGCAATGTTTGACAGCAGGTAAGTGATGGTTTAAGGAAAAGCACGAAGTATGGTGAAGCGCAACCTTAAACTGACTGTTTTTTCGATGTCTAACCTTGTCTTCTGTTTTTCCTTGCAGGCGCTGCTGTCAACGAAGGAACGTGTCATGCTGCGGTACCAATATGAAGATTACGGCGTTCCGGAAAGTGTAAAGATGAATACATGTTTCGCTGAAGAGATGTACAGGTAAGAACAGTTTCCCCCAGTTGGTAAGTATGCTGGCAGGAAGCAGGATGCCCAGGAAGCAGGATCTTCAAAGCTAAGGGCCTGATCACGACTTTGGCGGTAACGCCGGCAGTTTTACCACCAGCGGTATTAGCCCTACCGCCGAACTCCCCGGCGCTAATTGCGCCAGATCACGAGTTTGGTGGTAATGTAATTCCCCATTCCCCATTGAGCCCATTCGGGAATGCCCATTCCCCATTGGGCTCAATGGGGAAAATGTGCGCTCTTACCGCCGGTGTATTTCCCGCCGGCGGTAATAGCGTGAATTTTTGGTGGATTTCCCCCCAGCCAAGAGCTAGGGCGAAATCCGCCGAAGTCCTGATTTGGCAGACCCTTAAATCCGGCAGTAATAGCGTGACCGCCGGATTTAAGGGTTACCACCAGGGCCCTAAGTATGACCTCAGGCGACGGTGAGTGTTACGCTGCTTGCAAGTGCAGAGTAACGCAAAGTGTCTGTTTTGAGGATCGGGGCAGCTTATATAGCAGAGATTGTGGGCACGCCCATTAGGGCCGGTTTACCAGCCACACCCTGCCACTCCTAGAGAGTGAGCACGTGCAAAGGCAATCCATTAGCAGCCCCACCCAAAAATACACTTGGGGCTGCTTAATGGATGGAATGCTCAAGGTTAATGCATCCTGCTTAATGGATGGAATGTTCAAGGTTAATACATCTGAAGTGCTTTGTCCATAATAAAAAGCTTTTTGGTGTTAAATGGATGTCCAAAGGCGCCAGGACAGTGTCCACCCAGGTCTCCTGTGCATGCGACCCCTGCTTGCCTGTGCCCCTGACTTCTTGACCATGACAGGGAGACAAGGTATTTCTTCTCCCGGGGAAAAACATTTATTCACAATAGGATGGCCCACAGCAAGCCCCGACATTTACAGTCCTATCAGTAACCCCACACCCAAAAAAGGAACCTAAGGGTTAGTGAAGATAGGAGACAAGATGTTCACCTTGATGGTGGATACTGGAGTCACCATGTCCTGCATAAACAAAGGATGGTTTTCTTTAACCAACAGATGTATGGACGCGCAGGGATTGTCTGGGGCTCCTGCTAAGGTTCCATTTATCGAAGATTTACCCATTTCCATAGGGACACTGTAAATATTCACACCATTACTGTACAGTACAGAGACACCATAAACCTACTGGGTAGAGACCTATTGAGTAAACAAAATAGGACAATTTTCTTCACAGACAAAGCAATAGTGTGCTCCACACCAGGTATGCGCTATAGCAGAGTAGCCACAATAGTACAAGCACTATGTAGCACTTATGCAATTCGAGCACTACCAGTGCACAAACAGATGTTAATGTACGCAGAGACCGTCCTAAGCGCATGGCTCCCAGGAGTACAAAACATGATATTTCGCTTGCCAGAATAATTCTTATTTTTACAAGCAGTCCCACTAGAGAGAGCACCAGGAACAATGTTCACGTTACACATAGGTACAGTGATCACCAGAAAAGACACCATCTTTTGGACAGGTACAGATGAAGAGGAAATATAATGGCGCATGGTGGTGCATGTTAACATTTCTGATTCTGCACTCTCTCTTGGTTTCTTCGAGATTCATTGGATACATAGGAACTGGCCTAACATCTGAACATCTGTGCCAAGTGATGTCGCAGAGCACAGCTGATATGTGGAATGCCGTAGGCCTTGGAGATGGGCATGAACAGCCTCCCTCAAGAAGTACACAGTTTTGACGCTGTTGGCTCAAGTTCGAAGGCTGCCAGAGGCTGCCATGCAAAGACAACCTGCTGTTATGAAATGTGCTTTCTTTCTCCCTGTTCGGGAAATGTTATCATAAGTACTGTTAATGGGAGGAGAATAATATATAGCTTCTGCATTGTATATTAGTATGAGCCGGGCCTGGGAGGGGCAGAACTGAATGCAACCCTCCAAGCACTGGCTTGTGTTAGCATTACAGCGCTTTTAACCTCACTTCTGGCCTTATGTATTATTTGTGTCCGAATGCTGAGTGCCTGGAATGCCTGAGGCGGTGTGAGGGAGCTGGATGAGCACTGGTATCGTGGGGAGCAGGACAAACCTGTAACATGTGGTGCCGATCCCGGGATCTCCCCTTTGTCAGGTGCATGACTGGAGATTACAACAATACAGTGGGTAAGTGAAAGAAGTTTTTTGCTGTACCTGTTGCACGTTTGACTAGTGGTATTTGTGGAATTTGGAGTCTTCAGGGACTCTAGGAATAATACAGAGATAGTGCCTCTGAGCTATGTAGTGATACAGTACAGGGTTGTATGGGGAACTACAGGACTGAAATAAGATCAGAGCATTCTTAGGCACCTGTGATACAGTCAGAGCACCTGTCGTGGGGAGGCAGCGTAGGATTGATGCTGTAAAAGCCATAGGTTGGGAATGTGAGGTCTGAAGCTTGAGTTAAATTGGAATAAGACAGATTACAGTTTCAGTCACAATATGGCAGATGCCAGTCAACTGACGAGTCAGGAGGCAGGGGCAGATCTGTCATATATGTCGGGGGCGAGGGCTGTGCGGGAGAGGTTGAGCACCATGCTAGACAACTGGGATGTAGTCCCCTAGTCGGTACAAACGAAGAAGGAGGTGGGGGCTGCCCAGGAACATCAGTTACAAAGGGTACTGCAGGGAAGGAACAAGGGAGATAGTGCTGAATTACAAGTGATGCACAAAGATATCACTAAGGCGATGGAGGTAGAGCGTGATCTGAGACCCTCAGATTTTGCAGTAATGCTTACACATATTTTCATGAGGGCCACAATATGGCGGTTGTTGCCAGATGAGATAAGGAGGGTGGTGGAAGGAAATGTGAATGTGGAGGAAAGGTTAAGATCTGCCCACGGGTGGGCATACATTCCGAATGCAGCTGATGATGCATTGTTGAGAATGAAAAAAGCAGTGCCAATGAAGGTGTGGGAGGAGGGAGAACACACAGAGGTGCAGGATTGTGAGGTGCCTGTGGGGTTTGGGGTGGATGATGCACAACACTGTGGGAGTGGATCTATGTATTTCCAAGAAAGGGGAGGAAGAGGAAGAGGGGGGAGACACGGGTTGGCTGGTTACCGGGGGAGGCAACTGTGTGCAACAGAGGGGAGGGAGGACATTTTGGAAAAAAGAGATGCAATGAAGGATTTGGCAAACGGGGTCCTGACAGCATGGTGGGAGACATGTCTGGAAAAAGGGGCAATAAATAAACAGGATTTCAGAAGGACGGATGACTGTGCAGTGTGCACCTTAGACGGGGCAGTGAACAAAATGCCTGTGGAAGGTGTAGTGTTAGGAGAATGCATGTCAGAGATTGTCAAAACACAACAGAACATTTTCAGGGTATGTGCACCAGAGAAGGATATTGATAGGTCAAAATATATAAAGAAGGTGGTCAGTGTCAGCGTGACTTAATAATGTTTGGGGGAACAAGCACAGTATGGTGAATTAAAATCAGTGGTGTTGGCTCTGGGAAGAAAGAAGATAAGTGCATCGGAGCAAGAGTGGCCCATGACACCTGACAATGACCTGCAGCCACAGCTAATGGCACCATAGAAGAAAATTAGTGGCATGTGATGCAGGGCCCACAGTTTGAAGTGGTGGAGATGACCCTACAGTAGAGAAAGAAGGAGGATCAAAGGAAATGTGAGTGGCTCCTGGCCATTTGGAAAGCAGAGGATGAACAAATGATGCAACATACAAATGCAGAGGAAGGGCAAGACAATGCATTTCAGTGCCCGACAGAAAGGGCCTGGTGGCCCATGGCAAAAGAAGGCTGGCAGGAGCACATGGAAATGTGTGTGGCTTGTTGGAAGAAAAAACAGAAAGAGGAGCAAAAGAAGGAGCAGTTCAAACAGATGGATGTGAAATGCACACAGTGGGAAGACTGGCTGTCGTTTGTTCTCCATGGACTACTGAAAGAGCGGTCAGTAACCAGGTGTTCACCATGCAAGATGGTACTTATGAAAAAAATAACAAGCACTGACAAGTTTCTGCTGAGACTGACTGCGAGTGCACCTAGGAACTGGGAGGTACTAGAGGCTTACTATATACTGGAAAGTAAGGGAAACATTGACTTTGACTTGTACAGTACACACAAACATGACAGACACCTGAAAGGAGCGGTGCTGAATGTGAGAGTGATAGGGATGCTCAGCGCTAGAAAGGGCGGGACATGTAGTAAGGACTGTTTTTGGTCTTTAAGAGGCACCCTAGATAATGGCTGATGCTAATAGGTGGTGGTGTATATGCAATACAGTACAGTGAATGAATGGCTTTAGATTAGTTAATAAAAGATAGAAAGCTTGTATCAACAGTTACAAACATTAAACTACAACTGTTAATTTTGACATATAAAAATATTACTTTATTTAAACACAATTAATAAAAACACTGTATATAAAATTACAATTCAAAAAAACTGTGACAAGCAATGCCTTCTAAGATAGGCAAGGACCTAAATCAACCTTTGTGATTTTATCTATAGAGAATCTATACTATATCTCTCAGTCAAAATTGTCATTTTCTTAATCACTCTGGAATTTCAATGGATCAGCCATATACCATTGTTATACACTCAACACGTTTCAGTTCTCTTAACTTGATCTAGGAACTTTCTTCAGGAGTAATTGTCACTTGCTATTTATAAAAACATAGACCATCTGCTCTTATTGCACTGTGCTGGAGTTTTTCTCTCCAGCGTCTTGTGAACAGTGTAAACGATATTTCCTTTTTTTATTATGAAACGTGTTGCAACTGTTGATAAAACAATACAGGAGAAGGGGTTAGCTTAAAATGCTAAATTTCATCTCCATGTTTTTAGTATAAAACTTGAAAAGACCTTAAGGTAACTTTACCTGGTCCAGTGCGTGGATTTAGTTGAGATGAAAATCTTGAATAAAGCAAGATATGTCCTCGAGAGTGGAGTAAAACCCTTTTCGATATAGGGGTGGTCCACCTGTAGATAGATTTACATAATCTAATTTAGAAGGATTTCTGAGAAGTGATTGGGCGGGGGATTTCATGGGTGGAGTTCTTGTCATTCATTGAATATATTGGGGTAACAACGATGAAAACATTTTTTATATACCTTAATTGGGGTCTTGTGTTCCACCTGCTCTAGAAAGGGATAGCTCTGTTTCCGGACTGGGGTTCGGCTCTTCAATTGGCAATAGATGCTACCCTTTATGTGGCTATTTGACACTTCTGTTGTATAAGGAGGGAAACACAATAATTGGAATCAATTAGAGGCTCAGATGTTATAGAGCTATACGGTCATCAGTACTTAGTTCTAACAAATCCACACTTAGCAGTTAGAGCTTACCAAAGGTGTCTTGAACGATGGAGGACTAAATCCGTATGCTGAAAAATGTCATTCAGGGTGTTGAGGAACCATAAATTCCATGTAGCGAGATTTACAAAAAACAAAATTAGAGGTGTTTAAATATGTGGCTTGTTACAATACACTCGCTCATGTCGATTCACCTAACATATGTTTCTAATAGCTGTGATGTATTGCAGCTATCGGGTATCGCGTCTCTTACCTTATGACTAAAGGGGGTCTCTCGTACTCTGCTTCCGCGTTCAGTCCGGAGCTGCAACTGACTCCTAACTCGTAATACCGGTTTCTCGCGTTAGTTAGAAACAACATCCGCCATATTGGATGTGGATCGCTCTAATACAGTCCTTCCTTTGTTACTAATTCCCCTCGATTGCGGGAACTTCGCAAAAACTGGATAATGTACCTGAAAATCTTAGTATAGTTTACCCGGATAGTTCTCTCGGGTCCTAGTTATTCGGACCACTCAAACAGGTTGACAAGCAACCTCCAATGTGCTCCGGACCCATCGTCTAAAATTAATATTACAATCTCATGACCGTGTCACCATATTGAATGAGTGAAGACCATCCGGAGGTAGTCCTTTTTCTATTATTGTAGTGCTCTATTATACCTCTCTAGGTCCTTACCTCGTATTTCCTTTATTCCAACTACTGTGACCATAACAAATATAAAGTCACAGCGGAAAGAAGAAAGTAATAAGTAAAAAGCAAGGAAAAGATGGAAGAGTGTGACCTGGTTCTAAATACAGTACTGCCCCATCTACTCATAGTACGGGAGGATCAGATTCTAAGATCAAATACCCTTAACTATTTCGCAGGGATAGTCCTACATGTAGATTTCAAAATAAAAGATACTGTGGCTACACTTTAGGTGATCCAAAGGGAAGACTATATATGACCCAATTGGGGAGGAAGAAAAGGGACCTGTGTGGTCTAATGTAAGGAGTTTATTTTATTTGAAAAAAGTTGGAACAATCTCCATTACCGGCCCTTGATTCATTCTATCCTCTAGTGCTCCTAGGTGTTCCTACCAAGTACTGTGTCTAATGGAGGTCCTCAGGACTATTGGGATTGTCTATGGAGTTACAAAATGTCAATGGATTTCTTAGTCCACAAAGTTGATCTGTGGGTTAGATTTTGTACCATTCGATTGCTTCATTAAGTCCTTCCTTATCGCTTTTTGTTAGAAAGATCAATCGTTGTTCCTTTTCGATTTCGATAAGGGCTTTTTTCTTTTTATTAACGTCTGTTCCCATCATTGTAAACAATACTGTCCATTTCAAGTCTTCACTGGTGTGGTTTAGGTCTACAAAGTGTTTAACCATTGGTGCTGTTAATACCTTTTTGTTGACACAGCGCCAGTGTTCTATAATCCGGGTTTTTATCTTCCTATTGGTTTTGCCTATGTATCTTTTGCCACATGGGCACATGATCATATAGATCACAAATTCAGTGTTGCAGTTGGAAAATCTACTTTGCTGCCATTTTTCATCCAAGCCAATATCCATTTCTTTAGATGTATAAGTGTATTTACATACACTGCAATTGCCACAAGGATGATGTCCACAAAGGGGACTCAGCCCCTAGCTTTGAGAGAGGGTTTCACGTGGTTTCACGTTTGTTTTTAATTTACTACTGCTGATATGGTTGCCTATAGTGGTGGATTTCCTATAGGCAAACAGTGGGCAGGGTAATTTGACCGTGGCTTTTTCAAATATTTTCCATTGCTTGCGAACAATTTTAGTAATAGTGACGCTTAAATTGGTAAAGGTGTTCACACTCACTATCCGATCGTCCATGTTTTTTTTATTTTGTCTTCAAGGAGTGCTTGTCGATTATTGTTTTAAGCTCTTTTGGCTGCTCTTCGTATTCATTTCTTGGGGTACTCTCTTTCTTTGAGTTTATCTGATAATGTACTTGCTTCCATCTCGTATGCCTCCTTTTGGCTACTATTTCTTTTTAACCGCAGAAACTGGCCAAATGGTAAGTTGTCTTTTAAGTGCTTTACATGATGACTTTTGTAGTGTAATAGCGAGTTTCTATCGGTACTTTTGTGATAGGGTTTGACCAACAGAATTCCTTCATGGTGGAAAATGGTAACGTCCAAAAAATTGATGTACTCTTGATTCAGAGTTATCGTGAATTACAGATGACAATTGTAATGGTTGAGCCAGATTAGAAACTCTTCTGCTTCCACTTTTGTCCCCTTCCATATGACAATAATGTCATCTACATAGTGAGCCCAAGAAACTAGGTTCGCTATATATGGGTGTGGAGTGTAGATAAATTGTTTCTCAAAACACTCGACATACAGGTTAGCCATGCTGGGAGTAATAGTGGCTCCCATCGCGGTTCCTTCGATTTGCTGGTAAAAAAACACCTTGAAATTCAAATACATTTTGTGTAAGAGCCATTTCCAGGCACCAGAGTATGAAAGAAGTCGGTACAGGGTTGTTATCAGTAAAGGTAAGCAGGATTTCCTCTATTGCTGCAAGGATTGCCCTTTGTGGTATGTTTGTATATAGTGAAACTATATCAAACGTAATTAAAAATTACGTGGTGTTATCATAGGGTTGGTGTTCAAATCGTTTGATTACTTCTTTAGTATCCTTAAGGTACGATTTCATTTGGGAGACATAGGTTTTCAAATAGTAATCGACATATTTAGACAGAGGTTCTAAAACGGAATTGATCCCCGCTACTATCGGCCGTCCTGGGGGATTTTGCAATGTTTTATTAACTTTCGGGAGACAATAGAAAGTAGGTATAGTGGCCTCTTTGTTCACCAGAAATTCACTTTCTTGCTTGCTAATCCAGTTCCTCTCTTTCGCCTTTGTCACTTTAGATTCGATTACTTCGAGTGTTTTCTGACTGGGGTTTTCTGCCAGTTTCTTTTAGTAATTAGTATTGTTCAATTGAGTTAGGCATTCATTGACATAGTCTCTTTTGTCTTGCATTACTATGCTGCCCCCGTTGTCTGCTCTTTTTATTATGATCTGTTCATTTTTTGCTAGTGTCATAAGGGCTTGTGTTTCGTTCCGACTCATGTTGTGAAAAAATTGGGAATTCTTTTTTCTAATTTTTCAATTTCTGCCAACACTCTTTTTTCAAAGATTTTAGATTCTGTCAAAAAAGTGGAACTTGGAAGGCAGAACTGTGAAGGACTTCTTAGGCCTGTATGAATTGTTATTACTCTTGGATCTTTTTCATTGGTGGAATCTGCAAAATATTCTTTCAAATTAATTTTGCGCCTTAATTTCTGGAAATCTGAACGGAATAGATAAAGGGTCGTGTTTTTTCAAGATGACGTATCCTAGACATTTGTTCAACACTTGTTTCTCAATGTCTGTAGGTTGGTATTGAGATATATTCACAAGGAGCGATTCCCGCTCCTTAGTTGCCGCTGGTCGTTGTTCCATTGGCCCCTTGTCGGGCCTTGGTGTAAAAAATTCTTTGAGCTATTGCCTTGGTTATTAGGTCCTCTTCTAGTATTGGCTCGACCTCGTTTAGATTGAATCGTTGAGTTATCTGGATCACTACTGCTGTTATTAGAATTAAACGAAGTGGGTCAAAAGTGAACCCTCCGATTTTGTTTGGGGGCGCTATTCATTTGATTGCCTGTTGTCTTATAACCCTCTTTGGTATAGGGGAAAGCTGATTCGTGGCTGAATTTTTCCAGGTCTTTTTTCAGGTGTTGACTCCGTTCGGTAGTGTTATTTGTTTTGAACTCCGTCATCTCTTTCTCTATTTCTTCCAGCCTTTTTTTTTAAATATTCAATGTCATCCATTTTTTAATGTCGTCCTCCATTTTTTTAAGGTCAATCTCGAAAGTTTGGGCTATCTCTTTAGCAGTGTCGATGATTAAAATCAGCCAATCACGACCACAGCGATTGGCTATGTAGCTCCATTGGAGTTTGAATTTAGCATTATCCAAGAAAAGACGTGGCTCATTTTGAACTAAGAGGCCTTGTGGAAGTGCTTTGTTTTTTAAATATTCAAGCATTATCGCTTGTCACAAGGCATTGCTTGTCAAAGTTTTTATTAATTGTAATTTTATATACAGTGTTTTTATTAATTGTGTTTAAATAAAGTAATATTTTTATATGTCAAAATTAACAGTTGTAGTTTAATGTTTGTAACTGTTGATACAAGCTATCTATCTTTTGTTTAAAATATATTATATCATCCATTATAAGATAGAGCTGCCACCACTGGTGGTTAAGATGGGATTCCCTCTAAAATTTAGTGTTTAGATTAGTTAAGACATAAATAGGTGGTCTTAGTTTGATAATTTTTTTTTATTTTCTTGCTTCCTTATTGAGTAAGAATAGTTTTATTGCAGTGTACTTTAGTCAGCGATTCATATATGAAATGAAAAGAGAGGAAAAAGGTGGGCACATGTTACATGTTACTTTTGGGGCAGAGCAGAATGCAGCCCTCCCAAGCACTGGTGTGTGTTAGCATTACAGCGCTTTTAACCCCACTTCTGGCCTTGTGTATTATTTGTGTCTGAGTGCCGAGTGCCTGGAATGCCTGAGATGGTGTGAGGGAGCTGGATGAGCACTGGTATCGTGGGGAGCAGGACGAACCTGTAACAGATGGTACTATGTATAGACCCCACACTACCATTGAGAGAAATAGCTAGTGAAAATGTATTTGCAGACACAGAATCAGACAGGGAAATATGGTTTGAAATTATAATATCTTGTCACATGACAGTACAACACAGAGACGTACCACAGACAATATTAGTTGCAACCACACAACCATCACAACTGCATGAGAATTTAGCAACAGTGTCAGAGTTTAGAGCACTGGGAACATTGCAATGCCACGCTGATCAGTTTTTTGTAGTATACGTTCTGCTGCCAGTTTGTAGTTTCCAATGGGACAGTGCTCAATTGTCCTAAAGCTTTGAACGGATAGGGTTGTGGTGGGAATCAGGAGAAACTGGCACTTCATATTGAAATTCTAAGTATACCACTTTGGTTCATTGGGAGTCTCAGGAAGTAAGTATTACTTGTGTTTTTGGTTGGTTCCCATTACTATTTGTTGTTCGTGTTCAAGGTACCAACATGTTTTTCAACCCCACAAGGGTCTTTATCATAGCAATATATACGGTCAAGTTGAATTGGTAAGTGTGGTGGGTGCCCTGAGCAGGGTATCTGATAGTTGGTCTGCTGGATAGCATGCTGAAAGGCTGGTTGGCCTCTGCAGTCAGGGTGGGCACCCACTGCACTTACCAAGGTGATACCCATAGGTGATTTGCAAGTACATAGCACCACAGAAGAGCAGTGCAGGGAAGAAACAATGAAACTCCTATGACTCCTTTCAGACAAAGGATACAAAGTGGACAAAGATAAATTATAGTATTGCCAAAAAGAAGTAGTGTACTAAGGGCAAATACTATATTTAGCAGGGAGAACAGTGACGCCAGACAGAGCCACTGCAGTCATAAGAATGTACATCACAGCCCAGTACAGTAAAAGAGATGCAGAAATACCTGGGGCTGTGCAATTACTGCAGGACACGGGTCTTTGATTATTCCACATAAGTCAGGCCCCTGCTACAAGCACTTAAAGATCCTCGGTTCCGCGCTTAGAAATCTCTGGGTATTAAGCATGTTATAAATAACCCATTACAATTTACAATTACAATTAATCTTCAATGGACAGATGAGATGACAGAATGTTTGATATGATCTATAATCAGCAATAAGAAATGCCCCAGTGTTAGCGACACCAGATTACAATAAGCTGTTTTATTTGTTCTCACACACAAATGGACAGGTAATGAAAGTGGTTCTTACACAACAATCTTCTCGGAAACGCAAGCCCCTAGCCTACTACAGTAGGCTCTTGGATCCAATCATGCAAAGCCATTTCCCATTCGAACAGGCTCTAGCAGCCACTGCACTTGCAATTCAGAAAGGTGCTAACATTACAATGGAATGCCTAATAACATTACATGTTGAACATGCAGATTTCACCATATTAGAGAGAAACAAGTCCACTGTCACCATACAGAGAGTGACTGGGTATGAAGTTATATTGTCCAACCCAGCCATCAACACAGTCAGGTGCCACATTGTAAACCCAGCATCATTTTTAGTCCAACCTGTCAAATTACAAGATCGGGTACATGACTTTGCAGTCTGTGAAGAGAACGCAAGGAAAGCAACAGGGTAAGTGAGGATGTACTTGAAACAGGATAAGTACTTTATGTAGACGGGTCAGCAACGATATATCAGGAGACTAATCAAAGGCACACAGGTGCACCAGTGGTAAAATATGTGAAGGGACAAGAGGAAGAATACCAGACAGTAATGCCAAAGAGACTACCCTCACATTCCTCGGCATATGCATCAGAACTCATTGCACTCATAGTAGCACTTAAAGCGGCCTTGGATGATGAAATCCCCATATATACAGATTCAGCTTACATAACATCCACAGTTCACTGAGGCCTATCTAGATGGAAAAGGAGAGGGTACAGGAAATCAGATGGGTCACAAGTTCAGCATGCCCCACTTTTATCCAGATTTATAAATGCATTGAAATGTCCCCTCCATGTAGCAATCATAAAGTGTGCAGTTAACACCAAAAGACAAGATGCAAATTCACGTGGTAACGCAGCTGCGGATTCAGCTGCCAAACCGGCCACTTATATGACCATTCCAATGGAAACCAAAATGCCTGTCATAGCAGTGTAACAGGAACAGTTACCAGAACTATACAGATCAATGTCCATGGTGCACATTGTAGAGCTGAAGGAATGAGTGCTAGCTGAAGAAATAGCATTATGGGCTAAACGAGGATGTACTATATCACCCACCGACATGTTATGGAGACAAAACAGCAAGCGTAAAGTAGTAATGCCTTTGGAACTACTAAACCTTGCCCTAGAGCAACTCCACCACCCAACACATGCATCTAAGCAGCACATTGCTGCTGACATCACTGAAGATTGGTTTGTACCGTACCTGGCAAAGCAAGTAGATGCGTTTGTGGCCAATTGTACTACCTGTCACATGTTACACCCTGGATACACATTGAAAACACTAAGGGCACATTGCTCCACTCTTCGGGACCCTTCAAGGAACTCTGTGTAGATTTCATCAACATGGTGAACATGTGCAGTACTTATCGTTACATGATCGTGATTGTATGCCCATTTTCCTGATGAATTGAGGATGGTCCCTGTATACACGCCGATGAAAGATCTGCAGCTAAATCTTTGATCAGAGATGTCTTTCAAAGATTGGGAATATGTAGTGTCCTGAGGTCTGACAATGGCCCTCATTTTTCAAATGAACTCTTTAATGAGATTACAAAAATACTGGGAATCAAACAAAAAATCTGCACAGCGTACTGCCCACAAGCCAACAGGATCGTGGAGAGACTGAATTGTTTATTTGTTGCTAAAATATGTGCAACGCTAAGGAAGAGCAGGCTTTATTACCTGCCCTTAGCACTGTTCAGTTTGTGCAGCCAGCCAAGCCAGGAGCACCACTTGTCACCGCACAAGGTGGTGATGGGTGGGCAGATGCACACGCCGGTTGTCCCAACACAAAAGCTGACAGATATTCATTCCCCTGTGTCTTTTCAGTACAGGGGAAGGGGGTCGCTTACTAGGTAAGTGGCCCCCTCCCCACCGAGGCCCCAAAGCATGGGGCCATATGTATGGTGAACCCTGGGGGAAGATGGGTGACCTTCTGCCCCCAGGGGTGGGGGAAAAAAACGCATAAAAAAGCAATTGAAAGGGGGGGGATGGGGACAATAGGCACCAGGGAATTTTTTTGTGATGGTGTCATTGGAAAGAGGAGATTCTCCCCTTTCCAACGACACCATTTGTGTAAGCATTGCTGCTCCCGGATCAGGCACAGAGTGCTCGATCCGTGGGCAGCAAAACCACTAGACACCAGGGATGTCTTTTGAAAGCGGGGGAGGGTGGCTGCTTACTAGGTAAGCAGCCCCATCCACTCTGAAGCCCCAAAGCATGGGGTCACATGTATGGAGACCCCTGGGGACAGATGAGTGATCATCTGCCCCCAAGGGTGGGGGCATATGAAAATAAAAATAAAAAAAGTAGACCACAATGGGAAGGGGGAGGGGGTTGGGGACCACTAGCCACCACAGATTTTTTTAGGACATGAAAGGGTGATGGCCCTCTCCCTCCCACTCCAAGTAGAAAGGGGGACCCTTGTCACCCTCCCTGGGGGGCAGATTTCTCACCCCACAGAGGAGTACATGAGGTGGCCCCCCCATCCAATCAGGTGGGGGGCAAGAGGGCCACCAGGAAAGTGAGGGCAGGCCCCATCAAACAATGGGGCCTGCAGGGTAGGGCCCCCCTGGGGCAGATGGGAGCCATCTGCTCCTAGGGAAAGGGGGCAAAGAAAATAAAAAATAAAAAAACTATCATGGCTGGTGCTGGGGGGAGCGCCCACCCACCCACTGGACCACCAGGGAATTTCCTTTATGGAAAGTTGTTGTCCCCCCCACCCAAAATGGACTTGGGGTCATGTCATGCAGCCCTCCCTGGGGGCAGTTATCTGCTCTTAGGAAGGGGCATGTAACCCCAGGGAGGGCTGCATGAGAACCCCCCTCTTCTCTGTCCCCAGGGAGGGTTGAATACGAGGCCCCCTCTTGCATTTGGTGTGGGGGGGACAGGGTCACCCCCATTACATTAGAAAATTACCTGGCGGTTTAGGGTGCCCTTCAGCCTGCCATTTTGAATTGTTTTCTTTGTTTACCAAACTTGCCTTGGTGCAAAGGGGCACATTGGTGTGCCAATCTGTCCCAGGGTGCCCAAACCTTACTGCCCCACCCACTGGGAGGCCTGTCCCATAATTTTTGGTGGCCCTCTCCCCCCACCCCAAATGGAGGGGGGTGTACCTCACACAGCCGTTTGTAGGAGGCCCAGGGAGGCCTGCATGAGGTGCCCCCACCACCCATTTGGGGTAAGGGGGGCGAGGCCCACCAAAAATTGTGGGACAGGCCCCCCAATGGGTGGGGCAGTAAGGTTTGGGCACCCTGGGACCAGATTGGCACACCAATGTGCCCCTCTGTGCCAAGGGGAGTTGGGTTACCAAAGGAAAAAAGTTAAAATGGTGGACCGCATTTTAGGGGGGGCTGTGAGGCACCCCAAACCTACAGAGAATTTTCTAATGGGAAC
This sequence comes from Ambystoma mexicanum, assembly GCF_040938575.1. NCBI lineage: Eukaryota > Metazoa > Chordata > Amphibia > Caudata > Ambystomatidae > Ambystoma > Ambystoma mexicanum. The sequence goes on along the minus strand of NC_090939.1, from coordinate 326,120,255 downwards.
TGGTGGTGACCCCCTACCCCACCCACCGACAATGGAGTGGGGGCCATGTCATGCAGCCCTCCCTGGGGGCAGATATCTGCTCCTAGGAAGGGACACCTGAGCCCAGGCAGGAGTGCAGGGCAGCCCCCACATATCTGCCCCCAGGGAGGGTTACATGAGATGCGCCGCCCCTCCAATTGGGTTGGGGGTGGAGAGGTGCACCCCCCTTTACATTACAAAATTCCCCGGCGGTGTAGGGTGCCCCTCAGCCCCACCCCCCCTAAAGTGCAGCCTGCTATTTTCAATTTTTTTCTTTGTTTACTAAACCTGCCTTGGCGCAGAGGAGCACATTGGTGTGCCAATCTGACCCCAGGGTGCCCAAACCTTACTGCCCCACCCACTGGGGGGCCTGTCCCACAATTTTTGGTGGCCCTCTCCCCCCACCCCAAATGGAGGGGGGTGTACCTCACACAGCTGTTTCCAAGAGACCCAGGGAAGCCTGCATGAGGTGCCCCACCACCCATTTGGGGTGAGGGGGGAGAAGGCCTGCACAGAATGTTGGACAGGCCCCCCAATGGGTGGGGTAGTAGGTTTTGGGCACCCTGGGTGCAGATTGGCACACTATTGGACCCATCTGCGCCAAGGGGAGTTGGGTCACCAAAGGAAAGAATTGAAAATGGGAGACAGCATTTTAGGGGGGGCTGTGGGGCACCCCAAACCGACAGGGAATGTTCTAATGGGAAGGGGTGGTGACCCCCTCCTACACCCACAATGGAGTGGGGGCCATGTCATGCAGGCCAACCTGGTGGGCAGATATCTGCTCCTAGAAAGGGACCCCTAGCCCAGGGAGGAGTGCAGGGCAGCCCCCCCCTATCTGCCCCCAGGAAGGGCTACATGAGATGCGCCGTCACTCCAATTGGGGTGGGGGTGGAGAGGTGCACCCCCCTTCACATTTCAAAATTCCCCGGCAGTGTAGAGTACCCCTCAGCTCCCCCCCCCTAAAATGGAGCCTGCAATTTTCAATTTTTGTTCTTTGTTTACCAAACTTGCCTTGATGCAGAGGGGCACATTGGTGTACCAATTTGGCCCCAGAGCACACAAACCTTACTGCCCCACCCACTGGGGGGCCTGTCCCACAATTTGTGGTCACCCTCTCCCCCCACCCCAAAAGGAGTGGGGTTTACCTCACGCAGCCGTTTGCAAGAGGTTTAGGGAGGCCTGCATGAGGTGCCCCTGCCACCAATGTATGGTCAGGGGGGAGAGGGCCACAACAAAATGTGGGGCAGTAGGTTTTGAGCACCATGGGAGCAGATTGGCACACGATTGGGCCCATCTGCGCCAAGGGGAGTTGTGTCACTCAAGGAAAAAAGTGAAAATGGGAGACAGCATTTTAGGGGGGCTGTGGGGCACCCCAAACCGACAGGGAATTTTCTAATGTGAAGGGGTGGTGAGCCCCTGCCCCCCACCCACAATGGATTGGGGGTCATGTCATGCAGCCCTCCCTGGGGGCAGATAGGAAGGGACACCCGAGCCCAGGGAGGAGTGCACGACAGCCCCCATATCTGTCCCCGGGGATGGCTACATGAGATGTGCCGCCCCTCCAATTGGGGTGGGGGTGGAGAGGTGCACCCCCCCTTTACATTACAAAATTCCCCGGCGGTGTAGGGTGCTGTTACGCTTACCTGGTATCCACGGGGACGCCACCCAGCACTGGTTGGATGATTTGCACTCTCAAACCCTCTACGGTCCCTTGGTAAGGCCTCTGGTTAAGGATGGGTCTGCAATATAGAAGAGCTGGATTCAATAGAAAATTGTATTTATGTTTTCCCACCTCCCTTAGCCTAAACTCCTTCCTCCCCCTTGGGCCTCACTTTAATATTGTGAAAGGTGGATTCTCTGCCCTGCTCCTTGTGGCAGTGGCGTGTAGATGTGGGGGCGAGCAGTGACCAAGTTATTTCACTGGTGCAAGCCCCCCCTGTGGGAATCCAGGCCCGCTGCGACTCCGTAGGTTTGCTGATTTACAGTCTTTATATGCAGTTCTTATGTTCCTCTTAGTTCGAATAATAATGTCTTGCTTCTTTCCTTTTAGGTATGGAAAGGTATTTTGGTGTTGTCATGCAGTTTGAAGATGAGCATGGGCCAGTAGGCGAAAGCGCGGAGTGCGCAATGCTGTCAGGTGAGTAATGCGCGATGTGTGGTGCTGTTTCGCCTTTTATATTGCTAACCTGTGTCTTTTCTCTCCTTGCAGGTTGTGATTTTCCTCGCCGAGCGCTGTAATGTTCCAGCAATGATACTGACTAGAAGATGACTACCCAGGTAAGAATTGTGTGGCTTTCTTCATTCGGGAGGAAACATGAGTAAACGCTTACTAATGCTGTCTTTCTTTCTTTCTCCTCTTTCCAGGTTATGGAATTCCAGGATGCATGTGGTTGCGGATGATGGAGTTCATACCTTCAGGTCAGTGGAACTGAAGTCGGCGATGGATTGAAGACAGGATATTGTTCCAAGAAAGTTTCGTAGTGTTCTTTCTCTCTCTGCAGGTCCTTGCTTTCAGGTAAGCTGGCATCAAAGAACTGGACAGGGTGAGCGATACCCTGCCCACAGCAGAATAATGCAAAGCATGTTCTGTTGTTTGGGTGTGGTTTAAATAGTCTCAGGTAAAGTAGTCCAGGTAAAATAGTCACAGGACTGCCACGCCCAAAGTAGTCCAGGTAAAGTAGTCCCAGGCCTGCCACACCCAAAAGACTAGACCTCATAGCTCAGTTCCTTGTAACTGAGCTATGTGTGTGCATCCATGTTGGCTGAATCCTCCCAAGTTAAACAGTCCCAAGTAAATAGTCCTATTCTAATGTTGGGCTTCATGATGGTTATGAGCCTGGCGCCAAAGATGTATTTTGGGTCTAGGATATCCTTTACTTCAAACTGTGGTTCTCCGTCAACGAATACTGGTTTGGTGGTGTTGTAACCCGAGTACCAGGTTGCACCGGTTTCAGGAGTGATACGTGAAAAACAGGATGAATCTGCATAGTGGGTGGTAGGGCTAATTTAACTGCCACTGGATTTATTAGGGATTCAATAGAATAAGGTCCCAGATATCGGGGATGAAAGGTCTGAGTCCCTTTTATGGGCACATATTTTGTTGCTAACCAGACCTTGTCTCCAATTTGATAGTCGGGGGCTTTACTACAATGTTGTTCAGCGAATTTCTTTGTCTGTTCTTGGCTTAGAGTAAATGTTCTTCTGCTTCTTTGAAGGCCTGGGAAATAGTCGTATGTAGGGATTTAACCACTGGCATTTCCAAGGGGGTTGGGAGATCCAATTCTGAAGTACGTGGATGTCTACCATATATAGTATAGAAAGGGGTTTGTCCAGTGCTGGTGTGTAATGAATTATTATAAGCATATTCAGCTATCCATAACAAGTCCTTCCAATTTCTTTCCACTTGATGTAACATGCAACGTAAGTATTGCTCGAGGGTTTGGTTTGTTCTTTCTGTTTGGCCATCTGTTTGAGGATGGTGACTTGTAGATAGTCGAATGTCAATTTGGACCACTAAACAGCATTTCCTCCAGAAGTTGGATACAAACTGACTACCTCGATCTGAGATCAAGACCGATGGAAAGCCATGTAGCTGTACAATTTCCTCCAGGAATACCTTTGCTAAATTGGAAGCATTTGGAAGACCCTTAAAAGGAATAAAGTGTGCCATTTTAGAGAACAAGTCTATAACTACTAAGATGGTGTTGAATCCTTGACTGGAGGTAGATCTGTAATGAAATCAAGGGACCGTGTGCGCCAGGGTGTGTGAGGAATTTCCAATGGTTGGAGAAGACCAGCTGGTTTCTGCTTTTGGGACTTGTTTTGTGCACACACACCGCAAGATTGGATGAATTGTATGATGTCTTTACGCCATGTGGTCCACCAATAGTTTCGGTTTACTTTAGCTAGAGTTTTGGAAATTCCAGGATGACGTTCAATCAGGGAGTCGTGATAACCCGAAATAACCTGCTCTTGTAAATCTTTACTTGGCAAGTATAGACGGTTCCTAAAATATGGTAACTGGTCTTTAATGGTGTAATGTTCTCCTTGAGTACACCACTCTTGTGAGAAAGTGGGATCCATTAAGAGTTGGATCTTGTTTTGGAGTTCACCCTGTGTCAATGTTATCGTAAGACCCAGGAGTTTCTCTTCTGGAATGATGGATCTGGAGTTATGTATACCTTTTCATCAACACCCATACGGGACAAGGTGTCAGCCTTTCCGTTTCGGACTCCTGGCCGGTAGGTGATCACATAGTCATATTCAGCGAAGAAAAGATCCCACCGCAGTTCACGGGATGATTGAGCCTTTGCTGTTTTTAGGTATTGCAGGTTTCGATGATCAGTTATGACCGTGACAGTATGTCTAGCACTGAGGAGATAGTGTCGCCATGCCTTGAAAGCTGATTTTATAGCCAAGAGTTCTTTGTCTGTGATAGCATAGTTGAGTTCGGGAGGTGAGAATTTTCGTGACCAGAATGCCACAGAGTGTAATTGGCCAGTTCCTGGGTCCCTTTGTGAGAGAACAGCTCCCATAGCCATGCTAGAGGCATCTGTTTCAACTATATAAGGGAGGTCTGGGCGAGGATGCAGTAGAACTGGAGCAGAAGTGAATTTTTTCTTAAGTTCTTGAAAGGCCTTCTCTGCTTCTTCGGTCCAATGGAACTTTTTATTGTTTTTTCTCAATAGTGATGTAATTGGATGCACTATTTGGGAAAAATCTGGGATGAATCGGCGGTAAAAGTTTGTAAAGCCCAACATACTCTGAATTCCTTTAAATGAAGTTTGTGACGGCCAGTTAAGATTGGCATCTACCTTGTGCCTATCCATTCTGATACCTTTTGGTGTGAGGATAAAACCGAGGAACTACATTTCGGTGACATGAAAAGAGCATTTTTCAAGTTTAGCATATAGTTTATGTTGGTGGAGTTTAGTAAGGACAGAGCGGACATGCCTGACATGGTCTTCTTTTGTAGCAGAATACACTAACATCTCATCAATGTAAACCAGTGCGCAAACGTCGATTAACTCCTGCAAACATCATTCATAAAGTACTGGAATGCAGCAGGAGTGTTGCAAAGTCCAAAAAGCATTACCTGGTATTCATACACGCCGTATTTGGTACGAAAGGCGGTTTCCATTTGTCTCCTTTCTTCACTCGAACAAGATGGTACGTCCACCTAAGGTCCAGTTTGGTATAGATTTGGGCGTCTTTGACTTGATCCAATAATTCGGGAATAAGGGGCAGTGGATAACGTTTTTTTACTGTGATCTGGTTTAATGCGCGATAGTCAATGGAAGTCCTCAAATCTCCTTCCTTCTTTGGTACGAAGAATAAGGGACTGGCTGCCGGTGATTTAGATGGGCGGATAAATCCATTTGCCAGGTACTGATCAAGATAAGATTTCAAATGGAGGTTTTCTGGTTCAGTAAGTGCATACATTCAACCACAAGGAATTTGTGCACCAGGTATGAGGTTGATCTGACAATCGTAGGGCCTGTGCGGTGGTAGAGTATTGCCTTGTTCTTTCTGGAACACGTCTTGAAAATCTTGGTATTCATTTGGTAGAGTACTAGTCACACCTAGTACAATCGCCACCGTACTGGGAGTAGCAGATGTACATAAGTCTGTTTTCCCCTTTTCTTGGTAATAACAGGTGTGAGCAGAATCATCGGAAAAGGCCAACTTCTTGGCACGCCAATCTATTAGTGGGTTGTGAGCTACCAACCATGGCATCCCTAAGATAAGTTGAAACTGAGGAGCTTTGATGAGATCGAATGCAATAGATTCTCAGTGTCCATCCTGGCACAGTAGGGTTAGTGCTGCTGTGCATTGGGTTACTGGTCCGGAAGCTATTTCTGTCCCATCAACAGTAGTAACATTTTCAGTAGTTGACTTAGAGCATAAGGGAAGCCCCATCTCTGCTGCCAGATCTTGGTCTACATAATTCCCAACTGCTCCGCTGTCTATGTATGCTTCGACATCATGCATCCGAGACGGTTGTTGGTGATTGATCAAAATTACTGGTAATGCAAAGTGTGAGGTCTGTGGCTCATCTTACTCGCTCGACAAGCGGACCTCTACGCTTGCCGGGCTTGGTAGTTTTCCGACTCCTTGTTATTATCTTCCTTCTCTGTGGCTGCAACAGTTCTCCTTGGTGGTTTCACTGGACATTCTTTGAGGAAGTGGCCTGATTTTCTGCAATACAAGCATAATTGCTGTTGCCTTCTCTTGTCTCTTTCAGTTTTAGTTAAAGAGGGCCATACACCTCTGATTTGCATGGGTTCTACCGTGTTTTCCAATGTACGTGGAACATTATCCTTTGACCGGACATACACAGCTCGAGTGTCTAACCATATCCGGTCTGCTTTTCAGTCTTGTTATCCGTGATCTAATTGCACCACAAGGTTGATGAATTCTCCACACTTAAGGTGGGTTAACTACTTGAGCAAGGTCATCCTTTAGTTCCCCTCGTAGACCCTGATGAAATAGTGTGGTCCTTTTTTCCTCAGGCCACCCAGCTTCAATGACTAGTCTGTTAAATGTTGCTATATATGTAAGCAAGTCTTGACTTCCTTGACGGAGTGACAAAAGTTTGTTGTCTAATACTTGGCCTTGGGTATGACGAGCAAAGAGTTTTTCCATTTCCATCTGGAAACCTCCAAAGTCATGTAACAATGGGTTATCCTGACTTACCAATGGTACTGACCAATCCGCAGCACTGCCACTCAGCTATGACAAGACAAAAGCAACCCGCGCTTGGACGTTAGGAAAAGCCCCAGGTCTGCAAAGGAAATGAAGACGACACTAGTTCATGAATGTTGCGTACTTCTTGGGGTCCCCTGTAAATCGTTCAGGTGGAACTAAAGGAACTGCCCCAGGAAGGGTTATTTGTACTGGATTGGTGGAAGAAGTTGGTACAGGTGCTGGCGGAATGCTACCAGGCAAAGGGGTCTGTCCTGCCTGTGATTGGAGCAATTGTCTACTTATTTCGTCGGTACGATCCTTAGTAACAATCAAATGCCTCCTAAGAGCGTTGGTTTCTTGCCTGGCTGAATGTACTTCAGTGTGTAATTGTCCCAACAACGGAACTAACTGGTCAGTCTCTGAAGTCTCCATGACGCCCAGGCGGATAATATTGTTGAGTCTTTGCGTTCTGTTACGCTCACCTGGCATCCACATGGACGCAACCCAGCCCTGGTTGGATGATTTGCACTCTCGAACCCTCTCCCGGTACCTTGGTAAGGCCTCTGGTTAAAGATGGGTCTGCAATATAGGAGAGCTGGATTCAATAGCAGATTGTCTTTATGTTTTCCCACCTCCCTTGGCCTCAACTCCTTCCTCCCCCTTGGGCCCTCTCCTCACTTTAATATTGTGAAAGGTGGATTCTCCGTCCTGCTCCTCGTGGCAGGGGCACGTAGATGTGGGGGGCGGGCAGCGACCAAGTTACTTCGCTGGTGCAAGCCCCCCCTGTGTGGAATTCAGGCCTGCTGCGACTCCGTAGGTTTGCTGCTTTGCAGTCTTTATATGCAGTTCTTATGTTCCTCTTAGTTCGAATAATAATGTCTTGCTTCTTTACTTTTAGGTATGGAAAGGTATTTTGGTGTTGTCATGCAGTTTGAAGATGAGTATGGGCCGGTAGGCAAAAGTGCGGAGTGCGCGATGCTGTTCGGTGAGTAATGTGCGATGCACGGTGCTGTTTCGCCTTTTATATTTCTAACCTGTGTCTTTTCTCTCCTTGCAGGTTGCGATGTTCCTCGCCAAGCGCCGTAATGTTCCAGCAATGATACTGACCAGAAGATGACTACACAGGTAAGAATTGTGTGGATTTCTTCATTCGGGAGGAAACGTGAGTAAACTCTTATTAATGCTGTCTTACTTTCTTTCTCCTCTTTCCAGGTTATGGTTTTCCAGGATGCATGCAGTGCCGGATGATGGAGTTCGTATCTTCAGGTGAGTGGAACTGAAGTCGGTGATGGATTGAAGACAGGATACTGTTCCAGGTAAGTTTCGTAGTATTCTTTCTCTCTCTGCAGGTCCTTGCTTTCAGGTAAACTGGCATCAACGAATTGGACAGGGTGAGGGTTACGCTGCCCACAGCAGAATAACGCAAAGCATGTTCTGCTGTTTGGGTGTGGTTTAAATAGTCTCAGGTAAAGTAGTCCAGGTAAAATAGTCACAGGCCTGCCACACCCAAAGTTGTCCAGGTAAAGTAGTCCCAGGCCGGCCACACCCAAAAGACTAGACCGCATAGCACAGTTCCTTGTAACTGAGCTATGTGTGTGCCTCCGTGTTGGCTGAATCCCCCCAAGTTAAATAGTCCCAAGTAAATAGTCCTATTCTAATGTTGGTCTTCATGATGGTTATGAGCCTGGCGCCAAAGGTGCCAGGACTGACTCCAAGAGAGTCTTGGATGTGGTTTTAATACTTTTGACCTGGCTCTAACTGGAAGGCTGACTTGCCAGTGTGGGCCAGGGGCAAGGGTCATGACAGCACTCCCCCCCAAGGCCCCTCTCACGGCGGCACTTTTGCCTGGTCCTAGTTTGGCTGGGTAATTCTGATGGAACTTTTTAATTAAGCGAGGTGCATGGATGTATTCACTAGGTTCCCATGATCTTTCTTGAGGGCCGTATCCCTTCCAATCAACTAAGTAGTATAGTTTGGATCTGGTGTATTTTGAGTCTAGCATATCCTTTACTTCAAACTCTGGTTCTCCGTCAACTAATACTGGTTTTGCTGGTGTTGTAACCCGAGTACCGGGTTGTACCGGTTGCAGGAGTGATACGTGAAACACAGGATGAATCTGCATAGTGGGTGGTAGGGCTAATTTAACTGCCACTGGATTTATTATGGATTCAATAGAATAAGGTCCCAGATATTGGGACGAAAGGTCTGAGTCCCTTTTATGGGCACATATTTTGATGCTAACAAGACCTTGTCTCCAATTTGATAGTCGGGGGCTTTACTACGATGTTGGTAAGCAAATTCCTGTTGTCTGTTCTTGGCTTGAGTAAATGTTCTACTGCTTCTTTGAAGGCCTGGGAAATAGTCGCATGTAGGGTTTTAACCGCTGGCATTTCCAAAGGGGTTGGGAGATCCAATTCTGAAGTATGTGGATGTCTACCATATATAGTGTAGAAAGGAGTTTGTCCAGTGCTGGTGTGTAATGAATTATTATAAGAATATTCAGCTATCCATAACAAGTCCTTCCAATTTCTTTCCACTTGATGTAACATGGAACGTAAGTATTGCTCGAGGGTTTGGTTTGTTCTTTCTGTTTGGCCATCTGTTTGAGGATGGTGACTTGTGGATATTCGAATGTCAATTTGGGCCATTGAACAGCATTTCCTCCAGAAGTTGGATACAAACTGACTACCTCGATCTGAGATGAAGACCGATGGAAAGTCATGTAGCTGTACGATTTCCTCCAGGAATACTTTTGCTAAATTGGATGCATTTGGAAGACCCTTAAAAGGTATAAAGTGTGCCATTTTAGAGAACAAGTCTACAACTACTAAGATGGTGTTGAATCCTTGACTGGGAGGTAGATCTGTAATGAAATCAAGAGACAGTGTGTGTCATGGTGCGGGAAGAATTTCCAATGGTTGGAGAAGACCAGCTGGTTTCTGCTTTTGGGACTTGTTTTGTGCACACACACCGCAAGATTGGATGAATTGTATGATGTCTTTACGCCATGTGAGCCACCAATAGTTTTGTTTTACTTTAGCTAGAGTTTTGGCAATTCGACGATGACCTTCAATCAGGGAGTCGTGATAACCGGAAATAACCTGCTCTTGTAAATCTTTACTTGGCAAGTATAGACGGTTCCTAAAATAAGGTAACTGGTCTTTAACCCCTTAAGTGCCAAGGACGAGATATCTCGTCATTGGAATTGCATATGCAGTGCCAAGGACGAGATAGCTCATTCTTTTTGGCACCTTGTTTTGTGTGATCCCTGCAAAGCAGGGATCACAGAAAACAGTAATCCAACCCCCGGGCTATGTGAGGGGGAAGTCTCCCCTCACTGCCAGGGGGCTGGATTACCTTCAGTTTCACGTCGGCGTTCGTAAAGCACGTCGCCGTGAAACTGAAAGTAAAATCACTGCAGCAGCCGTTTTCGGCTGCTGCAGTGAAGAAAGAAGGTAAGAGCCCTTCTTTCTCCGCGTCGATCTCCGGCTGTATTTCAAGCCGGAGATCGAGGCAGGTGTTGTTGGAATGGGGAGATTCTCCCCTTTCCAACAATACCCATTGTGTGGCATTTCTGCTCATGGATCGGGCGCGGGGCGCCCAATCCGTGAGCAGCAATGTCACCGGATCAATAGAGATCCGTTTGTGATGCAGGGGGTGAGGGGACTGCTTACTAGGTAAGCGGCCCCCTTCCCCCGTGGCTCCAAAGCATGGGACCACATTGCTGGAGACCCCTGGGGGCAGATGATCACTGCCCCAGGGGTGAAAATAAAAATGTTAAAAAATCGAGGGATGGGGAGGTGGGGGGGGTTTGGGGCCCTGAGGCCCACTAGGCCACCAGGGATATAGGAAAAAGTGGTGTCCTTGGAAAGGGGAGGTTCTTCCCTTTCCAAGGACACCACGTATATGACGCATTGCTGGTCACGGATCAGCGCAGAGCGCTCGATCCGTGACCAGCAACCCACTGGACCACCATGGATTCATTTGTGACGTGGGGGGAGGGGCTGCTTCAAGTAAGCAGCCCTCTCGCCCTCTGGCCCCCAAAGCATGGGGGCACATATGTGCACAACCCTGGGGGCAGATGGCTGATCATCTGCCCCCAGGGAAGGGGGGCAAAAATAAAAATAAATAGAACGGGGATGGGGGTGGGGGGCCTGGGATTTCTTTGTCCCATGAAATGGTGGTGGCCCTTTCCCTCCCACACCAAGTGGAAAGGGGGGCCACCCCTTGTAGCCCTCCCTGGGGGCAGTTTTATGCCCCCAGGCCGGAGTACATCAGTTGGCCCCCCATCCAATTGGGGGGTGGAGGGGAGGGCCACCAGGAATTGGTGTGCAAGCACCCCAAAGGATGGGGCCTGCAGGTTAGGCCCCCCTGGGGGCAGATGGCTGATCATCTGCCCCCAGGGAAGGGGGCAATTTTTATTTTTTCATGAAAATAACGAAAGGGAGTGTTGGGTAGGATTGGGGGGCCACTAGCCACCAGGGATATATTTTACAGAAAAGGGGGGTGGCCCTCTAAACCTCACCCCAAGGGGAAATGGGGAACCCCTTGTAGCCCTCCCTGGGGGCAGATATCTGCTCCTATGAAGGGGCATCGGACCCCAGGGAGGGCTGCATGAGATGTCCCCCTCTAATCTGCCCCCAGGGAGGGCTGAACGAGATGCCCCCCCTGCATTTGATTTGGAGGGGTAGAGGGTCAACCCCCATTACATTAGAAAATTACCTGGCGGTTTAGGGTGCCCCTCAGCCCGCCCTAAAGTGTAGTGTACCTTTTTCATTTTTTTCTTTGTTTACAAAACTTGCCTTGGCGCAGAGGGGCACATTGGTTTGCCAATCTGGCACTGGGGTGCCCAAACCTTACTGCCCCACCCAAAGGGAGGCCTGTCCCACTATTTTTGGGGGCCCTCTGAAAATGGTGGAACGCTTTTAAGGGGGGGGCTGTGGGGCACCCCAAAGGGTCAGGGAATTTTCTAATGGGATGGGGCGTTGACCCCCTCACCCCACCTGCAATCGAGTGGGTGCCATGTCATGCAGCCCTCCCTGGGACCAGATATCTGCTCCTAGGAACGAACGCCTGAGCCCAGGGAGGAATGGAGGACAGGCCCTCCCTTATCTGGTCCTGGGGAGGGCTACATGAGATGGGCCACCCCTCCAATTGGGGTGGGGGTGGAGAAGTGCACCCCCCTTCACAATAGAAAATTACCTGGCGGTGTATGGGGCCCCTCTGCCCCCGCTAAAGGGCAGCCTGCCATTTTGAATTATTTTCTTTGTTTACTAAACTTGCCTTGGCGCAGAGGTGCCCATTGGTGTGCCAATCTGGCCCTGAGGTGCCCAAACCTTACTGCTCCACCCACTGGGAGGCCTGTCCCACAATTTTTGGGGGCCCTATCCCTCCACCCCAAATGGAGGGGGGGTGTACCTCACGCAGCCATTTGTAGGAGGCCCAGGGAGGCCTGCATGAGGTGCCCCCGCCACCCATTTGGGGTGAGGGCCCTCAAAAATTGTGCGACACACCCCCAGTGGGTGAGGCAGTAAGGTTTGGGCACCCTGGGGCTAGATTGGCACACCAATGTGCCCCTCTGCGCCAAGGCAAGTTTTGTAAACAAAGAAAAAAATGGAAAATGGTGGAACGCATTTTAGGGGGCTGTGGGGCACCCCAAAGGACGGGGAATGTTCTAATGGGACGGGGTAGTGACCCCGTCTCCCCCACCTGCAATGGAGTGGGCGCCATGTCATGCAGCCCTCCCTGGGACCTGATATCTGCTCCTAGGAAGGGACGCCTGAGCCCAGGGAGGAGTGCAGGACAGCCCCCCAATTTATCTGCCCATGGGGAGGGCTACAAGAGAGGTGCCGCCCCTCCAATTGGGGTGGGGGTGGAGAGGTGCACCCAGCTTCACATTAGAAAATTCTACAGCGGTGTAGGGGGCCACTCAGCCCCTGCTAAAGGGCAGCCTGCCATTTTGAATTATTTTCTTTGTTTACTATACCTTCCTTGGCGCAGAGGGGCACATTGGTGTGCCAATCTGCTGCCAGGGTGTCCAAACCATACTGTCCCACCCACTGGGGGGCCTGTCCCACCATTTTTGAGGGCCCTCTTCCCCCCACCCCAAATGGAGCGGGGGTGTACCTCACGGAGCTGTTTGTAGGAGGACCAGAGAGGCCTGCATGAGGTGCCCCTGCAACCCATTTAGGGTGAGGGGGGAGAGGGACCCCAAAAAGGGTGGGACAGGCCCCCCAGTGTGGGGGGCAGTAAGGTTTGGGCTCGCCGGGGCCAGATTGGCACATCAATGTGCCTCTCTGCACCAAGGGGAGTTGGTTACCAAAGGAAAAAAAGTGAAAATGGTGGAACGCTTTTTAGGGGGGGCTGTGGGGCACCCCAAAGGGTCTGGGAATTTTCTAATGGGATGGGGCATTGACACCCCCCCCCAGCCGCAATGTAGTGGGTGCCATGTCATGCAGCTCTCCCTCGGACCAGATATCTGCTCCTAGGAACGGACGCCTGAGCCCAGGGAGGAGTGCAGGGCAGCCCTCCCCTTATCTGCCCCTGGGGAGGGCTACATGAGATGGGCGGACTTCTGTAAGGGACAGAAAGCGTGCCACTCTCTTGAGGGTCTGAGGACATAGGCCCTGTCCCAGGCACAGGGAGAAGTGTCTAGGACATTTCGGATTTATTGGGAGGGTGAGTTCCTTGTTAGTGAGCCCACTAAGCCTGAACCTGGCTCCCTCAAGAAGTTGGTGATACCCCAGGTTTTCTGGCCCTTCCTGCTGCAGTTGGCGCATGAGGTGCCCTTGGCTGGTCATCTTGGTACCAAGAAGACTAAGCAGAGGCTCGCTGCCCATTTCTAATGGCCACGGATGGGAGTAGAATTGGAGTCCCACTGCAGGACATGCCCAACTTGTCAGCTGTCTGGCAAGACTGGAGGTAGAGGCATCGCCCCACTGGAACCGTTGCCAGTGTGGGGCACACCGTTTGAGAGGGTTGGCATCAACATCGTCGGTCCTCTTGGCCCTCCCACGTCGGGTGGACATCGGTTCATCCTAGTTTTGGTAGATCATGCCACCAGGTACCCTGAGGCTATACCCCTTCGGACAGTTACGGGCAAGGTGGTTACCATGGCTCTCCTGGGCATTTTCACCCATGTTGGATTCCCTAAGGAGGTTGTCTCTGATAGAGGATCCCACTTCATGTTAAGTTACATGAAAACCATGTGGAAAGAATGCGGGGTAACTTAAAAATTCTCCACCTCTTACCACCCCAGACCAACGGTTTTGTTAAGAAATTTAACAAAACTCTCAAAGGCATGTTAGGCGCTTTGGAAGAGAACCTCAGGAAGAAGTGGGATCTTCTCCTGCCATGCCTTCTGTTTGCTTACAGAGAGGTACCTCAAGAGGGTGTTGGTTTCAGCCCCTTTGAGTTACTCTTTGGACATCCCGTGAGGGGGCTCCTCGCCTTGATCCGAGAAGGTTGGGAGGCCACCCCTCCACGTCCCGCCAAGCAAGTGGGGGACTATGTGTTAGGCCTCAGACGGAGGATGGCACTGATGATGGGTCAGGCAACAGCAAATCTTAAGGCTAGCCAGGAATTGAATAAGTACTGGCATGACCTTAAAGCATCGCAAGTGGATTGGACTCCGGGACAGGAGGTCCTCGTGATGGAGCCTACCAAGCCTTGGGCTTTGGCAAATAAATGGACTGGACCCTTCAGGATAATCTCCAAGATGGGCGAGGTCAATTATCTGGTTGACATGGTAGCCCCTCAGATATTCCATGTTAACAGGCTCAAGCCTTTCCACAGGCGAGCCGAAGTCTCATGTCTCTTGCTAGCTTCCGGGCAAGAAGAGGATGAGAGTGAGCCCCTTCCTGATTTGCTGCATAGCAACCCTCAGGATGGCTCAGTGGAGGGAGTGCATCTCTCTCCCGATCGGATGACAGAGCAGCAGAAGCCCTGCCGAGCTTTGCTCCGGCAGTACGCCTCTCTGTTCTCACTGACACCAGGCCTTACACCGTGGTGTAGGCACGAGATTGTCACTGGTGACAGTGTGCCTGTCAAAAGCAGGTTCTACCATATGTCAGATACCGTCAAGAACCACATCCAGGCTGAGGTCACCAAGATGTTGAATCTGGGTGTTATTGAACCCTCAACCAGTCCCTGGTCCAGTCCCGTGGTCCTTGTCCCCAAGGCAAGTTCCCAGGCAAGTACCAAGGATTGGACGTTCTGTGTGGACTACCGAGGAGTCAATGCCGTTACCAAGACTGCCGCGCACCCTTTGCCCCGGGCTGATGAGCACGTGGACACCATAGGTGCTGCCAAATTTGTGAGCACCTTCGACCCTACCTCAGGCTATTGGCAAATAGGTCTGACGGACCATGCCAAGGAAAAGACGGCGTTCTCAACACCAGAGGGACTCTACCAGTTTAGGGTCATGCCTTTCGGGATGAAGAACGCCCCTGCCACTTTCCAGAGACTAGTTAACCATGCGCTCAGTGGGCTGGAAGCCTTTTGTGTGGCTTACTTAGACGACATTGCCGTCTACAGTTCCACCTGGGAAGAGCATTTGACTCATCTGGATAAAGTGTTGCAGGCATTAAAAAGGGCTAACCTCACTATCAAGGCCACCAAGTGCCAGATAGCTCAGGGGAAAGTCACCTATCTTGGTCATGAGGTAGGAGGGGGTCAAATCCAACCTCTCCCCAGTAAAGTGCAGGATGTACAGGACTGGGAGACTCCCACTACTCAAACCCAGATGAGAGCCTTTCTGGGCCTCACTGGGTATTATCGCAATTTCACAGCAGACTATAGAACCATAGCTGCACCCCTGACAGCGTTGACTTCGCCCAAGCAACCTAGGAAGGTTAATTGGACTGAAGACTGTTAGAGGGCCTTTGATGGCTTGAAAGGAAGTCTGTGTCGGGCACCCGTGCTGTGTGCGCCGGATTACAGCAAGCCCTTTATCGTTCAAACTGACGCCTGCGACACCGGAATTGGAGCTGTCTTGATCCAGTTATATAACAAAGGAAGAGAACATCCGATCATATTCATCAGCAAACAACTTAAGGGTAGGGAACTTAGGTGGGCTACTGTTGAAAAGGAATGTTTTAGTATTGTTTGGAGCCCTAGGCGTTTTAGACCCTACCTTACCGGGTCTACCTTCAAGGTCCAAACCGATCATAAGCCCCTGAAGTGGCTTATGCAGATGAAGGGTGAAAACCCAAAACTGCTCAGGTGGTCCATTAGTCTGCAAGGAATAGACTTTACCATTGAGCACAGACCAGGGAAGAGTCACGATAATGTAGATGGCCTTTCCAGAAGGTATGTTGACCGTCTGGATGAGGGTGTCTATCCCGTTGGAGATTAGGCACCCTCCACTTCAGTCTGGGGGGGACGACTGTGATGCTGGAAATGCATCTGAGGGACAGGGTCTCCGTGTCCTTGTCCTTTACTACTTTTTATCATGTGTTCTGTTGTGTTTTCTGCGCAGGAGTTCATATGGGACTCCTGGCGGTGCAGCTCTCTCTCTTTTGGTTTGGTGAACAGACCCATGAGATACCCTTATGGCACCCATGGGTAGGGGTACAACCCTGTGCCCCTAGTGTATGTTTTTGGGCACCTGTGTGTGACCCACAGAGCAGGGTACGGGCTGGTGGCAGCTCCGTGCTGAAATGACTGGTTCCCTGAGCGTCCTCCATTTTGGGATGCCCAGGCCCTGTCATTGGAATCAGTAGATTCCTGATGGAGACAAAATGGCCCCCATGGCCTCTTGCCTTCCATCACCTGTTACCCTGATCTTCCCGAAGTCCCGGGAAGCCCTGCCTCTGTCCCTTTTCCCTGACTGGCTGTTGGGTGGAAGTTCTGTATATGGTAGTGTGGGGAAGTGCCGACCAGACTGGCTGGAGCCTTCTCAACGACCGTATGTTGTGGGTACGCCTGTGGGTGTGACCTAGGTGAATGGAGTGTGTGACGAATATACATTCTGTGTTGTGACTGTCTAGTATCTGGTGTTTGACACAATGGTTTAGACAGCCCTGCCAGAAACCGGTATGAATGCAGTTTGGAGTGTTGAATGGCTTGGTTCTTGTCCCAATACACATAACTTGTTGTGAGTGTCTGGAGAGAAGTGAATGGCCTGAATACCTTGTGTACCTGATTGGTTGCCTGCCTGCATGAATGCCGTATTCGTGATTGGATGCTTGAGTGCGACCCAGCGGAATGAATGGGAGATCAACAGTATATCTGGGGACCTCTCACTGCTAGGAATCGTATTCAGAAGCTGAAGTACACTACAACGAGTAACTGGAGTGAAGCTTAACCTTGAGCCCTGCTGGATGAGAAGAATTGCTGTTGCTCTCCTTCGCAATCTGAAAGCTGCTGTGCTTCAAGAACTGACCCAGAGAGAAGAGGGCGCTAGAGGGCCATCCAAGATGGCTGACTTGGTCTAAGGCTCCTGCATCTCCCCGTATTAATCCTTCGGAATCCTCCAGTTCCCGGTGAATCTGTGTGCCAGCCCGCAGATCCTTGTCTTTCTGGGCTCCCCAGCGAAATATCTGTGAAATTTGGAGCCGAATCGGTGCCCACAAGCCAAGTCCCGGCCCACGCGGCTCTGCCTCCGTGCCCCGCGTAGCTGGCTTGCGGGATGACAGCCATCCTGAGCCCTGCCCCCTCTCCAGAGGTAACCTGATCCTCCCCCCGAGGCAGAGCTGCGATGGGGGCACCACGGGGGCCGACGACAAATCAGCACCTGTGGCGTCCGCAGGCAGACAGCGTTTCGGCGAGGGTTCGGAGCCGCCTCCTCCCTCCCCCATCGGATGCCAGCGCTCGAGCGGAGATCGTGGCCACGAGTTACCCAGGCAGCCGTCGCCGACCTCGGAGGAGACGGCGCTCCGAGAAAAGATCAGCTGCTCCCTCACTTTGTCTCCGCCCGCTTCCATCGCGCCGGCTCCGGCATCCAGCTCCAAGGCTGTGGGCCGTTGAGCGGGAAGCAAAGCGGCGGTGGGGGGCATACTACCTCTCCCTCCCCTGCTCTGAGCCAACTTACAAGTGGGGGTTTATACGGTCCGGCGGACAGGCGGCCGACTCCAACGACGGCACCACGGCCACCTCCCCCCGGCTTCGCCCACACTCTTCCGAGCCCGCAGTGGACACCGTCGGCCCAGCGGCAGGTGCCGAGCTGGGTGCTGGGAGCCCTCTCCAAGTCTCATAAGCACCTAAGGCGACAGAGGCCTCGAAGAAGGAAAGGCCGTGCGAGCGCAGAGGTAAGGAGTGGGGGGGGAAGTCTACATCTCTCCCCGCAGGGAGCTGATCCCGCATATGGCCACCCCCCCTCCTGCCTCCCACAAGCAAGCTGAGTTTAACAGTGGGCTGAGTGACGGAGGAGGCCCTCCTTCACAAAGACGGCGCAGAATCCCTGAGGATGTCCAACTTGACCCTGCTCTATCTGTGACTTGTGCCTTGCGACAAACACGCAAGAAGGGCACATTGGGCCTCACCTCACTAAGGTGGGCAACTTCATCCTGGTTCAGGAGAGCCAACAACGCCGGAAAGAGGACCCCGCCCCCATTGAAGTCCACAGAATCCATCCCCACTACCCACAAATATTGGATTGTGAAGCCTCTCCCCTTATAAACCAGCAAGTCCGCCATCCACATCAAGCAGCATTCAGTCCAGTCCAGTGAAAGGCCCCCGAGGTGCCCTAGTCATAGTCTGGTCACAAGCAGCCAGCAACAGACATTCCCATTCCCGCTGTCACGATGGGGAAGACTGACAAGTCCCAGAGGAAATTAAACTTTGAAAGCGGCTCGACCCCCAGGGCACCCCTCTCCCAGGAGGACCTAGCTTCAGTGTCTCAACAAGATGATTCTATTGGCAACTCCTCCGAAATCAAAGAAATCCTCCTTGACTTGAAGGCTGGCATTGGCAATCTGAGCAATAAAATGGATGGTCTGGCGTCTAAAGTCAACCTCCTCTATTGTATGGACTCTCATGCTAAACGCATGAACGATATGGAGCAGAGAGTGTCCAATCTCGATGACAGTTCAACAATCCTAACCAACAAAGTCTCTCAACTGGAATCACAAATTAAAACAACCATTGCCAAATGTGAGGATTTAGAAGGCCGTTCAAGAAGGAATAACCTACGGATAGTGCGAGTGAGAGAACATCAAACGCAGGAGAAAATGGAAGACTTTGTTGAGTCCCTTTGCATCAACCTATTCGGACGCGATGCTCTGTCCCACCTTTTCATAATTGAGAGGGTTCACAGAGTTCCCGTGTCGAGACCAGCACCGGGCTCCCCGCCCAGGCCTATAATAGCAAGGCTATTGAATTATAGAGATCGGGACTCCATACTCCGGCTTGCCAGAAAAAAAGGCGATCTAAGTCACGAAGGGGACAAAATACACTTCTTTCCCGACTTCTCCCCTCCAGTGCAGACACAACGGAAAACATTTGCCAGCGTCAAGCAGAGACTCCTTAACAGTCAACTGATGTACTCAATGCTCTATCCAGCGCGCCTTAGAGTTCAGCACGAGGTAAAGGTCCAGTTCTTCCAAACCCCGGATGAAGCAAATCTATTCTTAGACCGATTGGGATGCCCAGATCAGAACCAGGCTCGCCCCAGACCTCAGAGGGATAGAAACCCCAGGACTCCTCCATAAATGGTAATTCAGGCCAGCGACTCTGAATCTATCTTGCAGCACAGAGTAAGCCGGAACGTGCACACCTAGCAAAAGATGGGTCTGGGACACTTGGGAGGCCTCGTGCGCCCCTAGCACAGCTTCTGTTAAGTTGTGTTTTTCCTAAGTTGAGTTTTTTCCGCCGAGGTGGAGGTTCATTCCTCGGTATGGTAACTCCATGGACCATTTGGGATGTTTGTTGGTTAATGAGGGACCTCTCGGTGGGCCAGTTGGGGGTTGCCCACCCTTTGGAGAGTAACGCCTTGGGCCTGTTGGGGTTAGCCCGTAGACCGAGCCCTCAGAGTTCATTGGGAATGTTCAGCGCTGCTTGTCCCCGACCGTCCTGTTCCCCACCTGCGCCCTGCCCACTGTCAGTGCCGTCGCCTCAGCCAGGCTCCCGTCTTCTGTGCACTGACCCTGGAACTAGTCCAAATACAACCAGTCCATCGCTGTCCACTGGAATGGTAAAGTGGTCCTATATAAAAGCTAACTCGCCCCATTCAATGTCTTATCATGGAATATAAGAGGCAGCAATATCCCTGCTAAAACCAGAAAAATTTTGCATTAACTCAGACGCCACGAAGTGGACGTGGCCTTGATCCAAGAAACTCACCTCACCCCAGGGAAAGACCACCAGTGGGCCAAGAGCTGGGGATGCCACAGATACTTCTCATCCTACTCTACATACTCGAGAGGAGTCGCTATTCTCATACACAGGAGACTCAGTTTCCGTCTACTGCATACGGCAAAAGACACCGAAGGAAGAGCGATCTTGGTGTGCGGCATCATCGCAGGTCAGAAAATGACTTTCATTAATTCATATGCGCCGAATGTGGATGGCCATGACAATTTCGGTTGGGTGTTGTCTCAGCTCTCCACTCACGACCCTGCAACAATTATTTGGGGTGGGGACATGAACACGACTCTGGACCCTATAAGAGACAGATCAAAGGCCACACAGCAGCCGCCCTCTAAGGCTAGTCTTCAAATAAAGGAAATTTGCAAAGCGTTTGATCTTCAAGACGTTTGGAGAGTATCTAATGGGGAGCTGCGAGATTTCACCTTTCATTCTGCAGTCCACAACACAAGTTCCCGGATCGACTATTTCTTCATCTCAACAAATGGCCCCCTGTCGTGTGGCCGGTGTTGTATTCATCCGAGAACGCTCTCAGACCACTCATCACTTTTTCTTAATCTCAAGCCATCCAACTCCACACCGCCATTACAGCGCTGGCGCTTCAAAATGGGCGCGCTACGCGATGAAGTCTTCGCCTCTGAATTAAGGGAGGAGATAGACGTGTTTCTTGAAGCCAACTTAGGCTCGGTCCCCTCAGCAGGCACAATCTGCGAGTCTTTGAAATGTTTCATTAGAGGAGTTTGCCACGCCAAGGAAAATTGGCTCCAGTTCCCCACATAGCAGTGAAAGTACTGCAAGATAATAATTTACTGAAAATTCATTCGTGCAACTGCAAAATAATGGGAGCCCACGCCTAACTTTGTCAGATTACTCAACTTCTACCTTTGTATTCAAAATACACACTAGCCAAGATTAAGCCTCAGTAGAAGAGCGGGAAGCTCGAAACACGTGTCAGGCTGCACCAATTCTGATTAAAACCACTCATTTAATTTGCAATTGCTTATTATTCTATGTGTGTGCGCAGTTTGAGAGCAAACCCTTTCTTTCTCCAAGGAAAATGGTATCCTCAAGCTCATTAGGAGCGAGCTTAAAACCAGCAAAGACAAATTAAAGCTTCTTGAGACCCAGATCACGAACACGGCCGACCCAGAGTCAGCTGCAGCTCTGAAAATGGAACTGCAAAAATTCAATGCCGCGGCTGAGCAGGAGGTCAAATTCTTAAGCCGCACCAGCCAAGTCCGTCAATACGGCGAGGGCCAAAAACCAGGGGCCCTTCTGGCGAACCTAATCAGAGCCGACAACAAACAGTCCCAAATCGAGAGGATTCGAACCAAGCAAGGCGAGGTGGTCCATACCGACGAAAAGATTGCAGAGGAATTCAGCCTATTCTACCAAGATCTATACAGTGCTAAACTCCCAAAAGATTCAAACGTCCCACTGGAATATCTAGAAGACACAGAGCTCTACTGGGTCGAACAACATCTGCATGAACCTCTGAATGAGATGATCTCACAGGAAGAGATTAGAGCTGCCATAAAGACCCTACCCTCTTCCAAGGCGCCAGGCCCTGACAGCCTAACGGGAGAATTCTACAAAGCCTTTGCAGACACCCTGGCTCCTCTCCTGGCAGCTGTGTACGAAGAATCGTTAGAAGTAGGGTCTCTCCCTCACTCCTCCTGTGAAGCCAATGTCATCCTATTGCACAAACCAGGCAAACAACCAGAAGAATGTGCTTCGTACCGCCCTATCTCCCTGCTCAACCTAGACAATAAAATACTCGCCAAGGTTCTAGCCAAAAGGTTGATGCCCTTGATGCCTGCTCTAGTACTAGAGGACCAAGCCGGTTTTATACCAGGCCGCAATACGACCTTCAGCATCCGGAGAATGTTTGGAATCATCGAGGCACTAGACCCCACAAATCAGGCAATTGAGGTCCCCCTAGACGCCGAAAAAGCATTTGATTCGGTGGAGCGGCCGTTTATGTTCATGGTTCTCACCAGGATGGACTGGGTGCTCGTTTCATCAAGCTTGTCTCTCTCCTGTACACCAAGCCACAAGCTAATATCATTGTAGGCACCACAAAATCAGCTTCAATAAACCTGCAGCGAGGTACGAGACAAGGCTGCCCGCTGTCAGCTTTAATCTTCGCCCTGGTAATGGAGCCATTAGCCTCCAACCTTCGGGAACTCCGACAACAGAGGGGACTCATCATCGGCCCACACAGGCTCATCGTCTCGCTACACGCCGACGACGTGGCTCTGTTCATACGCAACCCTGAAGTTAACCTGAACCCGGTCATGAGGGAAGTCATCAAATTCGTAGCGGCTTCTGGATTAAAAATCAATCATTCTAAATCCGTCGTCTTTCCACTGACTCGAGCCACAAAGCAGTTTGCAGACGAATTCAAACTCACATGGAAAACCGCCAAGGTTCGGTACTTGGGGATACAGCTATCGCTGGATCAGCACGAGGTATTTCGAGATAATTACGAGGAAGTGGTCAAGTCCCTACAAGACAAGGTTTCACGCTGGAAGACGCTTCCACTAACGCTGTGGGGTAGGGCCTCCTTGGTCAAGATGGTGGTCCTGCCTAAATTACTGTACCTCTTTAACAATATTCCTCTGCTACTACCGCAATCCTTCTTGAAAAGGCTGAAAAGCATGGTCCTTGAGTTGCTTTGGGCGGGCAAACCAGCCAAAGTGGCGCATTCAATATTGACACTTCCCGTGTCCAACAGGGGGCTAGCCCTCACAGACATGGAGAAATACTTCTGGGCAGCTCAGGCTCAATATCTCAGCCAAACAATCCGCCCTCATGTACAAGTGGAACGAGCCTTGGCAACGCCCAATTTTCTGACTGCAGTGGTCTTTGGCCAGATCCCCGTGCCTTGCCCCACGATGAATGTGATGCTCACGATGTACAAGGTCTGGAAGACTTTAGCCCATAAGTTTGGGGTGCAAACAAGGTACTCTCCTCTCTTCGCAAATTTACAAAGCATTAATCTCTAGCAGGACCCCCGCCAACACAGGCACAAAAACCAGATGGGAAAGAGCACTAAAGACAGCCATTTCAGATGAGGACTGGGGCTACATCCTGAATCAGACTCAGAAAATCGCACTTAATTCATGTCTCAAACTTATCCACTTCAATTTCCTCCACCAAACCTACTACACTCCTGAAAGAATTAACAAACATCACCCTGACACGCAGGCGGAGTGCAAGAGGTGCGGAATCTTATCTGCGAACTTTGTCCATCTGTCCTGGGAATGTCCTGAAATAGCCCCTTTCTGGAACCGTGTGCTGGACACAAAGACGGCGATCGTAGGAGAAGCAATACACCTGAGGCATACAGCAGCGCTGCTAGGTATGACAAGGCTGATTTCCACCCCATCAAGGAATTTGACTGGAGTTCTACTGACACTGGCTTGTAGGAGAGTTGCCATGGCATGGGGCTGGGGCCCCCCTCCTTCTTATGCAGCTTGGCGTAAAGACTTACTCTACTACCAGGATATAGAATGAGACTTTATAAAACTTCTACCTCTGCATGCCCGCCCGCCTGACATATGGGGCCCGTTGATAATATTCTTGATGAGTGAAGCGGAAGCCTCCGCAGCTAGTGCTTCGGAGACGGGCAGCACATCTTGATGTAATCTCAGTCCAGTCCAACTTTTCCTCAAGTCAAGGATCAGGAGGAGTGAGATGATTTCCAGCGGTGGCACTGTTTGGGCGGGACGGGGGGCGCGTTGAGGGGGGGTTGATGGGAGAGTTCAAGTCGACGGCGCAAAGTTAATGTCCACCCTAATGTGGGTGTGTATTTGTATGGTGTGTTAAATACCAAAAATAAAGATAAAAAAAAAAAGAACTGACCCAGAGAGGACCTGGTAAGGCGCCCTCTTCCCGAGCTACGAGGACCATCGTGCACAGCTGATCTTTCCCTAAGCTCCCTGGTAGACAGACCTTCGACAGGCTGCCGACCCGACACAGGGACTGCTGCGGAACTCCAAGGAGAAGCGCCCGGACTGTTGTCCGCCACTGTTGCCGACCGCCGTTGCCAACCGGAGCCACCGTGCTCCCGTTGCCTAAGAACTTCATTGATCCAAGGACGCTCTCGTCCGCATCGTCGCCATTGTATCCTGCTGGAGAAGGCCTGACCGTCGATGCGCTGAGGAGCATCCACCGGTGGGTTTCTCGCCACCCAAAGACCACAGAGATGCCACCGACTCAACGCCCTTGCCGGGCCACAGTTCTTCAACTCTTTGCGGTCCAGAACTATCGACACTGAGGTGCCCTGCATGCCTCTTCCTTGCAGGACGTTTACGCTTCCCCTTCAACAAGCACCGCTAGGAACGACGCAGCCACTTCACCATCATAGCTTGACCTGTTCTCCATCAGACGTTCAACGACCCGTGACTCCTGCCTGAAAGGGAGGACACTCAAGAAGGGTTGTCAATTTCCCTGACGCGGAACGGTACAACAACAAGGTACTTTGGGGTTGCAGAACTAAGGGTGAACAATATATGGACTGGGCTTGCATCTTTCTTCTACAGGTTGCCCAGGTGCAGGGATCTCCACACAGAGCTGTGTTTTACGGTAGTTATCAGTATTCTGCCTATTGTTCAACCACCCTGCTTTCCTTCCTCTCTCTACTGATGGTTTCCTCGTTATTTTGATCTGTGTGTCATTCTGACCGTATGCACTTTAATAACATTGAGTAACATTAGTGGTACCATTTTAGAACTGTACATATTTACCATTGTTGATTTTCGGGGCACAAAGTGAGTTATCGTGATTGTGTATATGACTTTGAATATTAATTATATAAAGACTGTGTTTTGACCAATACAGTGTGTGGACATTCCTTCGTGGGTACTCGGGGACTACATTGTACTTAAGAACCAGCTCGCATCACCTCCCGAGAAGCTAGGCCTTGATTGCTCGACTACGTTACCATAATAGAGAATCTTGGCAGGGGTCTCTGTGCGTCCCCTCTACCATAAAGAGAGCGGAAGTGCTGACCCCCCCTCCGGTCTTTACACAAGCCGACTTACATGTAATCAAAGACTAACACATCGTCAGCATACGCTAACCAATAAAACATTTTGTCTCCCAATTTGGGGCCCACCAGACCATATTTCTCAAACCACTGCAAGATGTCAGACAGATATAAAATAAAGAGAAAAGGAGCAATCCAGCATCCTTGACACACCCCTCTCTTTATTTGAATGGACTTTAAGAGGATGCCTGATTTAGACAGACATGCTCTTAGTTAAGATCTTTCGTGCCACGCTATTAAGATAGACAGTAAATGATCTGGGAGCCCCCACGGTTTTAATTTAGTCCACAATCTATTTCTATTGATCGAGTCAAAGCTTGGGAGAGGTCTACCCAGACTCCAAACAGGAGATTTCCTCCCTTGCTAAGAGAGTCTGAGGTAAGACACCCAAGAATCAAGGTGTTAAGAGACGTGGATAGTCCTCTCCTAAAGCCTGTCTGTTGGTTGGGGATAATGCCTTGGTCCTCTGCCCATTTTTCTAACTCACCCAATATAATACTGGAAAAGATCTTCCCATAAGCATCTAAGAGTGATATAGGGTGATAGTTTGATGGGACTAAACAATCGCCTTTTTTATAAATGGGAATGACAATCAAACTTCTCCAAGGCTCCAGAATTGTTTTACTACGGATGATGTTATCAAACAAAAGCTTTAAAACTTTGGACCACAGTGCTGGATTTAGTTTGAGCACTGCGTTACTTAGACCATTGGGCCCTGCAGCCCTAGAGGTGGACGATTTTTTTATTACATTTTCAATGTTCTCCTGCATGTTATTTAGGGACCACATAGGACACCGGTCAAGTTTAATTTCCTGAGAGTCTATGGAGCCATATACACTTGATCGCGCCAGGAACTTTCCTGTATGACAGTATATTGAAGATCAGTGGTTTGCCCACTTATCGAGACCACTATCGACCAAAAATGTCTTGTGTTTCAGGCACAGACTGCCTTTAACATTACCTCCCCCTCTATCCGTTTCCTCGTGTAATTATATGATCTTAACCAGTTTCTATGGATGTTACTAAGGGATCTCAATTCAGTTTCTAAAGGTTTAGGATCCATTATATTTTCCTTTAGTAAGGATCTTTGCCATCTGTTGACCTTCTTTTTTTGGTGAACTTTTGAGTCAAAAATGGTATTTATGGACCCTCGTTGGTATCATTGGACCAGAGTCGAGAATTTAATTCCCAAAGGAAATCCCTAAATCTCGATACTACACAGTGGCTCTCAAGATGTTTCACAGAGAAATAGTTGGTAGCTATTTCCAATTGGTTTGTGAGAGCCCACCCTCCTTTCTCAGACCTTACCAACCAATTCACGGCTGGATTTGAGGCCTGCTTGTTTTGACTCAACTTAAAAGTAGCTTTTAACATACTACGATCATCTGGATTGCCCTGTTATCCCAAAATCTGTGCAGGAATCAAAGATTGCTTTCTAGGAAAAGATGTAGTCGATCGTTGATGAGGCTGAACCTCTTTGCCAAGTATGTCTACTAGGAATGTCGCCTTGAACACTCGCGTTAAGCATTTCCAACTGCCAGGTCGACATGAAATGACACCATGCATGACCATTAGAATTGTTTCCTTTACTAAAGTGACCATTCTTTGAGGTCTCAATGCACTGTGAGTTGAAATCACCCATTATAATAATAATAATCTCATCCTTTGGGTATCTGACTGAGAAATGCACCAAAACATCAGATAAATCAACTAAAAAATTGACCAGCGGGAGGGACACCGGGTTCCAGTACAGATTCAAAATAATCCAACTGGAGCCTCTCTCCCACTCTCTTTCCCCCACTCTTATTGCCAGAATACCATTGACTTTATTTGACAAAAGAGAGGAAGAGGGAAAGGTCAAATTACTACATAGAGTGATTAGGCCTCCACTAGGTTGCCCTTAATGCCATTTGTTGATAAGTGGAGAAGCCTTCAACTCTAAGAGCATCCCTGCACAAGTTTTCCTGAAAAGAAATTAAATGAAAATTCTGTAGTATATAACACTTTTTGTCATCTACTAAAAAAGAACTATAGCCTCTCACATTGCAGGATAGACATCTCACAGCATCTCCCACTAGAGCTTCTGATCAGGAATTCCTAACTTAAGAAAGACCTGAGCTATGATTTCTGGAACACATTCCCATAAACTTGAGAGTGATGAAGTTGAGTTTGCAGCATTAAACTGGATTTTTGGAGTTTGTTTGGCAGTCAGGAGATCCTCCTTCGATTTATTCAGTGCTGGTAGAGTTGTTGATATTTCGAAACCTCGAGTTAAGCAGTCTTCCTCTGCCCCCAAAATTGTTTCAAATGCCATTTGAAATTGAATTCATCCGAATTTCTGCCGTACTAGTGTCCGGATAAAGAGGAAAGCTCAATTGGTGGATTCCCCTGTCGAGAGAAATTTTAAAGCAGGAATATTGATAATTTCTTTAAGGACTCTCGAGCTTTAGTGGGAAAATGTTCCCATTATTCTTGGACATATTTGAGAGAAAAATTATCCGCTCTGAATGAGGGACCACACAATCCTTATTTAAATATGGCAAATGTGATTTTTTTTTCCGTGGAAAGGGTTCGTTGAGGAGAGAGGCTCTTATTCCCCACGACCTGACCTTCCCCTCTTGTATTTTTATCCTCAAACAGTGCGTCTCTTATAGGAAAAATAGAATCATTTTGGGAGCCTAGCAAGGCTCCAGCCAGAGGTTAAGAGGCATTCTTTTCAAGAGGGACCAAAGGTTTTGTGACCACGGGATCCTTCAGGAAGATTGGAGCAGTTTTCACGTTTAGAAGAGAAATCTTCACTTGTTTTTTTAAGTTCAAAAAGATTGGAGCAATTCTCCATGGACGGTGGCAGAACTTCTGTTTGGCCTTCAGCTCCTGCTGGAATTTTCCCCTAAAGTTCAATTTCTGCTCTTTGTTATCAGCTGGTTTCTTTAGCTTTTTTCCCCACGATGGATTTAAACTTTTTATCCTCTCCTCGTTAGGAGCCACTGTATTTGTTCCTTTCAGATTTTTAAGGAAATGATTTAAGGCGCCACCTCTGATCCTTTTTGTTATTGTTTGTTATTGGTTTTTTGGTGTGTTCTTGAATGTCAAAATTGGCGGAATCTTTTTGAATCCTACTCTCTTTATTTCTCCTTTTCTTTGTCTTTCCATTAGTTTTCTTACGCCTCTTCCTTTCCTCTTTGTTTTTTAACAGAGCTTCTTCCATTATAACACTTTCTTCTACCACTTGGGGATAGTCTTCAGAGTTGGCTAATTGTGCCAGCCGTATGAATTCCTCCATAACTGAGGCCGATAACGGCATATCATCTGCTTCATAACCCGGCATACTGGAGGGAAGAGGAGGATGACAATGGATACAGCTATTCAAGGCGTCAATCTTTATTACTTCATCCAATTTAGTATTCAACTTGGCCTTCTACTCTTTTAGGTCAGTCGATTGATTAGTTAGTGAATCGATCTTCTCCGTTTGCATCTGAAACAATGAAGTCAGGCGTGTCAGAGTTTCCCCCTTAGATTAATTTATCACTGTTTTCATGTGTCGCTAGCTTCCAGCTCCTTTGTCAATTCTATTAGGGTAGCGGCCTGTTGGCAAACTTCAGTATTAAGGTTTTCAAATACTTTGACCGGGGAACTGAGTACAAAGTTCAAGGCCACTATTGAAGTGGAACCCAAACCCAGATCTTTTGTTGGAGCCGGAGAGCAATCTCTTACTGGAGCTTCTATATAATTCAGGGATGGTAAGGGAGCTTGATTTAAAGGATTGTGCCCCTCATATCAGATAGCATATATCTCATTTAAACCAAAGGAGGAGTCTGCAGGGATCAGAAGAGCTCCCTCACCTTCTGCTTCAAGAGATCTGACTTGGGAGTCAATAGTCTGAACCGAGATTGACCAGAAGGATAATAATTATCCACAGTCTCTTCATCAGAGACTTGAGGAGAAATGGAAGAAGCCGCTTCAGGAACACAAGGGAAATGATTACCGATAGTGTTCTTCGTAGTTGTTGTGGTTGGAGTATAGTTCTATTCAGTACTCAATATATTTTTCAATAGTGCATTGACCGGGGTAGCTATATTTGCATTCTTAGCATAGTCACCCGGTTTAGGGCGCGGTCCTGAAGTGCTGGGTTGCTGAGGATCTTTTACAAACACACTTTGCGATGGAAAAAAAAATTCTCCTCCCCCATTTTTGTATGGCTTGAACCATCGGCCCCCCTTCTACTACAGTTATGGATTTTACTGAGTTGATTGACATTTCGGTCATAGAGCTCGGGAGTTCAGCTGTGCCCGTACTTTTGAGATTATAAGATTTGGTCATACTTTCCTATAAACTTCTGTTGACAATAAGATGGAGAATTCTTTTTGTAACCTTCCAACTGGGGAAAGTGTGATAGCGAGCGAGTTAAAGGCACTAGCCCACAGTCCTCGCTCTACTTGAGTCCAATGTATGTAGAGAGAAATGGATTACATGTAAATGTATAAGCAGTCTGATAGTGAAGCAAGACGTAAATGAGTCCACTGTTCGAATGGAGTTTGATCCGCATCAATAGTCTCATAGAGTCTTAGGAAAACATTTTTTTTTCAAGAAGGAGAGACAATAAACACTGTTGTTGTGTGTGTTTCAGTAGACTTGGGACACTTTGAATATCAACTGTACAACTGCCTAGAGCTTCCAGCCACAGACTGCAATCTGAGTTTACAATCCCAGGCTCACGTTAGGGAGGCACCACAGTACCACTGGCAGATCTACTTTCTGGTACTTACTTATATACTTGTTGTCTCTGGTGGCTTTCCGTGCTGTGTCCATGAAGAGCTCTGAATCCCCCGTCCTCGGATTAGCTCCGTATATAGAAACTCTCCTGGTACTGCAAACTGCTAACTGCCAACTGCAGGGAAAGTAAAAACTACTTATCGCCCCACTTCGTGCACCCTCTTTGCGGAGCGGAAGTTGTTTTATGTCGCTGAAGGGGGTGGGGCTTGTCCACCCGCACAGACGTCGCTTGATGAATTAAAGGAAAAGGTTCCTTTTAGTGTTATTTTTCCGTGCCGTCTCCATCTTAAAGGATGAAAGAGTTCAGCAGGCACTTGATTATCCACACAGAAACTGCCAACTGCAGGGAAAGTAAACACCACTTATCACCCCATTTTGCGATGAAGATGATTATGTGCAAGATATAAAGACAAGAGTGAGAGCACACACCAGATATCATGTGATAAGATATGAACAGCCTGGCATGAAGGGAGGAGGAATTAAATGGGAAATAAAAAGAAGACTCAATTGTCAAGGAAAAACTGATGAAGAGGTTCGAAACTGCAAGGAAAGAGGCCAGATGCAGATCTGGGGAACAGTGCTCTCTCCAGATTCATGGGAAGAAGGTGTGGTCATATGCAAGGCACATGCAGTTAAGGGATCGCATAAAGCAGCTGTAGAAAATGCAGAACTATTGTGCAAACCTCTACGGCCAAGGATTGCAAATTTTTTTACATGGGTCGAAGACAAAGGAGGTGCATAGCAGATAGTATGACAAGATGCGAATTAACATATAATATAAAATAACCCAGTCACTCACGGGTCGGATGTAGTTTAGAGTCCTGTCAGGACTCTTGTCCCTGGCCCTCACTGGCAAGTCAGCCTTCCAGTTAGGGCCAGGCCAAAGGCCTTGAAACCTCATCCAAGACTCTCTTGGAGTCAGTCCTTTGGCGCCAGGCTCATAACCATCATGAAGACCAACTTTAGAATGGGACTATTTACTTGGGACTATTTAACTTGGGGGGGTTCAGCCAACATGGAGGCACACACATAACTCATTTACAAGGAACTGAGTTATGGGGACTAGTCTTTTGGGTGTTTGGGTGTGGCAGGCCTGGGACTACTTTACCTGCACTACTTTGGGTGTGGCAGGCCTGGGACTAATTTACCTGGACTACTTTACCTGAGACTATTTAAACCGCACCCAAACAGCAGAACATGCTTCGCGTTATTCTGCTGTGGGCAATGTAACGCTAACCGTGTCCAGTTCTTTGATGCCAGTTTAACTGAAACTAAGGACCTGCAGAGAGAGAAAGAACACTACGAAACTTACCTGGAACAGTATCCTGTCTTCAATCCATCGCCGACTCCAGTTCCACTCACCTGAAGGTACGAACTCCATCATCCGGCACCGTATGCATCCTGGAATACCATAACCTGGAAAGAGGAGAAAGAAAGACAGCATTAGTAAGCGTTTACTCACGTTTCCTCCCGAATGAAGAAAGCCACACAATTCTTACCTGGGTAGTCATCTCCTGGTCAGTATCATCGTTGGAACATTACAGCACTCGGTGAGGAACATCGCAACCTGCAAGGAGAGAAAAGACACAGGTTAGCAATATAAAAGGTGAAACAGCGCCGCGCATTGCGCATTACTCACCGGACAGCATCGCGCACACCGCACTTTCGCCTACCGGCCAACGCTCATCATCAAACTGAATGACAACACCAAAATACCTTTCCATACCTAAAAGGAAAGAAGCAGAACATTATTATTCGAACTAAGAGGAACATAAGAACTGCATATAAAGACTGTAAAGCAGCAAACCTACGGAGTCGCAGCAGGCCTGGATTCCCACAGGGGGGCTTGCACCAGTGAAGTAACTTGATCGCTGCTCACCCCCCACATCTACGCGCCCCTACCATGAGGAGCATGACGGAGAATCCACCTTTTACAATATTAAGGTGAGGAGAAGGCCCAAGGGGGAGGAAAGAGTTGAAGCCAAGGGAGGTGGGAAAACATAAAGACAATCTGGTATTGAATCCAGCTCTCCTATATTGCAGACCCATCTTTAACCAGAGGCTTTACCAAGGGACCGGGAGAGGGTTTGAGAGTGCAAATCATCCAACCAGGGCTGGGTGGCGTCCCCATGGATACCAGGTGAGCATAACAGTCCTTGCTGTCAGTGTAATTCGGTGGCAGTGGGCTTGGTGGTTCGCCACGGTTTCCCCACGCTCATATAACTGTAAACATTTCAGGGGTAAAGAGTTTAGATGACTCGGACCACCTTAGAGAAAGGGACCCTGCAACCATGAAAGAATCACGGGATGACGTGATCACATGATACTCAGGGCAAAAGAAATGCGGTTTAAAAGGAGAGTCATCTATACAGAGTGCAGACACTAGCCAGGAGAGGCACGGACCGACTGGATGGTAGCTGACACAGCAGCATTCCGTTTGAAGTCAGAGAACCGGGTGGCGAATAGTCTGAAGGATCTATCAACGACAAAGTGCTTAGGTAAGTCAATAGAGCCACACTAGTGGTTAGGGTAAATTAATAAGAAATGTAAGAGGCTATTATGATGGTAGTTGTCCCTGGAGCCTTACTGACCACTGGTTTTTGATTGTGTTACTCCCAGTTGTAGAGCGCCTAGAAAATCACATCAAGTGGTATTGAATACACACAAACAGACCCGCAATCCGCCTTGGCCCCTAAACTGACAGAGGAATTAAGAGATTGAGAACCAACAGGCTCCCACGATTTAGATTACCAACATACATTATCGGGGTAAGGAGATCATTTGTACTGAGAATTGTCACAGCATATGACTAAGAAGTTATACTAATTAAGCTTCAATATGTATCCAGCAGCTGTATAGAATATGTGACCTGGATGAACAGATGAAGGGACATTGCCATTTAAATCCGCAGGACTAACATACAGATACAATAAAATAAAGACCTGAGACCGGCGAAAGAGCTAGTACGTTTAGTCTAAGGTAATCCTATAACATATACACCTCCGAACATATTTTACATGTTCCTCATTGCCCTAGAAGAAGCGGGACGATGAGTAGAGGTTAATAATGCATAGTAGCCCCGTAATTTGGCTAGCCTTAAATTACATGTGTCTCACATGGTGTCTATGTGATACCTGTAGTTTGCTTCCCATGAGAAATGAGTCTAAGATACTTTGGCAGGAAGGAGTTGTCAAGTTAATGGTTCCCTTCCGCTGTGATGATATACATAGCATGTTGTAGTAATACGATTACAACAGAGAGTGGTTGAATAATTAAACCATCTTCTCTAATACTTGCTTCCCACAGATACCTACTCAGTGCTCTTGCCTAAATGAAGAAAGAAAGGGTTTGGATCAGCTGATCATCCCCCGATGAAGTGGACAAGACAAGAAAAGTGTGTAAATTACAAATTGGTGTGGTACCCACCCCTGACAAATTTCCTAGCTAATTGTTTAAAAATATAACAAAAGAAACATGTTGGGTATATTGCGAATGTTGTATGAGTGAGTGAATGAGTGATGGATGCATGAAGTTTTAGAAGGTGTAGTGACTTGTGCGTGATACCATTATTATAGATGGAGGTACACAATAGATCCTAAATGAAAACTTATTCTATGCACTAAATAAGAGTCAATGAATTGATGTACCAAAACATTTTGTTGATGTACTGTAAGACTTTGTTGAAATAAAAAAGTGTTTTTAGAATCTTGTTGAACTGAAGGATATGAGAAATATGATATATTTTCTTGTATTGTGGTTTATAAAATAAGAAATAAATTGATATTTTTTGATAAAAATTTGGAAGTGTATGTTATAATATAATAGAAATCAATACATACAAATTCGGCAGACACAATTGGGTTTGGGGAAGCAAGTGACCCTTTGAACAAATCATATTGTATTATTACTATTTTAAGAGGGCTGTCCTAAAGTGGTCCATATAAAAATGACCTCTAGTCTCTCTGAGGTTGTTGAGTTCCACAGCAGATAGTGCCTTTGGCTAGTGCAGAACTATGCTTCAGAAACAATGGCATACGAAAAGTTGGAGAGAATCAGCAATGCAGACACATCTTTGTTGTACCAGGAATGTAGGACAGGACAACAGTGATAATGGATCACTATTGGGCCTGTGGATCTAGAGCTTACATGAAGCTGCCAGAGATTGGGGAGGACCATGTTCTATAGTGATTGTCCATGTTCCAGCATTGGTGATCCCAAAGAGTGATCTGAACATTGGTGAATTTCCAAAAGCAGATGCTCACCTGAGGAAGAAGAGATCTACTGAGCTCCTGAATCAAATGAAGAGGGAGAACTATTTCTCAGCCAAGTCAATAGAAGCCTTTGATGCCATTCCATATGAACACAAATTGTTCAGTCAGACTTCAGCAATATTCCTGACAATATTCATGCCTAGGATCCAGGTGATGACAAATGCCAAATGGTTACAAATAACCAAAAGGGAGCTTCTGCAGACGATCAACACCACCATAAAGAGTTTCAATGCTATCAAGGAGGAGCTGAGAACCATAAGACTGATGACTCTTCAGAATAGATATGTCCTGGACATGATTACAGCTATGGATGGCTGTGTTTGAGCCAAAATCGGAGAAAAATGTTGCACGTTCATACCATCTCATGACGACGAGAATGACACCATGTCAGAGGCCATAATGTTACTGACAAACCTGCACGTGAAAATGGAGGATGAAGTGGAAGACATTGGTGATGACAGATGGTTTGGGTCAATGTTCTTGTGGGTTCCACAATAGATGGCAAACATTTTCAAGTTACCTGGATCCCTGTTGGTGATGATCATTTTTGGGTTCTGTGTCATTAGGATAATAATTGCACACTGCAAGAAGACTGCAAAGAAAGCAGTAGGAATGAAGATTGTGATTGATGTTGAATCAGGATTTGAACCAAGAGAGCTGACAGATGAAGGCCTAAGAGAATACGTAAAGGCCAGCATCCATGCACCTGAGGGAACGAAGTGCCTTTACCCAAAGAACCACAAGAAGTATGTGGGGAGATGGATCTATTGCAGCCCCATCGACTATGGATGCTTATGACTTGGAGTGTTGATGAGCATGTGAAATCAGCAGGATGCCTGAAGGGAGTCATAAAGATATGGGTCCCAAATAAGCACTTCTTCAGACGAAGATGTCTTGATGTGAAGACTGATAAGAGAGTGGTTGATGAATCGCCTAGAGGGGGGAGTGTAGAGGTGGAGGCAAGTACCCACACCAAAAGCTCTGCCGCCATGTTGCCTATATGTTGGGAACCAGAAATTGAGACACGTGCAGTACCAGTGAGGATGCCTATACCCCAGAATATCCTTGAGACAAGGTATCCATTGAGAAAACCCTATATGTATTCATGAAGAAGTAATGGCCTTTCGGACAAAGTCCTGGAAGAAGTGTGAAAATAAGTGAAAGAGAAGACTGGTGACATCATGCGAAGTAGAGATGACGCACCTAGAAAGGATGTACGAGGTAAAAGAATATAGACATTCTATAAGATCTGAAGAGGAGGTGTCAAAGATGAGCAACATTTCGGGCTCCAGATGAAGATGCTTATGCTACAGAAACGCTGAAGGAAAGCAAATCAGTTTACACTTGCACAGACGCAGTAACGCAAGTAGACAAAGTGATTTTAAGACTGGCTACGTAGTGAATAGTTTGCAGCGATGCGCCAATGTATATACATAGGAATGTATAGAACCTGGATATTCCATGATGCACTTTAGCAGGGCCTGAAACCCTGTGATTGGAAAAAGTTTTCAGTGTGGCGCAGTTTGAAAATTACTAATGGCAGTTGAGAAATTCAAGAAAGGCTTGGTCGGCCCAGCACCAAGAAGCCGAGGCCACCATGGGCCTGGGTGTCCATCCAGCAGTAACATGAACGTGAGAAAGAAATAAACTTCGGTTTGAGGTGGAATGGAAAAACACTGAAGGCGTCAAAAGTTCATCATTTAATAGAATTAAATGCAGCAAGAAGCTCAAAAACGCGGTCTCCAGTCACATGGTCAGAACAAAATAGACATTGGGTCGAGCTACACCAAAACCAAGAAGATACTCCCTTTTATTCTCAGGCACAGAGAGCTTCTGCAAGGCCAAGTTCAAAGCCTTAATTGACTGGCAGACTGCAAGAGTGATGATAGATGTTGGGCTAATTGGGAGGGGAGGCATGATCAGGCTGACCCTCCCTGCACCTGGAGTAGTAGCCTGCATGCTGCTAGCATGTGGAATATTTGAGAAGGGTACAAGGGTGCCAAACCAATGGTAGAGGGCAACATATCAAAGAGCCCTATATTTTGTGTAACCAATAAAGTGTTGAGTATTAGTGTGACACAGAAGATGACTTGCACTTGAGATGGGCTTAGTTCCCCAACTGACAATAGAGACCCTATCACTTCCCCTGTCAGTATGGAACGTGTACCTAGATGTTCCTTGTAGAGCTATCACATTCCCAAGTAGGTTTTTGTAGTTTACCAAGTAGTGTTATGTCACTTATGATGAGTTTTGACTATAAGAGATGTGTTTTTTATAATATGCGCTGAGAGAAATCGAGCGAACGTCCGTTGATGTCCGTTGTAACTCCCTGTTTTAGATAATTGCAACTTAAACAGACTAAGTTTTGCCAACTTCCTGAGTCGGTTTGATTATTGATGTTTGAATAACTCTTCATCCCCATCTATCTCTAATTAATTCTACCTCGTCTTAAAGGGCCCTAGGTCTATGGGTTCAATAGTTTGTTGTGTGACCCATGGAAACGGTGTAAAGTTACTTTCAGTTAAGGTAGGAGATGCCACATCTCCTTGGAAAGATGAGAACACCCAAACAGACGAGGTAGAAATAAAGCCAGAAATGAGGATGGTACAAATGGAAGACTCAATAGGCCCCCCAGGAACACTTTGGTCACCACCCCCACATCCTGCAAACTACCTAAAATGCTATGTAAATCCCACAGGAG
The DNA here is from genome assembly GCF_040938575.1 of Ambystoma mexicanum. Lineage (NCBI taxonomy): Eukaryota > Metazoa > Chordata > Amphibia > Caudata > Ambystomatidae > Ambystoma > Ambystoma mexicanum. The sequence goes on along the minus strand of NC_090939.1, from coordinate 326,083,447 downwards.
ATGGAGATTGCACTTTCTTAGGATGCAGTCCTTGGAATTATGCAAAGTGGGGAGGACATTTGAGAAACATAAGCACAGTTTAGGTCCCAAAAGATAAATAGGAAACAGCAATGGAACAGGAATTATGGATGAAACGAAAGGAGGGAATGTTGGGAAGACGTCCAACGTCCCAAACTTGAGAGAAAGTACAAACTAAGGAAGCCCCTAAAACGCAAGACTGAAACCACACAGAAAGCCAGAAGCACAGATAATATGCACAACGCAGAGGCCTTAAATGGCAACAGAACAGACCCATCACTGAGACCCCTCCTGGATGTGCGATAGACAGTAGCCAGCAACACACACACACATATACCTAGAATTCCATATATGTAGTGTAAGGAACTCATGGCGGCAACAGTAAAGACAGACACAAGTGATCACAGTTCAAGGGTGTTTATTTAACTGTAAATGTAGGAGGGAAAGTCCTACCCTAAACCGAAATATAAGAAGGGAGCAAGCGTTGACTATCAAATGAAAAATACGGCTGTCCTCGTGGCGTCTTGTCAATTTAAAAAGGCCTATACTAAAAAATAAACCTATTGCCAAATATGTACAACTAATTACAGAAAGAGTGTGGGATAGGGTTTTCAATAAAGAAAGAAGTGTTCAGAAATAATAAGTGAGGATGTGATTGCCAGGGGTCTCCCTTCCCCATGTTTTAAGCATGGGACAAGGTGGGGCTCCTGAGCACAGCACATACTTAAGTTTTCCCAGCACAAGCCAGTAGTTCCTCTCCAGCTATCAGGTTCTCCGATGGTTAAAGTCTCTTTTCAATAAAAAGTCTCTTGGTTTCAAGGGCCTGATAGTTTCAACAAACAAACACAAATGTTCTGATCAACATATGGCTTTAGATGACAGCTTCACCCCTGGATCCCCCTCTTCCGGGTGCAGACCCCTGACAGTCATACTCGACAACTCATTCAAACATTTCCTTTCTCAACGAACTTTGGGTGGTGAATTTCCACCACTGGATCTCCCTCTTTCGGGTTCGGACCTGTATTCAGTTTCCAGCCTCCCTCCTTCGGGTTCACACCATTTTGACTTTCAGGATCTCCCTCTGCCGGGCTCGGACCCCAGTGCAAAGGGGGACAAAACACTTCCCCAAGTCTTGCAATCCTTCTTGTATTTCAAGAAAACTAAATGCCTCTTTAAACAAGTCTTTTAGGATTTGCCCCTTTTCTTACCCACCCTCCACCAAGTTCACTCTTGTCAACTTTAGCAAAACAGTTCTTTGTGGACATCCCTCCACCAGGTTCACTCCTGTCAACACAATGGGCCTCATTAGGAGTGTGCAGTTCACAGTAACAGTACCGGTAAGCTACCGGCACCGTTGTTACTGGACCGGCACACTCAGAGTTCTGCATGCAGGTGCCTTTCCGCCTGCCATGTCTGACCTGGTGGGCAAAAAGGCACCCGGTGGCAGACTTTGACGGATGCACCGGCACTGTTGCACACATTGGGTGCAACAGTGCCATTCCCATTCCCATTGAGTCCTATTGGACTCAATGGGAATGGGGAGTTCCTTTTTCCGACAACTGGCTTCAGGGACCACCGGGGCTGTAATGCCCCGGTGATTCCCCATTGCCAGGTGCTGGAAAAAAACACAACTCTGGCGGCAGCCGTGCCGTTTTTACTGGCAAGGCTACCGCCGGGGTGATAATGAGGCCCAATGTTCATTGGAATTCAGATTTTGTCTCCTCTTGTTATCATCTCTCTGCCGAGTTCCCTCTTGCCAACCTTAAATGGTTTGTGCACTTTTCATACCATGCAAGATTAATTTCCCTTAGTTTCCCATTCATCTGCCGGTCAAGACTTTCATCTATATAAAGTATTTGACAAGACCCCCGTATGACCACTTTGACCACCTTTTGACTTTTCCAAAGGTCTTCTGGTTACTGTAGTTCAATAGCAGGGTAATCGCCTAGCGTTTCTCAAATGAACACCCACGTGGTGTTTGATTCTGTCATGCTGGCTTTCCCCTTTCCTTATATCAACAGTTCTCTGTTCATTCAAAGTTCAATTTGCATATTTCACACCTACATGACCTCGAGTGGGGTGACAATACTTAGGTTGGGCATTTTACATGTAATTTGTCATCTCGAGCCTCCATACATATTATTCTTGGCTACAGACAACCAAGCCCATGTAAAAGAATTTGGGAGAATTTGTACTCCTTCCTAACTAGTGAAGGGAGTAAGTACAAGGAACTAATGTTGATGAGTGACTGGAATATCTGGTTAGATGACACTGCTAAACCAGATTCCAAGGAGCTGTGGGAGCTCCTGGATATCCACGGTCTTCATCCTTTGAGGACCCAGTCCTCACATATAAAGGGGCATCGTTTGGATGTGGTTATTGCCAGGGGACCCTATGCTCTTTTGAAAGAAATCCTGCCAATACATTGGTCTGACCACTTTGTGCAATTTCTTTCATTGGCTTTGCCCAATGGGGATAAGGCCGGTGTTAAGGATAGACCAACTGTCTATTCTCGGAAAATCACGAATTTGGATAAAATTACTGGTGATGAAATAAAAGTGGCTCTTGACTCTATTGATTCTCAGCTTCCTAGTGGTGATTTTCTTGCAGCAGGAGCCTCAATCTTGGACGCTATTTGTGCCAAGACGGCCCCTTTAAAAACCAAAAAAAGCCTATCTAGACCTTAGTTCACGCACAGCCTAATCCCTATGCGCAAGTTAGTCAGTAGGACCGGCCGACAATGGCAGGACAAACAAACACCAGAGAACACAAACAGGACCAAGAATGCATTAAGGAATTATAAACAGGCTATTTTTCAAGCCAAAAAAGATTTTCTTGGCAAACAGCTAAAGGCTGCTAGTAATCTTGCTAGGGAGCTGTTCTCCATTGTCTCAAAATTTTGCAACCCTATTTGTAAATCTACATCGATTGAACCTTCTTATGTGCAGGCCAATCTTTTCAACTCTTTTTTATGGACAAAATTGAAGGTATCAAGGCGGACATTGCTGCTAAAATCCAGGTTGCAACAGTGATCCCTCCTGATTCATCATTTAAAACCTACAGTGAAACTGATTGATTCAAAGGGGCAGAACATTTTGCCCATTTTCTATTTCCAACAAGTAGCAGTAAAAGATATCCATCATCTGTTGGATGCACTTAATCCAACTAATGATTCTTTATTTCCTCTTCCTGCCTATGTAGCTAAATGTTTATCATCAGAGCTGACTCCTTTTGTGACCAGGTTTGTTAATAGATCTTTGATACACAGAACGGTACCTCTCAGTTTAAAACACTCTGTAGTCACACCTCTCTTAAAAAACCTACCTTGGGCTCTGGGATTCTTCAGAATTATCGTCCAATAGCTGGTCTTCCCTGGCCCTCAAAAATTCTGGAAAAAGTGGTTACGGGCCAGTTGTAGGATTTTGTACAGCGAGAAATGCTATTGGATAAGTTCTAATCGGGCTTCAGACCCAGATTTGGAACTAAGACTGCCCGTTTGGCCATACAGGATGAGCTAAAAAAAGACAGCAGACTTAGGTGGGCTCTCCATTTTGGTGATGCTCGATCTGTCCGCTGCCTTTGATACGGTTAATCTGCAGATCCTTTTAGATTGATTGCAGGAAGTAAGAAGGGTGTCTGAACATGCTGTAGACTGGTTCAGTTCTTTTTTGACAGATCATTACCAGCAGGTGAGATTGGATGGTTTCCTGTCGAACGCCATTAGATTGATCTGTGGAGTCCCCCAGGTATCATCCCTCTCACCATTACTGTTAGACCTGTATATTTGTCCACTGTTGGAGATCTTGAGACGTCATGGGACGAATTTTCATTCCTACGCAGATGACACTCAGATCTTCATCAGGATTATGAATTTTGACAAAGCATTCAGTAGAGTGGGGCAGTGTTTAGAGAAGGTGATCAGTTGGATATCGAAAAATCAACTTCAATTAAAGGCAGCCAAAACGGAGATTGTTTTGTTTGGTCCAAAACATCTTCTATCAGTGGCCAAGAGCCTGCCCATTCCGGCCCTTTTGGGGATGAATCTGAAATTTGTCTCTAGGGTTAAGAATTTGGGCTGCATTTGGCAGGATGACCTGGGCAGTGATGGTCAGGTTGGAGCAAAGGTTCAGGCGGTGTATTATATTTTGAGGCTCCTTCGATGGGTGTTACCATCATGCCTCAGTGGTGGGTACCCTGACCAATGCGCACCTGGACTACTGCAACAGCCAGTTGCTCAGTAGCCCGCTTAAACAAATTGAAACACTCCAAAAAGCACAAAATGCAGCAAGATTGATCTTTAAGCTAGGTAGAACTGCACATGTCTCACCATCTCGTCGCACTCTACATTGGCTGGCAGTGGAAGACGGCATTAGATTCAAGGTGGCCTGCCTTATTTTTAAGTGCATCAACGGTCTTGCCCCAGTATAGTTAAGAGAACTGATTTAACCATACTAGCCCATAAGACACTTGCGATTTAGTGATTGTCATCTTTTGTCTTTCCCTCATTCAGTGTACACATCAAGGGGAGATAGAAGATTTGCTGTCTTCGGTCCAAAACTATGGAACTCACATCCTTTAGAGAAAAGGTCCCTTGGATCATTATCTCAATTTTGTAAGGCCCTGAGACTTTTTTGTTTAGCTAGGCCTTCTATGCCTATCCTCCCCTTCTAGTTTGCTCAGCCTTCTGGGCTGGACTATGCTTTACATCAATGTTTGTCCCAACTGCACCGCTATATGGTTTGTTCCGTCATGTGCGCGATACAAATGTAAAGATCAAAATCAAATCAAATCAAACCAATTAACCACTTGCTAATTTCGTTCAACACAGTTCGGTTTCTTTATCGGCTCTCCCCTAGACTCACCGCTGTGATGTACTGCTTACTTTCTTTTCTGTAGAGTCAAGGCCGATACCATCGGCCCATGTGTCTCTCCTCGGGTTGGCTGTTAGCGGAGGAGGAGGCCAGGTACCGTTGACATCTGCTGCAACACACGCTGGCTATTGTCAGCAGCCTTACGATTCCTTCTCTTGAGGCTTCACAGGTCTCTTTTGATAAGGGCAAGGTCACTTCTCCCCTTGGTATCCTCTCGACTCGCCCCGTTTTTCTCCTTCTCTTGAACTGCCGGGCTGAGTTAGCTCTTATATTGTGCAGTCTGCCTTGCTCGTCCTGTGATCCACCTTTTATCCCTGTGGGGAAGGGAAAGGTCCGTCAGGTGTGTGTGATTCTGGCCAATTGCCCGACTTTGCCTGACCCTTGTATTGGGACATGTCAGGTAAACGGCTCTGGTATTGTATTAGTGTGTTGTCTTGTATTTGTATTTGTATTTGATTTGTCTTATATAGAGCGCCTTAAGCTAAAGCGCTGAACATTTAAATTGAATACACAGTACAACAAAATTGAATAAACAGTTAAATCCAGATTACAGTCACTCAATGGTGTTGAAGTAAGTGTGCTTTTAGAGAGCCACGTAAGAGAGAATGAACAGTGATCTAGCAAAGAGAAAGTGGGAGAACATTCCAGTGGAAAGGAGCAAGGAGTTCAAAAGATCGAAAACGAGACTGAGCACAGGGAGGATGAGGAACCAGAAGTCTAAAGTGGGAAGAAGACCGGAATGGGCGAGAAGGACTTTAGAAAGATATGAGTTCAGTAAGATAGTTGGGAGCAAGGCCATAAAGAGATTTAAAAACTAGACAAAGAAAGTTACATTTCATTTGAGAGTGAAAGGGTAGCCAACCAAGTGTTGCGAGAGATGAAGAAATAGAGTCACGGTAAGGAAGAAGACACAATAGACGGATACAAGAGTTAAAGACTGAGTTTAGATGGACCAGACAAGATCTGGGAAGGCCAAACAGGGTGGAGGAACAATAGAAATATCGGGAGAAGATTAAAGAGGAGATTAAAAGTTTGGATGCTTGAAAAGTGAGAAAAAGGTGAGCTTTACGGATATTGTGAAGATGGAAACGACATGGATGCGAAGTGAGGGAAATATGATGAGAGAAAAAAGATTTGAGTCAAAGTGAAGACCTTGATTACAAGCTGTGGTTGAAATTGGAAGCTTGGAAGGTGGAAAGAATATCAAAGGAGGTGAAGGATAAGGAGGAAGAGTGTTTGCGGGGAAGAACAGAACCTCAGTCCTCCCTGCGTTGAGAGTGAGAAAATTAGAAGACATACAGCATTTGATAGCAACAAGACAGGCTCAGAGATTGTGATGAATATCAGGGGAAAAGAAGGAGGAAGAAAGAAATAGTTGAGTGTCGTCAGCATAGAAGTGATGTGATAGACCAAAGCAAGAGATAATAGCAGCCAGATGTGATGTATATAAGGAGAAAAGGAAGGGGCATAAAAATGACCCTTGAGGTACCCCGTGATCAAGCGAGAAGTGTGTAGAAGTCTTCCCCGACCAAGAGACTGAAAAAGTTTGGTTGGACAGGTAGGAATCAAACCAGGACAGAACAGAACCTTTGATACCAAATGATGAAAGTGATGCCAAGCGTAAAGAGTGATCCACAGTGTCGAAAGCAGGGGAGAGATCCAGGAGAATAAGAAAAGAAGAGTGCTCGGAATAACAAGCCGAGAGAAGAGAGTTTGGCACAGAAATCAGAGCAGTTTCAGTAGAGTGGAAGGGACGAAAGCCATATTGGAATTGAGGAAGAAGAGAAGAGTCAGTAACAAATAAAGAAATTGGGTGTAGACAAGACGCTCCAAGAGTTTAGAGAGATATGATGAAAGAGAGATAGAACGGAAATTGGAAGCAATCAATGGGTTAGCTGTAGGTTTCTTAAGATACGAATAATAGATGCATGTTTAAAAGATGCAGGAAAAATAGACGTAGTGAGACAGATGTAAAAGAAAGAAAAAAGATAAGGTACAAGAAGAGGATAGACCTTGGGAATAAGTGCAGAAGGAATGGATCAGTGGGAGAGGCAGTGGGGTGAGCTTTAGCTAGTAGAAGAGGAACATCAGCATTGAAGACTGGAGCAAAGTGAGAAACAAAAGTTTGAGGAGTAGAAGTAGAAAGAGAAGATGTGCCTGATGGAAGAGAAGCTTCGATATCACGATGAAGAAAAAGAACTTTCAAAGAGACAAAATGAGCAAAGTCAGGGGCAGATCATGTAGATTTAAGAGAGTAGTCAGTGGAGGAAGGAGAAAGAAGTTGTGCAAGGGTTTGGAAGATACGCCTAGGGTGGGTGGATTGAGTGTGTAGAAGATCAGAGAAATAAGCATGATTAGCAGAGAGTAGGCATTTATCATAGAGAGCATGATAGGAGAATTACGCGGACGACACCCAACTCATATTGGAATTGGGGGGCAGACACCACGCTATGGACAGTGAACTGATCGCCAGGATTTACATGACAATAGACGACTGGATGCAGGCAAACTGGATGTGCCTAAATGACTCAAAAACCGAATTGATGATGTTCGGTTCCAGCCGCCAGCTGGCAAATTTGGGGCCTGAGTACAATTCTTTTCTAATCAAAAATGCCACCATTCAGGTGGCTCCTACAGTGAAAACTCTGGGTATGATGGTCAACTCTGCGGTTGACTCCCATGCCCAGACCAGCTACCTACAAAAGAACACAGCGTATTACCTGAGATTAATGAAAGCTATTAAGCCGTTTCTTAATGAAGGTAATATGGCCACGATAGCGAGAGCCATTATTCTATCACGGCTTGATTATGGTAACGCCCTGTTGCTGGGGGCCTCTTCTAAGGACTTATCTAGCTGCCAAGTGATCCAGAATAATGCGGTCAGGCTTGTCAAGAACTTAAAGAAGAAAGATCACACCACAGCAGATAGACTATCATTACACTGGCTCAGGGTTGAAGAGCGTATCAAGTTTAAGGCCCTCTGCTTGGTGCACAAGTGCTTCTACGGCTCAGCGCCGGTATATTTGAAAAAGAGCCTAGTGCCCTACATACCGAGGAGAAGTCTACGCTCGGAGGGTAAATGTCTGCTGTCAGTCCCTAACTTTAAGTTGAAATCTGGCTTGGGCAGATCTTTCGTGGTGATGGCCCCCAAATTATGGAAGAGCCTGCCAGAAGTGCTGAGATCAGAGGCAAACCACCTTACCTTCAGGAAGCACCTGAAGACATACCTCTTCAGATGAAGAGCCTGGGGAAAGCAATGTTTCGGGGTCCTTAATAGACCGCAGTGTTTGTCACTTTATGTCTGTCTTGTTGTTGCTGTATTGTAAGGGCAAGCGCCCTGATGCCCACGGGCTACCGGCGCTATATAAAATAAAATACAATACAATACAATACAATACAAAAGTAAGAAGAATGATCAGATGTTGATTTAGATTTATGCCAGCACCTTTTCAAGTCAGCGTAGAAAATGACGCATGGAGCGAAGGTGAGACGGTAGCCAAGGTTGAGATGGTTTCCATGTAGGGTGAAAAGCAGACAAAGGATAAAGTTGATCTAGAGAAGAGGAAAGAGATAAGGAAATAACAGAAGCCGCCTCATCGGCATTGAGGGCGGAGAAGAGTGGCAAAGAAGGGAGGGCAGAAGTACAGATAGTATTAAAAAGTGTGGGATTAAAGTTTTGTAAATCACTTCGAAAGAATGTTGCTGGGGAAGAGAGAGCAAAAGAATTTTGGGAAATTGGGGCGTATAGTGAGACTGAGTGTAAGTAATGATCCGAAAGATAAATAGGTAAAGGTGAGACTGAAGAATCAGTGAAGGTTGAAATAAAAATGAATTCAAGAGAAGAACCAGATATATGATGAAGGAGTTGCAAGAGGCAAAAGAAAGTGAGAATCAAGAACTGAAAGAAAAGGAATGCTAGAATGTGTAAGATATAGGTGAAGATTAAAGTCGCCTAGTAATATGGCAGGAGTAGGACTAGGCAAAAGGTGAGACAAAAGGTGGTCAATATCTTCACAAAATGAGCCAACTGGACCAGGGGGGCGATAGACAATGATGAATGAAATAGAGTGAAGTGTAGTGAAGATTTTATAAATGAATTCAAGTGAAGAATAAGAAGGAATAATGAGTGGGGAAGGAATAGAAGAGAAACAGGAATGGTAGATTAGGCCAATACCCCCGCCGCGACTAGTGGCATGGGGGACATGGTCAAAAGAAGTCAAAGATGTAGTCAGAGAAGCAGCAATAGTTGTGTTGTGGGGCAAAATCCATGTTTATGTAAAACATAGAAAATAAAAATGTAATCGTAGAAAAATGTCCAGAACCGCAGTGGTTATTGCATAAAGACCTGGCATTCCAAAGAGCTAGGTCGATAGCAGCAGTATTTCTGAAAAACGAGGGATAAAGGAGATTGGTTTTAGTAAAGTAATTTATTAATCTGGCATCGGAGTGAGAGTTTTCTGGAGGTGGTAGACTAGGTATGGTTAGAGTCATGTATAGTAGGACCAGTACTTTGATGAAATCAAACTTAATACCAGGGGATGACTTGCCTGGATGTACTGGGGAAGCAGCGAGGAGGCAGGATGGCATTGCTACAGAGCACAGAGCGCTCTAGCTGCGGACAGCGGCAGACACCAGGTGAAAACTTTCCCCCAACTTCGCCCCGGCTTTGATTCTAGGTGGATGTTATAGCCGGAGGGCTAAATCAGAATAAAGCAGGGAGGCATGGCCTATGTTGTTGCCTGGTGTTGCCAGGCAACGTAACACTGGTGATTATCCTGCTTGCTCCCAAACAGCCAGCCGGCGATAGAATACAGACTGTACTCCTGTAGAGAAGAGTCACTCGTGCCCTCACAGTCTGACTGGATGTAAACAGAAAGACCTGTCAGAATTAGCCGCAGAGAGCAGGTAACAACTTTACCCCAACTTCGCCCCGGCTTCGCCTCTAGGAGGTTCTTATAGCCAGAGGGCAGAATGGGAATGGGGCAGGGAGGCGTGGCCTAGGTCTTTGCCTGGTGTTGCCAGAAAATGTAACGCTGGTGTTTATCCTCCATGCTCAGGAAGAGCGGGCCGGCGACAGAATGTAGACTGTACTCCTGTACAGAAGGGTCTTTCATGTTGTGCGAAAGTATTAGTGTAGGAAAAGGGGGGTGGAAGTGTTTTGGAATATCCTACATGGTAGGATGGGGAAAAGGTGTTCAAAGAAGGGAGATACTGCATCTCACTCGTTGGTGTCCCACTCTCACTCTCCAAGGACCCCCCATCCAGGTCATCCTCCCGCACTGGTCCACGCTCATGAACTGGATCCAAAAGCGATGGCCGTATCCTGGCCACCTGGATGACAGACCCCTGGGGTCTAGACAGGGAGACACCTTCCAGTTTCTCACAGTAGTGAAGAGAGGGTCCCCGGAATGGCCCTCATGTCCCCTATATGCATGTCAGCCTGAAGGATAAGAAACGAGAGATGCCACTCGCTGTTTGGCCAACCACTGGTGGAACCAGTGTATCCCACGTATGGGAACAGATTTCTCTTAGTCAACCATTCAAACCCTATCCAGCTGATGGCTTCGCAGAGACAGGTGCTCATCACTGGATCAGGTTGACTGATAATAAGAACCCGCTGTGCTGACGTCACTAGTGACAACACGACATAGCAACGTTTGTCACAAAGTAAATTTGCACGCCTGCACAAAGTTACGCAGACACACACGCGCACACGAAGAACATGCTAATACTGTTCTGTAGATAGAGGACCGACACATATACATACTGTCAAAAGCTGTTCCTGTTCACCAGCCAAATGCGGAAGCGCAAGACAGCAAAACATATGTGGAGCTAGTTTGCAATCCTTCATCACAATTAACCATAAAGAGCTGTCGGCACATATAAAGAACCAATAAGGGCTCCATCAATACTAATCTCTTAAAAGGAAGTACTACAACATTTAGGGAAACCATAGAAAGACTGTAGTGAATTTGCATGAAGCTATATGCCTCAAAATATGGAAGAAGAGATGCAGCCTCTACATTGCAAAGCTCAGAGCCATTGTTCGCAGACAAGAACAAGGGCACATGGAAAATTCCAGATTTCCAAGGCAGTGAGCCACCTGCGAAATGCAGAAAAAAATCCTCAATAATTGCAGACCGAAAGGCTCTGTTTCATGGCCCTCGCCCACGTGAGTCAGCCAAGCCGAACAATGGCCATATGGTGGGAGGTGGAGCTGTTCCCAGCATAGACAAGACTGATACATGCGTTGTCCACAGAACATTGCAACCTGCAGTCACTCTCCCGGGCTAGGTGGTTATATCAGTGGCAACGATGGGGACACACAGTCTTTCCCATTACCTTGAAAAGGTACACTGAGCGCTGTGAACAGAAAAGGGTCCCAGGTCTGGGAATCCCCGCTCCAGCCGATCCAGAAGCTCCAACCCAGGGGTGGTGTACAACGTTGCAGGGGCCAATGGTCATTGTGCAACCCTGAAACTAAGTAATACATAGTTTTTGGGGAATTCTCAGGTGAACCCTGTGATGCTGGAAATGCATCGGAGGGACAGGGCCTCCGTGTCCTTGACCTTTACTGCTTTTTATCGTGTGTTCTGTCGTGTTTTCCATGCAGGAGTTCATGTGGGACTCCTGGCGGTGCAGCTCTCTCTTATGGTTTGGTGAACAGACCCGTGGGATAGCCTTATGGCACCCATGGGTAGGGGTACAACCCTGTGCCTCTAGTGTATGTTTTTGGGCAACTGTGTGTGACCCACAGAGCAGGGTACGGGCTGGTGGCAGCTCCATGCTGAAATGACTGGTGCCCTGAGCGTCCTCCATTTTGAGATGCCCAGGCCCTGTCATTGGAAACGGTAGATTCCTGATGGAGACAATATGGCCCTCATGGCCTCTTGCCTTCCATCACCTGTTACCTTGATCTTCCCTAAATCCCGGGAAGCCCTACCTCTGTACCTTCCCCCTGACTGGCTGTTGGGTGGAAGTTCCGTATATGGTAGTGTGGGGAAGTGCCGACCAGACTGGCTGGAGCCTTCTCAACGATCGTAGGTTGTGGGTATGCCTGTGGGTGGGACCTGGGTGAATGGAGTGTGTGACGAATATACATTCTATGTTGTGGCTGTCTAGTATCTGGTGTTTGACACAATGGTTGAGACAGCCCTGCCCGAAACCGGTATGAATGCAGCTTGGAGTGTTGAATGGCTCGGTACTTGTCCCAATACACATAACTTGTTGTGAGTGTCTGGAGAGAACTGAATGGCCTGAATACCTCGTGTGCTGATTGGCTGCCTGCCTTCATGAATGCCCGTAGTCGTGATTGGATGCTTGACTGTGACCCAGCGGAATGAATGGGAGATCAACAGTATATCTGGGGACCTTTCACTGCTGGGAATCGTGTTCAGAAGCTGAAGTCCACTACGACGAGTAACTGGAGTAACTGAAGCTTGATCCTGACGCCCTGCTGGACGAGAAGAATTACTGTTGCTCTCCTTCGCATTCTGAAAGCGGCTGTGCTTCAAGAACTGACCCAGAGAGGACCTGGTAAGGCGCCCTCTTCCTGAGCTACGAGGGACCATCGTGCACAGCTGACCTTTGCCTAAACTCCCTGGTAGACAGAACTTCGACAGGCTGCCGACCCGATACGGGGATTGCTGCGGAACTCCAAGGAGAAGCGCCCGTACTGTTGTCCGCCACTGTCGCCTACCGCCGTCGCCGATTGGAGCCACTGTGCTCCCGTTGCCTAAGAACTTCATTGATCCAAGGACGCTCTCGTCTGCATCGTCGCCGCCGTATCCTGCTGGAGAAGGCATGACCGTCGACGCGCTGAGGAGCATCCACCGGTGGGTTTACCGCCACCCAAAGACCACAGAGATGCCGACGACTCGATGCCCTTGCTGGGCCACAGTTCTTCAACTCTTTGCCGTCCAGAACTATCGACACTGAGGTTCCCCGCACACCTCTTCCTTGCAGGACGTTTACGCTTCCCCGTCAACGAGCACCGCTAGGAATGACACGGACACTTCAACATCGTAGCTCGACCTGTTCTCCGACAGACGTTCGATGACCCGTGACTCCTGCCTGAAAGGGAGGACACTCAAGAAGGGTTGTCGATTTCCCCGATGAGGAACGCTACAACGCCAGGTACTTTGGGGTTCGAGAACTATTGGAAAGTCTAGTGTGAACAATATATGGACTGGGCTTGTATCTTTCTTCGAAAATCAAACAAATATTCCATGTGTAATCAAATATACAAGGGACACATCCATTATTTTCATTTTTGTACAGTTGATCATATCATACAGTACTATTCATAGTTAGTGGACGACACAATCCAATTTCTGTCAAATCCCACATCTACAAAAGTGTCGACAGGTTTTAGACTGTTTCCAGCCTTGCTACTTGGTTGTGGAAAAGCCTTCAAGTTGTCAAATCACTAGATAGAGCTTGGTGCAAGGCTTTCTTCAGGACAGACACGGGCCCCGATGTTGGGGCAATATTCAATCTTGATTTTCATCAGACCGCATATATTTCTCTACAACAAAGTACATAAAAAATATACATAAAAAAACTATTAAAATCCACTATATTTCCAGTCAAATACTTATTTCAAACAATATCTATTCACATTACGAGTTCACAAATTCACCCAACATGTCATTTGATTGCGTATCCTTATTACGTTCTTAGTTTCATCATTTTTTTCCAAAGGACATTATTTCTAGCATCTCTTTTTACTATTTGCTAGTTAATTAATTCGATATGGTTCGTTATTACACAAGAATTTACTTATTTTGTTTTGTTTTGCCATGTATAAAAAGCACACACGAGAGAGAAAACACATGTATACCAAATATTTACTCAATGTAAGGTCAAATTACCGTCAGAAAACGCCGGTTTTTCATGGGAGCTTTGAAATTCTATTCTGTAACACAGACTCATTTTCTTTTTCTTTTTCAGTATCGTAATTGTCATACAGCGTCTATATGTGAATAATGTATTCATTTAGTGTTCCCATCATGTCTTTGTTGTTTATAGTAAGGAGGGGTATTGGTCCTACCTCTGTTCTTATTTGCTTGTTCCGTCTTCTAGCTCATGCAACAAATGCTGTGGCGAGCTGATGGTGTAAATGAAGAGCCCTGTACTATTCGCGTCTGTCAGTTAAGCTACAATAGAGACACGAAAGGAGCAAAAATGACTTCTGTTAGGGCTGACTTTTTACGTGTAATCGGTGGCATATAGAGCGGCTCGCATACATACACTTACTTATGAGATAGCTGGTGTTCTGCGTTTATTTCAAAAGGAGTCCGTAGCGTTGGGATCGTTACAACGTACTGTTGATCATGTGATCTATTTATGGCATGGGTGTCATTGACGGCGCTATGCGTCACGGTCGCCATCTTGAGATGGGACCATCTCATGTGTGTTTATCGGTGCATGACGCCGTCAATGACACCCATACCATAAATAGATCACATGATCAACAGTACGTTGTAACAATCACAACGCTACGGACTCCTTTTGAAATAACCGCAGACCATCAGCTATCTCATAAGTAAGTGTATGTATGCGAGCCGCTCTATATGCCACCGATTACACATGAAAAGTCAGCCCTAACAGAAGGCACTTTTGCTCATTTCGTGTCTCTATTGTAGCTTAACTGACAGATGCAAATAGTACCAGGGCTCTTCATTTACGCCATCAGCTTGCCACAGCATTTGTTGCATGAGCTAGAAGACGGAACAAGCAAATAAGAACAGAGGTAGGACCAATACCCCTCCTTACTATAAACAACAAAGTCATCATGGGAACACTAAATGAATACATTTTTCACACATAGACGCTGTATGACAATTACGATACTGAAAAAGAAAAACAAAACAAGACTGCGTTACATAATAGAATTTCAAAGCTCCCATGAAAAACCAGCGTTTTCTGACGGTAATTTGACCTTACATTGAATAATATTTGGTATACATGTGTTTTCTCTCTCGTGTGTGTGCTTTTTATATATGGCAAAACAAAACAAAATATGTAAATTCTTGTGTAATAACGAACCATATTGAATGAATTAACTAGCAAATAGTAAAAAGAGATGCTAGAAATAATGTCCTTTGAAAAACAATGATGAAACTAAGAAAGTAATAAGGATGCACAATCAAATGACATGTTGGGTGAATTTGTGAACTCGTAATGTGAATAGATATTGTTTGAAATAAGTATTTGACTGGAAATATAGTGGATTTTAATAGTTTTTTTATGTATATTTTTTATGTACTTTGTTGTAGAGAAATATATGCGGTCTGATGAAAATCAAGATTGACTATTGCCCCAACCTCGGGGCCCGTGTCTGTCCTGAAGAAAGCCTTGCACCAAGCTCTATCTAGTGATTTGACAACTTGAAGGCTTTTCCACAACCAAGTAGCAAGGCTGGAAACAGTCTAAAACCTGTCGACACTTTTGTAGATGTGGGATTTGACAGAAATTGGATTGTGTCATCCACTAACTAAGAATAGTACTGTATGATATGATCAACTGTACAAAAATGAAAATAATGGATGTGTCCCTTGTATATTTGATTACACATGAAATATTTGTTTGATTTTCTTTAATTGATCCTTTTTTGAAGACCACTATTTGGTGGCTATTTACATTGCTTCTTAATAAATTGTATTTTTCTATATTTCCGGTTTCTACCGTCTTTGATATATGTTTAGAAAGATATTTTTTTCCACATTACTGGTTTGATTACAAGTCCCCAACTATTGCTACATCCAAGGGTAGCCAACTGGGTCTCTGCCTTGTACTTACATTTTTGTCCTCTCCCAGGTTGGCCCCCTATAAAAAAGAGGACCCCCTTATATATGCTGTTTAAGCTATCTACTTGTATCTTTCTTCTACAGCTTGCCCAGGTGGGGGGGTCGCCACACAGAGCTGTGTTTAACGGTAGTTAGCAGTATTCTGCCTATTGCTCAACCATCTTGCTTTCCTTCCTCTCTCTACTGCTGGTTTCCTCTTTATTTTGATCTGTGTGTCATTCTGACTGTATGCACTTTAATAAGATCTAGTAACGTTAGTGGTACCACTTTAGAATTGTACATATTTACCATTGTTGATTTTCGGAGTACAAAGTGAGTTATCGTGATCGTGTATATGACCTTGAAAATTAATTATATAAAGAGTGTCTTTTAACCAATGCAGTGTGCGGACATTCCTTCGTGGGTGCTCGGGGACTACACTGTACTTAAGAATCAGCTCGCATCACCTCCTGAGAAGCTAGCCTTGATTGCTCGACCACAACTACCAATAATAGAGAATCTTGGCAGGGATCTCTGTGCCTCCCCTCTATCGTAGAGGGAGCGGAAGTGCAGACCCCCCCCTCTGGTCTTTACAGCTGGTGGCAGCGGTGGGATGCTTATGGTTTTAAGACTCAGTGTATAACCGTGCACTTACGAAGGATATCTGCACTTTATTAAATTGAGATTTAGTCGTGTACAAGATAACTGCATTACAAGCAATGGAATCTATTGCGAATGGTAAATTGACTCGGATGAGCTTAGAGGCTTTCCAGAGTGCTTGTGAAGCCAGGGAATTAAACTTTGTGGATAGGTCTAGGGCTGAGCTGATAGCTGCCCTGGTGGACTACCAGATCGATTGTGAAAATCTTGAAGGGGGGGATGCAACCAATGAGGACTCTACCCCGGGGGTTGTCGCCGAAACTGATTCTGGGAATGCCACCATTCCTGCTGCCTCTGTTCCGAACCCCAGCAATTCTTTAGAGCTTGAATTATTGAGGATGAAGTTAGCCATTGAATATCGCAAGTTGGAACTAGATGCTGAGCTTAAGAAAGAGGAGTTGGCACAGCAAGTGGAGCTCAAGAATCGAGATCTTGAACTCAAAAATAGGGATCTTGAACTCAAAGACAAGGACACTGACTGTCAGCGAATCCAGCTAGAGAAAGCTCAAGTGGAGACTTCAGCGAAACCCGTTGAGAGTGTCAGGTACCCAGCCACCAAATTTATGAAAGATTTGGTTGGCGGGTATGCAGAGGGTTCTGATATCCTCCAATGGATTGAAGCATTTGAAATGGCTTGTGCAATTCAGGATGCTGATAAGAGAGATTGGGCTAAGTGTTTGTTAAGCAGAGTGCCTCAAACTGGATATGACTGTATTCTGAAACTGAGTGTGGAAGAAAGGGGTCAGTATGAGTGCATGAAGTCTGCCTTAATCTCCAGGTTTGGCAAAACGCCTACCCAATATCTTAAACGGTTCAGGTATTTTAAGAAATGAGAGAATGTGTCTTGGGTTGACTGGGTGAGTGCTGCGCACATGAACATGATGGGGTGGATTGATGGTTACAAAGTGAAAACGTTTGTTGAATTGTCTCACCTCTTGTTTTTTGAACATTTTTCGGAAGTCTGTTCACCAGAGCTGCGTCAGTATGTTGCTGACCAGAACATTTTGGACCCCTTTAAGCTGGCTAAGTTGGCTGACAAGTGGGTCTCCCACCGGGTGTCTCCTAAGGACTCCAGTGGGAAGGACAAGGACAAAGAAAAGGGGGCCTCTCAGAAAGCTGAGGAGTCCCAAAAGCAGTCACAGTCGGGTAAACCAAAACCTTCCTCTCCGATGACCCAAAAACCTAGTGGGGATAAATCTGTTGTGGGTGGGAGTAAGAGTAGTGGTCCACCTGCTGCAAAGCAGGGTCCCAGTGGTTCCAGTACCGTACCATGCACTCCTGGCACTTATTGGGATTGTGGGGCTCTGGATCACTGAAGGGGTGACTCCAAGTGTAAGGGTAAGGCACTTGGAGTCCAGGCTGTCAGCCTGACCTATCCCTACTCCGTACCTGAGGTGGAGGCCACCGTCTTCCCCTCCTCTACTGGGATCACCTTGGTGCTCCCGTAGAGATTTCCTTAGTGTCCCTTGGGGCCTGGGACCAGTACGCAGAAGTACTGGCGACTATCCCGCAAAACACTCGTAGGTTTTTGAGAAGTGTCCTTTTGAATGGCCAGCCTTCTACTGGTTTGAGAGACACTGAGGCAAGCATGACAGTGGTGGACAGGACCCTGCTCAAGCCAGAGAACGATGTAGGTGCTCCTATGAGAACCACCAGGTTAGCTGGTGGGCCACCCAAATTATCGCCTGTAGCCTTAGTCAACATTACGATTGGAGACAAGACAGCAAAGCTTCCAGTCCTGGTTCAGGACAACGTGCCTGCGAACATTTTGTTGGGAAACGATTTGGTCGAATTGGGGATGATCACGGATGGTCTACCCATGGCTGCTGTGGCAGTCACCCGATCGCAGGTCACACAGGGTCTGGCTGCGAGCCCGGTACCCTTGCCGACGGGGAAACCCAAGACACGAAAGAAACTGAGGAGTAAGAAGGCTGCCCCTGTTGAGGGAGTCCCTGCTCTTCCCGCTGTTTCGACAGCACCCATTGGGATCCATGCCCCTGACGGGCTGGGTCCCTTGGTAAATCCCGTCTCAACTCCTGTGGGAGACGAGCCAGAAGACTTTCCTGTGGGAGAGGCTCTTAACCCGGAGGATCATCCTGACCTTCAATGCTTTTTGGCTGAAGGGGGACCCTCCCGGGTGGACTTCTGTAAGGGACAGAGAAAGTGCCACTCTCTCACGGGTCTGAGATCACAGGCCCTCTCCCAGGCACAAGGAGAAGTGCCTAGGACATTTCAGATTTATTGGGAGGGTGAGCTTCTTATTAGTGAGCCCACTAAATCTGAACCTGGTGCCCTCAAGAGGTTGGTGGTACCCCAGGTTTACAGGCCCTTCCTGCTGCAGTTGGCGCATGAGGTGCCCTTGACTGGTCATCTTGGTATCAAGAAGACTAAGCAGAGGCTCTCTTCCCATTTCTACTGGCCACGGATGGGAGTAGAAGTGGAGTCCCACTGCAGGACCTGCCCAACTTGTCAGTTGTCTGGCAAGACTGGAGGCAGAGTCATCGCCCCACTGCAACCGTTGCCATTGGTTGGCACACCGTTTGAGAGGGTAGGCATCAACATCATCGGTCCCCTTGACCCTCCCACGTCGGGTGGACATTGGTTCATCCTAGTCTTGGTAGATCATGCCACCAGGTACCCTGAGGCTATACCCCTTCGGACGGTTACGGCCAAGGTGGTTGCCAGGGCTCTCCTGGGCATTTTCTCCCATGTTGGATTCCCTAAGGAGGTTGTCTCTGATAGAGGATCCAACTTCATGTCGAGTTACATGAAAACCATGTGGAAAGAGTGCGGGGTAACCTATAAGTTCTCCAACTCTTACCACCCCCAGAACTATGGTCTGGTTGAGAGATTTAATAAAACTCTCAAAGGCATGCTAGGTGCTTTGGAAGAGCCCCTCAGGAAGAAGTGGGATCTTCTCCTGCCATGCCTGCTGTTTGCTTAACGAGAGGTACCTCAAGAGGGTGTTGGTTTCAGCCCCTTTGAGTTACTCTTCGGGCACCCCGTGAGGGGGCCCCTTGCCTTGATCCGAGAAGGTTGGGAGGCCACCCCTCCAGGTCCCGCCACGCAAGTGGGGGACTATGTGTTAGGCCTCAGACGGAGGATGACACAGATGATGGGTCAAGCAACAGCGAATCTTAAGGCCAGCCAGCAATTGAATAAGTACTGGCATGACCTTAAAGCATCGCAAGTGGATTGGACTCTGGGACAGGAGGTCCTCGTGATGGAACCTACCAAGCCTCGGGCTTTGGCAGATAAGTGGACTGGACCCTTCAGGATAATCTTCAAGATGGGCGAGGTCAATTATCCGGTTGACATGGGAGCTTCTGGGGTAGCCCCTCAGATATTCCATGTTAACAGGCTCAAGCCTTTCCACAGGCGGGCCTAAGGCTCATGTCTCTTGCTAGCTTCAGCGCAAGAAGAGGATGAGAATGAGCCCCTTCCTGATTAGTTGCATAGCAACCCTCAGGATGGCTCAGTGGAGGGAGTACATCTCTCTCCCGATCTAACGACAGAGCAGCAGAAGGCCTGCAGGACTTTGCTCCAGCAGTACGTCTCTCTGTTCTCACTGACACAAGGCCTTACACCATGGTGTAGGCACGAGATTGACACTGGTGACAGTCCCTATCAAAAGCAGGTGCTACCATATGTCAGATACCGTCAGGAACCACATCTAGGCTGAGGTCGCCAAGCTGTTGGATCTGGGTGTTATTGAACCCTCAACTAGTCCCTGGTCCAGTCCCGTGGTCCTTGTCCCCAAGGCAAGTTACCAGGCAGGTACCAAGGATTGGAGGTTCTGTGTGGACTACCGAGGAGTCAATGCCGTCACCAAAACTGACACGCACCCTTTGCCCTGGGCTGATGAGCTCGTGCACACCATAGGTGCTGCCAAATTTGTGAGCACCTTTGACCTTACCTCAGGCTATTGGCAAATAGCTGTGACGGACCATGCCAAGGAAACGACGGCTTTCTCAACACCAGAAGGACTCTACCAGTTTAGAGTCATGCCTTTGGGCTGAAGAACGCCCCTGCCACTTTCCAGAGATTAGTCAACCATGCGCTCAGTGGGCTGGAAGCCTTTTGTGTGGCTTACTTAGACGACATTGTCGTCTACAGTTCCACCTGGGAAGAGCATTTGACTCATCTGGATAAAGTGTTGCAGGCGTTAAAAAGGGCTAACCTCACTATCAAGGCCACCAACTGCCAGATAGCTCAGGGGAAAGTCACCTATCTTGGTCATGAGGTAGGAGGGGGTCAAATCCAACCTCTCCCCAATAAAGTACAGGATGTACATGACTGGGAGACTCCCACTACTGAAACCCAGGTGAGAGCCTTTCCGGGCCTCACTGGGTATTATCGCAATTTCATAGCAGACTATGGAACCATAGCTACACCCCTGACAGCGTTGACTTCACCCAAACAACCTAGGAAGGTTAATTGGACTGAAGACTGTCAGAGGGCCTTAGATGGCTTGAAAGGAAGTCTGTGTCGGGCACCCTTGCTGTGTGCGGCTGATTACAGAAAGCCCTTTATTGTTCAAACTGACGCCTGCGACACCGGAATTGGAGCTGTCTTGTCCCAGTTAGATGACAAAGGAAGAGAACATCTGATCATATTCATCAGTAGACAACTTAAGGGTAGGGAACTTAGGTGGGCTACTGTTGAAAAGGAATGTTTAAGTATTGTTTGGAGCCTTAGGCGTTTTGGACCCTACCTTTCCGGGTCTACCTTCAAGGTCCAAACTGATCATAAGCCCCTGAAAGTGACTTATGCAGATGAAGGGTGAAAACCCAAAACTGATCAGGTGGTCCGTTAGTCTGCAAGGACTAGACTATACCATTGAGCACAGACCAGGGAAGAGTCACGATAATGCAGATGGCCTTTCCAGAAGGTATGTTGACCGTCTGGATGAGGGTATCTATCCCATGGGAGATTAGGCACCCTCCACCTCAGTCTGGCATGGCGACTGTGATGCTGGAAAATTCATCGGAGGGACAGGGCCTCCATGTCCTTGTCCTTTACTGCTTTTTATTGTGTGTTCTGTCGTGTTTTCCACGCAGGAGTTCATGTGGGACCCGTGGGATTCCCTTATGGCACCCATGGGTAGGGTTACAACCCTGTGCCTCTAGTGTATGTTTTTGGGCACCTCTGTGACCCACAGAGCAGGGTACGGGCTGGTGGCAGCTCCATGCTGAAATGACTGGTGCACTGAGCATCCTCCATTTTGGGATGCCCAGGCCCTGTCATCGGAATCGGTAGATTCCTGATGGAGACAAAATGGCCCCCATGACCTCTTGCCTTCCATCACCTGTTACCTTGATCTTCCCGAAGCCCTGGGAAGCCCTGCCTCTGTCCCTTCCCCCTGACTGGCTGTTGGGTGGATGTTCCGTATATGGTAGTGTGGGAAAGTGCTGACCAGACTGGCTGGAGCCTTCTCAACGACCGTAGGTTGTGGGTACACCTGTGGGTGGGACCTGGGTGAATGGAGTGTGTGACGAATATACATTCTATGTTGTGGCTGTCTAGTATCTGGTGTTTGACACAATGGTTGAGACAGCCCTGCCAAAAACCGGTAGGAATGCAGCTTGGAGTGTTGAATGGCTTGGTACTTGTCCCAATACACATAACTTGTTGTGAGTGTCTAGAGAGAAGTGATTGGCCTGAATACCTTGTGTGCCTGATTGGCTGCCTGCCTGCATGAATGCCCGTAGTCGTGATTGTATGCTTGAGTGTGGCCCAGCGGAATCAATGGGAGATCAACAGTATATCTGGGGACCTCTCACTGCTAGGAATCGTGTTCAGAAGCTGAAGTCCACTACGACGAGTAACTGGAGTAACTGAAGCTTGATCCTGAAGCCCTGCTGGACGAGAAGAATTGCTGTTGCTCTCCTTCGCAATCTGAAAGCGGCTGTGCTTCAATAACTGACCCAGAGAGGACCTGGTAAGGCGCCCTCTTCCCGAGCTACGAGGGACTATCGTGCACAGCTGACCTTTGCCGAAGCTCCCTGGTAGACAGAACTTCGACAGGCTGCTGACCCGATACGGGGACTGCTGCGGAACTCCAAGGAGAAGCACCCGGACTGTTGTCCGCCACTGTCGCCGACCGCCGTCACCGACTGGAGCCACTGTGCTCCCATTGCCTAAGAACTTCATTCATCCAAGGACGCTCTCGTCCGCATCGTCGCCGCCGTATCCTGCTGGAGAAGGCATGACCGTCGACGCGCCGAGGAGCATCCACCAGTGGGTTTCCCGCCACCCAAAGACCACAGAGACACCGACGACTCGACGCCCTTGCTGGGCCACAGTTCTTCAACTCTTTGTGGTCCAGAACTATCGACACTGAGGTGCCCCGCACACCTCTTCCTTGCAGGACGTTTATGCTTCCCTGTCAACGAGCACTGCTAGTAACGACACGGTCACTTCAACGTCGTAGCTCGACCTGTTCTCTGACAGATGTTCGACGCCCCGTAACTCCTGCCTGAAAGGGAGGACACTCAAGAAGGGTTGTCGATTTCCCCGACGAGCAACGCTACAAAGCCAGGTACTTTGGGGTTGCAGAACTATTGGAAAGTCTAGTGTGAACAATATATGGACTGGGCTTGGATCTTTCTTCTACAGCATGGGTGCACAACATACGGCGCGCGGGCCAGTTGCGGCCCGCCATGCTCTTTTGTCCGGTCCGTGAGGCACAAACACTTTCCTAATGGAGGGCGGCCCGCAAGCAGCATCGCCCGCCCTCCATTAGGAAAGTCTTTGCTGTCTTCCGGGCCGGACAAACCACTGGCCCTCATTGGCTCAGCACACACGCACCACGTCGCTCCTACGAGCCACGTAGTGCGTGTGTGCTGCACCAATGGACTGCCAGCACTACGGATGGTGTGGCCAGTAAGGCTTGATGCCGGAAGGCATTTCAGCCTTGCTGGCCACTCTAGCCGTAGTACGATTCCACTTACCTCGCCAGCGTTCCAGCTTACCTGCCTTCCAGCATGTCTCCGGTAAGTGGTCTGTGTCTGTGTGTTTGTGTTTGTGTGTCGGGTCTGTTCTGCTGTATGTTTGTATTGTGTATGTTGAGATGGGGGGGTGGTGTCGGATGTGTATGAATGTTTGTTTTTGTGTGTTTGTGTTGTGAATGTTGAGATTAGGGGGCGGGGGCGTGTCGGATGTGTATGAATGTTTGTTTTTGAGTGTTTGTGTTGTGTATGTTGAGATGGGGTGGGGGCGTGTCGGATATGTATGAATGTTTGTTTTTGAGTGTTTGTGTTGTGAATGTTGAGATTGGGGGGTGGGGGGCGTGTCGGATGTGTATGAATGTTTGTTTTTGAGTGTTTGTGTTGTGAATGTTGAGATTGGGGGGTGGGGGTGTGTCGGATGTGTATGAATGTTTGTTTTTGAGTGTTTGTGTTGTGAATGTTGAGATTGGGGGTTGGGGGGCGTGTCGGATGTGTATGAATGTTTGTTTTTGAGTGTTTATGTTGTAAATGTTGAGATTGGGGGTGGGGGGCGTGTCGGATGTGTATGAATGTTTGTTTTTGAGTGTTTGTGTTGTGTATGTTGAGATGAGGGGTGGGGGGCGTGTCGGATGTGTATAAATGTTTGTTTTTGAGTGTTTGTGTTGTGAATGTTGAGATGGGGGGTGGGGGGGTGTCGGATGTGTATGAATGTTTGTTTTTGAGTGTTTGTGTTGTGTATGTTGAGATGGGGGGTGGGGGGCATGTCGGATGTGTATGAATGTTTTTGAGTGTTTGTGTTGTGTATGTTGAGATGGGGGGTGTCGGATGTGTATGAATGGTTGTTTTTGGGTGTTTGTGTTGTGTATGTTGAGATGGGGTGTGGGGGGTGTCGGATGTGTATGAATGTTTGTTTTTGAGTGTTTGTGTTGTGAATGTTGAGATGGGGTGGGGGGGTGTCGGATGTGTATGAATGTTTGTTTTTGAGTGTTTGTTTTGTGTATGTTGAGATGGGGTGGGGGGCGTGTCGGATGTGTTTGAATGTTTGTTTATGAGTGTTTGTGTTGTGTATGTTGAGATGGGGGGCTGGGGGGGTGTGTCGGATGTGTATGAATGTTTGTTTTTGAGTGTTTGTGTTGTGAATGTTGAGATTGGGGGTGGGGGGCGTGTCGGATGTGCATGAATGTTTGTTTTTGAGTGTTTGTGTTGTGTATGTTGAGATGGGGGTGTCGGATGTGTATGAATGTTTGTTTTTGAGTGTTTGTGTTGTGTATGTTGAGATGGGGGCTTGGGGGGTGTTGGATGTGTATGAATGTTTGTTTTTGAGTGTTTGTGTTGTGAATGTTGAGCTGGGGGTGGGGGGTGTCGGATGTGTATGAATGTTTGTTTTTGAGTGTTTGTGTTGTGTATGTTGAGATGGAGGTGGGGGGGCCTGTCGGATGTGTATGAATGTTTGTTTATGAGTGTTTGTGTTGTGTATGTTGAGCTGGGGGTTGGGGGGCATGTCGGATGTGCATGAATGTTTGTTTTTGAGTGTTTGTGTTGTGTATGTTAAGATGCATGTATGGGTGCATGCTTCAGAGTTTGAGTGCTGATTTGGGGGGTTTGGGTCTGTATGGGTGCATGCTTGAAAGTGTGTGTGCTGAGTTGGGGGGTGGGGGGTTCGGGTCTGTATGGGTGCATGGTGTATGCTTGAGAGTGTGTGCTGAGTTGGGGGGATGGGGGTTCGGGTCTGTATGGGTGTCTGTTTGAGTATGTGTGCTGAGTTGGGGGTGGTAGGTTCGGGTCTGTATGGGTGCATCCTTGATAGTGTGTGTGCTGAGTTGGGGGATGGGTGGTTCGGGTCTGTATGGGTGCATGGTGTATGCTTGAGAGTGTGTGCTGAGTTGGGGGGGTGGGGGGTTCGGGTCTGTATGGGTGCATGTTTGAGAGTGTGTGCTGAGTTTGGGGGTTCGGGTCTGTATGTGTGCATGGTGTATGCCTGAGAGTGTGTGTGCTGAGTTGGGGCGTGGGGGGTTCGGGTCTGTATGGGTGCATGTTTGAGAGTGCTGATTTGGGGGGTGGGGGGTTTGGGTCTGTATGGGTGCATGCTTGAGAGTGTGTGTGCTGAGTTGGGGGGTGGGGGGATTCGGGTCTGTATGGGTGCATGCTTGAGAGTGTGTGTGCTGAGTTGGGGGGTGGGGGGTTCGGGTCTGTATGGGTGCATGTTTGAGAGTGTGTGTGCTGAGTTGGGGGGTGGGGGGTTCAGGTCTGTATGGGTGCATGTTTGAGAGTGTGTGCTGAGTTTGGGGGTTCGGGTCTGTATGGGTGCATGGTGTATGCCTGAGAGTGTGTGTGCTGAGTTGGGGCGTGGGGGGTTCGGGTCTGTATGGGTGCATGTTTGAGAGTGCTGATTTGGGCGGTGGGGGGTTTGGGTCTGTATGGGTGCATGCTTGAGAGTGTGTGTGCTGAGTTGGGGGGTGGGGGGGTTCGGGTCTGTATGGGTGCAAGGTGTATGCTTGAGAGTGTGTGCTGAGTTGGGGGGTGGGGGGTTCGGGTGTGCATGAATGTTTGTTTTTGTATGTTTGTGTTGTATATGTTGAGATGCATGTATGGGTGCATGCTTCAGAGTTTGTGTGCTGAGTTGGGGGGTTTGGGTCTGTATGGGTGCATGTTTGAGAGTGTTTGTGCTGAGTTGGGGGGTGGTGGGGTTCGGTCTGTATGGGTGCATGCTAGAGAATGTGTGTGGTGAGTTGGGGGGTGGGGGGGTTCGGGTCTGTATGGGTGCATGCTTGAGAGTGTGTTTGGGGCATAGTGTTTGGTTGGGGGTGAGGGGAGCCATGGGGCATAGTGTTTAGTTGGGGGTGAGGGGGCCATGGGGCATAGTGTTTGGTTGTGGGTGGGAGCCATGGGGCATAGTGTTTGGTTGGGGGTGAGGGGGCCATGGGGCATAGTGTTTGGTTGGGGGTGAGGGACAGGGGGCATAGTGTTTGGTTGGGGGTGGGAGCCATGGGGCATAGTGTTTGGTTTGGTTGGGGGTGAGGGACAGTGGGCATAGTGTTTGCTTGAGGCGTGGGGGCCATGGGGCATAGTGTTTGGTTGGGGGTGGGAGCCATGGGGCATAGTGTTTGGTTTGGGGTGAGGGGGCCATGGGGCATAATGTTTGCTTGGGGGGGTGAGGGACAGGGGGCATAGTGTTTGCTTGAGGCGTGGGGGCGATGGGGCATAGTGTTTGGTTGGGGGTGGGAGCCATTGGGCATAGTGTTTGGTTGGGGGTGAGGGGGCCATGGGGCATAGTGTTTGTTTGGGGGTGAGGGACAGGGGGCATAGTGTTTGCTTGAGGCGTGGTGGCCATGGGGTTAAGTGTTTGGTTGGGGGTGGGAGCCATTGGGCATAGTGTTTGGTTGGGGGTGAGGGACAGGGGCATAGTGTTGGCTTGGGGGTGAGGGAAAGGGGGCATAGTGTTGGCTTGGGGTGGGAGCCATGGGTCATAGTGTTTGGTTGGGGGTGAGGGGGCCATGGGGCATAGTGTTTGGTTGGGGGTGAGGGGCTAGTGTTTGGTTGGGGGTTGCAGCCATGGGGCATAGTGTTGCACTCCAAGAGTGAACTCAATAATAAAGCTAAAACAGGCACAGTTAGGAGATGTACATCCTTTGCTTTTTTGAGGAAACCTGACTCAACAAAGGCCACACTCCTCTTGGGCAACCCAAACAGCAAACTATAGCAGTCCAAAATAACGGAATGTCCAATCAAGGGTCAATAAAATATATATAATTTCATTAAACAGATGATATACAATAACTAAATCAAAATAAAAGATAACAGTGGAAAATGTATAGTACAAAATGTAAGTTTGAAATGCAATAAAAATCGTTACCCCTCAAAAACATATTCTTTTTCCATGTGTTTAATACAAATTGGGGGTTGAAAAAGCCTCCTAACATGTCCCGCCTACCGCCCCGCCCACTTTTACTTTTCGGTCCACTATAGCCCTCATGTAAGGTACTTTCGGCCCTCTGTCAAAATCAGTTGTGCACCCCTGTTCTACAGGTTGCCCAGGTGGGGGGATCGCCACACAGAGCTGTGTTTAACGGTAGTTACCAGTATTCTGCCTATTGCTCAACCATCTTGCTTTCCTTCCTCTCTCTACTGCTGGTTTCCTCTTTATTTTGATCTGTGTGTCATTCTGACTGTATGCACTTTAATAAGATCTAGTAACGTTAGTGGTACCACTTTAGAATTGTACATATTTACCATTGTTGATTTTCGGAGTACAAAGTGAGTTATTGTGATCGTGTATATGACCTTGAATATTAATTATATAAAGACTGTGTTTTAACCAATACAGTGTGCGGACATTCCTTTGTGGGTGCTTGGGGACTACACTGTACTTAAGAATCAGCTTGTATCACCTCCTGAGAAGTTAGGCCTTGATTGCTCGACCACAACTACCAATAATAGAGAATCTTGGCAGGGGTCTCTGTGCCTCCCCTCTACCATTTAGAGAGTGGAAGTGCAGACCACCCCCTCTGGTCTTTACAAACCCACCTGACATGGCAAGACCAATGGAATAACTCATGTAGGGGATTTCCATAGGTGTTATCACCCGAGCTACCCAATGGATACAGCCCTTAGGTTTTTGGGCTGGGTTGGGGGTTGTGACGTCTCTAAGAAACATAACCGAGTGCCATGGGCTCAGGAGCTGTGATTTTGTTGTTTCCTGTAAGATTCTTGTCTTTTGGATTTCTCCATTATTGCCGGTGGCAAGGGTTCGGATGGGCCCCAAATACTCTGCTAACTTGGGACATTATTGGTACGAACACCAATCCCCCATCCTATGGTATACTGTTACAAAGTGGTTGCAGAGACCGGTTGGCTATGTTCGATTGGCATGAAACCGTCTTTTCCTGTCGCAATGCCCGGAGGGCTGTGAGGTGACCCACAGAGACTGAGAATCACAGAGAAGGTGTACCCCGTGAAGAGGCTGACAGGAGCTACCTTGGAGAAAATTCTGCCCACTCTCCGTGGGATGCCCAGCAGATTAGAAGGGTGGAGTGGCAGATTGGGGGAGAGCAGGTGGCTGAGTGACATCAGTTTATCACAGAATGTAAGTATAGACCTTACAGCAAATAGGAAAGGTTGTGAACAGATGTTGGTTGCAGGTCGGTGTTGAATATTTTCAGCGATTCTTTCTCTCTTTCCTTCTGTATTTTAGAGGTGATATCACCAGAAAGGTTTGTGTTTAGGACTTGGAAAGCATGAGCGGTGCAGGAGTTTCTTATGATGTTCGAGGAGTAGAGGAGTTGTGTTTTGGGACAGTGTGGGTAAGGCGCATGCGCAAGATTGGT
Source organism: Ambystoma mexicanum (assembly GCF_040938575.1). Classification (NCBI taxonomy): domain Eukaryota; kingdom Metazoa; phylum Chordata; class Amphibia; order Caudata; family Ambystomatidae; genus Ambystoma; species Ambystoma mexicanum. The sequence goes on along the minus strand of NC_090939.1, from coordinate 326,054,834 downwards.
GGATGGGCCTATGAAGGTGGAGAGTTGCAGAAGGGCAGTGCGGTGAGCAATCCCAGGGCATTGATCGAGAGCCGGAGAGGCTTGTGATATTTGAACATTTGGTATCAAGGAAAAATAAAGGGATCTTGTTTGATTAAAGCAGAAGTGTCTAAAACACAGACTTGGGGTAAAGTATCAAAGTAATGTACTGTGCAAAACCATGGGAGACACATGTGCAAGTCCCTGCCACAATATACAGACAACATGTGTCAATATAGCGCAGAATGGACATGAAGCACAGAGGGTAAACTGCCTAAACCATGGCCGAAAGGAGGGAGCTTCTCCAAATATGTGCAGCAACCATTACATGCGCATATACATGAGGCTTACATGGGGAAGAAGTTGAGCAAGCAAATGTCTAAATTCGAGTTGTGGAAAATATTCCAGGACGATAGAGGGGATGTGGTAGGGCATCAATGGATGCTGAACCAACAGGATGCTGCGGGTGAAAAACCTTAAGCCCCTACCCGTGCTCCTCCTGAATACAAGAGCTGGGACTGGGCAGCGATAATGGATGAAGTGGAGTGCTGAGAGAATGAGGAAAAGGAGGAGGGAGCGCGAAAGAGCACAAGGAGAGAAACAAAAGGCACAAGCGTGAGAGCCCGAGGATTGAGAGGCATGGAAACAAAGAGAGCTCAAGGATATGGCAGGAAGGAGGGTAGAAGAAGAAAGGGAAAGGCAAGTGAAAATAAGGAAGGACAAGAGGAAGTTGGAAGTGGAGCAGCTCTTAGAGAGTGACAGTACAGAGAAGAAGATAAGAGCACTGTATGGGAAGTACAAGTAAAGTTGGGTTTAGAATGTTTCATTGATGACGAAGGAGGAGAGGAGCAGGGGAGGTGAAAGCGAAATCGATGAGGAGACTTAGCAGAGCGGCCCCGCTACTAGACAGAGACGACATTGGGGGAATGCGGAAGCGCGAAACACATAGGAGACGGGCGGCAGCAAGGTACAGTGTTAAGGAGGCTTAGCTTCCAAAACAACTTTGACAGTAAAGGTGGAAGTACAAGGTCCAATGATGATTTAGTAGGGAGCGAGGATGAGGGAGTAGAGCGATCGGTGCACCATTTAACAACTGTCAAGCGGTTGTGTGGCACGCTCTGTAAGTAAAGTACCCAGACACCTCAGACATTAGTGTGATTATGACATGCAAAATGGGGGAAGAGGAAGACCCCTTGCAGTATATTCAAGCTATTCAAGAGAAATGGAGACTTGCAACGCGAGAACCGTGGGACAAAACAGTGGGGTTGTTTTACCATATACTATGTCAAGCGTTGCCAGAGCGGGTGCAAAAGCAGCTTAAGAAGTTGGAGAAGATGGAGGCTAAACCATGGTCCGAAATCCAACTCACTATAGTGCACTATTGTAGGCTAATGCAAGATAGCGCAAGAAAGAAGCGCAAGGAAAGAAAGCTGGAAGAGGCGATGTTAATGCAGTAGAAGTTATCAAAGTATGCAATGCAAAGGAAGGTGTTAACGAGCACAGAAGGACCAGGTACCTGCATGTGCAGTACAGCCCGCCACCAGTGGGAGGAAGTTTCATGGGGTGGGCAACATGTATCATGGGTTTAGAGGAAGAGGGGGGCCACTTAGAGGAAGAGGGTACGGCTATCAGATGCAACACAGTCAAGAGGGGTTCTCAGAGGGATATCAGAGACAAATGGGAGGACCACCCCAGTGTTCGGTGTGTGGACAGATAGGGCACATTTCTCGAGTGTGTAGGAGCAGGGGGTAATGCAACAGAATGGGGAGATGCAATATCAGCCCACATACCAGGGAGAAGAGACTGATTACTATGTACCAGGCCAAACACAGTGACAGGTGCAGGCATCAGATGCACACACAAACAAGCATACCAGCCTATGACACAGACACCCCAGGAACAAGGGCCGCACAGTCATACTCACAGGTACCACCTGCACCACAGATGCAGAATAATAGGCAGTCAAAATACATGACACAGCAAAACGATGGTACACTGACACGCACAGACTCAATGGGAATGATTCCCACATGAAAGTTGGGAGGGATGACTGTGGTAGGGGCAACCCATTCACAGGAAACGGAATATCATTGTACCCTAAATAGGACAGCTCACAGATGGACCTGATGTGTTCCATCCTATCGATTACACCCAACCCGGCCGAGGAACCACATATAGGGGTGATGATAAGTGACAAGACCTTCTCCTTTCTCATAGACACGGGGGGAAACTAGATCCTGTATCAGGCAGGGAAGGTATCCAATGTCAGGCAACGCCATGAATGCACAGGGATTTTCTGGGTCAACGGATTTGGTTCCTTTTACAGATGATCTTACACTTTCTATAGAAGAACATGACTTAGCTCTACCATTCTTGCATTCCCGACAGACACCAGTAAACATAACGGGGGGAGACATTATGAGCAAGCTCAACATGACCATCTCATTCACTGATCAAGGGATAGTGTGTTCCACACCTGGGATTCACCTTCTAAACATGAGAGAAATTATTCAAGCCTACTGCAGGCGTACAATACAGAGGGGGCTGCCGAGCTGTTCCAATATGGAGTTGAAGTAATACTAGCATGGCTCCTGGGGATTAAGGGAACATTGTGGTGGCTTCCAAATGAATACATATTCAGACCAGAGCTACCATTGGGCAAGCCAGAGGGAGCGGTTATCCCACTAGAACTAGAGGCAGTAATAGTGGGAAAGACAGGATAACAGTACACGGAACAGATGGCACCGGACAAGCATTGAAGACAGTGATTGCAGTGGGAGAAGGGTACACATTTACTACTGTGACCGACAAAGAATTGTTCAAAGATAACTGCTCGGATCAAGAGATGGTGTTCGACATTAGGATTACATACTGGGTGAAAATACACTACAGAGAGGTAATGCAGAGAATGGCGATAATGCGACAAGCACTGCCGTCATTTCTCGAGGAAGACTTGCCCAAGGTCCCCAGTGTCTTATGGACCACAGGTCCCTATGATGTGGGACTTTTGAATGGAATAGGAGCGGTGAAGATACATTTTAAGCCAGGAGCAATCTCACCAAGAGCAATATGAGGGAGGCAGATGAGGGCATTTATTAGACCATTGCAGCCCTACTTAAACAAGGCATTTTAATTCCATCAGAAACACAGTGCAACATGGCAGTGTACCCTGTGATAAAGGCAACGGGGGTTGTGGCATTTTACACAGGATTTACACCCTTTGAACCACATTGTCAAGGCAGCATTTCCTCTAGTTCTGAATCCAGCAATAATTTTGTGTAGTATTACGGAAGCTACCCTCTTCATGGTTATAGACTTGAAGAATGCCTTCTTCTCTATACCACTCCATCCATACTCACAAGATTTTACTTAATTGCTATATAGAAATAAAAAGTGGAAACACACCTGGCTTCCACAAAGGTACTGCGAGTCCCCTTCCATATTCAACAGAGTATTACATGTGGAATTAGGTAATGTACAATTTGAAAGTACTGTTATACAGTACGCAGACAACATTTTGATCTACAGTAAAACAGAAATACAGTGCAGAAATGACTCCGTACACATGTTAACTGTGCTTACAGAAAAGGGGAATAAGGTAGACAGACCCAAACTACAATATTGTCGGAATGAGCTGTTATGTATTGGACATCTGATATAACAAGATGGATGAAAAGTGATACCAGAAAGGGCAGAGGCAATTCCCAAGACTCCAAAACCCATGACCATAAGACAAATGCAGCAGTTTTTAGGCCTCTGCAATTACTGCAGAGCATGGTTATTTCGACTACAGCACATACACAAGGCCTTTGTTGAGCGCACTAAAAGAAGCACAAATTCGGGACAGCACATTACAATGGACAGAAGAAATGACTGGGGCGTTTGAGGAGCTGAAAATAGCAATATGCACAGCTCCAGTGTTAGTGATCCCAGACTATCAAGTAGAATTTCACTTATTCTCACACTCCAACAGAGTAGTAATGACCACCTTACTGACACAGAAGACAACCCTGAGCCACAAGTAGTTAGCTTTCTACAGCGAGAAACTAGACCCAGTGATGGGAGGTCACTACTCCTGCGAGCAGGCATTAGCTGCTGCCGCATTTGCAGTGGAACAATCAGCAAGTATTACCATGGGATGCAGCACCACTCTTTTTGTGGAACATGCTCTCTTCGCAATACTAGAATGACCCAAACATACCCTGACAACACAACAGGCTTTGGGAAATTAGGTGATACTATCAAATCCATCCATTAAAGTAGACTGTTGAATCCGACAACATTCGTCACCGAACCCATAGAGGAGGGAGATTATGTACACGACTGCCCTACAAATATAGAAAGCTATGACATCCTGAGAGTGAGAGAGAATGCACCTGAAGAGGAGAAGTACTTTATATTGACGGTTTGTCAACTATAGACCAGACCACGGGGGAGAGACATAATGGGATGGCATTAGTGAGGTTAAAGGAGAATAGGACCAGCGAGGTGTTAGTAAGCACACGCTTACCGTCAAATTTTCAGCACAAGCTGCAAAGCTAGTAGCTCTAGTTTAGTTTAGTTTAGTTTATTCATTTGTATTGCGCACCAGACCCGAGGGTATGAGGGCGCATGAGCAGCAAGGTGATTCAAAGCTTGGTTACAGGATGCTTATACTTTACATTACATAATTATACTTTACATTACATAATTACAGTGTGACGATGAAGGAACATGTGTACAGTTTGGCAGGAGAGAATGCAGTAGATGTATTTAAAGAATTACAAATATATACAAGTTTAGTATTACAAATTTACAGATTCTCTTAAAGCATGCAACGCGGAGAGCAGCCGTGTGGTGTTAGAGGTGTTAGTGGTTCGTGTTCTTTAACCAATGGATGTAGTTGCGTCTAAAAAGTGAGTAAGGTTGGCACTCCACTGTGTTCCAACACAGTAAGAACAAATAAGTGACTGTATATTCATATTCATCCTACATAATGTCTACAGTCCATTCTGGACTGTCACGCTGGCTAAGGAGGGACTTCTAATGTGCTGACGGGTCACTGGTGCAGCACGTGCATTTATTGGGCAGACTGATAGACGCGCTCAAATTACCAATAAGCATAGCGGTCACAAAATGCCAGGATACACAATGGGAGAGGATCCCGTCTCCAGGGGCAAGGAGGCAGCAGACACGGAAGCAAAACATGCAGCATATTTCTAGGACATCTTAGATATGGACACCCCATCTCATGCGCGTAATTATGTACAAAGAATGCTACTGAAGGAAGGCTATAATACACTACCGGTGACAAAATTAATGGAATTACAGGGAAGCGCATTGAGAGTGGAGAAGGAATTATGGGTACAAAAGGGGGGTTCTATATTACCTTCAGAGGTCCTTTGGCGTTAAGAAAGCACGGCTAAGGTAGTAATACCCCTATCGCTGTTACACACAGCACTGACACAACTACACCATCCTACCTATATGGGGAAGGATGTACGTGCTTCTCACATTGGAGAAGATTGGTTCTGTCCCAACCTGGCGGAGCATGTGGCAGAATGTATGACTAACTGCCTTGTCTGCAGGCAATTCACAGCAGGCCATACACTAAGGGTAGTGAGTGGAGCAATACCTCACCCACTGGGTCCAGTCCAACACCTTCATGTCGATTTTGTAGACATGCTAAAGATATGTCAGGGCTACCTCTATATGATAGTGGTTGTATGCCCATTCTCCCAATGGATCGAAGCCGGTCCCTGTTCCCATCCTGATGCCCTTCGAGTGCAAAATACCTGGTTAGAGAAATGTTTCCGAGGTGGGACGTATGTGAGGTCCTGCGGTCTGACAATGGCCCTCACTTTACCAATGAGATGTCCATCACATTACTGCTTTGCTAGAAATTCAACACAGATTCTCCTGTACGTACCACACGCAGGCGAACGGGAAATGCAAGCACCTCAATGGGCTGTTCAAAGACTGCATCACCAAGAAAAGTATCTTAAATAAAAGTTGGCTCCACTGCCTGCCTTTAGCATTATTTGCATTGCACAAGAAACCAGGGTCTGACCAACACTTAACGTCACGGGAGGTAGTAACTGGGCCGTGCATGCGACTTCCCCTGGCTCCTCCCACTAGGACTTTGACAGATGCAGAAGCAATGTCTAATGTAGTGGGACAGGAAATGTATGATTACACAGCTGCCTTGATGGCTAGTGCCTCTTTATTTCTCGCCAACTGCAGGCACGACGGGAGAGGCCCAAAGAAAAGGAAAGAGGTAACGATACAGAAACAAACTAAGAATGGCTGAAACCACCAAAACTGTACCCTGAGGATACTGTACTCCTCTGGGACTTCACCAGGACCTGGTTCAAGCGCAGATTCACAGGTTCACGCGGAATCAAGGAAGTTACAGATCGAGTGGTGAAGGCAAAAGGCAAGAAGGCATGGAATTTCCTCAGTGACATCAGGCCCTGTCGAACAGCGGCCTCTTCTAGCAACGAAACAGCCAACATCCCACAAGAAGAAGAAGAAATGGATCAACAAAGAGTATTACAGCCCAGCAGAGGCCAGCCTATTATTTTCTTGCTCCCAAGCGAGAGAGATAGGGAAAGGACTTCCTATGCATCCAGAGTGAGGATACACTTTTTGTTTATTATTTTTCTTTTTGCACACAGACACCATTCATCGTGAAAATAGCAACTGTGATTTCTCCATTGCCCCATGCTTCCCCAAGACCTTCAACCCACGACCTTCCAAGGCCAGTTTGTCTATTTTATTAGGAGATCCAACCATGTAACAAGTCCCTCTCCCAGTTTATTCTTTCAGATTTTCCTGGCCTATTTGTCCCATACATGCCCACAACTTCGTCAAGGAGTTCCCTCAGTAATTGAAGTTCCTCGTGACCCTAGAATATGCATTGTCTGGGAACAATTATTCCTTATTGCAGTAGAAAAACATTGTGACCACAGCACCTAAACTAATATGCACTAACACCATAATAACGTATTTAAAGCGCATTGCAGGTGGTTCATAAATATCTTCAAAGCTACACAAGGTTCCAAATTGCAGTAAGTTATGAATGCCATTATTAAAAGTGTGATAATGTTGACTTGTGTTCATTTTTCACTTGGCGTCTTTGCCCTCATAATTGGCGAATGTATTTTGTTGTAGAAAACAATGTTGTGACCACTACTAACATAATCCCAATTCCAGCAGGTGTGGCTACCAATTCAGTTTGAGAGGTAAGCACTGACAGATCAGTAAGGAGAGGTAGATGCAGTGTTGATGTAGATGAAGGAGGGGTTCATTCCTACTCGAGTATCCAATAACATGTGTTACAAGCACATGACTATAGTAGTTACACAGACCACTGGAGAGAGCTGCTATGTCTGCTATCTCACCTCTATGCCATGAGTGCCTCCAGAATGTTTGTGGCAACTGAAATACCAGCAGCAAGAGCACAGAGCCTTATGTACCTATCAATGTGTACCACGCGAGGAAGATTCCAAGGGAAAACAGTAACCTCGAGGTGATGACCTTGACAACTTTTCCCTCCAAAGACAACTGAATAAAAACACTAGGCATGATGGACAGTTATTGGAAAAAGAACCAAGCTATACAATATATCACTGACGGCCCGAAGAAAGGAGAGACAAAAACAATAACATTAAAAGAATGACCTTGTCTCAAGAAAGGACCAGCAGAAATAGAAGGTGATCCAGGATGCTGGGAAAGACCACAAATGCTTGAATATGGCCAAGTATATACAACCGAAGGATGGAAAGAAGGAGTGGTAGAGAGCAGAGCACATACGCTCCTAACAGTTCCAGGGTTTAGAGTGCAAGAAGAGAATGGCAAATGACTAAAAGAATGGGAAGCAAGTGCACATCTACTAACCTGGGTAGAGAATGAGTTTGGGCCCATGCCCATAGTAACACTGAAAGGAGCAGCATTATGTTTCCGAGAGAACAAGGAGTGCAAGCAGACAGTTGAAGCTCCAGGCATGCAAGTTGCAACGGCATACTAATGGATCACTATTGGGCTTGCAGATCCAAGGCATACGCGAAACTAACACCCAACTGGGGAGGAGTATGCTCACTGGTACACATTAACACACTAGCATTAGTAGTGCTACAGAAGGACATCAAGATAGACAAATTCCCTAAAATGGACTCTACCAGAAGAAAGAAGAGGCCTGTTGATTTAACTAAAGTGAAAAAGAGGAAACTCCTTATTGTCAGCAATGGAAGACTCTCTAGATGACATACCACCCGAGCATTGATTGGTCAGCAGGGCAGGTTCTATTCTTTCTCTTCCTTGTTCTCATCAGTCTAGTTGGATGTGGTTTCACGTTACTCACAGCAAAAACGATGTCCTACTCCTGCCCTGCCTCTTGAGCAAGGTCTAGAAAGCTAGAAGGAAATTGGTATTGTGAATAATTATTTTGTCAGCTGATATCTCCAAGGGAAAGTATAAGATAAATGAAATTTTGTAAATAAGCCACTCAGCTGAGATGGAACCAAATTCAGACCGTTGAAGGGTAGGTGCAGAAGTGAAGGTCTTTGTGTGGGTTTCACCATCAGGAAGTGCATCAAGTACTGTCTCCTGCTTCCACTTGTGCAGGGTGAAGCAGATGTTGAAGCATCTCTCTCTCCATTACTCTTTAACCTCTACCTGTGCCACCTCCCCACACTCATCTGATCCTACAGCCTATCTTTCTATAACTAAGCAGATGACACCCAAATCGTCTTCACGATCCCAAAGGGCCTTTCCCGCCGATCTCACATCATGCCTCTGAGAAATCAAACACTGGATGACCACTGACCACCTCCTTCTCAACCCAAGAAAAACCGAGATCATGCTCTGTGGAAAGATTGCCCTCTTACCCCAAACCAGCCTGCAGGCGATCTGTCTAGGTCCTGCTCCCTCCACCTCCAACACAGTATGAAACCTTGGCTGCATTATGGATTTGGACCTGACACTATCACATCACATCACTTCAGTGACACAAATCTGCTACATACACATACACATTCTACGTCTCACCTTTCTTTATCTGACCTACCCACATGCAAAAGTTGCTATTGTCTTCTCACAATTAGACTATGCTAGCACCCTATACATGGGGGCCCCCGCTTCACAACTAAGAAAATTCCAATGGGTACAAAACATTGCAGCAAGGCTCCTTCTTGCCTTAGGCCTTAGAGAACACATCACACCCGCCATACGTCTCCTTCACTGGCACTCAATCTGGCAACTATACACTTTCAAGGTTGGCAACTATACACTTTCAAGGTAATGTGCATCACCCACCGAGTTCTCCACAGAACAGGACTAGAATACCTGCAACATAAACGCATGCACTACAGGCCCAACAGAAACTTGAGATCAGGCGCTGCACTCGTCATACTGGAACACAATCTTTTTTTCCAATCTACCGCATAGAGGATAACTTCGCCTTCCAGAAGACTCTCAAAACCTGGTTACTCCCTTCTGCATCCAGACAGACCTAGTCCATCTCATGGGTGAAGTATCACCCCTCCCTTGACAGGAGTAAGGGGGAACGTGATGAATCGACAAGGTGGTATCTAACCCGCCACAGAAGGCATTACAGTCAGTCAATAAGACAAGCTCTGCAGGACCTCATTGTAACTAGATGATAGCCCTGACTCACTGGCGTGTCTAGCACTCCATCACAATGGAACTTAGCTGTAGCACTCCGGGGGCAGAGTTCACACAACCGCATACATCTGCAATAATCATTGCTCGACTACACCCAACCCCAACACACATCATCTGTGCCAATCAAATGCAGCTAAGTACCACAAAAAACTTTGGTCCAGCTGTACACATAATTAGTCTCCTTGACTCTCCTACTCTCCTGACTGTCTGTCACAGCACCCATCCTCTCATCTGATTTCCATGGGCTGCTATTAGGGACCTAGACACTCCTTACCTACCTAACTTTATGGTAGCTAAAAATGCACAGATGCATTTTAGAATTCTTCCTTCGCATCTCACACCTCGGACCACGGTCCTGCAAGGGGCCTTCAACCCCACAGTGGTTTGAGGCCTTACCAATGGCAGGAGGCGCTACACGAATGCCATATAACATAATATGCAATAACTGAAATGAACTGATCCTGTTCGTTCATCACCATCATCCTATCAGTGCGATCTGGTCCATCTTCAGTTGCCCACATCGAATTAAAGTCCTCCAAGAGGGACTGGGTAGCGTGTGTGGCATAAGTAATGGTTCTTACCACAAAGTTAAAAGGCGTAAGAAACTTTTAGAGAAGATGCAACCAGCAACTTTATCAGATAGCATAGTATCTTTCGGAAACCCCCAAAGTATTTGTAGAAAAGGATTACAACAAGGAGTCTTTCTTATGTATTGGTCAAATAACCTCCTAAAACACTGTAGAGGACAAAATCTGGTGAGGTACTATGATGACAAAGTCACATGTTTTATGTTGAGTGATGGGTGAAGGAGACCATGAGGGCTGGGTACCACCACACACTGTGTTTTGTAGGGTTCGGAATAGGTATAGGAAGGCTACCCCTGCACCCACACCGAATCACCAGCTTAGGACGACAAACTTCTGCACCATAACCCAAGTGGCTCCATAACAGGGCAAATATGTATGCCTGGAGTGAAAGGGACCTTGAAGGGAGAAAAAGCCAAGACCACAATCAGGGACTCCCAAGCCAGAGGTAAAGGAAACTACCTGCCACCTAAGATATATGAACAGTCTTCTGAGGAAAAAGAAGCAAAGAACCCCATTATTCACCCTTTTACCACGTTGAGGTCCCTGATGTTAATAAATCACATCATGAGACATTGTTATCCTGTTGCCCTCACCCTTCTACTTTGTCCTACCACCTGTCAGCCTTACATGAGGACCAATGTAGGAACACCATGGTTTCCCAAACACTGACAATGCAACAAAGCCTGATCAAGTCACAGAAGTCCTTTGTGGAACAAGGGTCTGGAATGCAGCAAAGCAGCATAGAAAACCTGTATCAAACTGTGGCTTTATCTACCCTCCTTGCAAGAAATCCAATTGGGAATAGTGGTATCTGAGCGGGTACGACCCCTCATGAAAATGTGACCTTTCAAGAAAACCAGCCACATGGTGGGAGCAGTGCCAAAACAGTCGACCGACCACCAGAGAGGAGAAGACATGTAGCAGGGGAGAAGCCGACAATGTGGAATACAAGATGGCTGACAAGGTTCTTAAGGGTTCTGTGCATGGCTCCGCATCCAGAGACGAAGGACAAGTTGAAAGAGCAGTGAAGAAATATTTAAAGGCAAGCAGCGTATTCCACACTCAGCGGCTGTAGCCCAGAGCTAAGCCACTGTTTGGAGAGTGCAGCCCTAGCCCTGTAAAATCTGCTATTAGTCCCTGCAAGAAGTGGGGTTTGAAGAGCAGAAAGCAGTGGCAATTTGGAGTGAGGTGGAAGGGCGAGAAGTGAGAGATGACAAGAGGAAGCAGTTGGGAGGTGAAGCTGGAGGTAGATGAACAGAGAGAAAGGAGAACTTGGAAAAAGTGAGAATGGAGGCAAACGATCTGCAGATCGGAGTAAAGAGTGAAGGCGCTCAAAATCAAAGCAGAGAGAGGAAAGGGGGTGTCACAAAGGTGACAGCAATTAATGACCAGGTCCAGATGGAAATGCAGTTAAAAATATTTTTATTTATTTTGGGAATAAAGGTAGAGCAGCCAAAATACTGAAAACGTAAACAAAAGAACATTTGAGTAGTATCATGCCTTTGGGTCCCTCTGGGTAGGCCAACTGGCAGAGACGTTTCTGAGGGGGGCTAAAAGGGGCCTGTGCCCAGTACTATCCACCTTGGTGATGAGGGGGATACAGCTGCCTGATGCAAAGAAGTCTTTGCCCGTTTAAAAAAAAATCATATATAACACAACAGAATATTTTATAGTGCATTGCTGATGGTATACGCCTGATGCCTAGCTGTTGTTGACAATTACATTCCATTGAGATCAATTACCCATCCCATATAATGCGTGCTGTGTTTGCTGTAGTGCATACAGTTTGTACATTTACTATAGTACAACTCCTATAGTGTTTTCACGCTTTTGTGTATTCACGTTTCACGTTTTTTGCATTGATCACTTGCAAAACCGAAGTTGAAATGCATATTGCTAAAGTTGAGTGCTATTATGGTTCCGCAGTGTGTAATGTGTTACAAAGATCTTTTTTCATATGCCAGATCACAGTATCAAATTCTGGCAAGGCTGACACTGCCTTTCCTATGTCTGAGGTTGATAAATGTGCATGTAAGCACGCACATGCTCATAACGCTGTGCAGGCATGTTGCAAGCCTCTGTCCAAGGCGGAACTGTACCAAGTGTCACACAGATTGAGCGGCCTCCGAACTGGAATAGTGAAAATATGAAACAAACTGTGAAATGAGTATGACCAGCTATCAGCGCGCTCTAGTCCTAGAGAGCAATTGTTAGGCGTGCAGCGCAACTAGAACCTTGAGGCTCTACTCCCAACCTTGAAAATATGTACAGGCTATCAAAGTTTGGTACTAGTTAGCCGCGCTCACCTTGGTAACTAGTTATAAGTACGTTAGTCGTATCCTTTTTAACACAAATCTTATTTTAATGAAGTACACTTGAAAGGAAATTTCAAAATTTCAGCCAATTTCAGCCAACACGTGTTTCGACGCAAGGTCTTTTTCAAGGCAATAGTAGCAAATTAAGCTGTCCCTTGGTAGTGTGAACATACTCGAGCGAGAATTGTATTGGGCTTGGAATAGTTTGCTGTATCCTTCTTTTATAGCTCTAAAAGTCAGGGTGGTCATTAGATGTAGGATTGCTATCTTTTCTTGAACCATATATAATCCTAGTATGGATTGGATGTCTGGATACCTATCTTCATTACTAGACTATTGACCTAAGACACATAGATATTTGGAGAAATGGAGCTCCTTGACAAAAGGGGATAGGTGGACGCATTTTCCTTAACTCCCGCCCCTCACCGCCGTCATAGTGGAACATCAGGAGAGGGGCCCTGTGTGAGACTCCATGTGTTATGCCTATACCTCGTTAAATGTATGAGAGACGATATGCACTCAGACAGCCATATTAAATATGCACTCGCACTGAAAGTGTGGAAGGATGCAGTATGAAGGTATATCAGCATGCACCATTGGACATCATGCAGCACACAGTCAAATCTGACGAGGGCAGAGTGATGTCATGGAGAAGATGTACAAAGCCGTGCTGAAACGATATGAAAATACTTAAGAGCGACGATGTAACTGAAGCGATAAGAGAAACATGTATGAAACAATAACTTAATAAAAGAGATTAAAAGAAGACAAAGTAACTTGCTGACCAATAAGTGTAAATATGCAGTAATGCAAGGTAGAAAAGATGCATAGAAGCTTGCTAAAGAGGAACATAGAATGTGGCGAGGACAGATATAGTTCGAAAATGGATGCCAGCTCATGAAAATATTCAATTCAACTACCTCAGACACCTATCAGGGTTGCAGAGTCAGGAGATGCTGCAAGAATAGCTTTGTGTGCAAATCAAAAAGGAGTCAATGTTGGCTTGGGGTAAAGGATGCTATTTTTAAGGAATAGCTGTAAAGCACGAAGGGAGGCAAATGGGTTTATAGTCATTCCATCGACAGCCAAAGCATCTAATGCCATGCCATCTAAAAAAAAGCATCTAATGCATTTATTTTTCTTTTTTTATGGGGGGGTCCCCCAGCCCCCCTTTTTTAACCTTTAAAACAACTTTTTTTATTAAACTAAACCCTTTACCATCTTAAAAAATGCATTAGATGCCTTTTTTAATGTTTTTTTTAACATGGTTTGGCTGTCGATGCTTTGGTTGTCGATGCAATGACCGGATACCAGGCAGGCAGATGGATGAGTCATGGACATAACACATATTGATCTTAGATAAAAGAGAAGAAAACAACTGCATGGGCAAAGAATTGGACAATTAAAAGTGTATAAAGTTTAGACAAGGTAGGGTGAGCAAGTCTCTAGAGGCCAAGAGGAGCAACGACACCCAGTATGAATAAATCAAATAACAGTAAATAAGAGGCTGAAATTGACACATTCGTGGTCTCTTCACATGTGATTCAGAAGTCGAAAACAAGGGCTATTCATTAAGCCTTGCATGAAGATAGTGATGTGATTTTGCTCCATATAATGTTCTAGAGCAGAGAACAGGCTACAAGATCAATTACAGATGGGAAACTTTGGCTCATAGCCAGTCTGATTAGAAATGATGGACTAATTGGGAAAGTGGGAAGTAATCTGATATGATCCAAGTACCTGGGTTTTGGTTTCCTTACATGCTGCTAGCCGAGTCGACAGTACAAGGTTGGGTGAGAATGCCAACCAATCAGTGGGTCTATGGGGCAACCTGCTATTAAATGTTGCATAGACCAATCCACTGCCATTTTGTTTGCTATAATCTGTATTATACGATTTAGAGGTAGTTCAAGGGTTGTCTTACAGATGAGAGACAGCCAATAAAGTACTAACCCATATATATTCTATGAGTAGATATGTTCCCCTAAACCAATCCCTACTGTTATAGGTTTCATGGTTTGCCACATAGGATATTGTTATAGATGATGCATATTGGGGTTTAAGGCCTCTGTGTAATCAAGTTTATGTGTGAGTGTGCAAGGATCTGTCTGATGTTTGCCAGTTGTCCCTGATTTATTAATCTGAAAATAAAGTAGTACTTTGCCACATTCCTGAGGTCTGTCCGGTTATCTGGTCTGAGATCTTTATTGGTAATTCCATCTAGCACAAAAGACACTTCAAGGTGCTAGAGCACAACATAATAAGATTCATCCACTTTAGAACTGTAGAGGCTAATGTTTCTAGCATAAAGCCACAAGAGTGGAAAATATTCCTAAATTGATTCGCACAGGTGTCCAATAATAGGGGAATGGAGACTAAGAATCCCTGAAGAATCAAATGTAAACTCCACTCCGTCTACTCCCATAGCCAAGTCATACCCACAATGGGCTGAGGTGAATACAGAAGAAAAATGAGAGGAATGAGAGGTAGAAGGTGTCATAAGGGTTTTAGGAAGTGCAGAGCAAGATAAGTGCAGAGCAAGATTTCAATAGTGCAGCACAAGCAAAGCAGGCAGTAGTAGTGACACAAGTGCATCCCCTGCCAATGGAGCCCCCAGAGCACAAGCGTGAAACTCCATACTCAAACCATGGAAAAGCAGAAAGCACACACACCATATGTTCCTCCCATATGCACACAGGTACGGTTTCAGTGCAGATATTGTGCAATTGCAAGCCCCACCAGGAGTGGGCACTGATGGATGTGATAGCCTGATAGCCTGGTAACAACACATGGATTTGAGAAAGGTATGTAAAAAGTGTCAGATTATCAGGGAAGAACAAGAGAACTGTATTACAAAATGTGTGTACTGTAATAAAATGATATTACCCTTCACGCACGGGCTGATATGAAACAGCTCATGAGGATGATTATGCCCACTGAAGAGTGCCAATGTTTGGCTCAAGATAGTGACTGGCCTGCAGAGGATCTGGAATCTGGGATCTGGTGATGAATTCATACAGGTCAGAAATACCTTGGTGCAAAAGATTGCAGTGGTGTGTCATCGATAGACCGATTGGGGTAACATTTCAAATTATAAGCAGAAGAAAGATGAATCAGCAGCAGTCGTTCTTGCTTGATCAACGGTTGTATTTACACACCATTGAGATTTAAACAAGCCGGCTGGAATGGACAGGAAGCTATAGAAGATGCAACTTCTTTGTTGAGGAACTACTGCCTAAGGTACATCAGCAACTGAAAGAAATGTGTATTCAGTGGCAAATAAAGCCCCTCTTGAAGCTTGTTCTTGTTGCAAATAATTGTGTTTCTTGTCAGAAGCACAGAAAAGAGTCGAGTGAATGAAAGTTAATGGCACTTCAGGTGCAAAGTTTACAGCCACAACAACAGTTACTGGGCAAAAGTAGGCAGTGTTTGTGAATGCGGGAGGCAGGGGCCCATACCAGAAAGAGGAACTGGAAAACTGCAGGGAGGGGCTACAGGTCCTGAAGGTGGTGCCCCTGGTCCACAAGGAAATAGGAGTGGGTTTTTAGACCAGTAACACTGTCTGTCCCTATTGCAAAGAGGAGGGGCATTGGAAGTTTGAATGAACAAAATGGCCCCAGCTACTAGCCGAATGAGTTGAGGTATTGATGCCCTCTGCCCCTTCTCTGAACATGAAGCTTAGCGCAAAGCTTATTTTGCCACATAATAAACAACAGATTAATGGTAAGGATTGCCAAGAGGAAATTGACATCATTATGCACACATTGATACCAGTAGACCAGGAGGGTCCCTTTGTAAATCGCAGAATCAACAGAAAGTTTTATAAAACATGGCAGTGAATCGATCAGCAATAAAAACAAATTACTTTGCAAATGTCCTGTTATCCCCAGAAACAGTTTGAGCTGTTGGTATTACTAAAATCCCAGTCATTTACCCAGTAAGTGAGCCATTGACGATACCTGTTGTTTGTTGGTCTAGTGTGTGGATGCGAGAGAGCGTCATGACAATGTCATGACGCCTCTCTAATAAAAGGGGCTCTGCTGGCACGCAGAAGGCAGCGCAGCAGAGCCCCAGTAAGTGGCAACTCGTGTCTGTAGCCTTATTGGGGGGTCCTGTCCCGCGTGGTCACGGCCTGGTTTACGGCCTTGCCTGGGTTCCCCCAGTGCATGCGCCGCTGTTGTTAGGGTGATCCCCAACCTGGAAGTACCTGCCCCATGATCCGGGTGCTGCAGGGTGACCTCTGCCACCCATCAGCTGCGAAGCACAGCCAAGGAGTGGGTGACGGCGTGTGCCTGAGGCGGCGAGGTGCCTCAGCAAGAAGAACAAGTTGCCATGGCGGTGGCCGCCTGGGGCAGAACATTGGGGGATAAGGCATCTGGTCCCCGGTGCGCTAGAGTGCCGCCAAACCCTGTGGGCTGGGCCTGGTGACGCGGCCCGTGTTGGCCACGTGGTGGAGTTGTGGCTGGGCCAACGAATGGAGGAGTTGGTGGAGGCTGCGGTGGGTGCTGGCCCGCAGTGAATGGCTGTGGCCCCCGTCGTGGCGAACAGCACTGTGGTCCTCCCGGGCCTCATCTGGATACGGGCCACGTGGTTAGGCTGGGCCCTGGGCCGAGTGCGGCTCGGAAAAGGGGCGTGGCCTAATCACAAGCCCCAAGACATAGAAAAAGGGGCGTGGTTCACAGTCCCGGGCCACGCACAGTGAATGTACAAAGACACGCTAGGCTGCTGGCACCGGAGCAGTGCAAAGGACAGCCCACTAAGACCTGGGCGGCCGGGGGAGAGGAAGATTTTTTTTTCGTTTTCTTTTCCCTCCTCGAACAAAGTGAACTTTTGGGCCTGGCCCAAGCGTGGTGTGGGAGGGGCGTGGCCTTCACGTTGGCTGCTCCAGGACAGAAAGGGGGGTGGGGCCAACCCCTGCGAGATCCCTGTGGGGAAGGGATCTGCCCAGAATAGGGGAGTGGCCTCCACCGGAGATTCCCCTGCTCGAACAAAGGAAAGGGTGCGGCCGGAGAGTCCGGGCTGCGGCTGGAGAGTCCAGGCTGCGGCGGTGAACAAAAGCAGCCAGTTGAGCCCAATAGGAGCGATGTGTGTATGGTCCAGAAATACCAGGTGGAAAACAAAGAGAAAATAAACAGGGGTGGGGCCGGCAGCTGCAGGAATCCTGGTGCTCGGTACAGGGGGCACCAAAGTTGCAACTGGTCCCTCCTGGTATATCTGCCACCATCAATCTCCTCAGAAGGGTGTCATTCAACGTCCATGCTCCAACTATTTCCCCTCAACTCCCCAAGGTAGCGGCTCCTTAAGGAGTGCTTGTGCACCTGCAAAAGGGGGTGTTGCGGCACCTGAGGCACGCTAGCCATAGGCACACCCCAAGACCCACCAGCAGTGGTCACATCCGGCATCCCGCCTAGCGCTCATCATGTCGGACGACGAGGGGGCAAGTCGAGGACAGCTTGCACCACTATTCCAGTTTGACGTGGTGGGTGCGCCTGCCAGTCTGGGACCCGGTGGACAACCTGGGTAGAGAACTTGGAGCTATATTTTGAGGCGGTGGAAATGAAGGACAAGGCCAAGCGCCAAACAATCCTGTACTCCGCCAGACAGGCTTTTCACAGGCTATTCAAGACAC
Source organism: Ambystoma mexicanum (assembly GCF_040938575.1). NCBI lineage: Eukaryota > Metazoa > Chordata > Amphibia > Caudata > Ambystomatidae > Ambystoma > Ambystoma mexicanum. The sequence goes on along the minus strand of NC_090939.1, from coordinate 326,036,622 downwards.
TAAGGCCTGCAAATCAGTCATATCCTGCAGCCATCGCAGCTCTGAACGAATACTAGTACAGTATGACCCATGGTCAACAGAGACTACGAACAGTTCAGGATGAGGTGCGCGAGGCAAGAGGAAGGGGAGAGCAGCGATGCGTTTCATGGAAAGCTGCCCGGCATAGCACTGTCCTGTGACCTGGGAAACTTTGAGGAGGACGAATTCAGAGCGCAGATCATCTACAGCTGCAGCTCCTCGAAGCTACACAGGCAAGTCCTGAGGGACCCAGCGCTGACCCTTGACCGAATACTAGACCTCGGCTGTGCCCAGGAATTGGCGGAGGTCCGGCCCTCAGTTATGGACTCATCCAGACACCACCTCAAACTTGAGTCCCCCATGCAACGGGTCAAGCTTGAGGAGGTGGCAGCTGTCAGCAAGTGGCAAGGAGCCGATGAGGAGGGGAGACTGGCTGAGGAGAGACCCCAGTGCCACAATATGCCATAAATGCGGGTGGGATCTTCCACACCTGCAGGACTGCCCTGTGAAAGGGCACGTCTTTGGGAGGTGTGGGAAGGTGGATGACTTTGCATGGGTGTGCCTCGCCCCAACACCAGCCAGCATGGCGGGGACATCGGGGGGAGTGAGTCAAAGGGGAGGAAGACCCCCAGAGTGGCTGTGGTCCAAGTGGCGGAGGACCAAAGGAGAACGCAGTATGATGTCAGAGAGGAGGAAGATGAAGAAAACGTACTCTTCTTGTCGTGCAGCAGCGCCACTGGCCAGTTCGATCCCGGAATCTTCGGAGCTCAAACAGCCCGCTCTCGGGCCCTGGGGTGTGCGGACTGGAACACACCTGTTTGTTTGCAGTGCTAAAAGTTCAAGGTTGTGAGTAGTTATTAGATGGTGTTCGGACTGGAATGCACCCAATGTTTGCAGTGATTATGTAGGAGTACAATGGGTGTGCGGACTTGAATTCACCAAGTGAGACCCAGTAGAGGGTCGCTGTTTTGCAGTAGGGGGTGATTTTTCTTTTGTTATAATAAAGGAGGGATGTTGTTTGTTGGTCTAGTGTGTGGATGCAAGAGAGCCTCATGACAACGTCATGACGCCTCTCTAATAAAAGGGGCTCTGCTGGCACGCAAAAGGCAGTGCAGCAGAGCCCCATGAAGCGGCAACTCGTGTCTGCAGCCTTATTGGGGGGTCCTGTTGCCGTGGCCTGGTTTACGGCCTTGCCTGGGTGCCCCCAGTGCATGCGCCGCTGTTGTTGGGGTGATCCCCAACCTGGAAGTACCTGCCCGATGATCCGGGCACTGCGGGGTGACCCCTGCCACCCATCTGTTGCGTGGACGCAGCGGATCTGTGCTGTGTCAGGTGGACCCTGTCCATGTTGTCCATGTTAAACTTGTTAGGGTGTGACCTATTATGTACATTATGATGCACCATTTATTGCACTCCAGACAGTGAGTGATAAGACATCCCCAGGTAATATGAAAATTAAGTGATGGCTATGTTACAGCCTGAGCAGATGAATGAATGAACCATGTACAAGCTGTATACTTTAGGAATTGTCTCTTCGATTATTGTAATTGAAACCTCTTTTAGTCATGCTCGAGAAATCATAAATTGGGTTTCAGAATAGTTTTTTTATTTTGATTTGCCAACACGTGTTTCATCCTTCCAGGTTATTTTCAAGGCCATGAGATCTGGTAATGTCTTGTAGCTTATTCTGCGGTGGATGGGGGAAACCCCAATGTATAATTAAGGTGGGTAATCCACAACCAGGCTGGAGTGAGCCTGTTTGCAATGTTGACTGCCCTGGTCACTCGCACTGGATGCAGAATAAGCTACAGGAGCTTACCCCTCAATTTGTTTTGTGGTTGATGTGAGGGCTTTCTTATACATTGAAGAGTGTGTCAGGATGTTACATTTCCTCTCTTCTGTTATGTGAAATCGGGCACCACCACCCAAGGTGCCATTGGTCATCTGAACATGAGTCAAACATCAGATTCTTAAACTTGCATTGGACCCCTGAGGGATTTTCAGGCTTCATCTCTTCTGCAAGATGTCAGGCCCTCCCCTGGCTCCTACTTCTCCACCAGCTTCGGAGCTTCGCCAGGATTGTGGCCCTCAACTAGACCCTTCTTTTCGTAACCCTCATTTCAGGCATATCCTCTTCCTTATCGCTCCCCCCTTCCTTTTATTTACCCTTCTTTCACCTTCTGGTTCTTTTCCCTCCTCCTCTTCTTCCTCCTGATCTTAACTGCCTCTCTTCCTCCTTGTTGCTCTTTCTCTTCTCCTTCCTCATTTATCTGAACTATTTCCTTCTGTCTTCCTTAGCACACCATTCCCCCTCATCTGGTTTTGACTATCTCCCATCCTCCCTATTAATAGCCCCTTTCAGCTCCTAAAAGCTGTGGTCTTTAATGTGCCCTCCTAAATGCCCCTTTTAACTTCCTCCATCTCCAGTCTAAACTCCCTCCCTCCTCATCTTGCTCAATAATCTTCCTCACCTCCTCCAGCCCCATTTTCTCTCTCTCTGCTCTGTAACCTTTTCAGGGCATTCATAACACAGCAGGTGGTGGCAGCCGACCCCAAGGGTTTCCCAAGTCCGGTCTCTGCCTCGGGTATGGGACTCACACAGGCCTTCACAACTGCGAATGGTGAAAGAAGTAGCACACTTAATAGTGTAGTTTGACCATCCATTTCAAGAACTTCCTAAAAATTACATAGAAGGGTGATAGGCTTGCTAGACAGAGACAAGTCCCTTAAGGGTGGGGGGTGGTAGGTCAGAAGGAGGATGTATAACAGGGTAAATTCAAAAGAAATACGAAAGAACAGTTACGTTCCTTAACCGTTAACTGAAGACAATATGTTACCACAAAACAACGGTTCTTAAGGAGAGAAGTCATTCAAAACTACAGTGCACTTATTAATCATACATAAACACACAGGGCCTCATTACGAGGTTGGAGGTAGCCATGGAGCTACTAGCTCCATGGCTGCCTCCAAAACCCTTCCTACTCCGCCCTGGTGAATGGAGCAATTACCGGTCCATTCCGAGGTCGGAGGGACCGGTAATTCCCCATTCACCAGGGCCATTCCCCATTCCCATTTGAGCCCCCATAGGGCTCAATGGGAATTGGGAAGGCGCTAATAACGGTATCGCAAATTGCGGTACCGTTATTAGCTCTAGAGTCCCTTTGTGGGTCCGTCCTTAATGCCTGCAAAAACCAGGCGTTACGGAGGGACCCGCAAAGGGAACTCGTAGTAGGGCGGTAAGGGATTACCGGCAACGGTGCCCTTACCGGTGCCGGTAATCCCTTACGCCCCACCTCGTAATGAGGCCCACAGTCTCAAAAAGTAGACAACCCTGCTGTAAGCTGACCCTGGGGAAGAACACCCTATCCCTATCGGGGGTGCCTCACCCTAGGTGGCGTGTGATGCAACACCTATCTAACAGAGATAGTAAGGGAAGCTGTCCCGAATTTACTACAACTATGGCATATACCTAACAAAAACAATTCAACATGCATCAAGAACAATTCTAACCAGCTATTGAGAGGACAGCAGAACTGTGCATTAGATTCTACCGTAACAGCTCAAACATGGTGATGGTAACAACCTATCACCAAGGTGGCTAATTTGATTCCAAACAAAGTTCAATATTTAATCCTGCCCTTGGGTGTTGGAGTCAACAAATGCAGTTGTAATGTTCACTAAAAGAGATACATTAAAAAGAAGGCTCATTTAACTTGAGCGTATAAAAAGGTCACTCAATCTGTGTGAGTACAAGATCTAAATTATCCATCTAGTATCTCTCAATTCTTGTAGGAGATGTCATCAAGGTCATGAGGTCCCTCATGACCCAAAAGGTCGACCGGTTTCGATGGCAGTAGGAAGATAAGCCATCTTCATCAGGACATAATTTTGAATAGAAATAAGTTTACTTAACCAGCGTGTCTGTGCTGGAGATGCCAACGGCAGGTACATGCGTCCTCTGTAATGAGACAGAAAAAGAGAAAGAAACAGGGGGTTTAAACAGAGCCCAAAACTTACCCTAGTGTATTGCCAGCTAAGCATGTGACATCCATATACAAAGAAACCGTATGGTGTGATTTCTGACTATTTGAAGGCTTATCTGGTAGCGAGGTAATTGGAACCATCCAAATGAATTACAGTGTTCTGTTGGCTTTCTGTTGTAGTATTTGTGTGGTGCTATTTCTGTCACGTCAAGATTGGCTCGAATTAGTGCATTCTCCAAGTAGTCTTTATCTTCTGAGAGTTGCACGTGTGTTCCTGTTAGGAACATCTAAATTTAGGGGCACCCGCTTGTGGGATGTTTTTACCCATGCATACAAGCCCTACCATAAATCTGTGCAGTACTGGCATGGAAAACATCATGATGGCCAGAACTCCCCAGAGAGTGCACAGGGAAAACATGAAGAATAGGCTGCCAACCATTTTTGCCTATGTTGTGAGCACAGGAGGGCACTGCCTAAAACCACCATTGGGCTACACACACAGTAGCCTGAAACCATTGGGAATGGCAATGCTGATTGCCAAAAAAGCACCTCAGAACTGTGGGGAATTAATTTTCTTAATCCCAAAAATGGTTGCATTACCAGTACTCACCACTATCAGAAAGCCGGCGTTTTAAAAGCACCAGACTTTTGTGTAAAACTGAACAAATGAAACAAAACCAGACCAAGGAAAGACTTGCTAAGAGGTGGATACAATGTAAAACTATATCCTGAAATGACTTGAAGGAAGTAATTATTTAATGTATATGTAAAAATTGTAAGTGATTTAAACTGAGAACAAAAAGTGACATTTAGCTGAAACCTGGCTTAATGAAACTGAATTCTGCTTGACAACTACCCCCGACAGGAGAAACCTGTTCAGCCACTCTTCCCAGGCCTAGCTGCTTCCACTCTGCCCCTGGCCAAAAGGAGTTAACACCTCTATGATTAGATTAGGGGTAGAGCAGCTGGGGACTACAGGGAGTTGAATAAAGGCCTGTGCTGTACTCAGGCAAATGTTATATTGGGGGCGTCGTAAAATAGCTTCCTCTTGGGAGAAACTGGGGGCAGCTGTGCCTCTGTGAACAAGCTGGCTTGGGGGAAGTGGATAAACCAGTTATTCCACCCTGTGATGTGGGAATCCACACCCCTTTTTGACCAGGGCATAATTTTAAAAAGATAGATAACTCATAGTGCAGACTTGTCAGAATTATATAAGTAATATCATTATTTTTGTGATTTTTCTGTGAACATTTTGAGAGGCGTTAGGACCCTGTGGTGTATTCTGGGGGGTTGCTAGTGGAAAATAGGGTCTCACTCCAAATGTCTGCATGTTAAAAATCTGACACTTCATCAATTAATGTCCATACTCCTTGCGCACATGTGTGTAATTTTGGGTAAATGTCCGATATTGCAAAACCAGTTAAAAAGCGCAAAATGTTGTCATTTTTGAATGCAAGCCCCCAGGAAGATCAGAGGCGGACAAGCATGGACCATAAGGAATATATAATGTGCACATGTAATTTCAACAAATTGTATATCTGAAAAAGATGTATTTGAATCAAATATAGATTTGTGGGCAAACTGACCAGGAGAGGATCCTCTGACCCATAAACAGACCTCATCATGATGACAATCCATTTCCTTCCCCCAATCATGGAAGAGGGGAGAATTGGGCCAATGAAAAGTAGAGAGGGGCAGGCTTAGCTAGGCCCAGGCACACACCCATTTTCAAAACACATAAAAAGAGACTGCTGGGACAGGTAGAGAGATTCAATTCCATTTGCTGCGGAGCATGCTGACCGACGACTTCACATCCAGAGATCCAGACTTCAAATCCATCAATCTCCAAAGATCAGAACTTTACTTCAGAACTTAAAGCAAGGGCCTAAACCCACAAACTGAGAACTCTTCTCAGCAGGCCTCAGCAACCTTAAAATCATTTGCGAACTATTCCAGAGCCGGGCGAGCTGTTTGTATTCTTTTGCCAAGAACAATTGCCAGAGACCAGACCAGAGATCCAGAGTGACCCAGACCGCTGTGAGCAGAACCAGAGAGCTGACCCAGATCACTGTGAAGTGCCGAGACCAGAACCGGAGTCCAGTCCAAAACCTGACCAGATCCGTGGCGAGGCCTATTTCAAATTTATATTGTGAGTACCTAGCAGAACTGTGCAGAACCAATCTCTTAGTTAAAATAATCTAATCCAAACTATTTTAACCTAAGTAGAACAGCCTCTTAGAAATCGTGTCATCTGTCATTTGTAAAGCTGCACAACTGTCACCTGTCAATTCTGAAGCTGCAAGCTGTCACCTGTCATTTTGAGTTTACTTTAAATCCGAAAAACTACCTTTATTTAATCGTCTGTATCTCTGGAACCGTTTGGGCTAGGAACGAAATTTCCTCTGAAAGCTTAGAATCTAAGCTTTCCAACAAGCCTACAACCGACTTGCTACTCCTTATAGTTTTGCCGCAATCACGATTCACGCACTCACGAATTTACCGCGATTTGCGATTTTGTCTCAATTTCTCATAGAGCATTGCTAAAGTGAGCCTGAACTAATACCAACACGCATCTCCCACTCACCCTGAATCTCTGGAGGGAATTAAAATCATTGGCACATTTTCCCATCCATTGCCATCACATTTAGAAGCATTTTGAGCCTGTGTTTTAAACTCCTACCTGTTTCCTCTAAGCTTGCTGGGTGGGGAACTGAATTTCGTATTGTATTTGATTGCATTCCTGAGAACTGTGTGCTCCTCTTTCCATCTCCTTCCATTTCTTACATTGCATAGGGGAGGGGGGTGAATTGCCAGAGAAAAAGTGATTATCTTATCTTTTGCTAAAATCATATCAAGTATTTCTGTACTGCATTTTATTCCTCATTGCTTTTCCCTTGAAACCATAAAAGTATTTTTGCTACTTTATCCATCCTATACTAACTCCTCATTGATTGTAAAGAAGTGTGCTAGTGCCAGATTACCCACTGTTGATCAACATCATATGTCTAAGTGTACTATCAGATATTAATTTATTATAAAAGTGTGACATATATATATATTGTTTAATTTTTCAAATAAACCTTTTAATTTGCAAAACAAACCTACTTCTTGGCTCAGTGGGGTCAGGGGGATTCTAAGGGGGGGGGGGGGTGCTATACAAGGGTTGTCATCCAGAGTACTGAACTGATTATAAAAATACATCAATAAGGGTTTTCCTCAGCATCCCAGACTAGGCATTGGCTTAGCTGTAGTGTTGATTGAATATTGCTTACAAAAGTGGGGGCTCGAGCCGGGATATTCTGGGTTAGATTTACCATTTGTGCAGATTAATACAGTGTGCCAACTGACCAGATACACATATCCGGTTAGATCACCACGCTGTTTTACACTGTGAAAGCACCCCTCAAAGGAACGCTCTAAGGAAACGGTCTGTTTTGCAAAATAAAATACAAACTTCTGTAAGTCAGGAAGGAATTCAAATTCCAGAATGACGACCTTGGTAGATATGAAAATAGCCAGAGAGCACTTCTTACATAAGCTATTTGTGAGAGGTGAGTGGACTCATCAGGACCAAACGTTCTGGCTGCAGGCAATCGCGCAACAGGTCACTGAAACAGGGTCAGATAAATGGAGAGATCAGGGTCCATTACATGTGGCCCTGAGTGAATTATACATGGCTCCGAAAGTTAAAGATGAACACAACAAGATGGTTAGGATAGCGGCATATTTGTATCTATATATGGGAGCCATGCAGGACAAATGTGCTGAAGGCCAAGATCTGGCAAGTAGGCAACAGCTGGCATTAGAAAAGGCCCAATCTGATCTGGACTCTTTTGAGCAGAGGCTGCAGAGGAGCCAGGAGTCAGAAAATGATAGTAGGAAGTATATCATTAAAATAAAAGAGGACATGGATAGACTGCAACAGGAGAAGGCTGACCAGGATACCAGATTTCTGGCCTTGCAGAAGGAGTACCAAGAAGGTTTGGACTCCCTTCTGCAGAGCCAGAAAAAGCTGGAGCAACAACTGGACTTCAACAGGGCATGCACAGAGCAGGTAGCCACCCTGCAAATTCGATTAGACAGAGAGAAGGAGGAAAGCAATACATTGATTCTGAAAGACCTGGATACCCAGGCAGAGTTTGATCAGGAGCGCCAGAAGGCTGGTGCCTTCCAAAGGCAAAGGGACGACCTGGCGGCACAGATGTAGGCTCTTAGTCAGGAAAGGGATACCTTAGGCCAGGAAATCTGCCACTTAAAAAGGAAAATGGAAGAAAATCACCTGGCCCTCCAGGGACTGGGTGACCTCCAAAAAGAACACCAGAACTTGTTAGAGCACACCGGGAGGGTGGAGGATGCTCTGGCAAGAAAGGAGCAGGCCAATAGGGACACAGCTCAGGAGGTAACCCTCCTGCAGCAGAGACTGGACCAGTACTCCAGGACCAATCAGGAGGCACAGAGAGAAAATGAGGCCCTCTTTCAGCACAATGATAGGCCCAGCAACAGGTAGCGATGCAGGAGAGACTGATAGAGTCTAGTAAGGCCTTAACTGAGGAGCTGAAAGCGCAGGCTCTTGCATTGCAACAGGAAGCAGGGGCGGATAGAGATGAGGTTGGCTAGGAAAGAGAAACTCCTGAGCATAACCTCAGGAGCCCTAGTGCCAGAGGCCTTCATCTCTCCCAGTCCCTGGACTCTGCCACCCCCATGTCCCCTCGCGCACATGAGCCCAGGGCCACAGAGATGGCAGATTACTATCCAGCTAGAAGTATGGGGCTCATAGGCCAGTACCTCCCAGGAATGGATGGGCGGGTATCCGGGTATAGGCACCCAAGCACAGTGCAATTTAGTGGGGAACCCCAGGAGAGTAGGCCCATTAAGGGCATCCGGAAAACCTCTGCCCAGTTAGGTCCGTGGGGGGGATACCCAGCAAATCCTGGTAGCAAGGAGGGATCTGAAGACTCCTCTGAGTGTCACAGGACACAGGAGACCAGGTCCCCACATTCTGCCAGCCATTCCCAGGCTCGCAGAATCCGGGAAAACCTGGAAGATCAGACGGGCACCTCTGGGAGCAGCGCTTCTGAGTCGGAGGATGAATGGACCAGTGTTACCCGAACCAAAAAGGCCAATAAGGCAAAAAGGACCTTGCTTAAGGACCCATTGAAACAAATAAAGGCAATAAGGAGTGTCATCACGCCTTATCATAAGAACGCCAAGTATTCTGTTTGGGAACACTTGGAGCTCTATGAGCAAATGATGGAGACTTTCCATTTGAAGGACAGCCAAAGCTGTATTCAATATGTAAAGTGGACCTTCTCACCAGAATACTTCAGTTTCTTTGCGGGGCTGGAGGATCAAAATCATTTAAGATGGTCCACCTATAAAGCAGCCATCTTGAAACATTTTTCTGTTCACAAAAATCCTCAAGAGGCTCGCAAGGCAGCCTACAATTTGCAATGTGGGGAGGATCAGGCCCCACAAGAGTTTGTGCAAGAATTAAAGCGTGCTTTTGCGCAGACCACCAGAAGGGTGCGCACGGATAGCAGAGAATTTATCAATACGTTTTTCCATGCCTTACCCAAATACATAATGACCCAGCTCGTGAGAGATTTTCATGAGAAAAGATCTTTAGACTGGGTCATTGAACAGGCTACCCGGATCTATGAGGTGCAGAAGCCTATCGAAAATAAAAAGAGCGTGCCGAAAAACCCCACAACCAACAGCACCCCTGCTGCTGCCAAGGTGGCAGAGGTAAAGGTTGCCCCCGTTTTAGATTTGGAGATGGGGGGGCCTAAAAACCTGCCTGCACCAAATAATTCACAGCCCAGAAGGCCCTCGGGCCAGTCACAGACAGGGAGTCGAGGAGGCAGTCCCACAAATGGGGTCCCCCGCTCCCCTGACTATGTAAGTCCCCGCTACAAGGGAAACCGACCAATCCTGGGTTATGTGTGGACTCCTCCAGCCCAAGGGGGGGATCCAGCCAAGCACCTGACCCCGGGAACTTCCCTCCTAACGTCCCCCAGGGGGGCAGAAATTCACCAAATCCTGGCCAGAACTTTTATCCCAGGTATCCACCCAATTTCCAGCCCCAAAATCATCCATCCTTCTTTCCCCAATTCCCTGAGCCCAGACAACCTAATCCGGGAGAGGGGAGGCCAAGGGTGGAGGGGTACCAAAATCTTCCCAACCAGGGGTACTACCAGAGAAGGGATAGCTACCCTTCCCGGGATCAGCCCAGGGGAGAAAATAGAGCCCCGTATCAGCCTGAGCGGGTTTCACAACTTGAGCGCCAGGTCCAAAATAAGGCACGCGATCTGGGTCACATACTGAGGGCTCAACAGAACCCTCAGATGAGCATGCCACCGCAGAATGCCCCAAACTCTGGACCTGGTGCTCCAGAACAATGGCGGGGGCAGCACCCCGATAACCCACTGGTTCCCAGGGAGAAGGCACAAGGGGATGGGGGTGTAAAGCCTTGGAGGAAGCTTCCTTCCCAACTTGTAAACAGCCCCTGGAAAACCAGGAACCGGAAACAAAATATCCTGCCCCTGAAAGCCTGCCTCCCAAGGAGCAAAGGGGGGGTAGGAGAAACAAAGGACCCAAACAGACCCACTTTGTGGAGGAGGTACAGGTCTTCCAATTTGAGGGAGAGGGGTCCTCAGAAGATCCTGGGAAAAGGATCTTCTCCTTTAGAGATGGGGGAACTCCTCCCAAAGAAAAATGGGTCCCAAGGGATTCCAATCCAGACTGGGGAGATATGGAGACTGAGCTACCGCCGCCCATCATCTCATCCCAGAACCCACAATACCGAAATCCCCTGGTTCAAACCCATCCTGGTGACTGCCTCCAAAAAGGGGGGGCAGCCCAGAACCGGAACCAGGGCAACCCACAATGGTTCTGATCTCCAGTTGCCAACTTTTTCTTTCAGATTCCCAAGGCTCTCCACAGAATTCTGCCCAAATCTCTTCGCTAGCAATGTCCAAAACCAGAAAGTCAGCCCACCAGTTGTCCAAAAATGTGTATTATCTGTGCCCCCTTGAGGAGAAGGAGGGAAGATACTATGCCCCGGTACAAGTACAGGGGCAGGGTACAATTTTGGAACTGGTGGACACTGGATCCCAAGCTACCCTTCTGTCCAAAAGGGCCTTTGAGGAACTAAATGCAGGAAGGGGGGAGAATTACCAAATTCCTCTCACCTCTCTTCCTGGACAACTGCAGAACTTTGACGGGAAGGAAATTCCCGTTGAGGGGACTGCAGACTTGGACATTAAAATTGGGCGACACAAGGTGAAACACCCGGTCATAGTAGTGACTCCAGAGGGCACCCCTTGTTTACTAGGGAATGACCTCCTGAGAAGGTTGTCACCCCTAATAGATTGTTTAAACAAGGTCCTCTGGACCCAGACTAGCCGACCAATAAAATTAAAACAGAGTGTCAACCATGTTAGTTTAAACGGCACCTGCCACATGGTTGAACAAAAATCTGACCAAGTAGAATTTCACTTCCAGAACAACCAAATTCCAGACGTGACAGTAATAGCAGTAGGACAACAGACTGGCGGTGGGGGGTCCTCTCTATTTCTGAAAATCAACCTTCCTTCCAGTTTAAGGTGGTATTCCACACTGGAAGGAAACACCCTGAAATTCTTTACTAATCCACAATCAGAAACTCCCACTCCGATAGTCCAGAAAGATGTGAAATCAGCTCAGAGCCTGGCTGATATTCAGCAAATTGGAGAGCAGTTGTTCATCCCTGTTCAGTTAAATGATGGGAAGGACTCTGTTCTCGCTCGAGTGTGTGTGAACAACGGTAAGAGCTTCATCAGCGAAGCCATGTTCCGCCAACTCCCAAAAGATCCAGCCATTCCCACATTCAAACTGATAGACAAATGGGAAATGGACCTGGAAGCACCTAATTCCAAACATCTCCTGCCAAGCAGGTGTATGCTCAAAATCTCCATTGGCAACAAGAGCATAGTCCATAATTGTTGGGTCGTGCGAGACGTCACTGCCGCCTTTTGCTTAGGCAGTGACATTCTCAATCGCGTTGCCATTAGTTTGGACCTAATAAACTTCAAAGCTTGGTCCCGATTAGCGGATAATCCCATGGGCTTTGATGATCCAGAAAAAGCATTTAGGTCAGCTCAATTGCTACCTTATGCAGTTGAAATTCAGATTAAAGAGGAAGTCACCATCCCAGAAAGGACCCGACAATTCTCCCTGGGAGTGAAAGTTAAGAGAGGACAAAAATTGAAAAACCCTGATGCTTATATCCATCTAAATGCTTCTCTCCAACAGCAAGGGTTAGGGGTAAACCCAACACCATTAGTCAACATAGAACATGACACCATTCCAATAGAGGTGGATAACAGCGACTTAAAAAGTATTACTCTAGCCGCAGGCACCATTATTGGAATGGTGATTGATGACCGACATTTCTCCATTGATTTAGGAAATGAACTGTTAGGACCAATCCCCAAGGACTGTTTTGACAGTGACAGTGATGAAAATACAACACCAGACAGGATTTTCACCCGGCATGGGGGGAACTTCCTGGTGTACACTTCTTGCCCTTATGGTAAGGAAGATGTGACTTGTGACTTCAGGAGGGATGAGGTGATTTTGCAGGTCCATGAGGGCTGCCTTTCCCACCTGAAGCCTCCAGTCCAAATCAGCACTCTGACCAGGGACTTCTCCACCCAGCTGGAGGAGGCCGCTTAGATAGCCAAACCAGAAGTCTTTCCAGGCTTCAGACAGATGGTGGAAGAGAGAGTCAACCTAGCTGATGCCTGTGTGACTCTGGAACAGAAGCAAAAGTTGAAACAAGTTTTCTTGGATTTACAAGATCTCTTTGCGGTAGACTCATATGACTGTGGTCGCACCGACATCCACACCACAACAATTCCCACGGACCCTGGAATGACTCCAGTGTTTGTCAAGCAATATCACTTGTCTCTCGCATCCATGGAGTCCCTTACTGAAATAATTAAGAACCTTGAGTCCCGGGGAATAATCTGTCCAGTCCACAGCACTTTCAATAATCCGGTGCTGGGAATATTGAAGCCAAACGGCCAGTGGAGACTCTGCGCCGACCTTAGGGAGCTCAACAAACGGGTCCATACTTCCCGATGGCCTCTGCCCTACATTGACCAAGGGTGGCCCAGATTCAGGGGTCACAGGTATTCACAGCAATAGACCTGACCAATGGATACTGGACCCTGCCTGTCAGTAGGGAGGACCAATACAAACTGGCTTTTACCTTTGGGGCCAGCAGTACACATGGACCCGGACTCCCTTCGGATACCTCAACTCCGGCAATGAATTCAACATTTTCCTTCATAAGGCCATGCCCGACCTGGGTGCGAGGGGTAACCTGGCTTATGTAGATGATGTCCTCATCAAAAGTTCATCTGTGGAAGAACACATAGCGGAGATCCGTTATGTTCTGACACAGTTGAGGGCCGCCGGAGCAAAACTTTCCTTCCAGAAAGCACAGTGGTGTAGAACCCGAGTTAATTTCTTGGGGCATGAGATTACTCCTCAGGGTCTCTGTCCCCAAGAAAAGAAAGTGTTAGCACTCCAGAAACTGAAAGACCCCACAACTCTGCGGGAACTAAGGAGCCTCCTTGGACTGACTAATTACAGCAGAAAGTTCATTGAAGGCTACGCAGAGATCACTAAACCCCTGATTCATCTCTTGAAGGGGGGGGTCAAGTGAGAATGGGGTCCAGAACAATCCGAGGCAGTAAGACAACTCAAAAGAAGCCTCTCACAAGCGCCTTGCCTAGCTTACCCTGTCAGAAACAAGGAGTTCTTCCTGGAGACGGGGTTCTCTAATACGTGCTTGACGGCAGTATTATACCAAAAGCATGACAAGGTCAATAAAGTAATCTCCTATGCGAGCAAAACTTTATCCTCTGTGGAGGAAAAATTCAACGATTGTGAGAAGGCACTCCTGGCAACGGTGTGGGCATTGAAGAATTACCGCCCGTTTATCCAGGGGGAACACATCATAGTGGATACTCCACACCAGCCTCTGCAATATCTCCAAAGTGACAGAATCCGGGCCGGAAATGTGAGTAATTCCCGAATTACTTCCTGGATTCTGTCAATGCAAGGCTTTCCTGTGGAGGTCAGATATGGCCAAAACAAGAAGAGTCCCCTCGCGCAAGGTCTGGCTGACTTGCATGATTGTGCCAGAGAAAACTGTCTCGAGGACGAAAGTCTAAAAATCAAGGACAACATGAAGGCATACCTTAATTCCCCACACAAAGTCTTTGAAGAAGACAAGGGTGAGGGAATGCCCACTGTCTATGTGGATGGATGCTCATACCTTATTGACAACAACGGGGAGAAAGAACTGGTGGCCGGCGTAGGGAATGCCTGGGTGAAGGAGTTTCCAGAACCCTCCGCTGGATACAAAATTGGTCCCCGAAGTAGTCAGGTGGCAGAATTGATGGCTGTGCATCAGGCCATCCTCACTGCTGTCCAGCATCAACTCCATGAACTGGTCATAATCACAGATTCGGATTATGTACGGAACGGGTTCGTGGAGCACCTGGTTAATTGGAAAACCAGAGGCATGTTATGTGCTAATAACAAACACTTGAAACATGGGAAGTTAATCCAAAACATTGATGATCTGGTCACATCGAATGGGATGACCATCTACTGGAAAAAGATCAAGGGTCATTCCAAAGTAGAGGGACCAGACAAAACTGGAAATGACTTAGCTGATCAGCTGGCCAAAATGGGGGCCATCCAAGGGGATCTAATAGAAATAGAGTCCCTATTGGGGGAAATCCAGGTCACTGCTATCACTAGGTCCCAGACAAATGCTCACAATGATCTCTCAACTTCACAATGGAGTAAGGAGACCCCTGATGCTGATTTAATTACAGCTCAGAAGGGGGATCCAATTATTGGTAAGTTTTACAAACACCTTGAGGACCCTGAGAACTTTCCCCTGACGGATACCGATTACATTGGGAAAGAGGACCTAAGATTGTTGATGAAATGTCCAAAAATGTTCCGAATCCAAGACGGTTTGCTGGTAAGGAAATCCAAATCTGGCCACGATCAGTGGGTGGATCCTACCTCATTCCGAAGCCTGATGTTAAGTCACGCCCATGATACGGCCACCGCCGGTCATAGGGGGTTTCACACAACACTGGAAATCTTAAGAGAGGTTGCATACTGGCCACACATGGGGCAGGACCTCGGCCAATACTTGAAGGGGTGTCTTGTGTGTGCACAATTTCAGCCATCATCCCTCACACACCGTGCGCCTCTCCAAAAGAGGGGGATGACACTGCCATGGTCAAATTTGCAAATCGACTTTGTAGGCCCTGTAATCCGCTCGTCTAGAGGAAACAAGTACATGTTGACCGTTACATGCTTGTTTACCAAGTGGGTGGAATGTCTCCCAGCCCCAAACTGCAAGGCAGAAACAGCAGCTGCCCTGATGATTAACCACATCTTTTCCCGTTTTGGTCTACCTCAAAGGATTGAGTCAGACAGGGGTAGCCACTTCACCAGTGAAGTAATGACAAAGATGTGGGAGATACTGGGGGTCAAAAGAAAGCTACATATTGCTTACAGGCCAGCTTCTTCTGGAGCAGTGGAGAGATATAACCGAACCATTGTGAGCATCTTAAAAAAGTTTGTGGCAGATTCTGGGCCAAGTTGGGATATCCGATTACCTCTGGTCCTAATGGCCATCAGATCTACCCCTTCATCTGCAACCAAATTGTCACCATTTGAGTTGATGACTGGACGCAAGATGGTGCTTCCCCAGCATTTGCTCTACAGGACTCAAGAGCAGACACTGATAAATGCCTCCACAGCTCATGAGTATGTGGAGAATTTAAGGAAACACCTTCAACATGCTTTTGCCTATGCTCAGCGGAATCTAGAAAGATCAGCCGAGAGCATGAAGACCCACTATGATTTAAAAACTACCCGAAAGGAATATAAGGTGGGTGATCGGGTCTATCTATACAATTTCCAAAGGAACCAGGCCAAACAGCGAAAATGTTTGCCTACAAGAAGGGACCGTTTGAAATTATAGACAAAATCTCCCCTGTGGCCTACAAGGTCCGCATCCCCAAAGGCGGTTTGGCAGAGGGGGAAGACAAGTGGGTACATATAAATCAGCTAAATTGTTGCCATCCCAGGCACACTCTGCAACAACTGGAGGAATCCACTGGAATCCCAGAGGGGGCCGCTCCAGAGTAATTCAGTTCCAACCCTAAAATATTCCACATATAGCATATAAAATTCTGTGATCCTTGTATATATATATATGTTCTTGTCTCCTAAATTAAAAAAGAAAATGTATATGTTCATATCTTCTGATTCATAAAATGTATATGTTCGCCACACCATTAATAGTGGTGGAAAAATGTCTAGGAATGTGTATTGCCGCTTAGCTTTATCATCCTAGGAGAGATGAAACCATGGAGACTGACCAAGGAGGACGACCGGGGACCGGGAGCAGAGACCCGAGGGGCCCGGGGTACCGCCCAATCCTCCCATCAGGACCAGCAAGGACAACTGATTGATCGACTGGAGGGAGGACAAGATGCTGAACTGTGCCATCCATGGAATTGGAAGAAGAGGAGGCGAACATCCCAGATCTTGCGAGTTCCATCAGCGAAAGGACAGAATGGCCATCGCAAGAGGGGCGGCTTGTGGGATGTTTTTACCCATGCATACAAGCCCTACCATAAAACTGTACAGTACTGGCATGGAAAACATCATGATGGCCAGAACTTCCCAGAGAGTGCACAGGGAAAACATGAAGAATAGGCTGCCACCCATTTTTGCCTATGTTGTGAGCACAGGAGGGCACTGCCTAAAACCACCATTGGGCTACACACACAGTAGCCTGAAACCATTGGGAATGGCAATGCTGATTGCCAAAAAAGCAACTCAGAACTGTGGGGAATTAATTTTCTTAATCCCAAAAATGGTTGCATTACCAGTACTCAACACTATCAGAAAGCTGGCGTTTTAAAACCACCAGACTTTTGTGTAAAACTGAACAAATGAAACAAAACCAGACCAAGGAAAGACTTGCTAAGAGGTGGATACAATGTAAAACTATATCCTGAAATGACTTGAAGGAAGTAATTATTTAATGTATATGTAAAAATTGTAAGTGATTTAAACTGGGAACAAAAAGTGACATTTAGCTGAAACCTGGCTTAATGAAACTGAATTCTGCCTGACAACTACCCCCGACAGGAGAAACCTGTTCAGCCACTCTTCCCAGGCCTAGCTGCTTCCACTCTGCCCCTGGCCAAAAGGAGTTAACACCTCTCTGATTAGATTAGGGGTGGAGCAGCTGGGGACTACAGGGAGTTGAACAAAGGCCTGTCCTGTACTCAGGCAAATGTTATATTGGGGGCGTCGTAAAATAGCTTCCTCTTGGGAGAAACTGGGGGGCAGCTGTGCCTCTGTGAACAAGCTGGCTTAGGGGAAGTGGATAAACCAGTTATTCCACCCTGTGATGTGGGAAGCCACACACCTTTTTGACTAGGGCATAATTTTAAAAAGATAGATAACTCATAGTGCAGACTTGTCCGAATTATATAAGTAATATCATTATTTTTGTGATTTTTCTGTGAACATTTTGAGAGGCGTTAGGACCCTGTGGTGTATTCTGGGGGGTTGCTAGCGGAAAATAGGGTCTCACTCCAAATGTCTGCATGTTAAAAATCTGCACTTCATCAATTAATGTCCATACTCCTTGCGCACATGTGTGTAATTTTGGGTAAATGTCCGATATTGCAAAACCAGTTAAAAAGCGCAAAATGTTGTCATTTTTGAATGCAAGCCCCAAGGAAGATCAGAGGCGGACAAGCATGGACCATAAGGAATATATAATGTGCACATGTAATTTCAACAAATTGTATATCTGGAAAAGATGTATTTGAATCAAATATAGATTTGTGGGCAAACTGACCAGGGGAGGATCCTCTGACCCATAAACAGACCTCATCATGATGACAATCCATTTCCTTCCCCCAATCATGGGAGAGGGGAGAATTGGGCCAATAACAAGTAGAGAGGGGCAGGCTTAGCTAGGCCCAGGCACACACCCATTTTCAAAACAGATAAAAAGAGACTGCTGGGACAGGTAAAGAGATTCAATTCCATTTGCTGCGGAGCATGCTGACCGACGACTTCACATCCAGAGATCCAGACTTCAAATCCATCAATCTCCAAAGACCAGAACTTTACTTCAGAACTTAAAGCAAGGGCCTAAACCCACAAACTGAGAACTCTTCTCAGCAGGCCTCAGCAACCTTAAAATCACTTGCGAACTATTCCACAGCCAGGCGAGCTGTTTGAATTCTTTTGCCAAGAACAATTGCCAGAGACCAGACCAGAGATCCAGAGTGACCCAGACCGCTGTGAGCAGAACCAGAGAGCTGACCCAGATCACTGTGAAGTGCCGAGACCAGAACCGGAGTCCAGTCCAAAACCTGACCAGATCCGTGGCGAGGCCTATTTCAAATTTATATTGTGAGTACCTAGCAGAACTGTGCAGAACCAATCTCTTAATTAAAATAATGTAATCCAAACTATTTTAACCTAAGTAGAACAGCCTCCTAGAAATCGTGTCATCTGTCATTTGTAAAGCTGCACAACTGTCACCTGTCAATTCTGAAGCTGCAAGCTGTCACCTGTCACCTGTCATTTTGAGTTTACTTTAAATCCGAAAAACTACCTTTATTTAATCGTCTGTATCTCTGGAACCGTTTGGGCTAGGAACGAAATTTCCTCTGAAAGCTTAGAATCTAAGCTTTCCAACAAGCCTACAACCGACTTGCTACTCCTCATAGTTTTGCCGCAATCACGATTCACGCACTGGCGAATTTACCGCGATTTGCGATTTTGTCTCAATTTCTTATAGAGCATTGCTAAAGTGAGCCTGAACTAATACCAACACGCATCTCCCACTCACCCTGAATCTCTGGAGGGAATTAAAATCATTGGCACATTTTCCCATCCATTGCCATCACATTTAAAAGCATTTTGAGCCTGTGTTTTAAACTCCTACTTGTTTCCTCTAAGCTTGCTGGGTGGGGAACTGAATTTCGTATTGTATTTGATTGCATTCCTGAGAACCGTGTGCTCCTCTTTCCATCTCCTTCCATTTCTTACATTGCATAGGGGAGGGGGGTGAATTGCCAGAGAAAAAGTGATTATCTTATCTTTTGCTAAAATCATATCAAGTATTTCTGTACTGCATTTTATTCCTCATTGCTTTTCCCTTGAAACCATAAAAGTATTTTTGCTACTTTATCCATCCTATACTAACTCCTCATTGATTGTAAAGAAGTGTGCTAGTGCCAGATTACCCACTGTTGATCAACATCATATGTCTAAGTGTACTATCAGATATTAATTTATTATAAAAGTGTGACATATATATATATATATTGTTTAATTTTTCAAATAAACCTTTTAATTTGCAAAACAAACCTACTTCTTGGCTCAGTGGGGTCAGGGGGATTCTAAGAGGGGGGTGCTATACAAGGGTTGTCATCCAGAGTACTGAACTGATTATAAAAATACATAAATAAGGGTTTTCCTCAGCATCCCAGACTAGGCATTGACTTAGCTGTAGTGTTGATTGAATATTGCTTACAAAAGTGGGGGCTCGAGCCGGGATATTCTGGGTTAGATTTACCATTTGTGCAGATTAATACAGTGTGCCAACTGACCAGATACACATATCCGGTTAGATCACCACGCTGTTTTACACTGTGAAAGCACCCCTCAAAGGAACGCTCTAAGGAAACGGTCTGTTTTGCAAAATAAAATACAAACTTCTGTAAGTCAGGAAGGAACTCAAATTCCAGAATGACGACCTTGGTAGATATGAAAATAGCCAGAGAGCACTTCTTATATAAGCTATTTGTGAGAGGTGAGTGGACTCATCAGGACCAAACGGTCTGGCTGCAGGCAATCGCGCAACAGGTCACTGAAACAGGGTCAGATAAATGGAGAGATCAGGGTCCATTACATGTGGCCCTGAGTGAATTATACATGGCTCCGAAAGTTAAAGATGAACACGACAAGATGGTTAGGATAGCGGCATATTTGTATCTATATATGGGAGCCATGCAGGACAAATGTGCTGAAGGCCAAGATCTGGCAAGTAGGCAACAGCTGGCGTTAGAAAAGGCCCAATCTGATCTGGACTCTTCTGAGCAGAGGCTGCAGAGGAGCCAGGAGTCAGAAAATGATAGTAGGAAGTATATCATTAAAATAAAAGAGTACATGGATAGACTGCAACAGGCGAAGGCTGACCAGGATACCAGATTTCTGGCCTTGCGGAAGGAGTACCAAGAAGGTTTGGACTCCCTTTTGCAGAGCCAGAAAAAGCTGGAGCAACAACTGGACTTCAACAGGGCATGCACAGAGCAGGTAGCCACCCTGCAAATTCGATTAGACAGAGAGAAGGAGGAAAGCAATACATTGATTCTGAAAGACCTGGATACCCAGGCAGAGTTTGATCAGGAGCGCCAGAAGGCTGGTGCCTTCCAAAGGCAAAGGGACGACCTGGCGGCACAGATGTAGGCTCTTAGTCAGGAAAGGGATACCTTAGGCCAGGAAGTCTGCCACTTAAAAAGGAAAATGGAAGAAAATCACCTGGCCCTCCAGGGACTGGGTGACCTCCAAAAAGAACACCAGACCTTGTTAGAGCACACCGGGACGGTGGAGGATGCTCTGGCAAGAAAGGAGCAGGCCAATAGGGACACAGCTCAGGAGGTAACCCTCCTGCAGCAGAGACTGGCCCAGTACTCTAGGACCAATCAGGAGGCACAGAGAGAAAATGAGGCCCTCTTTCAGTACAATGATAGGCCCAGCAACAGGTAGCGATGCAGGAGAGACTGATAGAGTCTAGTAAGGCCTTAACTGAGGAGCTGAAAGCGCAGGCTCTTGCATTGCAACAGGAAGCAGGGGCGGATAGAGATGAGGTTAGCTGGGAAAGAGAAACTCCTGAGCATAACCTCAGGAGCCCTAGTACCAGAGGCCTTCATCTCTCCCAGTCCCTGGAATCTGCCACCCCCATGTCCCCTCGCGCACATGAGCCCAGGGCCACGGAGATGGCAGATTACTATCCAGCTAGAAGTATGGGGCTCATAGGCCAGTACCTCCCAGGAATGGAAGAGCGGGTATCCGGGTATAGGCAGCCAAGCACAGTGCAATTTAGTGGGGAACCCCAGGAGAGTAGGCCCATTAAGGGCATCCGGAAAACCTCTGCCCAGTTAGGTCAGTGGGGGGGATACCCAGCAAATCCTGGTAGCAAGGAGGTATCTGAAGACTCCTCTGAGTGTCACAGGACACAGGAGACCAGGTCCCCACATTCTGCCAGCCATTCCCAGGCTCGCAGAATCCGGGAAAACCTGGAAGATCAGACGGGCACCTCTGGGAGCAGCGCTTCTGAGTCGGAGGATGAATGGACCAGGGTTACCCGAACCAAAAAGGCCAATAAGGCAAAAAGGACCTTGCTTAAGGACCCATTGAAACAAATAAAGGCAATAAGGAGTGTCATCACGCCTTATCATAAGAACGCCAAGTATTCTGTTTGGGAACACTTGGAGCTCTATGAGCAAATGATGGAGACTTTCCATTTGAAGGACAGCCAAAGCTGTATTCAATATGTAAAGTGGACCTTCTCACCAGAATACTTCAGTTTCTTTGCGGGGCTGGAGGATCAAAATCATTTAAGATGGTCCACCTATAAAGCAGCCATCTTGAAACATTTTTCTGTTCACAGAAATCCTCAAGAGGCTCGCAAGGCAGCCTACAATTTGCAATGTGGGGAGGATCAGGCCCCACAAGAGTTTGTGCAAGAATTAAAGCGTGCTTTTGCGCAGACCACCAGAAGGGTGCGCACGGATAGCAGAGAATTTATCAATACGTTTTTCCATGCCTTACCCAAATACATAATGACCCAGCTCGTGAGAGATTTTCATGAGAAAAGATCTTTAGACTGGGTCATTGAACAGGCTACCCGGATCTATGAGGTGCAGAAGCCTATCGAAAATAAAAATAGCGCGCCGAAAAACCCCAAAACCAACAGCACCCCTGCTGCTGCCAAGGTGGCAGAGGTAAAGGTTGCCCCCGTTTTAGATTTGGAGATGGGGGGGCCTAAAAACCTGCCTGCACCAAATAATTCACAGCCCAGAAGGCCCTTGGGCCAGTCACAGACAGGGAGTCGAGGAGGCAGTCCCACAAATGAGGTCCCCCGCTCCCCTGACTATGTAAGTCCCCGCTACAAGGGAAACCGACCAATCCTGGGTTATGTGTGGACTCCTCCAGCCCAAGGGGGAGGATCCAGCCAAGCACCTGACCCCGGGAACTTCCCTCCTAACGTCCCCCAGGGGGGCAGAAATTCACCAAATCCTGGCCAGAACTTTTATCCCAGGTATCCACCCAATTTCCAGCCCCAAAATCATCCATCCTTCTTTCCCCAATTCCCTGAGCCCAGACAACCTAATCCGGGAGAGGGGAGGCCAAGGGTGGAGGGGTACCAAAATCTTCCCAACCAGGGGTACTACCAGAGAAGGGATAGCTACCCTTCCCGGGATCAGCCCAGGGGAGAAAATAGAGCCCCGTATGAGCCTGAGCGGGTTTCACAACTTGAGCGCCAGGTCCAAAATAAGGCACGCGATCTGGGTCACATACTGAGGGCTTAACAGAACCCTCAGATGAGCATGCCACCGCAGAATGCCCCAAACTCTGGACCTGGTGCTCCAGAACAATGGCGGGGGCAGCACCCCTATAACCCACCGGTTCCCAGGGAGGAGGCACAAGGGGAAGGGGGGTGTAAAGCCTTGGAGGAAGCTTCCTTCCCAACTTGTAAACAGCCCCTGGAAAACCAGGAACCGGAAACAAAATATCCTGCCCCTGAAAGCCTGCCTCCCAAGGAGCAAAGGGGGGGTAGGAGAAACAAAGGACCCAAACAGACCCACTTTGTGGAGGAGGTACAGGTCTTCCAATTTGAGGGAGAGGGGTCCTCAGAAGATCCTGGGAAAAGGATCTTCTCCTTTAGAGATGGGGGAACTCCTCCCAAAGAAAAATGGGTCCCAAGGGATTCCAATCCAGACTGGGGAGATATGGAGACTGAGCTACCGCCGCCCATCATCTCATCCCAGAACCCACAATACCGAAATCCCCTGGTTCAAACCCATCCTGGTGACTGCCTCCAAAAAGGGGGGGCGGCCCAGAACCGGAACCAGGGCAACCCACAATGGTTCTGATCTCCAGTTGCCAACTTTTTCTTTCAGATTCCCAAGGCTCTCCACAGAATTCTGCCCAAATCTCTTCGCTAGCAATGTCCAAAACCAGAAAGTTAGCCCACCAGTTGTCCAAATGTCCAAAAATGTGTATTATCTGTGCCCCCTTGAGGAGAAGGAGGGAAGATACTATGCCCCGGTACAAGTACAGGGGCAGGGTACAATTTTGGAACTGGTGGACACTGGATCCCAAGCTACCCTTCTGTCCAAAAGGGCCTTTGTGGAACTAAATGCAGGAAGGGGGGAGAATTACCGAATTCCTCTCACCTCTCTTCCTGGACAACTGCAGAACTTTGACGGGAAGGAAATTCCCGTTGAGGGGACTGCAGACTTGGACATTAAAATTGGGCGACACAAGGTGAAACACCCGGTCATAGTAGTGACTCCAGAGGGCACCCCTTGTTTACTAGGGAATGACCTCCTGAGAAGGTTGTCACCCCTAATAGATTGTGTAAACAAGGTCCTCTGGACCCAGACTAGCCGACCAATAAAATTAAAACAGAGTGTCAACCATGTTAGTTTAAACGGCACCTGCCACATGGTTGAACAAAAATCTGACCAAGTAGAATTTCACTTCCAGAACAACCAAATTCCAGACGTGACAGTAATAGCAGTAGGACAACAGACTGGCGGTGGGGGGTCCTCTCTATTTCTGAAAATCAACCTTCCTTCCAGTTTAAGGTGGTATTCCACACTGGAAGGAAACACCCTGAAATTCTTTACTAATCCACAATCAGAAACTCCCACTCCGATAGTCCAGAAAGATGTGAAATCAGCTCAGAGGCTGGCTGATATTCAGCAAATTGGAGAGCAGTTGTTCATCCCTGTTCAGTTAAATGATGGGAAGGACTCTGTTCTCGCTCGAGTGTGTGTGAACAACGGTAAGAGCTTCATCAGCGAAGCCATGTTCCGCCAACTCCCAAAAGATCCAGCCATTCCCACATTCAAACTGATAGACAAATGGGAAATGGACCTGGAAGCACCTAATTCCAAACATCTCCTGCCAAGCAGGTGTATGCTCAAAATCTCCATTGGCAACAAGAGCATAGTCCATAATTGTTGGGTCGTGCGAGACGTCACTGCCGCCTTTTGCTTAGGCAGTGACATTCTCAATCGCGTTGCCATTAGTTTGGACCTAATAAACTTCAAAGCTTGGTCCCGATTAGCGGATAATCCCATGGGCTTTGATGATCCAGAAAAAGCATTTAGGTCAGCTCAATTGCTACCTTATGCAGTTGAAATTCAGATTAAAGAGGAAGTCACCATCCCAGAAAGGACCCGACAATTCTCCCTGGGAGTGAAAGTTAAGAGAGGACAAAAATTGAAAAACCCTGATGCTTATATCCATCTAAATGCTTCTCTCCAACAGCAAGGGTTAGGGGTAAACCCAACACCATTAGTCAACATAGAACAAGACACCATTCCAATAGAGGTGGATAACAGCGACTTAAAGAGTATTACTCTAGCCGCAGGCACCATTATTGGAATGGCGATTGATGACCGACATTTCTCCATTGATTTAGGAAATGAACTGTTAGGACCAATCCCCAAGGACTGTTTTGACAGTGACAGTGATGACAATACAACACCAGACAGGATTTTCACCCGGCATGGGGGGAACTTCCTGGTGTACACTTCTTGCCCTTATGGTAAGGAAGATGTGACTTGTGACTTCAGGACGGATGAGGTGATTTTCCAGGTCCATGAGGGCTGCCTTTCCCACCTGAAGCCTCCAGTCCAAATCAGCACTCTGACCAGGGACTTCTCCACCCAGCTGGAGGAGGCCGCTGAGATAGCCAAACCAGAAGTCTTTCCAGGCTTCAGGCAGATGGTGGAAGAGAGAGTCAACCTAGCTGATGCCTGTGTGACTCTGGAACAGAAGCAAAAGTTGAAACAGGTTTTCTTGGATTTCCAAGATCTCTTTGCGGTAGACTCATATGACTGTGGTCGCACCGACATCCACACCACAACAATTTCCACGGACCCTGGAATGACTCCAGTGTTTGTGAAGCAATATCACTTGTCTCTCGCATCCATGGAGTCCCTTACTGAAATAATTAAGAACCTTGAGTCCCGGGGAATAATCTGTCCAGTCCACAGCACTTTCAATAATCCGGTGCTGGGAATATTGAAGCCAAACGGCCAGTGGAGACTCTGCGCCGACCTTAGGGAGCTCAACAAACGGGTCCATACTTCCCAATGGCCTCTGCCCTACATTGACCAAGGGCTGGCCCAGATTCAAGGGTCACAGGTATTCACAGCAATAGACCTGACCAATGGATACTGGACCCTGCCTGTCAGTAGGGA
The DNA here is from genome assembly GCF_040938575.1 of Ambystoma mexicanum. NCBI lineage: Eukaryota > Metazoa > Chordata > Amphibia > Caudata > Ambystomatidae > Ambystoma > Ambystoma mexicanum. The sequence continues at coordinate 326,010,998 of NC_090939.1, read as the reverse complement.
GGACCAATACAAACTGGCTTTTACCTTTGGGGTCCAGCAGTACACATGGACCCGGACTCCCTTCGGATACCTCAACTCCGGCAATGAATTCAACATTTTCCTTCATAAGGCCATGCCCGACCTGGGTGCGAGGGGTAACCTGGCTTATGTAGATGATGTCCTCATCAAAAGTTCATCTGTGGAAGAACACATAGCGGAGATCCGTTATGTTCTGACACAGTTGAGGGCCGCCGGAGCAAAACTTTCCTTCCAGAAAGCACAGTGGTGTAGAACCCGTGTTAATTTCTTGGGGCATGAGATTACTCCTCAGGGTCTCTGTCCCCAAGAAAAGAAAGTGTTAGCACTCCAGAAACTGAAAGACCCCACAACTCTGCGGGAACTAAGGAGCCTCCTTGGACTGACTAATTACAGCAGAAAGTTCATTGAAGGCTACGCAGAGATCACAAGACCCCTGATTCATCTCTTGAAGGGGGGGTCAAGTGGGAATGGGGTCCAGAACAATCTGAGGCAGTAAGACAACTCAAAAGAAGCCTCTCACAAGCGCCTTGCCTAGCTTACCCTGTCAGAAACAAGGAGTTCTTCCTGGAGACGGGGTTCTCTAATACGTGCTTGACGGCAGTATTATACCAAAAGCATGACAAGGTCAATAAAGTAATCTCCTATGCGAGCAAAACTTTATCCTCTGTGGAGAAAAAATTCAACGATTGTGAGAAGGCACTCCTGGCAACGGTGTGGGCATTGAAGAATTACCGCCCGTTTATCCAGGGGGAACACATCATAGTGGAGACTCCACACCAGCCTCTGCAATATCTCCAAAGTGACAGAATCCGGGCCGGAAATGTGAGTAATTCCCGAATTACTTCCTGGATTCTGTCAATGCAAAGCTTTCCTGTGGAGGTCAGATATGGCCAAAACAAGAAGAGTCCCCTCGCGCAAGTTCTGGCTGACTTGCATGATTGTGCCAGAGAAAACTGTCTCGAGGACGAAAGTCTAAAAATCAAGGACAACATGAAGGCATACCTTAATTCCCCACACAAAGTCTTTGAAGAAGACAAGGGTGAGGGAATGCCCACTGTTTATGTGGATGGATGCTCGTACCATATTGACAACAACGGGTAGAAAGAACTGGTGGCCGGCGTAGGGAATGCCTGGGTGAAGGAGTTTCCAGAACCCTCCGCTGGATACAAAATTGGTCCCCGAAGTAGTCAGGTGGCAGAATTGATGGCTGTGCATCAGGCCATCCTCACTGCTGTCCAGCATCAACTCCATGAACTGGTCATAATCACAGATTCGGATTATGTACGGAACGGGTTCGTGGAGCACCTGGTTAATTGGAAAACCAGAGGCATGTTATGTGCTAATAATAAACCCTTGAAACATGGGAAGTTAATCCAAAACATTGATGATCTGGTCACATCGAATGGGATGACCATCTACTGGAAAAAGATCAAGGGTCATTCCAAAGTAGAGGGACCAGACAAAACTGGAAATGACTTAGCTGATCAGCTGGCCAAAACGGGGGCCATCCAAGGGGATCTAATAGAAATAGAGTCCCTATTGGGGGAAATCCAGGTCACTGCTATCACTAGGTCCCAGACAAATGCTCACAATGATCTCTCAACTGCACAATGGAGTAAGGAGACCCCTGATGCTGATTTAATTACAGCTCAGAAGGGGGATCCAATTATTGGTAAGTTTTACCAACACCTTGAGGACCCTGAGAACTTTCCCCTGACGGATACCGATTACATTGGGAAAGAGGACCTAAGATTGTTGATGAAATGTCCAAAAATGTTCCGAATCCAAGACGGTTTGCTGGTAAGGAAATCCAAAGCTGGCCACGATCAGTGGGTGGATCCTACCTCATTCCGAAGCCTGATGTTAAGTCACGCCCATGATGCGGCCACCGCCGGTCATAGGGGGTTTCACACAACACTGGAAATCTTAAGAGAGGTTGCATACTGGCCACACATGGGGCAGGACCTCGGCCAATACTTGAAGAGGTGTCTTGTGTGTGCACAATTTCAGCCATCATCCCTCACACACCGTGCGCCTCTCCAAAAGAGGGGGATGACACTACCATGGTCAAATTTGCAAATCGACTTTGTAGGCCCTGTAATCCGCTCGTCTAGAGGAAACAAGTACATGTTGACCGTTACATGCTTGTTTACCAAGTGGGTGGAATGTCTCCCAGCCCCAAACTGCAAGGCAGAAACAGCAGCTGCCCTGATGATTAACCACATCTTTTCCCGTTTTGGTCTACCTCAAAGGATTGAGTCAGACAGGGGTAGCCACTTCACCAGTGAAGTAATGACAAAGATGTGGGAGATACTGGGGGTCAAAAGAAAGCTACATATTGCTTACAGGCCAGCTTCTTCTGGAGCAGTGGAGAGATATAACCGAACCATTGTGAGCATCTTAAAAAAGTTTGTGGCAGATTCTGGGCCAAGTTGGGATATCCGATTACCTCTGGTCCTAATGGCCATCAGATCTACCCCTTCATCTGCAACCAAATTGTCACCATTTGAGTTGATGACTGGACGCAAGATGGTGCTTCCCCAGCATTTGCTCTACAGGACTCAAGAGCAGACACTGATAAATGCCTCCACAGCTCATGAGTATGTGGAGAATTTAAGGAAACACCTTCAACATGCTTTTGCCTATGCTCAGCGGAATCTAGAAAGATCAGCCGAGAGCATGAAGACCCACTATGATTTAAAAACTACCCGAAAGGAATATAAGGTGGGTGATCGGGTCTATCTATACAATTTCCAAAGGAACCAGGCCAAACAGCGAAAATGTTTGCCTACAGGAAGGGACCGTTTGAAATTATAGACAAAATCTCCCCTGTGGCCTACAAGATCCGCATCCCCAAAGGCGGTTTGGCAGAGGGGGAAGACAAGTGGGTACATATAAATCAGCTAAAGTGTTGCCATCCCAGGCACACTCTGCAACAACTGGAGGAATCCACTGGAATCCCAGAGGGGGCCGCTCCAGAGTAATTCAGTTCCAACCCTAAAATATTCCACATATAGCATATAAAATTCTGTGATCCTTGTATATATATATATGTTCTTGTCTCCTAAGTTAAAAAAGAAAATGTATATGTTCATATCTTCTGATTCATAAAATGTATATGTTCGCCACACCATTAATAGTGGTGGAAAATGTCTAGGAATGTGTATTGCCGCTTAGCTTTATCATCCTAGGAGAGATGAAACCATGGAGACTGACCAAGGAGGACGACCGGGGACCGGGAGCAGAGACCCGAGGGGCCCGGGGTACCGCCCAATCCTCCCATCAGGACCAGCAAGGACAACTGATTGATCGACTGGAGGGAGGAAAAGATGCTGAACTGTGCCATCCATGGAATTGGAAGAAGAGGAGCCGAACATCCCAGATCTTGCGAGTTCCATCAGCGAAAGGACAGAATGGCCATCGCAAGAGGGGGGGCTTGTGGGATGTTTTTACCCATGCATACAAGCCCTGCCATAAAACTGTGCAGTACTGGCAGGGAAAACATCATGATGGCCAGAACTTCCCAGAGAGTGCACAGGGAAAACATGAAGAATAGGCTGCCACCCATTTTTGCCTATGTTGTGAGCACAGGAGGGCACTGCCTAAAACCACCATTGGGCTACACACACAGTAGCCTGAAACCATTGGGAATGGCAATGCTGATTGCCAAAAAAGCAACTCAGAACTGTGGGGAATTAATTTTCTTAATCCCAAAAATGATTGCATTACCAGTACTCAACACTATCAGAAAGCCGGTGTTTTAAAACCACCAGACTTTTGTGTAAAACTGAACAAATGAAACAAAACCAGACCAAGGAAAGACTTGCTAAGAGGTGGATACAATGTAAAACTATATCCTGAAATGACTTGAAGGAAGTAATTATTTAATGTATATGTAAAAATTGTAAGTGATTTAAACTGGGAACAAAAAGTGACATTTAGCTGAAACCTGGCTTAATGAAACTGAATTCTGCCTGACAACTACCCCCGACAGGAGAAACCTGTTCAGCCACTCTTCCCAGGCCTAACTGCTTCCACTCTGCCCCTGGCCAAAAGGGTTTAACACCTCTCTGATTAGATTAGGGGTGGAGCAGCTGGGGACTACAGGGAGTTGAACAAAGGCCTGTCCTGTACTCAGGCAAATGTTATATTGGGGGCGTCGTAAAATAGCTTCCTCTTGGGAGAAACTGGGGGGCAGCTGTGCCTCTGTGAACAAGCTGGCTTTGGGGAAGTGGATAAACCAGTTATTCCACCCTGTGATGTGGGAAGCCACACCCCTTTTTGACCAGGGCATAATTTTAAAAAGATAGATAACTCATAGTGCGGACTTGTCCGAATTATATAAGTAATATTATTTTTGTGATTTTTCTGTGAACATTTTGAGAGGCGTTAGGACCCTGTGGTGTATTCTGGGGGGTTGCTAGCGGAAAATAGGGTCTCACTACAAATGTCTGCATGTTAAAAATCTGACACTTCATCAATTAATGTCCATACTCCTTGCGCACATGTGTGTAATTTTGGGTAAATGTCTGATATTGCAAAACCAGTTAAAAAGCGCAAAATGTTGTCATTTTTTAATGCAAGACCCCAGGAAGATCAGAGGCGGACAAGCATGGACCATAAGGAATATATAATGTGCACATGTAATTTCAACAAATTGTATATCTGGAAAAGATGTATTTGAATCAAATATAGATTTGTGGGCAAACTGACCAGGGGAGGATCCTCTGACCCATAAACAGACCTCATCATGATGACAATCCATTTCCTTCCCCCAATCATGGGAGAGGGGAGAATTGGGCCAATAACAAGTAGAGAGGGGCAGGCTTAGCTAGGCCCAGGCACACACCCATTTTCAAAACACATAAAAAGAGACTGCTGGGACAGGTAGAGAGATTCAATTCCATTTGCTGCGGAGCATGCTGACCGACGACTTCACATCCAGAGATCCAGACTTCAAATCCATCAATCTCCAAAGACCAGAACTTTACTTCAGAACCTAAAGCAAGGGCCTAAACCCACAAACTGAGAACTCTTCTCAGCAGGCCTCAGCAACCTTAAAATCATTTGCGAACTATTCCACAGCCGGGCGAGCTGTTTGAATTCTTTTGCCAAGAACAATTGCCAGAGACCAGACCAGAGATCCAGAGTGACCCAGACCGCTGTGAGCAGAACCAGAGAGCTGACCCAGATCACTGTGAAGTGCCGAGACCAGAACCGGAGTCCAGTCCAAAACCTGACCAGATCCGTGGCGAGGCCTATTTCAAATTTATATTGTGAGTACCTAGCAGAACTGTGCAGAACCAATCTCTTAATTAAAATAATGTAATCCAAACTATTTTAACCTAAGGAGAACAGCCTCCTAGAAATCGTGTCATCTGTCATTTGTAAAGCTGCACAACTGTCACCTGTCAATTCTGAAGCTGCAAGCTGTCACCTGTCACCTGTCATTTTGAGTTTACTTTAAATCCGAAAAACTACCTTTATTTAATCGTCTGTATCTCTGGAACCGTTTGGGCTAGGAACGAAATTTCCTCTGAAAGCTTAGAATCTAAGCTTTCCAACAAGCCTACAACCAACTTGCTACTCCTTATACTTTTGCCGCAATCACGATTCACGCACTCGCGAATTTACCGCGATTTGCGATTTTGTCTCAATTTCTCATAGAGCATTGCTAAAGTGAGCCTGAACTAATACCAACACGCATCTCCCACTCACCCTGAATCTCTGGAGGGAATTAAAATCATTGGCACATTTTCCCATCCATTGCCATCACATTTAAAAGCATTTTGAGCCTGTGTTTTAAACTCCTACCTGTTTCCTCTAAGCTTGCTGGGTGGGGAACTGAATTTCGTATTGTATTTGATTGCATTCCTGAGAACTGTGTGCTCCTCTTTCCATCTCCTTCCATTTCTTACATTGCATAGGGGAGGGGGGTGAATTGCCAGAGAAAAAGTGATTATCTTATCTTTTGCTAAAATCATATCAAGTATTTCTGTACTGCATTTTATTCCTCATTGCTTTTCCCTTGAAACCATAAAAGTATTTTTGCTACTTTATCCATCCTATACTAACTCCTCATTGATTGTAAAGAAGTGTGCTAGTGCCAGATTACCCACTGTTGATCAACATCATATGTCTAAGTGTACTATCAGATATTAATTTATTATAAAAGTGTGACATATATATATATTGTATAATTTTTCAAATAAACCTTTTAATTTGCAAAACAAACCTACTTCTTGGCTCAGTGGGGTCAGGGGGATTCTAAGAGGGGGGTGTTATACAAGGGTTGTCATCCAGAGTACTGAACTGATTATAAAAATACATCAATAAGGGTTTTCCTCAGCATCCCAGACTAGGCATTGACTTAGCTGTAGTGTTGATTGAATATCGCTTACAAAAGTGGGGGCTCGAGCCGGGATATTCTGGGTTAGATTTACCATTTGTGCAGATTAATACAGTGTGCCAACTGACCAGATACACATATCCGGTTAGATCACCACGCTGTTTTACACTGTGAAAGCACCCCTCAAAGGAACGCTCTAAGGAAACGGTCTGTTTTGCAAAATAAAATACAAACTTCTGTAAATCAGGAAGGAACTCAAATTCCAGAATGACGACCTTGGTAGATATGAAAATAGCCAGAGAGCACTTCTTACATAAGCTATTTGTGAGAGGTGAGTGGACTCATCAGGACCAAACGGTCTGGCTGCAGGCAATCGCGCAACAGGTCACTGAAACATGGTCAGATACATGGAGAGATCAGGGTCCATTACATGTGGCCCTGAGTGAATTATACATGGCTCCGAAAGTTAAAGATGAACACGACAAGATGGTTAGGATAGCGGCATATTTGTATCTATATATGGGAGCCATGCAGGACAAATGTGCTGAAGGCCAAGATCTGGCAAGTAGGCAACAGCTGGCGTTAGAAAAGGCCCAATCTGATCTGGACTCTTCTGAGCAGAGGCTGCAGAGGAGCCAGGAGTCAGAAAATGATAGTAGGCAGTATATTATTAAAATAAAAGAGGACATGGATAGACTGCAACAGGAGAAGGCTGACCAGGATACCAGATTTCTGGCCTTGCAGAAGGAGTACCAAGAAGGTTTGGACTCCCTTCTGCAGAGCCAGAAAAAGCTGGAGCAACAACTGGACTTCAACAGGGCATGCACAGAGCAGGTAGCCACCCTGCAAATTCGATTAGACAGAGAGAAGGAGGAAAGCAATAAATTGATTCTGAAAGACCTGTATACCCAGGCAGAGTTTGATCAGGAGCGCCAGAAAGCTGGTGCCTTCCAAAGGCAAAGGGACGACCTGGCGGCACAGATGCAGGCTCTTAGTCAGGAAAGGGATACCTTAGGCCAGGAAGTCTGCCACTTAAAAAGGAAAATAGAAGAAAATCACCTGGCCCTCCAGGGACTGGGTGACCTCCAAAAAGAACACCGGAACTTGTTAGAGCACACCAGGAGGGTGGAGGATGCTCTGGCAAGAAAGGAGCAGGCCAATAGGGACACAGCTCAGGAGGTAACCCTCCTGCAGCAGAGACTGGCCTAGTACTCCAGGACCAATCAGGAGGCACAGAGAGAAAATGAGGCCCTCTGTCAGCACAATGATAGGCTCCAGCAACAGGTAGCGATGCAGGAGAGACTGATAGAGTCTAGTAAGGCCTTAACTGAGGAGCTGAAAGCGCAGGCTCTTGCATTGCAACAGGAAGCAGGGGCGGATAGAGATGAGGTTCGCTGGGAAAGAGAAACTCCTGAGCATATCCTCAGGAGCCCTAGTACCAGAGGCCTTCATCTCTCCCAGTCCCTGGACTCTGCCACCCCCATGTCCCCTCGCGCACATGAGCCCAGGGCCACGGAGATGGCAGATTACTATCCAGCTAGAAGTATGGGGCTCATAGGCCAGTACCTCCCAGGAATGGATGGGCGGGTATCCGGGTATGGGCACCAAAGCACAGTGCAATTTAGTGGGGAAGCCCAGGAGAGTAGGCCCATTAAGGGCATCCGGAAAACCTCTGGCCAGTTAGGTCAGTGGGGGGGATACCCAGCAAATCCTGGTAGCAAGGAGGGATCTGAAGACTCCTCTGAGTGTCACAGGACACAGGAGACCAGGTCCCCACATTCTGCCAGCCATTCCCAGGCTCGCAGAATCCGGGCAAACCTGGAAGATCAGACGGGCACCTCTGGGAGCAGCGCTTCTGAGTCGGAGGATGAATGGACCAGGGTTACCCGAACCAAAAAGGCCAATAAGGCAAAAAGGGCCTTGCTTAAGGACCCATTGAAACAAATAAAGGCAATAAGGAGTGTCATCACGCCTTATCATAAGAACGCCAAGTATTCTGTTTGGGAACACTTGGAGCTCTATGAGCAAATGATGGAGACTTTCTGTTTGAAGGACAGCCAAAGCTGTATTCAATATGTAAAGTGGACCTTCTCACCAGAATACTCCAGTTTATTTGCAGGGATGGAGGATCAAAATCATTTAAGATGGTCCACCTATAAGGTGGCCATCTTGAAACATTTTTCTGTTCACAGAAATCCTCAAGAGGCTCGCAAGGCAGCCTACAATTTGCAATGTGGGGAGGATCAGGCCCCACAAGAGTTTGTGCAAGAATTGAAGCGTGCTTTTGCGCAGACCACCAGAAGGGTGCGCACGGATAGCAGAGAATTTATCAATACGTTTTTCCATGCCTTACCCAAATACATAATGACCCAGCTCGTGAGAGATTTTCATGAGAAAAGATCTTTAGACTGGGTCATTGAACAGGCTACCCGGATCTATGAGGTGCAGAAGCCTATCGAAAATAAAAATAACGCGCCGGAAAACCCCAAAACCAACAGCACCCCTGCTGCCGCCAAGGTGGCAGAGGTAAAGGTTGCCCCGGTTTTAGATTTGGAGATGGGGGGGCCTAAAAACCTGCCTGCACCAAATAATTCACAGCCCAGAAGGCCCTCGGGCCAGTCACAGACAGGGAGTCGAGGAGGCAGTCCCACAAATGGGGTCCCCCGCTCCCCTGACTATGTAAGTCCCCGCTACAAGGGAAACCGACCAATCCTGGGTTATGTGTGGACTCCTCCAGCCCAAGGGGGGGGATCCAGCCAAGCACCTGACCCCGGGAACTTCCCTCCTAACGTCCCCCAGGGGGGCAGAAATTCACCAAATCCTGGCCAGAACTTTTATCCCAGGTATCCACCCAATTTCCAGCCCCAAAATCATCCATCCTTCTTTCCCCAATTCCCTGAGCCCAGACAACCTAATCCGGGAGAGGGGAGGCCAAGGGTGGAGGGGTACCAAAATCTTCCCAACCAGGGGTACTACCAGAGAAGGGATAGCTACCCTTCCAGGGATCAGCCCAGGGGAGAAAATAGAGCCCCGTCTCAGCCTGAGCGGGTTTCACAACTTGAGCGCCAGGTCCAAAATATGGCACGAGATCTGGGTCACATACTGAGGGCTCAAGAGAACCCTTAGATGAGCATGCCACCGCAGAATGCCCCAAACTCTGGACCTGGTGCTCCAGAACAATGACGGGGGCAGCACCCCGATAACCCACCGGTTCCCAGGGAGGAGGCACAAGGGGAAGGGGGGGTGTAAAGCCTTGGAGGAAGCTTCCTTCCCAACTTGTAAACAGCCCCTGGAAAACCAGGAACCGGAAACAAAATATCCTGCCCCTGAAAGCCTGCCTCCCAAGGAGCAGAGGGGGGGTAGGAGAAACAAAGGACCCAAACAGACCCACTTTGTGGAGGAGGTACAGGTCTTCCAATTTGAGGGAGAGGGGTCCTCAGAAGATCCTGGGAAAAGGATCTTCTCCTTTAGAGATGGGGGAACTCCTCCCAAAGAAAAATGGGTCCCAAGGGATTCCAATCCAGACTGGGGAGATATGGAGACTGAGCTACCGCCGCCCATCATCTCATCACAGAACCCACAACACCGAAATCTCCTGGTTCAAACCCATCCTGGTGACTGCCTCCAAAAAGGGGGGGGCGGCCCAGAACCGGAACCAGGGGAACCCACAATGGCTCTGATCTCCAGTTGCCAACTTTTTCTTTCAGATTCCCAAGGCTCTCCACAGAATTCTGCCCAAATCTCTTCGCTAGCAATGTCCAAAACCAGAAAGTTAGCCCACCAGTTGTCCAAAAATGTGCATTATCTGTGCCCCCTTGAGGAGAAGGTGGGAAGATACTATGCCCCGGTACAAGTACAGGGGCAGGGTACAATTTTGGCACTGGTGGACACTGGATCCCAAGCTACCCTTCTGTCCAAAAGGGCCTTTGAGGAACTAAATGCAGGAAGGGGGGAGAATTACCGAATTCCTCTCACCTCTCTTCCTGGACAACTGCAGAACTTTGACGGGAAGGAAATTCCCGTTGAGGGGACTGCAGACTTGGACATTAAAATTGGGCGACACAAGGTGAAACACCCGGTCATAGTAGTGACTCCAGAGGGCACCCCTTGTTTACTAGGGAATGACCTCCTGAGAAGGTTGTCACCCCTAATAGATTGTGTAAACAAGGTCCTCTGGACCCAGACTAGCCGACCAATAAAATTAAAACAGAGTGTCAACCATGTTAGTTTAAACGACACCTGCCACATGGTTGAACAAAAATCTGACCAAGTAGAATTTCACTTCCAGAACAACCAAATTCCAGACGTGACAGTAATAGCAGTAGGACAACAGACTGGCGGTGGGGGGTCCTCTCTATTTCTGAAAATCAACCTTCCTTCCAGTTTAAGGTGGTATTCCACACTGGAAGGAAACACCCTGAAATTCTTTACTAATCCACAATCAGAAACTCCCACTCCGATAGTCCAGAAAGATGTGAAATCAGCTCAGAGCCTGGCTGATATTCAGCAAATTGGAGAGCATTTGTTCATCCCTGTTCAGTTAAATGATGGGAAGGACTCTGTTCTCGCTCGAGTGTGTGTGAACAACGGTAAGAGCTTCATCAGCGAAGCCATGTTCCGCCAACTCCCAAAAGATCCAGCCATTCCCACATTCAAACTGATAGACAAATGGGAAATGGACCTGGAAGCACCTAATTCCAAGCATCTCCTGCCAAGCAGGTGTATGCCCAAAATCTCCATTGGCAACAAGAGCATAGTCCATAATTGTTGGGTCGTGCGAGACGTCACTGCCGCCTTTTGCTTAGGCAGTGACATTCTCAATCGCTTTGCCTTTAGTTTGGACCTAATAAACTTCAAAGCTTGGTCCCGATTAGCGGATAATCCCATGGGCTTTGATGATCCAGAAAAAGCATTTAGGTCAGCTCAATTGCTACCTTATGCAGTTGAAATTCAGATTAAAGAGGAAGTCACCATCCCAGAAAGGACCCGACAATTCTCCCTGGGAGTGAAAGTTAAGAGAGGACAAAAATTGAAAAACCCTGATGCTTATATCCATCTAAATGCTTCTCTCCAACAGCACGGGTTAGGGGTAAACCCAACACCATTAGTCAACATAGAACATGACACCATTCCAATAGAGGTGGATAACAGCGACTTAAAGAGTATTACTCTAGCCGCAGGCACCATTATTGGAATGGCGATTGATGACCGACATTTCTCCATTGATTTAGGAAATGAACTGTTAGGACCAATCCCCAAGGACTGTTTTGACAGTGACAGTGATGACAATACAACACCAGACAGGATTTTCACCCGGCATGGGGGGAACTTCCTGGTGTACACTTCTTGCCCTTATGGTAAGGAAGATGTGACTTGTGACTTCAGGACGGATGAGGTGATTTTCCAGGTCCATGAGGGCTGCCTTTCCCACCTGAAGCCTCTAGTCCAAATCAGCACTCTGACCAGGGACTTCTCCACCCAGCTGGAGGAGGCCGCTGAGATAGCCAAACCAGAAGTCTTTCCAGGCTTCAGGCAGATGGTGGAAGAGAGAGTCAACCTAGCTGATGCCTGTGTGACTCTGGAACAGAAGCAAAAGTTGAAACAAGTTTTCTTGGATTTCCAAGATCTCTTTGCGGTAGACTCATATGACTGTGGTCGCACCGACACCCACACCACAACAATTCCCACGGACCCTGGAATGACTCCAGTGTTTGTGAAGCAATATCGCTTGCCTCTCGCATCCATGGAGTCCCTTACTGAAATAATTAAGAACCTTGAGTCCCGGGGAATAATCCGTCCAGTCCACAGCACTTTCAATAATCCGGTGCTGGGAATATTGAAGCCAAACGGCCAGTGGAGACTCTGCGCCGACCTTAGGGAGCTCAACAAACGGGTCCATACTTCCCGATGGCCTCTGCCCTACATTGACCAAGGGCTGGCCCAGATTCAGGGGTCACAGGTATTCACAGCAATAGACCTGACCAATGGATACTGGACCGTGCCTGTCAGTAGGGAGGACCAATACAAACTGGCTTTTACCTTTGGGGGCCAGCAGTACACATGGACCCGGACTCCCTTCGGATACCTCAACTCCGGCAATGAATTCAACATTTTCCTACATAAGGCCATGCCCGACCTGGGTGCGAGGGGTAACCTGGCTTATGTAGATGATGTCCTCATCAAAAGTTCATCTGTGGAAGAACACATAGCGGAGATCCGTTATGTTCTGACACAGTTGAGGGCCGCCGGAGCATAACTTTCCTTCCAGAAAGCACAGTGGTGTAGAACCCGTGTTAATTTCTTGGAGCATGAGATTACTCCTCAGGGTCTCTGTCCCCAAGAAAATAAAGTGGAAGCACTCCAGAAACTGAAAAACCCCACAACTCTGCGGGAACTAAGGAGCCTCCTTGGACTGACTAATTACAGCAGAAAGTTCATTGAAGGCTACGCAGAGATCACTAGACCCCTGATTCATCTCTTGAAGGGGGGGTCAAGTGGGAATGGGGTCCAGAACAATCCGAGGCAGTAAAACAACTCAAAAGAAGCCTCTCACAAGCGCCTTGCCTTGCTTACCCTGTCAGAAACAAGGAGTTCTTCCTGGAGACGGGGTTCTCTAATACGTGCTTGACGGCAGTATTATACCAAAAGCATGACAAGGTCAATAAAGTAATCTCCTATGCGAGCAAAACTTTATCCTCTGTGGAGGAAAAATTCAACGATTGTGAGAAGGCACTCCTGGCAACGGTGTGGGCATTGAAGAATTACCGCCCGTTTATCCAGGGGGAACACATCATAGTGGAGACTCCACACCAGCCTCTGCAATATCTCCAAAGTGACAGAATCCGGGCCGGAAATGTGAGTAATTCCCGAATTACTTCCTGGATTGTGTCAATGCAAGGCTTTCCTGTGGAGGTCAGATATGGCAAAACAAGAAGAGTCCCCTCGCGCAAGGTCTGGCTGACTTGTATGATTGTGCCAGAGAAAACTGTCTCGAGGACGAAAGTCTAAAAATCAAGGACAACATGGAGGCATACCTTAATTCCCCACACAAAGTCTTTGAAGAAGACAAGGGTGAGGGAATGCCCACTGTCTATGTGGATGGATGCTCGTACCATATTGACAACAACGAGGAGAAAGAACTGGTGGCCGGCGTAGGGAATGCCTGGGTGAAGGAGTTTCCAGAACCCTCTGCTGGATACAAAATTGGTCCCCGAAGTAGTCAGGTGGCAAAATTGATGGCTGTGCATCAGGCCATCCTCACTGCTGTCCAGCATCAACTCCATGAACTGGTCATAATCACAGATTCCGATTATGTACGGAACGGGTTCGTGGAGCACCTGGTTAATTGGAAAACCAGAGGCATGTTATGTGCTAATAACAAACCCTTGAAACATGGGAAGTTAATCGAAAACATTGATGATCTGGTCACATCGAATGGGATGACCATCTACTGGAAAAAGATCAAGGGTCATTCCAAAGTAGATGGACCAGACAAAACTGGAAATTACTTAGCTGATCAGCTGGCCAAAACCGGGGCCATCCAAGGGGATCTAATAGAAATAGAGTCCCTATTGGGGGAAATCCAGGTCACTGCTATCACTAGGTCCCAGACAAATGCTCACAATGATCTCTCAACTGCACAATGGAGTAAGGAGACCCCTGAGAACTTTCCCCTGACGGATACCGATTACATTGGGAAAGAGGACCTTAGAGTGTTGATGAAATGTCCAAAAATGTTCCGAATCCAAGACGGTTTGCTGGTAAGAAAATCCAAAGCTGGCCACGATCAGTGGGTGGTTCCTACCTCATTCCGAAGCCTGATGTTAAGTCACGCCCATGATGCGGCCACCGCCGGTCATAGGGGGTTTCACACAACACTGGAAATCTTAAGAGAGGTTGCATACTGGCCACACATGGGGCAGGACCTCGGCTAATACTTGAAGGGGTGTCTTGTGTGTGCACAATTTCAGCCATCATCCCTCACACACCGTGCGCCTCTCCAAAAGAGGGGATGACACTGCCATGGTCAGATTTGCAAATCGACTTTGTAGGCCCTGTAATCCGCTCGTCTAGAGGAAACAAGTACATGTTGACCGTTACATGCTTGTTTACCAAGTGGGTGGAATGTCTCCCAGCCCCAAACTGCAAGGCAGAAACAGCAGCTGCCCTGATGTTTAACCACATCTTTTCCCGTTTTGGTCTACCTCAAAGGATTCAGTCAGACAGGGGTAGCCACTTCACCAGTGAAGTAATGACAAAGATGTGGGAGATACTGGGGGTCAAAAGAAAGCTACATATTGCTTACAGGCCAGCTTCTTCTGGAGCAGTGGAGAGATATAACCGAACCATTGTGAGCATCTTTAAAAAGTTTGTGGCAGATTCTGGGCCAAGTTGGGATATCCGATTACCTCTGGTCCTAATGGCCATCAGATCTACCCCTTAATCTGCAACCAAAATGTCACCATTTGAGTTGATGACTGGACGCAAGATGGTGCTTCCCCAGCATTTGCTCTACAGGACTCAAGAGCAGACACTGATAAATGCCTCCACAACTCATGAGTATGTGGAGAATTTAAGGAAACACCTTCAACATGCTTTTGCCTATGCTCAGCGGAATCTAGAAAGATCAGCCGAGAGCATGAAGAACCACTATGATTTAAAAACTACCCGAAAGGAATATAAGGTGGGTGATCGGGTCTATCTATACAATTTCCAAAGGAACCAGGCCAAACAGCGAAAATGTTTGCCTACATGGAAGGGACCGTTTGAAATTATAGACAAAATCTCCCCTGTGGCCTACAAGATCCGCATCCCCAAAGGCGGTTTGGCAGAGGGGGAAGACAAGTGGGTACATATAAATCAGCTAAAGTGTTGCCATCCCAGGCACACTCTGCAACAACTGGAGGAATCCACTGGAATCCCAGAGGGGGCCGCTCCAGAGTAATTCAGTTCCAACCCTAAAATATTCCACATATAGCATATAAAATTCTGTGATCCTTGTATATATATATATATATATATATATATATATGTTCTTGTCTCCTAAGTTAAAAAAGAAAATGTATATGTTCATATCTTCTGATTCATAAAATGTATATGTTCGCCACACCATTAATAGTGGTGGAAAAATGTCTAGGAATGTGTATTGCCGCTTTGCTTTATCATCCTAGGAGAGATGAAACCATGGAGACTGACCAAGGAGGACGACCGGGGACCGGGAGCAGAGACCCGAGGGGCCTGGGGTACCGCCCAATCCTCCCATCAGGACCAGCAAGGACAACTGATTGATCGACTGGAGGGAGGAAAAGATGCTGAACTGTGCCATCCATGGAATTGGAAGAAGAGGAGGCGAACATCCCAGATCTTGCGAGTTCCATCAGCGAAAGGACAGAATGGCCATCGCAAGAGGGGGGGCTTGTGGGATGTTTTTACCCATGCATACAAGCCCTACCATAAAACTGTGCAGTACTGGCATGGAAAACATCATGATGGCCAGAACTCCCCAGAGAGTGCACAGGGAAAACATGAAGAATAGGCTGCCACCCATTTTTGCCTATGTTGTGAGCACAGGAGGGCACTGCCTAAAAACACCATTGGGCTACACACACAGTAGCCTGAAACCATTGGGAATGTCATTGCTGATTGCCAAAAAAGCAACTCAGAACTGTGGGGAATTAATTTTCTTAATCCCAAAAATGGTTGCATTACCAGTACTCACCACTATCAGAAAGCCGGCGTTTTAAAACCACCAGACATTTGTGTAAAACTGAACAAATGAAACAAAACCAGACCAAGGAAAGACTTGCTGAGAGGTGAATACAATGTAAAACTATATCCTGAAATGACTTGAAGGAAGTAATTATTTAATGTATATGTAAAAATTGTAAGTGATTTAAACTGGGAACAAAAAGTGACATTTAGCTGAAACATGGCTTAATGAAACTGAATTCTGCCTGACAACTACCCCCGACAGGAGAAACCTGTTCAGCCACTCTTCCCAGGCCTAGCTGCTTCCACTCTGCCCCTGGCCAAAAGGAGTTAACACCTCTCTGATTAGATTAGGGGTGGAGCAGCTGGGGACTACAGGGAGTTGAACAGAGGCCTGTCCTGGACTCAGGCAAATGTTATATTGGGGGCGTCGTAAAATAGCTTCCTCTTGGGAGAAACTGGGGGGCAGCTGTGCCTCTGTGAACAAGCTGGCTTGAGGGAAGTGGATAAACCAGTTATTCCACCCTGTGATGTGGGAAGCCACACCCCTTTTTGACCAGGGCATAATTTTAAAAAGATAGATAACTCATAGTGCGGACTTGTCAGAATTATATAAGTAATATAATTATTTTTGTGATTTTTCTGTGAACATTTTGAGAGGCGTTAGGACCCTGTGGTGTATTCTGGGGGGTTGCTAGCGGAAAATAGGGTCTCACCCCAAATGTCTGCATGTTAAAAATCTGACACTTCATCAATTAATGTCCATACTCCTTGCGCACATGTGTGTAATTTTGGGTAAATGTCCGATATTGCAAAACCAGTTAAAAAGCGCAAAATGTTGTCATTTTTGAATGCAAGCCCCAAGGAAGATCAGAGGCGGACAAGCATGGACCATAAGGAATATATAATGTGCACATGTAATTTCAACAAATTGTATATCTGGAAAAGATGTATTTGAATCAAATATAGATTTGTGGGCAAACTGACCAGGGGAGGATCCTCTGACCCATAAACAGACCTCATCATGATGACAATCCATTTCCTTCCCCAATCATGGGAGAGGGGAGAATTGGGCCAATGACAAGTAGAGAGGGGCAGGCTTAGCTAGGCCCAGGCACACACCCATTTTCAAAACACATAAAAAGAGACTACTGGGACAGGTAGAGAGATTCAATTCCATTTGCTGTAGAGCATGCTGACCGACGACTTCACATCCAGAGATCCAGACTTCAAATCCATCAATCTCCAAAGATCAGAACTTTACTTCAGAACTTAAAGCAAGGGCCTAAACCCACAAACTGAGAACTCTTCTCAGCAGGCCTCGGCAACCTTAAAATCATTTGCGAACGATTCCACAGCCGGGCGAGCTGTTTGAATTCTTTTGCCAAGAACAATTGCCAGAGACCAGACCAGAGATCCAGAGTGACCCAGACCGCTGTGAGCAGAACCAGAGAGCTGACCCAGATCACTGTGAAGTGCCGAGACCAGAACCGGAGTCCAGTCCAAAACCTGACCAGATCCGTGGCGAGGCCTATTTCAAATTTATATTGTGAGTACCTAGCAGAACTGTGCAGAACCAATCTCTTAGTTAAAATAATCTAATCCAAACTATTTTAACCTAAGTAGAACAGCCTCCTAGAAATCGTGTCATCTGTCATTTGTAAAGCTGCACAGCTGTCACCTGTCAATTCTGAAGCTGCAAGCTGTCACCTGTCATTTTGAGTTTACTTTAAATCCGAAAAACTACCTTTATTTAATCGTCTGTATCTCTGGAACCGTTTGGTCTAGGAATGAAATTTAACTTTCCTCTGAAAGCTTAGAATCTAAGCTTTCCAACAAGCCTAGAACCGACTTATACTTTTGCCGCAATCACGATTCACTCACTCGCGAATTTACCGCGATTTGCGATTTTGGCTCAATTTCTCCACTTGTCAAAATAGCAGCTCCATTCTTTCCTTTGTTAAAATC
Organism: Ambystoma mexicanum; assembly: GCF_040938575.1. NCBI lineage: Eukaryota > Metazoa > Chordata > Amphibia > Caudata > Ambystomatidae > Ambystoma > Ambystoma mexicanum. The sequence continues at coordinate 325,992,955 of NC_090939.1, read as the reverse complement.
CGTTTGCAACTTGGTAATAACTCATAGAGCATTGCTAAAGTGAGCCTGAACTAATACCAACAAGCATCTCCCACTCACCCTGAATCTCTAGAGGGAATTAAAATCATTGGCACATTTTCCCATCCATTGCCATCACATTTAAAAGCATTTTGGGCCTGTGTTTTAAACTCCTACCTATTTCCTCTAAGCTTGCTGGGGGGGAACTGAATTTCGTATTGTATTTGATTGCATTCCTGAGAACTGTGTGCTCCTCTTTCCATCTCCTTCCATTTCTTACATTGCAAAGGGGAGGGGGGTGAATTGCCAGAGAAAAAGTGATGATCTTATCTTTTGCTAAAATCATATCAAGTATTTCTGTACTGCATTTTATTCCTCATTGCTTTTCCCTTGAAACCATAAAAGTATTTTTGCTACTTTATCCATCCTATACTAACTCCTCATTGATTGTAAAGAAGTGTGCTAGTGCCAGATTACCCACTGTTGATCAACATCATATGTCTAAGTGTACTATCAAATATTAATTTATTATGAAAGTGTGACATATATATATATTGTTGAATATTTCAAATAAACCTTTTAATTTGCAAAACAAACCTACTTCTTGGCTCAGTGGGGTCAGGGGGATTCTAAGAGGGGGGTGTTATACAAGGGTTGTCATCCAGAGTACTGAACTGATTATAAAAATACATCAATAAGGGTTTTCCTCAGCATCCCAGACTAGGCATTGACTTAGCTGTAGTGTTGATTGAATATCGCTTACACTCTATTGGGTTGACACTCTTGAGGGCAAGGTGTATTGCTGATAGAGATTTTAGTGCTGCAAGTTTTTTGGGAAGAGAGTTCTGGAGTTTGGATGAGAGGAAGCAGGATGCAGATCCTCGCTGCCATTTCAGAATGAAGCTAGGCACCATCACTAAAGCATTGTTGCTGGATCAAAGTGTTGTTGAGGGTTGGTAGTGGGTGAATATTCTTGTGATGGGTTCTGCCCTGTGCCATATGGATGCATAGTATTATGTTGAGGCGTCATATATAAATAGATTTTTTAGTTTTATAACCTTTTTCATAATGCTGCCACACCCAGGCACATTGCGAAATTGAAACATGAAAAGAAGAGAAAGATAGCAGCGATGGGGACAAAGGATGCTAATATATTTTGAAAAACCATGTGAAACGTCAAACTACATACACATGTCATTTGAACTGTATGTAAGACCAATGTCTATATATTTTATTTCTTTTTTATTTAATGAATGTTTTAGTTTTGCAACAAACTTTTTCACTCAGTAACAATTCTCTTTGTAGTTAACAATAAATTACAAACTAATAGAATATCCAATTCATTGGTTCATTGCTTGTTGATCAAATCTATAAAATTCTTTGCACTTGTTATGTTCATGATAAAAGCTTTTTTTGGTTTTCTATGTTGATCGATTCCCAAAATTGTATAATCGTGATAATCAATTTCTTGTCATTTCCAATCAAGATGGAAGTCCATCGTTGGGCTGGTTCTACTGGAGTCATTTGTTGCAGCCACATATCTCTGAAAATGTGTCTTTTGTTCTGTAATGCAGTACAGACCATGATAATGTGATACAAGGTTTCGTCTTGGCAGAATTGGCAAAAGGAGAGTTCTTCATTAATTTGTTTTATCATTGCTAATCATTGTCTCTAATCCTACGGTCCGGAAACTGCTGCAAATATTGAGGCGTCTGATGCAGTGATCGTACATCAATGTTATGCGTTAATGGCAATTTGTAGATGGAGTTTAAATGAGTTGTTCTAATCCAGTCATTTCTTTGGAGATTTATTTTTGCTTTTTGGGGACGATTTACTAATGTCTATATGCCCAATCTGTTGAGAAAATTATCATTAAAAATGCAGTGTTTGGCCCCATTTCTTTTCTAGTTTCCTGAATGAGCAGTTGGTTGTCAGTGAAGCAGGAACATTTCTAGGGGTGAGTTTTCTCACCATTCTCCTAGATACAGCCTAGTCCTCGGTGAGTAAGGTCAACAACAGGGAAAGATTGGAGGCGTGAAATGTAAAATGCTCCTAAATAATTGATTTGCTTTTTTATAAACCTTTCGTCTACAGAAAAGAACGTAATCAACAGACAAGTTTTCCCTAGCTCATAGTTGGAATCATGTCTAAAAAAAAGACGAAAACATCCATAAAAGGAAAAATTCATGATTGCTTCTGGATGGTGTCAAAAACTTCTGTCAAAAATTTCACTGAGCAAAATATTGCTGAGTTGTCTCCTCCATGAAGAAGGAAACACCAGAAAACTCTCATCATCTTTCAGTTTTCCCAGCTGCTGAGTTCTTAAATCAGTCAGGCCTGTGCAAAAGAGGATGATGTGCTTTAGTGTTTCGATCTTCCTCCTTTCGTCGCAGAACCGGCATTCCATGTTTATAGATAGCTTGTACACAAACATAATCTGTTTGGTGGGATAAAGGTTCAATCTAAAGCGCATGAATTGGGACTGGTACCGCCAGTTGGGAAATGTTATCAGGTATTTTGGTAAGGTGCCCAGTTTCTTGCTTTTCAGTTTCAACGCAGTGGGCAGCTTATAGTCATTCTTGTCTGCTTGGGTCTTGATGCAATCCATTTGCCACATTTTCTGTTCAACCCTAGTTGGATTGTTGATAAGTTCTTCCTGTGTGGAAGATAGGAAATTCAGATATGCTAAAAATATGGATTGCCATTGGGTCAATAGAGAGTTATTTGACAATTTTAGTGCTCCATACAGTATCCGAAAGGGGTTGGCAGGTTTGCGTAGCATGCATTTTCGATACAGTGCCAAGGTTTTCCACAAAGTTCGAGCCTGAAGGGAAACCAGACCCAACTCAAACCTGATAATCGCGGTAGAGGTGAGGTTAGGTAGTCTTAACAGGTTCCTCTAATGTCAACCATAGCTCCCAGGGGGTATAAAGAAACCCCTCTGCTCTGAATATCAACGTGGGGGTCACCTTTTGGTTGTAAAAAGCAATTATCTGCAATAAGGAATATTTTCCAAACCTTTTCTGGATCAGTCTGGCTTGCTAACTAGAGGCGTAGAGAGGGTAGGGCTCGAAGGGCCAGGCCCATCCAAAATCTGTAAATGCCCGCTCAGCAGCGCTGTGTGGGCATTTACAGATATTTTTGTCAGTGCAGTGGGCCCAACTACATCAGCTTCAGGCCCCATTTGCTAGACAATCCTGGCTACGCCTCTGTTGCTAACTAGGATTCTCACTTTTGTATTCAATGAAACTGTGTACTGTGAAATGCATCATGAGTATCAGAAAAATGTAAGCAGATTCATAAATGCACTTTAGTTTTCATAAACTCTGGACATGAACCTGCTGCAGATAGTATGAAGGTGGGATGATGACAATGTCCACATCATGTTACTAATGAAATGACAGAATTCAGTGGATTCCCGCCCCGTTACGAGGTTCCCTTGCTGGACCCGCTCTGAACGTCTGGTCAGACCAGACGTCCTTTGCGGGTCCCGCAAGGGGACCAGGGAGCTAAAAACGGGCCCGTTATTAACGTGCCCGTTATTAGCTCCATTCCCATTGAGCCCTATGGGGGCTCAAATGGGAATCGGGATGGGTTTTTTGAATGAGGAATTACCGGGTCCTCCAAGGTTGGAATGGCCCGGTAATTCCTCATTCAAGGAACCCGGACCCGAGTTATAGCTGCCTCCAAACTCGTAATGAGGCCCTTTATCCTGTTATTTGAGAAAGTGCTTCTCCAGATGTGAACGGCTGGCAGAGCCTATCAGGTTGCAGTTCCCCCCAGAGTCCGTTCGTGTGACTGTAGGCAACCATTCTTGCTCTCCCGTGTGTAGATAGCATTTCTGGAACAGTCGTTTGGAAAGGTTAGAGAGGTCACCCGAAGAGGTCAACAAATCAATGAAGGATGGGATCAATGCTGATTGCACACGATCTGTGATTGCTGCGCAGGGATCACGTGCCGTCTTGTGCAGCTGGTGCTGCACCTTATAAGTGCATTACTTCACAAAAGCAGCGAGGAACCCTTTAGTGGCCGTGCGCGTGACATGTCTGCTATTATGGTAGACAAACGTCTTAACACAAACAATCCAAAATATGGAATATGTTTAGAATGCATACGCGCCCAATTAAATACATAATTGTTTATGTCATTTGTCATAATGCATCCCTCCTACTAGGGACAACCATAAAGTGTGCTTTAAATAAGAGACCAGTCAGTAAAACTTGTAGGAAATGATGGACTCTGAAGCACACCTTATTTTAGTTCAAATTCAATATTCTCTGCTTTCATGGTTACATATGCACGTCGTATTTACTTTTCGCATGCTCCATGCAGTCAAACGGTTTTACAATGTATGACTCAGTTCAAAGGGCTCCAAGTCGGTGAAAAAGTACAGTAGTGGGTGTGGAGTGGGCGAGAGGCGCTGGGTGGGAAAGCTAAAGAGACCAAAAACAGAAAAGGCAACTCTTTACTAGGGATTTTTCTGTTTTCCTGTATTTTTTCTAAGGCCCGAGGTTCCGAGAAAAAAAAGAGGGCAGGGGAATTACTGAAAGTCTAGCAGTCTTTTTGGTATATGAGTCACCTCCATCTGACTTATAAAAGGGTCGTCGGTTATTTGCAGCGAGCTTTTCTGTGACTAGCTTCGGCTGCTGCTATCTGGAAAGGCGCAGGAGAAGGACAGACGCCAAGAATCACACAGCGCAAGAATTTCCCCTAGCCAGGCAGACAGGGCCCCCCGCCTGACCCGAACCCCTTTCGGCCCCATTGCTTGGATCTGAGCCTGCTGTGCGACTGCCTGCATGTGAGAGAGAGAGAGAGCCCCAGCGGGGAAGCTGCTCAAATCGCCCTTTGCCGTCTCGCCCCTTTCAGTGACATCAGGTAGGTGGCGAGCGAGTGTGCTGTTGTTGTTATACTCTGAAGGAGCAATTCACGTGTTGTGACTGCCGCAGGGCGATGAACGGGCACCCAGAGGGAGGGGGAGAGGCGCACACATTGCAGCTCGCCCTGCTACTTCCGGACCACGGAAGCCGCGGCAGCTCTGCTCGGGGGGGGGGGGGAGGGCGGGGGGCGGCACTAACTGTCTGAGATGTATTTCGCTGGAACAGGGGACGCCAATGCAGGACGGAAATGCTTCTTTCTGCAGTACAATAACGGGACCTGTATGGGGGGGCGGGGCAAGTCAACGATTGGGATGAGGCTGACGTTAACATTAAGGACCGTGTAACTGAGATTATTATTATTGATCATGTATTTTTTGTAGAACGAATTTAGCTCGTGAGCAACTGAGCGGTGTACGGGTCATAGAGCCAAACATTGGTGGCAAGAATGCATTACTAATAATCTTCACAGTATATTTTAGTGATATACAGGTCAGACAGAAAAGTACTGGTCATATGGCAAAACGTTGGTGATGAGAAATTAGCAAGTAAGCAGGTAAAACTTAGTAATACTTATCACAGTATATTTTACACGAGTATACAGGTCATAAAGCAACACATTGGTAGTGAGAATTGACCAAGTCATCAAGTAAACATTAGTAATAATTGTCACAGGACACAGTGCTCCAGATACGATTTGATAGTGAGTGTATTTTACTCCTTATTTTTTAAAGATGGGAGTAAAATGATTTTTTAGGAAGTACAAAAAGTAATTGACATTCCCAATGGGAGTATTCAATAAGCGAGTAAAAATATGTTTTAACTGTAAAGAGGCTATGTTTTTCGTAATAAACACTTCTTTGCAACTAGTTATTTACGCACATTAAAAGATCCATTTAACCACTTTTGATCAGTAATAACAGTAGTTTCATCCCCTGGTACTATGTGTACTATTGGTCCAAACACATCCAGGAGCCAGGGGATGGGTCCTTATGTGTCTATTTCATATTATTGTTGGGAGTATTGTTGCTCTCTATTTTAATTTTTTGTGGGTATGTGCCTCGTTTTAGGGAGTAAAAGTGGTTGATACACCCATTATCTGTAGAGCTGACAGTACAATATATATATATATATATATATATATATATATATATATATATATAGGGATGGGGATGTACCCAAGATAGGCAAAAACTTAAGTTACACCTTGGTGTTATTGGAAGAGCCTGGTCTTCAGTTACCTAAACTAAAGGAGACTTGGAGCAGTCCTGATTGTCACTGAGATGGAATTCCAGAGGACTGGGGCATAGCATGAGAAGTGCTATTCCCTAGTTCTGTCCTTGCAAGCCACACTAGTTTTTAATCTGATGAAGGTCTTACTGCAAGGTGATCGTCTGTCGCCTGATGTTTTTAGTTTGGCTGTCAGGTAGGCCAGTGCACTGGCAGTTGTTGCCCTGTAGGTGAGGCACATAGTTTTGAATCAGATCCTAGCGGAACAGGAATTTCTTCAATGAGAAAGTGTGTCATGCTTGGAAAGCATTGGGCAATTCATTGCTGAATTCTAGCAACTTTTCACATTCATGTAACCCATCTGGTCAGAAAGTCCCCCGTATATGATTTCAGATCTCCATGAAATAGGTGGAATACCATAAAATGTAGCTGAAATGGGTAAGGACGTCAACAGCCCCCAGAGGCTTCAAGGAAGCAAACTCGACAGCACCACAGCATAAAGCCGGCGCCTAACAAATCTGCCTTCTTATGGCTATGCCTGTATGGATCCAAGACATTGGCCTCCTACCCTCCTGCACCCAGCCTATCCTTAGTTCTGGAAGCGAGTAGAAAGGAAGAAAATTAATGTTTTGTGTTACTCCACGAATACAGGGCCATTTGGATATGCAGCGTTCTCAAACTTCCCCTGGCAATGCTTGAAAAAGACCATCAAGTACTGATTTGATGAATTCAAAGGGAAAAAAACAGGACTGCATGGCCTCTCACACATGGGAACAGGAAACGTTAGGGCTCTGCGATGTGCAAATCCTGCTACAGCATATGTTTTAATTTTGGAACATCCTTTATTAACTTGAAGAAAGCAATGAATAAGGGCATCTTGTGAACCTTTGCAATGCACCCTTCTGACCTCCAAGCTTTGACATTTGAATTTTGAAGGGGCAGTAGTGAACCGGTTCTAAAAATAGGACTGGTAAAATCTTTGGTCAACAGGACGAGTTTAATCAAGATTGTCTGTTATGTGCTTTTTACATTTTTATTTTTTGGCATGACCTTAAACAGACGAGCCAGTAAAACAGCTACATTCTGAAATGTTTGATCTGCTGCCTTTTTGGTGTGCATGTGGCATCTGGTTATAGTCCATATTCTTCATATTGCATTCATATTAAGCCCAATGTTAAACAAGTGGTGTTTCCGTGAACGAGCAGAGATAAACTACAAAATACTTTGTAGTGTTCAACATATGAATAGTCATTATTATTTATGGAGCAAATCTATAGTGTATTTTGTTATCAATAGTGAACATGAAGAACTTATTCCCTTCTAGGGCCTGGCAATTTGGAAAGGTAAGGCACAGTAAGATGAAACGAGTTGCCCAGGATCACGCAGTTTACTTAAGTGGTGGAGAGGCCCATTAGGTACTTGGCCACACGCTTTCCAGGTTCTAGTTGTACAGCATGATACAATTATTTGTAAATGTCTTGTTTTCAAGAACTAAAATAGTAATGTGTGGTATAGGGTGGCCTAACCATGTTATATATAATCCGTATAGAAATGTGTTCAGCAAAAAGAGTATGATTGTTACCTTAGTTACTGTTGCTTTAAAGAATGGTGCTTCATTTGTGATTCAGGTTTAAAGTTGCCCTGAAAGAAATCACAGGAACGCTAGCTAGGTAGAGTTGTGTGCAGCATTCTGCATACAGATGTGCACATGGCAGCTGCAATCCCCAAATCATTACACTTTCCAAGAACTTTTCTCAAACAAAGGTACTCAGTTCGTCGATTATATTTATATGTTTTACATTGTTTATTAAGCAGCATCTGTTCTTTAAAATGAAAGCAATGCAGTATTTCACAATCAAGCTATTTACCTTGTCAAGCCCGAGTATGCAAGAACGTCACCTTCAGCATACGCAAGGGCCATGGTATTTATTTCGAGGAAAGAAAAATATGGGGAAACATATGGTAAGAGCAGGCCGGGAGGCGGGCAGACCCTCTTGGACCATTCCTGTCATTTCTCTGGAGCTCATTTCCATTGGGGCCTAACGTTATTGGAAGGCATTAAAGCCTTTCGCAAGGCTTCCTTTTACTAACGCCACGCCCCATTTTCATTCATTTGTATGGTGGTGCGGAGGGGCAGAATACAGCTTGCATTTCTGCCTCCCCCCTTCCTCTCCGCCATACACATGCCCCAGCAAAAGTCATTCAAGAAGAGGCAAAGTCATTCAACAAGACGTTTTGTCATCTAAGTCACAGAGCACAGAATTGGAGGACTTACTTATACCATCTTTGTATGCAGTGCTTTGTGTAACCACTTTGATTAGACAGACGCAAAAAAAATAAGGAATTTGTATAACGCATTTAAAGTGAAATGCACTGAAGCAGTCTATAACAGGTGCTATCATTCCACACCTAGATAGTAGTCATCTCACGAACACTGGAAAGATGAAAGGCTGAGTTCCATGCACCATTTGAACATGTAAAACTGAGATGCATGGGAAGAAGAATAGTTTCACTGTTTGCAGCGAAAAGACAAAGCTGGAGACTTATGAGGTCATTTTAATTGAAATGGAAATTGCATGCAGGGGACCACCATTGCTTACACTTGCACTTTGCTAGTCCCATGCATGTGATTTTCAGCACTCTCCACGCGGAGTGTGCATATACATAAGTAAAACACGGAGAAATCACCTTGCTAGCTCGAATAGTTGTCCCATTCTGGGACCATTCCCGGGTCACTGCAGTGCTTTTTTTCTGCAAATTCCTTAAATACCTAGAGATGTGAAGCCTGTGTTGGCCAGAGGGGTGGTGGGTCATCATTTCTCTGATTTAGCTCCATCTTGGGCTATCTTGTCTCGCCCAACTGTTACTCCAATTGTGGGACTGTCCTTTGCTGGCAGACGACCCCCTTTTGCCCCCAAGCTGTGCGGATCTGGGTTCTAACAACTTCCTGGTGCCTTCTTCATAATTGCCTCCGCTCCTGGCTCGTGGGTCACCCTCCTAGAAAGTCTGATTGTTCTGCTTGTCCTTCCTTTTGGCTCATTGCTGGCAGTGGAGTAAGTTTGTTGAAAATGTTTGGGGGGGACATACCATCTAAAGGAAAGGGGCCCCTGCCAAATAGGGGGAGAGGGGATAAATACCATTGTCCCCCCTAAAATTATACCCATGATCACTGGTCCAGAGTTCAAGTCTTTGGGTATCAGATCCTTTTCCCTGCCCTGTTTGAGGAACACTGTATTTACTTGGTTCTCCTACCATATCCCAGGACTGGCACTGTAAGTACTTGCCCCCACCTTCTGGTATATTGTTCAGATTTCCGTTCAGGAGCCTCCTGGGTCCTGGGGTAGTGTGGTTTTGCAGGCCCCACTCTCCCACAGTTCACCATTATTTCCTATTGGGAACATGTGTACAACTTCTAAACTCCACTAAAGCAACTTTTAAAGGTACCCACCTGAACATTGACATCTGTCCTGGGTCTCCTATGGCCCAAAGGAGTTTGCTACCAATGAGTAGAATTGTAGCTAGTATCCCTGATTTTTTACAGATTTGTAAAACATTGCATTACACTGCTTCCTACTGAAATGTACTTAGACACTTTCTACAAATGTTGGTTATTTTGTGTCTAATTCTTTTCTAACAGTGTAATGACACCATGATGGTCTGATACGCTAAGCCTACCCCTTTCTCTCCTTCTACGTGCCACATGTTGTAAATGATCTAGCTGTGTTTAAACTGTATTTTTTATATATTAGAGGTGTTGAAGGATACAGTGACTGTTCATGTTCAGGCATGTGTGAGTCCTGGTCATGGCTGTGCAAATGCATTGCATTACTGTTTAGGGCTCCCCTTTTATCCCCACCCCTTAGCCTTATAGGTTCTGAGTTTACCACCAGGTATTAGTCATACCCTTATTTTAGGAGTGGGATGGGTCTGCTTTTGGCCTTTTATTGTTTTACACAAACCTTACACATGCTGCCCTATTGTCAATAGCCAATCCTATACGTCTTTGGGACACACTGCACATGACGTATATGCCATACTATTGTCAACCACAGATCTCGTTATCCACTCTCGCACCATCCTCTTCTTCTCAGCATTAAGGCTGGTCATATCTGATGCACAGTCATTGTCACATGAGGTTAAACTACACACGCTGCCACAATCAACTGATGCTTCATTTCCCCCTGCCCATTGGCTCATGGTGCTCCCCTCCAGCTGCTGACTGCCATGCATGCACTCCACATTTTCAACATTCTAACAGCATTCATTTTCAAGAGTCACTCGTCTCGCCCTCGCTGGAAAGAACCCCCGATAATAACTAAGCCCATTGGAGATTTGTCCAGCACTTAGCATTTAGAGCTGAAACAGGGCAAACATTGAGTTTTGAAAATATTGAAAGCATAATGTGAACCGCTCAATCATACAGCTGCATTATGCACCAGACTGCAAAAATGCTATCATTTCAGAGTCTGCAACACAGACCAACACGATACATGCCAACCTATGCAGGGAGTTCAATTGATGGCACCTCTTTAGCTCCTGCTTGTAGCCTAGAAAAGCCTGGTTACATTGACACGAACAGCTACCACAAGCTACTTTTAACTGACCAGGCAAACCTCTACCGAACAACATACCCGTGTGACGTTTACTCTGTGTATTTGAGAATGAGTATCAAGGAGCTGTATGTGGATCCCTGTTCTTGTATTGTATTGTATTTGTCATTTATATAGCGCCCTTCCCCCATTTGGGTGGCCTCAATGCGCTTTGTAGTTGGAACGCCCTTGGGGACCGAAGTCCATGTGTGGTAGATTCTAAGAGTTAACCTTTAAGATGCATGTGTGCCATTTGCCAGTTAGGAGGGCTGGCTCAGCTCCAGTAAGCAGCCTGTAGGTCAGGCATGTGGGCGGGTGCTGATGGTGGTTTAGGATAGTGTGCTAGTGCCGGAGACTCGATGTGTGCCCAGCTAGACCAACATATTTCATAGGTTGTCACTGTATACTAATGGCAGAGAAGTTGAGGTACATCACGGGTTTCAGTGTGGATGGCTATGCGAGCGGCTAGACCGGATTTGCATAGCCATAGCTGCATTCTATAGTGCATGGATGGGTGGCTGTGCCTGGGCCCTGTTTTCACAGACAAGGTGCAAGATATACATACCTTAAACTCGAATGGAGTTCATCTACAATGTTTTTTTTCTAGGTCCAACGCGATTGATTGATCTCACCAGCAGTGATCTCCCTAGATTGAGAGTCTGAGCAGTGGGAGAGGGGCCCGTAGGGACGGTGAGTGATGTACGATAGATAATCTGCGATTCAAGGGGGTGGTGGGGTAGTTTAGCATGGTGTGCCACTGCAAACTCTGCCAGCATCTGTGGAGATTTGAGTGGATGGGTGTGTTGTCGGGTTTGGCCAGTGCTTCGGTGCACATATCAACAGTATAAGTGCAAGAAGGTTTCAAGAGGAGGAATGAAAGAACCAGGTTTTGAGGGCCTTTTTGAATGCCAAGTGATTATCAATGTTGCGGATGTGGAGGGGCAGAGAGTTCCAGATGATCAGAGGTTGGACGGAGAAGGAGGATCCACCCAAGTCTAGTGCTTTTGTAATGTAAGACAACTAGGAGATATGCTGTGCCGGATCTGAGTGTCCTCGAGGGGTGGTTGTGAATGAGTGTGTCTTGGAGGAATTCCGACCCGGTGTTATGGATGGCACGGTGAGTGATGCACATGGCTGTAAAGTTGCATGTCGATCGATAGGGAGCCAGTGGAGGACTCTTAGTGTAGGGCTGATGTGTTCTCTGGGTGGGAGGCTAATGAGTGGGCGGGCCACAGCGTTTTACATTCTTTGCAGTTTCCTTAGCTGGAACGCTGGTGTTCCTAGATAAAGGCAGTTTGCATAGTGTAAGCAGGAAGGGATGATGGCAGAGAAACGGTGTGGATAGGATAAGCAATAAACACAATATGAAAACCAAGACAATACTTCTAGTGAGCAAACCATAATGTAAAATACTTACTAGAATAGCAGTATGCAATTCAAGGTGTGAAAAACCCTATCTGTAGCAAACAATGGTAATGTCAATTACTTCATAGAATACTTAAAATGGCGGGATAAATGAGAAATCTTTGTTATCTGTCCTTATCTTATGTAACATTTGGGCGTCCTTCCGACACCATGTACAGTGACCCAACGTCATCTCAGAAATTGAGTTTATTTCACTGAATGTACCTACATTAAAGAAATAAAATATAATTATTAAAAACCCAATCAAGAGGACAATCATTTTCTCCCACTATTAATCTAGAGCTGTTCTATTGGAGTGAAGGCTGAACGTGCTTAGTTACCAAGTGATCTCTGCATACTGTTACTGTTACTCTTTCACATATTCCTGAAGCAGCCGGATTATAAGCAAATCATTAGTCTCTTCATTCTTAAAGCGCTTGCTGTACAGATGTGTGTAACTTCCAGTTCACAAGCGAACTCCGACTTTCATCTGCCCATGTTCAATACATTCAGTAACACTGGTAAATGTTGAAATTGTTATTTAAAGTGTTTGCAGCAAACAAAATATAAGTAAAATGAGAAGTTAGTATTACTGCATGTGTGACCGCCTGGATTGATACTACATTTAGTACAGGATGTGGTAAAGGCCGGCATCAATGAATTCTAGTCTTCCTTAGGATCATGTTGCTTCCTGTGATGTAACAAGCAAACAAGACAGTGGGTTATCTTAATCATGTGCCCAAGCCTTATCTGCTTTAGGGATGTTCCCCAAACCTGGTTCCTGAAATGCAGTGCCCTCAACAGGAGACACGTACACCTTCTGCCCTAAACTTTAGGTTCCCTGAAGTCTGTACCGCAATATAATGCTATATAAATCCTGAACTGCAGTGCAGACTCAAACTCCCAGAAGACAAGGTCCTATCAAGCCTGTGCCACAGACCATGTCCCTTTCGTAATGTCACTTACCGACCTTCCTCACCCCCTTCATCCCTTTGCCCCTAAGGGGCCAGGCCTGGAGGCTCGGGCCCTACAATGCATGTGCTTCAATTCATCACACTGATTCCAAAGCCTTGAACCTGCCCCCTGGAATATGTGACCCAAACTGGCCCTAAAGAGGGCTTTACAAAGTATGTTCCAGCCTGTGGTTCCCTAACATAGACACCTCGAACAAACCCTGACTAAGGCAAAACCTGACAGTTGTGCTCCCTGAAGCTTGAGTTTCTGAACCATATGTCTCCCATTTATGCATTCAGATGATAATGCCCCATAGGTTGACTACCTGAAGCAAGGGCCACAAATGTGGGCTCCCTCCAGCCCGTGCCCCAGACACGTACAGCCTGAATCTTGAACTCCATATCTGAGTTATGACCCTACTTCGGAGTGGCCGAAAGCTGTGCCATATGCTTAGGAGTGCTATCTCTAGCACTCTAGCACTCTTGTGCCTCTAAATTAGGCTTCATGAATTTTGTGCCCCAAATCGCAGGCCTCCGAAGCCCATAGATCGAACCAGTAAAATAAATATTGAGTTATACTTTGTTTTTGTCCAATATATTTCTATTCAGGCACATTGCTATTTGTTCTTTAAGTCACAATCCTAACATACTCTTCACTTTTTGTCCCACCTCCCCCTTTAGAAGTATTATACCGGTTTATCAGTGTACCTTTTCGTAAATAGCAAGTTCCCCCAGCCCATACCTGAAATGTGTGCACACATATACCTCTAACACAAGCGTGTGTGCAGCATACATCTGATGCCACGCACACAGTCATTAAAATACAGATTCATTAAAAAAACACAATTATTACATGAAAGCCACAGCTCCACACCTCTCTCGAACACACCAATGCACCATGGCAGAAATGTGTGCCTTTCACTTGTCAGTTCATTTGTGTTATTCGCAAAAATAGTGAAGCACCCAAGAAACGAGCAGGCAACGCTCTCGTGCATTTTTCTACTGCAGGTAAACCCCCCCTGGGCTTATGGATCGGCACATGATGCCGCCGCGGCTGACTATACAATTGCGCTGAAATTAATGGTGTGACTTTTTCAATCTGCTTCATGCAATTCTGGTGACATTAATTGTGCAGATTCATGGTCTGCTGTGTGTGTATACTGTGCTGGCCTCTGCCTGCAGCATGAGGCTCGGCCAATCCAAGATGGCCCCTTCCTGTTGTGGCCTAGGATTGGCCCTGACCCACTGCATCTGGGCCAGTGAGAAGGCCGGCAGGCTTGGCCGGCCCTACTCACAAGGCCCACTCCTAGGCCCTGTCTACCCCTGTGCACCATGGTACGCCTCTAGCCACCCCTTCTAGGTCCCTTGAGTGTCCCCATGTCTCCCCTTACCCCCGCCAGTGTCCCCATGTCTCCCCTTACCCGTGCCAGTGTCCCCATGTATCCCCTTACCCCCGCCAGTGTCCCCATGTCTCCCCCTCGCCCCTCGCCAGTGTCCCCATGTCTCCCCTTACCCCCCGCTAGTGTCCCCATGACTCCCCTTACCCCCGCCAGTGTCCCCATGTCTCCCCTTACCCCCATCAGTGTCCCCGTGTCTCTCCTTACCCCTGCCAGTGTCCCCATGTCTCCCCTTACCCCCCCCGCCAGTGTCCCCACGTCTCCCCTACCCCCGCCAGTGTCCCCATGTCTCCCCTGCCCCCCGCCAGTGTCCCCACGTCTCCCTTACCTCCCACCATTATGCCCATGTCTCTCCCTACCCCCGCCAGTGTCTCCCTTACATCCCCCTTTCTCCATCCCACACCCATCTCTTCTTCACCCTCTATTTTCCCTTTACCCCCTGTGTTTTGCTTTCTTTCCCCCTCTCCCCTTCCTGCCTTACACCTCAGCCCCCTCCTCCCGTCCCTCCGTCTGTCTTTTCTGGCACTACCCCAATTGCCATCAGACATAATAAATTGTAGCCGCCTGTCTGAGTAGACGTTGCCCCCTCTCCCTCCCTTCCTCCCTCCCTCCTTTCCACCCCCCTTCTCCTCTAACTTTTTTAGCACTTACTTTTATCATTGGTCCCTCGACCATTGATAACAGCTTGTCTATCCCCCTTTTCCTTTCTGTTTTTCTGCTCCCCTTCCCTCCCCAACACTATCTTGAATTAGTCGTCGACCTTCAACTGATAGTCACTTGTTTTGTTCCTCTCCTCACCTCTCCCCCTCCTCGTTCCCCCTCCTCTTGTCACTCTTGTACTGCAACAATTGTCGTCAGGCATAGTAATGCTACCGCTTGTTTTGTTTTCCCTCCTTCCTTCCTCGCTCGACTCTCCCTTATTGTTACATGCACTTGAACTATCTATTATGATTTGATAGTTATTTTTCACATTCTGTACTGTTTCAAGGACTTGTATGAATGTACTTGTATTCCCCCATGTTCCCTCCCTCCTTGAAGCGCTTTGAAATACTTTGTGTATAGGTGCTATACAAATAAACAATCAAATCAAATCAAAATCAAAGTGCATCACTATCTCTGTGGATGGTCACCGCACTGTGCATGGACCCAACTCTTAGTCCTGTGAAAGCGACTGTATATTGATCAATCAGTTTGCCTGAAAAATAATAATGTGCCCTTTACACTTGTTTTAATAGTCAGGACGCTATGACATATTGATCATGGGGAATGCAGCAATGTTTTCCATTTTTACTAGGAAACATTCAGTGCAAAGTTGGCACACATATGACACACAGAGTGAAGACGGTATAAAGCACAAGCTGGGCTCGTGGGTTATATATAGGCACATAATGCAATCGCTTCATAGAATCCAAGTCAGAGGAAAGGGAGCTTGTGGTTGCAAATAAGTGAGCGCGTTGGCCAATTCCTCTGCACCCACATTTTGGCACTATGCAAATCCCTGAGAATAAACAGGACTCCTAGGACGCTGCAGGAGCCGTGTGTAGGGGGCAGAGCTGCGAATAAGCAGGAGGCTTCTGAGGCTGCAGGTGGGTGGGGGACCAGATGCAAACATGACTAATAATAATTAGCCCATCACTCACCAACTTGTTTGCAGCACACACAGAGCTGAGAACATTCTTTATATAAATATGAGCCAATGGCACAAAAGGGAGTTTGTTTTGGATTTTTTTTTTAACTCCTCACTTTCATGATGCACTACCACAATTTCTGCGCAGACATACTCCGGCAACTTCATCAGTTGGTGTTTGGATAACCTTTACTGGAAGTGTGAGGCGTGGACTTTTCCAGTCATCGCTGCAGGGCATTGAAGGTCTCTTGTGTGTGAGCCAGCACTGCAGGCTTCTGGGTTGCAAGTTAACTAAACTGTGTAGTCTACATGCACCCTCCATGCATGGCCAGTTCCCAGGTAAGGCGGCCTAGGCACCTGCCTAGGGCGTCACCAGAAAGGAGACCCGCAATCAGCCCCAAAATTGCCTCGCAATTGGGTCAAAATGTAACTTCAGCTAGAGTAGCTTAAAGCCCACCAGAAGCCCTGACATCATATCTGCCTGAACTCGGTATTACTGGTAATTCGAGGGACACCGAAAACTGCATCAATATCACCAATCAATCACTTGCAAAATTCTGACTGCAAAACGTATTCGGAAAAATAGTGCATAGTGACGTTGGGAATTTCATGACACTGTTACTCAGCTTGAAAACAAAATCATATAGTTTTCTTTGTGAAAAGAAATATTAGCTCAGTGCTTTGAAGGGCAACGAAAAGCAGCCCTACAATCTCTCCACTGGCTCCCGTTTGCTGCAAGGGTCAAATTAAAATCCCTCTGCTTCATCCATAAGCCGGTCTGGGGCCAGGGACCACACTATCTGCATCCTGCTCTCACCAAATACTATCCTTTCAGATCCTTCCAATCCTCCGGCTCCAACTCTCTGCTTGTCAAGCACTTCTCTAAGCAAAGAGCGGGCGGCCGTTCCCTCTCTTCAGCTGACTCTCTCCTCTGGAACAGCCTCCCACTCTCTCCGCGTCTTGAGCCAGATCTCCTCAGGTTCTGTAAACACCTCAAGACTTTCCTCTGTTCCCCCTCCTTTCCCCAGTCTCTCCCGTGGTAAACCCCACAGTAGCTGTAATTGGTGACCTGGGCCCTTATGTGCCCTTTCTGTGTCCTGGCCTTCTGTCTGATCACCCGCAGCATCTGCCCTCCCCCCGCACTTGCCCTTGGGCACCACTTGGCCTGTGCTTTTTAACAGCCCTGCACTTAGTGGATGGGCTGGTGACCCCTATTCCATCTAGTGGTCACTGCCTGGCTCTTACCTGTTGCCTTCGCAACTGGCTCTTGCACTTACCTGATGCCTTGCAACTATCCACCGTGGCACTTAACCCCTCTTTTGATCATTAGGCACTTGTCCTTTCCCCCCTGTCCCTTCTCTATGCACTTGTACGATCCAAATGTTCACAAGGATTAGTAGAAACGCTTTTCTGTAGTTTGCATGTCCCATTGCCCGTGTTGTTCGCCTGTTCCCTTCCATTTGGCCTGTGAGCGCTTCAAAACACCATTTTTTGGTTGTATAAGCGTCTTACAAATGCCCAACAAATAAATACATAAATGAGGATGTATGTCCAGATCTAAGCCTCAGCAGACATATCGAGTATGAGATGCTAAAAGGCATAGAAGCTGCTAATTCACAGCAAGAGTCGCCTTGCTCTTCACAGTCGTAAATGCCAAGAGACCTGCTGCAGGCCGGCATTAGGAGCTTGAAGTGTGGTAGCCCTTGCCTAGCTGGCTCTCAGTCTTTCTGTCAGCAAAGTTCCATCTTCCAGGGTATTCCTTGGGTTATTCGAGATTCATCCATAAGCGCTCCTCTAAACGCTATCTATGTGATGTGACTGCCTCCTAACCCCACTCACCCGGCCTTCTTCCATACCAACTATTTATGACATAAAACATTCTAAAGCACAGGTGTGGGGCATTTTTTAGGGTGGCAGCAGGAGAATTCCTAATTGTCATCGACTTGTTTCAGGAGAGTGCTGGTCCTGGAAGTAGAAAGTGAGGAAAACATACAACAAAAATCTACCAGCAAAATACTACTGTTTCAAAAAGAGGGGGTTCTGACTTCAAGGATAGAAGAGCTAGGTCATGACCAGCTGTCATCCTCCCTGGACTTTTCCCGACTCCTTTATACAAAATGTTTAAAAAATAAATGACTGGGACAAAGAACTCTTTTTTGCTTGGAAGGTATACAGCCCCAAAGCATGATAGTGGAGCTCATGAGGTCTCTACAAGTGACAGATCTACTCCCCAGTCCCCAGGCTCTGCTGCGCATAGCAGCCCCAAAATGTCATTCATTCAAGTGTTTGCTCCCTCTGACCTTATTTGCAGAGAGTGTGCAATGGCTTTAGCGCCCTTGTAGCTTTCTTTTTAGATATGACACGACTCCAGTAGTTTTGGAGACGTTTCCTGCTTGATTCTATGATCAGCCTGCTAAGTCATGCCACACGCCACCAAGATGCCCTCCTGTTGGAGAATGATCCAATCCGAGGACTGTAACAGGCTGTCACAAGACAACCAAATACGTGTTTATTGTTGTTCGCTTTCTTCTTTAGAACTATTTGAACTATATGATCATTCTCCATCACATACATGCACTTAATGGTGCTACACATATGTTAGATGCATTTTATGGCGCAGACAAGACCTTCATGAAGACCGTGGGATTTTGCATCGGCGTAAGCCGCATGGGCCTCCATTGGTTTTCATTCCACCCAGGCTCCAAACAGTCCAGAAAAGAGAACTGTGAAAATCCCTCTATATTGAGAACCTGCACTGATTTCTAAGAAACAATTCTCTCTACAATAATGTTTCTCACGTCAGAGCTGTTAGATCCTTTGGCCATCATAGTACACAAGCATGCCCACAATGCCTAGCTATTTCTAAATATAACCACAGCCCACCATTATCCATCTCAAAAGCACAATGGAGGCTTTTCGGAGGATATCTCAGGGGCAACACATTTATCTTGGAATCAAGACAATGCATAGCAACACAGGTTCAAATCCCAGTCTCGTGCTTAGATAACGTCTCAGGTACGAAGCGTGTCATAAAAGAACAATTATAATGACCTATTCCGTACCCCAAGCACAAATTAGAGAAGGGAACTTCCATCCTTTCGATGCGCAAATCATTCCACCTCCCTTTATATTCCTTAATTTTCCATGCTACAAGTGAAAAGCATGGTTTAGAAACATTTTACCTAACACCAAAGGTTCGACTCCCAAAAGTTCAACCTCCAATTTCCTGCATATATATATATGTGGGAAATGAAAAAATAAATTTAAAAAAGTCGAACTTTTGGAAAGTCAAACCTTTGGGTTCGGTAAAATCACTTAGATTCGAAAAGCATCACTCCTGAAACCATATCTCAGGCTAAGCCACTCAATCTTCAACAGAATTTCAAACTACGGCCCAAATTTTACATAAAGCACTTATCCAAATTAGTTAATTTAAAATAACACCTGTGTCGACAAATGAAAGAACACTCATCAAATTGTTACAAAGCCCTAATTCTGTCCAGGATCAACCATGCAACAAATAGGAGAAGGCATCTTGGAGAATTCATATATTGTGGGGCCAGGTAATGAAGACAGAAAGACAAATGGGAGCCCAGGGTGGGCGTACCTGTATGCTGTAGTGGCACTCTGAATGAATTCTAACTGCATTGAGTGAATAGGCTATTATTAACTGCAATGCACGTTGGGGTGTGTATTAACGAACCACACCGTGAGCTTTCCTCATCCAAGTGCGAATCCATACACACATGATTAACCATTTACATCATGAACGAATTTCAATGTACAAACATTTTTTTTAACATGTGTACAGAATTTAAATCCATATAAGCGACACAAAATGGAATTACATCAAGAGATGTGTATGTAAATAGAGTGCACAGGTTAATACATTTAATGCCATCCCTCAAATGGCCATGAGGGGAGGTAGACTTAAAAAGCCTGATTCATGGAATTATTTGTGTGAAAAACACAGATTTGCGTGCCTTTCTGCCCGAAAATCCCCATACTTCAAACAGGGATTTTCAGGCAGAAAGGCACGCAAATCTGCGTTTTTCACGCAAATAATTCCATGAATGAGGCAGAAAGGCCCTACATTTAAAAGCATATAAGTGTGGAAAAATGTTAAAACCTTCAACATCCAAAAAGAATATTGAAATGCACATGTTTCTACCCTTGGAGATGATCATGGTGCCGGGGGCTTCATCAGGGCAACAAAAGATTGCATTGATGCAGGATCATGGAAACCAGTTACATTGGTGTGTTAAGTGTCACATGAACAAGGTTTGGGGTTTGGTATTAATCATGGAACAGTGACCTGTTGTTTCAGAGACATTGTAGGGCACAATGGTATGAAGTTCATGTAGGCCGTCAATGGAAGTCCCATCAGATTTATGTCCCTTTGTACTGTAATTGAAGGACGGATGCTAGTCTCCACGGAATGGATGTGTCATGATCCATAGAACAGGTCCCCTTTGGACTTCCTGGTCTCTGTCACAACGGGGCTTGCAATCCTTGGTACTTCCAACATGGCCGTCTAACGTGGTACGCTCTCCACCAGCCACCACGTCAGACGTAGCTCATTCTACAAAGAGACCATGCCCCCGCGGCACAACGCATCTCAACGCTAAACACGGCATTAATAAAAGTGAGCACATCTCCACTACCAGACACCAACACAATTGGCTCTCCACCGATCATAAAATCAAACTAAAGTTGGCCTCCCTAACCCATAAAGCCCTCAACAATGCTGCCCCCAGCTATTTGATGGACAAAGTTAAGAGAAAGTCTTCCATTAGACAAACAAGAACTATCAATTCCAACTGTCTGATAATTCCCAGATTCAAACTCTCCACCATTGGAGGTAACAGTTTCCCTGTGAAAGCCGCCACATTCTGGAATTCTTTGCCACACAACCTGAGAGCCGATCAACCCTACCAGCACTTTAGAAGGAATCTCATCAGTCATTTGAACTCCAACAACCCCCGTACTTAATTGTACATTTTACACCTCTGTATAGATATTTGAGGCCTTTGTTCTCGCCAAAGAGCCCTATACTTATCTGTATATTTCACTCCTTTGTAAAGATATTATATTTTTATGTGTAAAGTTTTGTATATTTCTCATTCCTGTAATCCTTAATTGCATATGTCTATAATTGTATCTTGTATATTTCTGTATATTTCTGTAACATTGCAAGCCTTGCATATCCTTTCTGCCTGCGCCCTGCTGCCCCTGTGTATGGTGCGCCATATAAATAAATAAATAAACAAACAAACAAACAAAGAAACGCTACCGCTTGCAGTGGCTAGACCTGTGCCCTGTAGTTCGCTGTAACTAATCTCTTGTTTCCTGGTTCCCGGACCCTCGATTTCCCCCTCTTTCCTTCCTCCCCCCTTCTCTGTCTTGATTCCCGGATCTCGTGTACCGCCTCTGAGTACACCTCCCTCGTTTCCTGGACTTCTCGGAGACTCCGAGTACCCCTGGACGCTGAATGCTGAACGCACGCCGGAACCAGAAGAGGCTCGCGCGGGCTTGTACAAAACCTGATACGTACGCAAGATCTCCTTCCAAGAATTCCTGCAAGGATCGAACTCAGGTGAGAAAGGGGGAAATCCGTGACAGATTGAGACGCGCCAAATGACCGAAGTTGAATCGGACATGGAGGCGGCCGTTCAGGATCTCATGCGTCGCATGCAAGAATTAACGACCGAGGTGCAGAATCTGAAAGCGGAAAATGCTGCATTAAAACAGTTAGTTTTGTCCCGTGATTCCGCTACAAAGGAAAGCGTTCTACTGGGCGGCATTGTAGATAAATACAATGGGTCTGCAAAAACCCTTTGTGGATTCCTTGACTCCTGTTTAGTCCACTTTACCTTTAAGCTCTAATACTTTTCTACCCCCAGGTCTAAGGTGGGCTTTATATTTTCGCACCTCTCCGGAAATGCACTAAACTGGGCCACACCTTTAGTCAATTCTGGAGATGCCCTCCTGGATGATTACGACGGATTTATAAAGGCCCTTAAGACCATGTTTGACAGCCCAGAACAGGTCTTTAGCGCCCAGCAACATCTACTTGATTTCCAGCAAGGTTCCCAGGACATGCTTACGTATGTAACACGATTTAAACAATTGGCTAAAGAAGCGGATTGGTCCTCAGAAGCATGCTTTACTCTTTTCCGAAGGGGGCTAAATGAAGACATCAAAGATGAACTAGCCAGAGTGGCTCGCCCAAGTTCATTCCAGGCCCTTATGGATCTCTCTATGCAGATAGACTTTCGTATCCAGGAAAGGAAGGCAGAGAAGAAGAAAACCAAGATGTCCTTCCTTAAGTTTTCCATTGAGACCTCCTCGAAGTCTGACCCTACTCCTGCCTCTGTTAACGATCCAGAACCCATGCAATTAGGGGCTTTCTGTGGACCCATATCCCTGCAAGAAAGGATGCGAAGGATTCACACGGGGTTATGTATGTATTGTGCCTCGGATAAACATCTAGTTAGAGAGTGTCCTCTAGCCCCTCCACAGCATTCGGGAAACGCCAGCTCCCGATCCTAGATGGAGCAAGGCTTCGGGAGAGAGATGTTTGCTCCACATCTATTTCATCCTTGTATTCTCCTGGACAGAACAACCTAGTGATTCTACAGGCCTTTCTATCACCATCCAAGAATGAGACCTACCTCATTTTGGCCTTGGTGGATTGTGGGGCCATGGGGATATTCATAGATCAAGATTGGGTCTTTAGCCACCACATTCCATATGAAACTCGAGGCATCGTGCAACCTGTGGAGGCGATCGACGGAAGACCTCTTTCTTCAGGACCCATAACCTTACAGACCAAAGAGATCCAACTCTCGATAAACCATCATCAAGAGGTGATCAAATTTGATATCATAAAATCAGCTCATTACCCAATGGTACTGGGTATGCCCTGGTTACGGAAGCACAACCCATATATCAACTGGGCAGCAGGATCCTTGTTTCTTGGTTCTGAGCATTGCATGTCTCACTGTCTATTCCTGGATTCCTCCTCGACATCTTCCGAAGGCACGCCAACAGACCAGCAAGGCCCATTCATGGTTTCAAATATCATACAGGTTCCTAAGGCCTATCAGGAATACGCTGATGTGTTTTCAACTGCTATAGTCCAGGCCCTACCCCCTCACAGACCTGAAGACTGCGCTATTGATACAGAACCTTCAGCAGTGATTCCCTTTGGAAGGATGTTCATTTTATCAGAACCAGAGAAAAGGGCCCTCCGAGAATACTTGGATACCAACCTTGAAAATGGCACCATAAGACCATCCAAATCTCCAGCTGGAGCTTTGTTGTTTTTTGTTCCCAAGAAAGACACTAAAGAGCTTCGGCCTTGTCTTGATTACCGTGGATTAAATCAATGCACCCTCAAGGACCGCTACCCATTGCCCTTAATCTCAGATATCCTGGAAGCGGTGAGAGGAGCTGTAGTAT
The DNA here is from genome assembly GCF_040938575.1 of Ambystoma mexicanum. Classification (NCBI taxonomy): domain Eukaryota; kingdom Metazoa; phylum Chordata; class Amphibia; order Caudata; family Ambystomatidae; genus Ambystoma; species Ambystoma mexicanum. The sequence goes on along the minus strand of NC_090939.1, from coordinate 325,969,420 downwards.
TCACAAAATTGGATCTCAGGGGTGCCTACCATCTGATCCGTATCAGGGAAGGAGACGAATGGAAAACAGCCTTTAGAACACTCTTTGGTCACTTTGAATACCTGATCATGCCCTTCGGACTCGCTAATGCCCCAGCGGTCTTCCAACGTTTCATAGATCGGGTGTTTTCTGACATGCTGTTCCTCTTCGTCATCGTTTACCTGAACGATATCTTGATTTACTCCTAGGACCATCTAAAGCATGAAGAACATGTTAAGGCAGTCTTACAATGGCTACGTGAACACAAACTCCTAGCTAAACCTAAAAAAAATGCCTTTTTCATGTCTCTACTGTTCACTATCTAGGATTTGTCCTTAGTCCAGAAGGAATTGGAATGTACCACTCAAAGGTAAAAGCCATACTATCTGGGCCTGTTCCCACTACCGTGAAACAGATTCAATCCTTCCTGGGGCTTGCCAACTTTTACCGGAAATTCATACCGTCCTTTTCTGAGATAGTTCAACCGATCATTGCATTGTTGAAGAAAGATACTCCCTTTCTCTGGACATCAGCTCAAGATAAGGCATTCCAACAATTAAAAGCAGAGTTTAGTCAAGCCCCCATCCTAGCTCAACCTGATCTTAATCAACCATTTCTAGTGGAGATGGATGCCACTAACTATGTCATAGGAGCAGTGCTAAAACAGGAATTCGAGGACAAATTAGAACATCCCATTGCTTACCTTTCACGAACCCTGACTCCCAGCGAGACTCATTATTCCGTCTTGGAAAAGGAGCTGTTATCCATCCGTCAAGCCTTCACAGAATGGCGTCATCTACTTCTGGGAGCTAAACATCCTGTTCAGGTCGGTACAGACCATCGAAATCTTCAAGTTCTACAATCTTTGGAATGAAGGAATAGTCGTCAAGCCCGTGGGGCCTTCTTCTTTGCACAGTACCAGTTCCACATTCATCATGTCCCCGGATCACAGAACATAATTGCTGATGCCTTATCCCGACGTCCCGACTACGAAACTCTTGAAGATCGGTCCTTCCCAAAGATCTTTCCCCACACAATCATTGTAGCCCAAGCAATCAGTCTCCTGGAAGACATTCGGATGAAAACCCAGTCCTCTGAGATCTGGAAGGAATTTACAGGGAAGAATCGGTGGAATCTTAGAAAAAGAGACGGGCACCTGTTTAAGGATAATGGCCTGGTCATTCTCACACAGAGACTACAACAACGGATTATTAACCTCTGTCACGATACCCTTCACTCGGACATCGTGGCATCACAAACACCCTCTGTCTCATACAAAGACAATTTTGGTGGCCTAAAATAAAAATTGACATTCAACAGTACATTCAAGCCTGTGCAGTCTGCAATCAAAACAAGCATGATAACAAGAAACCGGCAGGTTTCCTACTTCAACCTATGCTACCATCTAGGCCCTGGGAATTCATCGCTATGGACTTTATTGTGGAATTGCCACCATCCAGAGGTTACACGACTATCATGGTCACCATTCATTTATTCACCCACATGGCTCATTTTACACCATTGCACAAATTGCCATCTTCCTCAGAACTCGCTGGCATCTTCCTGGGTCAAATATTTGACTTCATGGTTTCCCTTCGAAGATCATACCAGACAGGGGATCTCAATATATCTCTCAATTCTGGAAACACTTTTGCCGTATTCTAGGAATCCAACGTGCCCTCTCTTCAGGTTATCATCTACAGACTAATGGAGCTACCGAACGTGTGAACCAGACCCTGGAGCAGTACCTTTGTTGTTTTGCCACCAAGGTACAGGACGACTGGTCACTCTTAATACCTGTGGCTGAATTCGCCTACAACAATTCTGATCACTCGGCAGTCAAGACTAGCCCTTTTTTTTGCAGCCAAGGATTCCACCCTTTGGTTCTACCTTCCATTCTCCCACATCCCACACCAGTACCAACAGTGGACTCCTGGATTGAAACTCTCATCAACGTACACAAGGAAGCCAAAGAACACTTAGAAAAGGCCTGAACTCACATCAAGCGTTATGCAGACTCCAAAAGAAGACCAGGACCTTCTTATGCAGTCGGTGATAAGGTCTGGATGTCCTCGAAACTACTGCCTTGACATTTACGACCAAACAAACTGGCTCCCCGGTACTATGGCCCTTTTTCCATAAAGGAAATCATAAACCCAGTGACATTCCGGCTCAAATTGCCAGACTCCTGGAAGAAGATTCATCCAGTTTTTCACACTTCTTTATTAAAACCTTACGTCCAGTCCTCCCGGAAGTCCTTCAGACCCAAACCCGTGGTTGTGGACGACCAGCTGGAATATGAAGTATCCAGAATATGCGACTCCAGGTATAAACGGGGTCAAATTCAATACCTGGATGAGTGGAAAGGATATCCTCCTAGTGAAAGAACCTGGGAACCATTTTCAAATCTGAATACCCCACAATTGCTCAGAAGATATCATCTCATACACCCGGGAAAACCTGGTGGGACAGGTTTTCGGAGGAGGCATGCTGTCATGATCCATAGAACGTGTCCCTTTTGGACTTCCTGGTCTCTGTCACAACGGGGCTTACACTCCTTGATTCTTCCAACATGGCCGTCTAACATGGTACACTCTCCACCAGCCTCCACGTCAGACGTAGCTCATTCTACAAAGAGACCACGCCCCCATGGCCCCATGCATCTCAACGCTACCGCTTGCAGTGGCTAGACATGTGCTCCGTAGTTTGCTGTAACTAATCTCTTGTTTCCTGGTTCCCGGACCCTTGATTTCCCCCTCTTCCCTTCCTCCCTCCTTCTCTGCCTTGATTCCTGGATCTCGTGTACCGCCTCCGAGTACACCTCCCTCGTTTTCTGGACTTCTCGGAGACTCCGAGTACCCCTGAACGCTGAACGCATGCTGGAACCAGAAGAGGCTCGCGCGGACTTGTACAAAACCCGATCCGTACACAAGAAGGCTCCTTCCAAGAATTCCTGCAAGGATCGAACTCAGGTGAGAAAGGGGGAAATCCGTGACAGGATGAGTGATCTCTTATGTCTACTGAGATTGCTACTAAATGTTCAATTCTATTCAAAAGCAATAAATGAAACATCACTCTAGCAAAATCATCTCTTGTAAACTCAACTTCATCTACGAACATATGCAGTGGCAAGATATTTATTTACTAACATTTTTTCTAACGCATAATGAGTTTCCAGAGTGCGCATATGGCAAACTATCTTCATGTGCATTACCAAAAAAAAAACAAGAGGGATAACATCCTATCTAGGTTATTGTAGAAGCAAAAAAGACCTAAACAGATGCATAATAATCAATGCTTGGAATTGATATTGGCTTAATTTCTCATGAACTCAGTTCTCTTGCAGCCTCAATATAAAGTCTAACTGCGATTGCTCCATTCAGTCCCCATTGAGGAATTGGCTAGAAAGTCTGCAATGAGCCAGGCTGATGGTTCATTGACTTTCAATCGAACATAACTCCTCACAGGATACCATGCTGCTAACTGTATGCGAGGGTCATTTTTCCCACCAGACCTGTAGCTGATTTATGCATGCAGGCATGCATACGATTCTCAACATGGTTCAAAAAGGCCACCACAAATAATACTGGTAGTGTAAGTAGGATGCTAAGAGTGGTTCACCAAGAAAAGGGGAGGGGAGAGGTCAATTGGAGCCAGACAGCGTCAGTCCATATGGACATTTACAATGCATGCCTTCATGAAGAGATCAACTAACAGTGACTACATTGTGAAGTGCATGACGGAGGGAGTCACTGGAACAGACTAAAACCCTCCACACTACTGCTCTTAACCTCGGGGCTTACCACTTCTGAATTTCTCTCAGAATTTCACTCATCCTGACCAATCAGTTCAACAAAGCATTAAGACACGACTCATACTACAGGACACCTCACTCAGAAGACAGCACTTCACATGTTCCACAGGATGCTGATATTTTGGAGTTGATACACAGCAGGTGGGAAATGAGTTGAACACACTAATACACTTATTAAAAGCATTCTCCTGTATTTAATGTTACACATGTTTGAAATCCAGTGTATGTGGGAATATACCTTTGGACCCAATGTACAATCCGAGTGAAAAGATGCCACAAAAAGAGGTCGTATTAGGGGACAGGACATGGAACGAACTAACAAATCAGATTTCTTTTTCTTTTTCAATCTCTATAGACAATACCTAGAGAAGAGTCCAGTGCCTAAACAACTTCCTGCATCGTTGAGTCCAGGTCCTAAAGAACTACCTGTATCGGTGAGTCGTGTCCCAAACAACTATGTGTATCAGTGATCCAGGTCTCAAACAGCTACCTCTATCGGTTAGTCCAGATCCCAAACTACTATGTGTATCAGTGAGTCCAGGTCCCAAACAGCTACCTCTATCGGTGAGTGCAGGTCCCAAACCACTACTTATATCAGTGAGTCCAGATCCCAAACAACTACGTGCATCAGTGAGTCCACGTCCCAAACAGCTACCTCTATCAGTTAGTCCAGGTCCCAAACCACTACTTATATCAGTGAGTCCAGGTCCCAAACAGCTACCTCTATCGGTGAGTCCACATCCCAAACCACTACTTGTGTCGGTGAGTTCGGATCCCAAATAACTATCTGTATTGGTGAGTCCAGGTGCCAAACAACTACCTGTGTAGGTAATTCCCAGCCCCAAACCTGTATCGGTGAGTCCAGATCCCAAACAACTACCTGTATCGTTGAGTCCAGTTTCCAAATGACTACTTCTATCAGCATATGTGAGCTAATCTACACGGAGATGTATTAGGGCAGACACGTTAAGTAGTTGTAATCAGTCTGACAATACTAGTTTACACCCTTGCAAAATTGCTACAAGAAACATTTGGTTATTGTACCACCTAAAAGCAAAGACCCTGGAGCAAAAAACCTAGGGTATTAAAAGTGCTCAAGTTTTTGCTCCTCACTAACAAAGAAAACTTGCTGCTATGTTAATGTTATCGGGCACAGACCTTTCCTTTGTAAAATCAAACCAGGCTGGAGTGTTTGGCTGTTTGAATCATCCCACATTGCTGAGAATGTGCAATCGATGTAATGGAAAAAATATGCATGCTTAGATATACATAGACAATTTTACCTCCCAGGAAATGAACACACGCACGTTTGTGTTCAATAATAAACACGCTCATTAATAAAGCTTGCTCTGCGCTTAACATATTTTCTCACATTCATCTGCACTTCCTCTGTTTCACAGAAACCTGGCTCTATCCTTCCACTACTGCAATTCCTGCTGCGTTTATTTTATATATTTATTTATTTAGTTATTGTTTGCTTGTTAGGCGTTTATTCAGGAAGTAAATACTGTTTCAAAGCGCCCACATGGCAACAAGGAGGGGACAAGGAGATGAGAAACAGTTAAAATACAAAGATAATAAATAAATGCAGTTGGGGGGGCGAACCTACTATGCCTTGTGAGTGTTCAGAACGTTCAAGTACAGAAGGGAGAGGGAATGGAATAGATGCTGGGGTGCTCATGGGTGAGCAACAGGTGAAGTGCAATGTAGGGTAGTGCGAGCCTCCAAGGGTGGAGGGTGAGCAGAAGCAAATGCTGAGGATAGACAGAATCTGGTGCAGTTTGGTGTGGTAGGCCATGGCCCCGAGGATGCATAAGGGCCCTGAACACCAAACAAACAACTGTGAGATTAGCAGAGGAGAGAGGGAGGAAAGGAGGAGGCAAAGAAGAAGGCGTTGAGGATCTTCCGGAATTAAAAAAGTCCTGCTCAAGAGGGAGGGGAAGGCTGTTCCAAAGAAGGGAGCCAGCTGAGGAAAGTGATCAACGTCCTGCCCTCTGTTTAGCAAAACGCTTTACACACAAGGAATTGGTGCCAGAGGAGCACTGTGGTCTAGACGGGGAATATTTAGTAAGAGAGAGTTGCAGATAGAAGATCCCCGGCCCCAGACAGACTTGTGGATGATACAGTGGGATTTGAATTTAATTAGTGAAGCAACCGAGAGCCAGTGAAGACTTTTTACTTTACTTTACTTTATTCAATGTACCCGTAGGCTTAAGGGCGCAAGTAAATCAACAGAGACTAATGAACAGAGCGAAAAACCATGAACCAGGAGCATGGTGAGAAAAGAGACCAGTCGAAGAATAATTAGACAAATAGTAGAGTTTTAGTTTTTTCCTGAATGTCTCAGTGGAATTCAATATTCTGAGATTGAACAGAAGGGTATTCCATGCTCTTGGAGATGCATTCTGAAAAGCTCCCTTCATAGCTTTACTGGTGTTGCATCTAGGGATGACTAACTGATCAGCATTATTAGATCTGAGCCGTCTAGTGTTCGTATTCTCCTTGAGAATATCCTGTAAATAGGAGGGCATTTTACGCAAATGACATTTGTGCTATTAACAGAAGGCGATACAATACTCTCGTTTTTACTGGAAGCCAGTGCAGACTACTTCTAGCCTCCGAAACATGGTCCTTCCATGCAAGACCAGTGACTACTCGAACCGCACTATTTTGTATCACCTCCAATCGGTTGCAGTCCAGCTTTGTAATGCCATATAACAGGCTGCAACAATAGTCAATTTTGGCACCCACTATGGCCCTCTCAATAGTCTCAGCACTAGATTGCGTGACGAATGGGGGGAGACGGACTAAACGTTTAATGTTTAAGTTAGGGCAGGAGAGATACATTTCGTGGGCTTGCAGCCAAGGTTACGTCTCGCTGCCCTATTCTGGATTAGCTGATGGGATCGAAGGTAGATTTAGGAGGAGGCTATTGCAATAGTCAAGCTTAGAGACAACCAGGGCTTGGGTAACATTGAGCCTCTGTGGGAAGGTGAGTAAAGGTAGAATTCCTTTGAGAAGGAAGAACTGGAAGTGGGACTTCTTAGCAATGTCCTGAGTGTGAGGGAGGAAGTAGAGAGAGGAGTCGAAGATGACTCAGAGGTTTCTGGCTTCAGAAGAGAGAGCAGGGGGAGAGCCCATGGAAGAAGGCCAGAGTGAAGGGAAGAAGTCAGGTGCAGGGGTCCCAAGCAGAAGGATCTCCGTTTTGCTGGCATTGAGGCATAGATCATTGGAAGTGCATCAGGCCTCGATGGCAGAAAGGCAGTCAGAGATGATGGAAGGTGCAAGAGGGTCAGCAGGAAGTTTGAAGAAGAGTGGTGTGTTGTCAGCATAACACTGGACGTTGGGGGAGAAGGAGGAGATAAGGAGTACCAGCTGAGTAAGGTAGATGTTAAAGAGCCATGGCGAGAGGACAGAGCCCTCAGGCACACCACAGGTGGAGAAGGAAGTAGGAAAGGAGAAGGTGCCCAGGATGACTTGTCCTCTCCCCACTCTTGCGCCCCCCTGCTCACCTGGCAGTGTTGGAGGCTTTGGTGTCCTGCCCTCTGTCCCTGTAAAGTTGCTTGCTCTATGTTTGCACCTACTTGCATTTCCGTCCTTTGAATACCATTTTGCAATCTTTTCCCCACCATCTCCCCTTTCATTTCTGGTGATCTATCACCCTCCTGGCACTTTCACCACCTTCTGTGATGATATTGATCTACACAACACCTGCCTTTAGCATTTTGACCACCCACTGTTCCCCCTAGTTGACTTTAATCTTCATCTCTCCTCAGCCCATGCCTCTATTCCTTTAATCCCTGTTCTAGAGTCCTATTACTTACCCCAAATCCCCCCTCACATCTCAGGCTCCTATTTGTACCTATTTATCCCAACTATCCCTGTCTCGTCACCAGTCTCTGCTCTACCTCTTCTTTTTTTGGACCACTTTCTCTTATTGTTCTCATTCTCCCTCACTAGCCCCCTCCATTTCTCTCTCTCTCCCTTGGACTTCCTCTCTCATGATCTCAGAACATTGAACAACTCCCTTTTATCTTCTGCCCTTGCCTCTCTTCCCCCTTCCCTTGACCATTGTATAAACCATGTAAACCCCGAATGACTCCTTCCCTCCTCCTGTCGGGTTCTTTTCCAAGCTGAACGATGGTGGCTGAAGTCTAGGTATGCCACTGATCTTGATCTCATGTCTTCTCATCATTAAACCTATGACGCTTTACTACTCTCTGCTAAACAACAGTATTTTAATATTCTTTTTGATTCTCTCACTCATCCACACTGTTTATTCAGCATTCTTGCTCCTTCTTTCTGGATCTTGTTTCACTTTCCTCTCTCTTTGCCTCTGATTTTGATAGCTATTTTTCCATGAAAATCTCTCTTCTTCGATCCATAATCTCATCTTCCACTTCTCCTTCTTCCCCTTCCTCCTTGTCTGCACATCCTCCTCTACATTCTGCTTTGATGACTTCCTTTCATCCACTTTCTAACCCTGACATTTCCACCATTCTTGCTTAGGGTCCTCCCACCACTGCACCTGGCGACCCTTTACCTGCCTCTCTAATCCTGACAGTCTATTTTTACAATATTTTCTATTCTTCTGCCCTCTTTAACTTGTTACTCACTTCTGTTACCTTTCCCCTTTCCCCCTGGGTGCTTTGAAACATACTTTCGTGCTGTATAAGCGCCTTACAAATGCACAATAAAATAAAATAAAAATAAACACGCTTCAATTCTCCATATCCTCAAATAATATACACTTGATCTGTTTACCCATTCAATTTTTGTCCTATTCCCTCTTGCCTTTCTTTTATAAACAATTGGTACGCGTTGTCTACAGCCACATCTCTTCATTTGTTAACCAAGCACTCTCTTCTTCCTCCCTTTCAATCTGGGTTTCATCAGTGCCACTTTGCAGACACCGCCCTCTTGGCTATCTCAGAGTCTCTCCTATCTTTACGCAAAGCTGAAGGTTCCTCTCTTCTTCTACTCCTTGACTTATCAGCCCCATGTGATACTGTTGACCACTTCATTTTGCTCTCTAGTCACTCTCCTCTTGATTTACGGGGTTCTGTTCTTAAGTGGTTTCACTCCTATCTCTCTAACTGCATTTTTTTCTGTCTCCTCAGCTGTCCAGTCCTCCCAGATCCTCACAGTTTTTGGTGTGCCTCAAGGTTCTGTCCTCGGTGCTCGCTTTTTCTCTTTCAAGACCTCTCCTATTTGCTCCATCGCTTCTTCCTTTGGTTTCTCATATCATGTCTACGCAGCCGACTCACAGATTTGTCTATCCTTCTCAGACTCTATCCACTCGTCTCTCTCAACCTGGCTACTTTCCATCCAATCCTGGATGTCTTCTCATTATCTACACCTCAATCCTTCAAAAACTTAAGTTCTTTTCTTTCCTGCATCTACCATTCTCTGTCTTCTTCCGCCTCCTTCTTCACTCTCTATCTCTACCTTGGACCTCAATCTCTGAGTCATTATGACTCTTCTCTATTTTTTCCATCCCACATCTCCTCTATTTCCTATTCTTGCCAATTTAAATTATTTAACATACGCAAAGCCTTCCCGTTCTTAACCTCTCATGCATCCCAACTCCTCATCTCAACCGTAGACTGCTCTCATCTATTTTATTGTTCAAGCTTATTACTTGGTCTCCCGGCTACTCATATTGCCCTACGTCGCACAATCTACCATTCTTCTATCCGCGTCCTCTGTATCCTCTCCCCCTTTGAGTTTATTTCCACTGCTCTCCACTCTCTGCGGTGGTTGACTTTCGGAGTCTGACTTCTGTTCTCCTTTCTTTGCCTATTATTCAAATGTCTCTGCTGTCTCGCACCCCCCTATTTCTCCTCCTTGTTCTCATTTTATGCTCCCACTCGCTCCCTTTGTTCTCAGTCTCTTTTCCTCGTAGTTGTTCCTCATCCACCCTTTGCTTCCTCTCATTTCCGATCCTTCTCGACCCAAAGCACTGGAATGCCCTCCCTCTGTCTATTTGGTTTGTGGTTTCTCTCTTTCTTTAAAACTCGACCGAAAGAGCAGCAGCTCGCCACCTGATTAGTGTATTTAACAGTTCTCTGGTGCGCGGTTCTGACCTTTGAGAAGCGCTTGGGTGATAAGCGCTACATAAAGAAATGCAAACAAAATACAAATACATAGACAAGATTATCTGCCAGGAGATGAACACACGCACGTTTGGTGCTTGGGAAGCAATGTGGTTTCTTTAAATGCCACAGGCATGTGTGTCCGTTCACACTTTACACTAGTCGACTTACACACCTCTTAATGCAAAGTACAGGACCATTACCCATGACTCCATACATTTAGAATGGGCAACAGAAGTATGGCACTGTGAGGGTCCCACGAGGGCATCAGTCTTGGCTACAACATGCCCATTGTAGCTTGCTGAGCTTGCCAGTGCACAGCCCCATGTGTGCACGCGACGCAGACTCGATGATCCCGAGGTACAAAATGGCCCTTTGGATGTGTATGACAAGTGTGAATTCAGACCTGTGTACAGTCAATCTTTGTGGATGCAAATACGTGACGTACGTCAATTACGACATTTTGTAAATTAGCCTATTTGGCTTGAAATAGTAAGAAACCAAACCTTACTTGGCCTGAGAGTATGTGCGGATGCCTATATGATGAGGTTTCTGCATTTGCAGTGTGGCATGTTATACTGCAAATCATTAAGCAAACAAAATCGCAATGTAATATTACAGACTATATTGAAGTTTACAGAACGACAATTTGCATAAAATATACGTGCCTCTCAAGAGTGGGTGGGAGGTTCGAGATAAAGAGGTCCCTTAACCAATACACTGCATTTCCTGCATGTAATACCTGCTGGAGGTGAACATACAGCAATACAGGAAACACGTCATGTGGCACCACTTCCGGTCTGATAACACAGAAAGACTATTTTGAAATTGACGTGTAAAATTCTGAGCCACATTCTCCTGCTCTGGCCGGCTGTTGCCGTTCCTGTACACCCCGAACGCAGGGGTGATTGCTATACTCACATCGTCTGGGTATTACTCGAGAGACTGCTATTTTAGGGTCAAATGAACAACATTTTAGTTTCAACCAGGACGCTCTTCCCTATAGATACCATTGATAGCGGGTGAACTGGGATTTTCACAATGATCCTGCCTCGGAGTATCTCTACTCCGCGGTCTTTTCCCATGCCGCACCTGTCTTCCTTTGCTCTACTCCTCTCCAGTCATGCTCTGCTTTATCCTCTCTCCTCTGGCCGGCCCCTGGTGAGTATCCTGGTATCTTGCATGGCTCTCTGTATCACTACAGAATATTTCAGACCATGACTGAGGGGTTGAAAACCTTGACTTTAGAACAACTAATTTAGATGGATAAATAGATGGGGGGGGTTTGTGGTATTTATTAAAATGGGGGAGGTTGAGAGGGGATAGGGTGGGTCTCCCCCCGCATTTAATTTAGCTAAAACGTGTTGTTTTAAATTCAAGGTTTTCACTCCATTCCCTCTCCGCAGCCCATTGTTCCTGCATGGGATTCTTTCTGGGTTTGTTGTCCTTCTCAGCTGATTCCCTCAACCTCCCTTTTGATTAGTGGGTATCTTGCATTGTGCTGGGTCCTCTTGCAGCCACTTTGGGTTTTGTACACCTATCAACTTTCTAAGGAGAACCTTCCAGATGATTGCATCTCGGACTGATTATTAATATCTGACCCATTGATTTCAAATGGTATTTGGAGTTACCTAGGAGTATCTTTCTTGTTTATTCTGATTGCACACATATATACGTACATAGATATATATATATATATATATATATATATATATATATATATATATATATATATATATATATATATATATGTATTACAGGCCAGTCTATTTTTAAGAAAAATGGGGTCTACATTGAGTTTTTCATAAATTCTCCTGGTGATTGGTTTTACTCACTTAGTATATTTAAATAATTTTTTGAAATAAAAATCCGAACTGCAAGTTTTGGGGAATATTCGTTACACGGTTCAAAAGTTGTTTTTAAAAAAACGCTGTTTTCTGCCTACTCCCATTCATTGTCGTATAGAGAGAAAGGAGCTTCCGTAACACCTGTAGTGCAAAAAATGCTGGAAAGATTTGCATCATATAAAAAACAAGTGGAGCACAAAGCGTTGCAGTTCCTTTCATTTGTTTGGCGTATATTTGTCCAGTAATTTGTTTTTTAAATTGACATTCAACGGGGTGCCCATGACTGCCAAACATGTGTATATTTCTCCCATGCTGCATTGCAGGAGTGAAACTTTTTAGCTTTTGAAAAATGAAAATCATCAATTTTTGTTGTTGCTCGATGGGAGCGATAAACTTGGGCAGCCAAAAAAGAAAAGTGCTCAAAAAGAGATTTGAATTGGGAGAAAGTGGTGGTTTCATTCTAGTGGTGCAGTAGGGAGAGGGGAAGAGGACACCTTGTGTATTGGGAGAGCCCGTTTTGTGTCTGTATATTGTATTTGTATCTGGGAATTTTGTATAGCTCATAAACCCGTAAGGCGCAGATAATAGTTCAGAAAGAAAAAGTAACCGAAATAAGCTGCTATGTTTTAAATAAAAAGATGTGTTTTAAAAAAAATTCTGAACTCTAGCAGGGATTTAGCTTCACTTAGCTCATATGGTAGAGCATTCCATGGTCTAGGTCCTGCATGAGAGAAGAATCTGTCACCCCAAGTAACAGAGTTAGAGTGGGAGACCTTCAAAAGTCTTTGCTTAGAAGAACGCAAGCAGCGTTCAGGTTGATAAACTGAGATTTTTGAAACCAGGTATCTCAGGGCTGTCCCTTGGGTGCACCTTAAAATCAAACAGAGGGTTTTAAACAGCACCCTTTGTTGTACAGGCAGCCAGTGAAGGTCTCTCCGAAATTGCGAGATATATGAGCGTCTTGGCACGGAAAAAACAACCTGTAGGCACTGAATTTGTTTCTTTGGCATACCTATGAGCAATGCATTATAGTAGTTGAGCCTTGAATTTACCAAGGCACCAACCACTGTGGGACGACCTTTAGACAATATCAATGGTAGTAACGGTTTTAGCAATCTGAGTTGGTAGTGTACAGATTTCACTGTATAGCTAATCTGTTGGTTACAGCTAAGATCTGCCTGCCAGGTACAGCCAAGTTTTTTCACATCTAAGGTAAATGAGGTTGGTATCTCAGAAAGCTCAGGACAAGACACCGGTGACAGAGTTGTTGCCTGTAATTTTTTTTCCTTCCAAACGAGGTGATCTGAGTTTTATTTGGATTGAGCTGGAGCTTGTTGTCAACCATCCAGCTCTTAATTTTTCTGGCACAAGCCAACACTCTGTATGGCTTCCATAGGTTCAGTTAGCCATACATAAATCTGTGTGTTGTCGGCGTAAGAATGGTAAAATAATTCAAATTCAGCAAAGATGTCCAGCAAAGGGCAGATTTAAATATTAAAAAGCAGCGGTGATAATGACGAGCCATGGGGGACTCCATATTCGACTGCCAGGAAATCTAAGATCAAAGTCCCCAACTTAACCTGTTGAGAACGATCATTTAAAAAAGAGGTAAACCATTTCAGAGAGGCCTTTGAGGCCTGGGCAGTGGCACAGAGCCTTGAGATAAGTATCATCTTCCTGCTACAGGAATCTGTGGGGAATTCTGCAAGACGCTCCTTGTACAAAATGCTTCACATGAAACTTAAAATTAAAGGAGATACTAGGGAAGGCCCAGGAGAGATTTTATGTACACAGAGTGGGGCAAATAGGCGACCTAGAAAGCAAGGGGGAGGCACATAGAGCATGGCAGTGGGGATGGGGACGACGTTTAAATTGTCAATTGTTTTTCCACTACCAAGGCAAGCAGTGCATTTCTACTGGAATAATTACCGGGAATGATTAGTGCAGTAATAGACGGCTACACATGTATGATCATGGTTTGTTAATGCAGGAATTTCCCAGTGAAAACTACCACAGAAATGATGTTGCAGTGTAGATAGTAGATGTGGCCTTGTGGGATCTGGTTAGTTACTATGAAATTCAACGGATGTGGGAAGTGACCGCAATCTAAGCTCTGTGTCCCCCCTCCACTTAGATGTCCCTCATGATGTTATTTTGTATACCATTGTTGATCCCTGGCTGGCAGCTCATGTATGTGCTCATGGGCTGAACACCGGAAGGGCTCCCAAGTTAAGATTGTCATCACTTCCCACATCCACCAAATTTCATGGTGTTTTGTTGCAATGAATCAGATCATCAAAACTCTGCCTTAACTAAAGTTTTTTCACTGAATATACATATATATGAGTATATATATAAAGTCAAAGAGAGCTCCTACCTTCATTTAAAGTTATGTTAAGATGATGGTTTAATGCAAAAACGTTAATGGTTTCTAGGCTGCATACTCAGAAACCTGACAGAGAAACGGTTGCATCCCTATACATTTGGCTTTCGGTTACGCTGCCTGGAGACCATTGGAGAAGACAGCAGCGACCCCGGAAAAGGAATGAGAGAAGGGAAACAAAAGACTGACCTTGCAGGGCCTTCATGGGTTGCCGCAAAGTTGGTCTTTCGTTTTCGGTGGTCAGACCCCAAATCTAAAAAACCTTGAAATTCAGCAACTGTTGAAAAGTGTGCCACCTTAACTATGAACTTTGAACCCCTGCGTCTCTCCCAGGCAATGAGCACACTGATGACAACACAGACGACTTCACATATTAAATCTGTGTTGACATCCCTATAAACGACAGCACACTGATGACCTCACTTTGTAAATCAACAGAAACTACCCAGCAGGGTAAAAAATATCCCACACTACCTGTAGTCCTTACGGTTTTTATGGACTGAGGCACACCCTTCCCCATTGAAACAAAACATATTGGATGGATTTAAACCAAACCACCAAAAGGCAAATCTGAACTACTTTGTGTCCAACTTGTTTTGCATTTTATGCAAATCCATCCAGAGTATGCACCTTTCCCCTATGCGAAAATGAAAGAGATTGTTCAAATACAACCCATTTTTTTCAATGCTTAAATGCTTAATAACTTTCGAACCCTTTGACTAAATATAGAGGGACAATTGGCAGGCTTTATCTGTAAGACAGATATTTAAAATACTTGTTAGGATGTAGGTATAAATTCTGATTGCATAAGTATTACACTCTTCATGCAAAATTCATTTCACACAGTGCTTTTATCTGTCCAGCTCTACTGCACATAGGAGTGTTGCCTGTTTTCATCACCGGCCTGGGATCAAACATCTGTGAATCATAGTCTTGGATCAGTCAACACATGTTGTTGTGGTCTTGGGCACACACTTCAGTGGGTGTGCCAGTTTTCCCGAATGCTTCTCAGCAAGAGTAAATGCTCTCGTCCACCTTCTCTTCTGGATGCTGTCGCGCTCTGTGCCAAAGTTGTGACTCGCTGCAGTCACATCTGTCGAATAGATGACTTCACGGGTCTGTCTGAATGCGTGCCAGCCACGGGTTCCCCTTTAGATAAAACATGTACATATTTAAAAGATGATTTTTCTATTTTTAATGTGCTTGGTAGTTAATTGCCTTCATAATAATATTAATGCTAACTTGTTTTCTTGTATAGCACTTCCTGCCAGATCCATCCTGCTTCTAAGCACTGTGATAAGTGCTTAGAGAATTGCAGGCTGGCCCATGTGGGACGTCAGCACTTAACTTGTGAGCTATCCACACAGGTCAATTCTTTGGATTCGTCAATGCATTAGTAAAACATTTAGAAATTAAATATATACATCTTTAAGTGGCAGTCTGCACCAGCAGCAAGAGGAGTCTAATGCAAAACTGAATAAACCTCTCTTCCTGAAGGCTGCTCATATGAAAGACTGAGATTGAGAAAACTGCTTACTGAGGCAGATGCCTTCCCAATTGATACTACGAGGTGAGCAGATCTTAAGCAAATAAATGATGAATTTAGTGCAGGTTCGATCTTCTACCATAAACACTACACGAGCTCCTCCATCTCTCATTTGCTGAGCCATCCTCCATGAACTTCGCAAAATTCCTCCTCTTTCTGCTTGAACATTCGCTTTTTGTTCTTTCACGGAGGCATGTCACTTCTCTGCTTAGTCAGTGAAAATTGTGCAATACACTGTTTTCTTACTTGGGTGGCGGCATGGAAAAGCAGTGTGAATTGCATGGGTTTTGAGAACAGAATCCCTCGAGCGGATTAGGTATGTGCATTCCAGTAACAGGACACAACTTCTAAAAATAAATTAATGGCTGTAGCAGAAACTATTACTGTTAAGAATCAGACGTGCCACAGACATTTGAAACTCTGTGTGTACTGTGTGTACTGTACACAATGAGGCCGATTCTCAAAGAAGTTCCTTATTTGCTCTTCCCTTTCCAGGGGCGAGTAAATCAAAGGTACTCCTGCTACATCGTTTCTGCGGCTTAAATAGCCTCTCTTCACCAATAAATCAAAGATTCTACGGGTAACATCTCTGTGGGCCAACCCAATAACATTATCTCTAAATAAACAGCTGACCAACACATGTTCTCTCTAGTTTGTGAAATGCCAAAATGCAAATGCATATCTCTCAGCCTTTTGTGTCGCAAGGCGGGTGAAAACACTTGATGTTCTTTTGGGCGAGTGAGAGCCAGGCTCGGACTGGCCTATGGGGCAATAAGCCCATGGCCGAACCAAAAACCTTTTGGGCCAATGTGGGCCAGTTTGATGAGTTACTTCGCTATATGTATAGTAGTTTTTTTTATCAGTGTTGATGAATAAATGTTCTTTAAAATGCACAATTTGCATCACATTTTATCAAAAAACTCCCCCTTGTGTACTACTCAAAAAGTCTGTCACAAAAGCAATGAATTGCCATGTGCAACTGTGGGCCACCTTTTCACTGGTGCCTGAGACAATTTGATGTCCCAGTCCGACTCTGGATGAGAGCCCATTGAGGTGAATGGGCGTATAGGGAGCTTGGTGGGTGAGTCAGCGGATTGCAAGGCGGGTGACACCCGCCAGAAGCATGTGACGCAAGAGCTAAGCAAGTGCAAAAGGGATTCACCTGGAAACCAGAACTGTTCTTATGGTGTAAGTGATACTGGGAAGATTCCCTTAGGGTTAAGCATGTGCAAATCAGATGTTTGCAGGGAGAAGGTTTGGAAATCAGTGTGTTTGGAAGGTAGCATTATAGTGGGCTTAGCCTGGCAGGGTCACGCCTCTTGCCTCCATCCAAGGCACCTGTGAAATCCTTCTGTGCCCCATTCTACTCCTTAGTGTAGCCGGCAGAGAGCTTTCAAGAGGGTCTTCTCACACACTGCACCCTACATGAGCAGCACATGTGGTGTGCATACCAGGCGGCAGCATAAACTGTCCCAATGTACCCAATATAGGGCTGCTCGATGAGTCCCATTGCGGGTGCAAGCCAGGTGGTTAATGCTCAATTTGCTTCATCAACCTTGCCTTGCGGGAGAAGTGATGTCTGGCAAAGGTTTAGTTGGTCTTGTGTTACTTCCCAGCGCCTTCTAGGGTCACTGTTCACCAGGAGATGGAGCAGAAATCCCAAACCAGAGATGGATGTCTCTCCTCTCCTGGTCTCTCCCTCGCACTGAATCCTCTACATCCTCCTGTAGCCATGCATCCCTCTTTCCACTGTTGCTACATCTATCCTGTGATTGACATGTGCTTCTTTTCTCTTACAATGTACCACAACACCATTGTTACAATGTGCAAACAACTGGCATCACTGATGTGCACAGGCTGTTACCGTGAGAAATCTTGCGCTACTCTCAGTAACTCCAGTGTTCCCAATGTGCACATGCCACAGTGCACAAACGTACACCACAGCTAAATCACTTTTGCCTTGTTCCAGATGTAGACACCACACTATGTGGGTCACCTGATGAATATGTAAAAAGACATGTATATGCAATGCATATGCAATTGTATTTATTTTGTATTTTATTAATTCTTATAAAGCGCTTTTATCCAAAGCACTGAACATACTATAAAAACAACGGTACAAAATCAGTGATATAGGATATTCAAATATCAAGTCAGAAAACAAACAATCATGGGCAGTGAAGTAGGTGATTTTTCAACGAAGCATGAAAAGAATAATATGATCGATCAAAGAGATAGCAGAAGAAGATTCCAATGAAGAGGAGTAAGAAGTTCAAAAGAGCGAAAACGAGATTGGGCACAGGATGGGTGGGGAACAGTCAACTTAAAAAGGAAAGAAGAATGAAGAGAGCGAGAAGGAATATAAAAAGAAAGCAGAACAGCAAGATAGTCTGAAGCAAGCCCATACAGAGATTTACAAACCAAACAGAGAAAATGAAATTTTAGTTGGGACTGAAAAGGCAGCCATCCAAGGGATACAAGTGAGGCTGAAATAGAATCACGATAAGAGAAGAGGCAAAGTACGCGAATAGAAGAATGATAAATAGATCTCAAAGGAGCAAGACGAGAGGAGGGAAGACCAAAGAGTGTAACAGAACAGTAGAAAAGTCGAGAAAAAATAAGGCAAGAGGTAAGCAATTTGGTTGCATGAAAAGTGAGAGAAGAACAAACTGTGTGAATGTTTTGCAAGTGAAAACGACAGGAACGGGAAGTTAAGGAAATGTGATGGGTGAAGGAAAGATTAGAGTCGAGGTAGAGACCAAGGTTACGAGCAGTGGGGGAAATAGAAAGAGTTGATGGTGGAAAAGAAATAGAAGATGGTGGAGAAAATGTAATGGCAGGGAAAAAAAAGACCTCAGTTTTCCCAGCGTTAAGAGTAAGAAAGTGCAAAGCCATCCAAGATTTAATGATTTAATGGCTGACAGACATGAAGTAAGAGTGGAGTGGATTTCAGGTGTGAAAGAAGAGAAGGATAGAAAAAGTTGTGTATCGTTAGCGTAAACGTGTTGAGAGATTCCAAGGGAGGAAATCACAAGAGTAAGAAGAGAAGTGCAGAGTGAGAAAAGAAACGGACCTAAAACTGATCCCTGGGGGATCCATGTTCAAGAGGAAACAGTTAGGAGATCTTTTTGCCCCATGAGACTGAAAAGGTTCTATTAGATAGATAAGAGGAAAACCATGAAAGAACAGATCCCCTAAAACCAAAAGAGGAAAGAGAGTCCAAGAGCAAAGCGTGATCAACAGTGTCAAAAGCGGCAGATAAATCAAGAAGAATAAAAAGGAAGAGTGTTTAGAGTGACGAGCTGACAGAAGAGAATTGAGTACACACATTAAAGCGGTCTCAGTAGAGTGGCGAGGGCGAAATCCAGATTGGAAGCGTGAAAGGAGAGAAAGATCATTAACAAAAGAAGAAATCTGAGAATGGACAAGACGCTCCAGAAGCTTAGATAAGTAGTGTAGAAGAGAAATAGGGTGGAAATTAGAAACAAGAGGATTAGCTGAAGCTTTTTTTAAAATAGGAATAATAATAGCATGTTTGAAAGTTGTGGGAAAAGTAGATGTAGAAAGGCAAAAAGTAGACAAGAATTGAATTGCGCCTGGCTACCACAGCCACCAGAATCTTAAAGGAACTGTATATATTTTGGAGGTGTTGACTTGTGTTTCTCGTAGCTTCATAATTCAGTAAAAACTAACAAAACTAAGAAAAGCGTTTTTACCTACTGCTTTCTCAAGACATGTCAGCAGTCAGAAACTGCAGCGAGGCTTACATTTCCGGGACCAGTAGCAGCACAGACAGCATCATGCTTTCTGGCTGTTACATAGCAGCAGACAGAATGGACATTTCATTGCACTTGGCCTTGTATTCTTCCTGAACAAGGGTGCATAATGGCATGGAATGCACAGTTCATCTCTCCACGGAATGGCTGACAATATGAACTACAATATCATCCAGGAAGCTGGTGAAGCAGCAAAGACATGTTAAGTTGATTAAAAAAAAACAATGTTCACAAACAAATGTGTACATATAGATTCTTTCAGCACTGAAAACGTGTGTATAGTAATTAAATAAACCAATTGAGATGATAAACAGTATTTGAATGATGCAGCCATCTTATATTATACTTTACTTTATGTAATGTGTAACGCGCAACCAAGGACCTGCAGGCAGAAGGGCGCGCAGTTAAAACAAGAAAAAGACGAACATGTTGGACAGACGTTATAGCACCTTCCTAAGAAAAAAACAATAAATGGCTCAGGGGGAAGTAGCAGAAACTGGTAAAGAAGTCTAGGACAATAAGAATGTCTTTAATTTTTTCCCTAAAAACTTCTCTTCATGATTTTTGTACTCATTGGAGAGAAGGGCTAACAATCTGCATACTTAAAAATAGTTATTAGTTTTTTTTCCAATTGGACCATATTTAATGTATTTATTTGATTATGTTGATTGACACATAAATCTTACACAATTTAATGATATACACTTTTTAAAGTAGTCTTCCTCATAACATACCTGTATTTATATTTCTGGAATGCACATTTTTGAAAGTGCTGAAATTAATTCAAATTAATAAAAACCCAATTTGGTATATTCTAGATGTTTGATTGGAGGTGATATTGTCCGCCCCGGTAGATATGCGCAATGTATTCATCATATTTCAATTCATGGTTAGATTACGTGTATTTGTTGGAGGGACCTCATTATCGTATCCTAGTCGCCCAATTGCAAGTTTCATCTCCCTCTCAAACTGACCGAGCATGGAAATCCCAGACGAGAATGACGGCCGTGAGCCACGGGAAAGGGTTAATAGCGAGGAAAGAAAGGGGCCAGAGAGAACCTGGTAAACGAATCCAGCAACCGCAGGAGCTATACAGCTATTCTTTCTCCTAGCACATTACACGTTTTTTTCCATCACTTTAGCACACCTAAAATACATTCAAAACGGTGCTAAGAGTCCTGAAGAAGGGCCTGCCTGTGAAAAACGGCTCTATGTGATTTGATCATCGTAGAGATTTGGTGCAATGCAAAACCATTCTTTTTTTTTCTTTTAATCCATTTGGCTATCAATATATGCAGCCCCCCCCCCCCACCGCCCTTTCCCCCCTCTACCTTAATGATTACCCTTACCAATCCCCACATATATTTTTTCGGGCCAATAAATTAGATGGTTTTGCATTCGACCAAATCTCCTGTGATAGTCAGCACATTTTTTGCACTTTTCTTTATTCACAATAACCATTGTTTCACGGTTCCAAGTGGTCGGCGACAGTCCTTCTCTTTTCATTTGTGTCTCACACCACATGCATCGTGGCCTGGTGCATTTTTCAGAACATAATAATACAAATTGTGTTTTAACACTGACAACTTGTGCGTTGGGACAGTAGGTGCATATCACTGTTCCTGATAATGGCACGACAAAGCCGGTCATTAATCCAGCCATCAATTTGTCCTAACCATTCCCAAGGAACAACGTCAGCGGGAATTCTAATGACATTGATAAAAAACAGAACAAGACATAGAAAACGAGAACATTCAGCACTGACATGGTAGAACATCTCATCTTTTTATGGACACGTGCACAGGCCTTGTGAGTTTTTCCAGCCAAGTTATACCGCTAGTTTACACATCAATCTTCTATTCCCGAGGTGAACGTATAGGAGATTGTCTTTTGCTGCGTTATCTCCTCATATGGTCAATTGTCGTATTAAAGCTACTGCCTAATTTAGAAAATTTGTTAGGTAATTTGTTAATTTAATATGAGAGTTTCCTTCTATGAAGTGTTGACCAGCCAATGATATGATATGATAAGTCATTTATAACGCACTTGTACACAAGCCAAAGCTCTGTTGGACAAGGTTTCACATAGCAGAAGATGCAGAGGGTGTTGGGGGTGTTAGGCAAAGTTTGTATGCAGTACCCTTTGGGACCACTACACACAACTAGGACTACAGGTGTAAGCAAACCAACCTTTGGTATAAGTCTGTACTACACAGCTTTGGTAGCGGAGCTGAGCAGCCAGGCTTATCTCAAGAGGGTAATGTGAGCAGTAATGATGTTACACAGAGGTCTACAATCACAAGTGTTCAAGCAAACTCTTATACTCAAGGTTTCTTTGATAAATACATATTAATTATTATTTATCTGTCAGTTATAAAACATTCAATCGAAGGAGGCAATATAATCACACACAAATATACTTCAATGCTATTTCAGAATACTTTTCAAGAGGAGTAAAAGGCAAAGTTTATTAGAACATGAAAGGTTATAATTATTCTTAGACAGTGCATATACTTTGAGTTAACCAGAAGAGTCCATTCTATTCAATATGCTAGGCCAAAGTTAATTGGCTAAAGTCTTGGATAGGATAAATTGGTACTGGTAAGTAAATGGTAAAATCTCTGCACAAGTTCTCAGCAGTAGTTTGTAAAAAGAAGACTCATCCGTTGGGTCAGAAGCTGATTAGGCCTGCTAGTTTCATTCATAGGTTTCAAGCACTTTCACTGCAAGAGGTAAGTACTCTCAGTCTCGTTTCACAGTACCTTACAATGAAGAAAAAGATGCAGCTGGTGACTTCTGTTCCTTGCAGTTCCTGCAGATCTCGCTGTTCCTGGGCTACAGTCATGGGGACAAGAGGGAAGACGTTGGGGGACTCCTGCACTGCACTGGGACTGGTCAAAAAAGCTGACACTCTGCAAACTTCAATATCGGTGCCTGTGTCCTTCTCCCTGGTTATACGGTTTCCTGCAGCACTCTGAGGAAGATACAACCAGCTCAGAGATAGGTATCCAGGTGGCTTACTGTTGAGTTGATTGGTCCCGCCAACTCAAAGGGAGAAGTCGTCCTTGCAGGGCTTCTCTGTCGATGTGAACTTGGTGATTTGGACCTGCAGCAGGGCTTCACCAGGCAAACCGACGGTCCAGGAGTTGCAGCAGCCGTCCTCTTCAAGCTGTTCTTTGGTTCGTTTGTTCCAGTGGTCGACTCTGCCTTCCAAGCCAAGAGACTCACTTTTTATTCAGTTCTCTCCCATTCATTCCAGCCTAGCTGTCACTCACCCAGCAGGGTGGCTGTCCTTCACTCCTGAAGCCTGCCAAAGGCGAATGAACAAAGAGACCAAACCTGGTTTGGCGTGCAGAGCAAAACTCTAGAAGGAACTTTCCAAGAAGAAATGGTGAAAAAAGAAGACCGGGACCTGTTTTTGCAGAAGGTGCTCAGACGCCATCTTGAAAAACATGGCTCCCGCGATTTAACTCTACCGGTGCTCGCGCTCGGGAAAAATCATGGTCGTTTGTTGTAAAACCACTGTCACCATCCATTTTGAGAGGAAAGGGTAGCATTTGACTGCTACATAAGTATCTAGACACAGGATATAAAGTAACCCCTCCAGCACTCTATTGTAAGATAGGGTGTGCTCGGTCTAGAAATTTAAAAGACTAGTAAAGTCAATTTCACTTTACGTACTCTGGGGGGGGTGACAGTTTACTCATAGGCGCTTCCTCCAGAATATTACACTAGCTTTGTGCAAGCTAGAGTAACCATGGTGACCGTGACCTCATGCATAATTTCTGTATTAAGGCATATTCATAGGCAACCAGTGCTGTATTGCATGGAGTTCTATTGCTCGTCTGCGAGTGGCTGACTCTGTTCCCATTGACTGCCATATTAATCTTCTTACTTGCCGTATCATTTTCTCTGATTAATTTCAATTTGCTTTGTTTACTTCGTTTTGGGTTGCACAGCATTCCTATATTTTTCTGAATGAACGAAGGGTATCTGGGGGAAGGGGGGTGGAGTCAGGGGGACAAGGTGTCACTGTGGCTCAGGTGTAACATCGGAAAAGAAAGGGAGTTAAGTGCATGGAATAGCATTGCTTTTAGGGGATGCTGTCAAAATCAGTATCCATTGCGGCTGGACACAGGGGAATTATAGTATAGTAGGGAAACAGAGCCACAGAGCAAGAAGAGTTTCGGCTCTTGCAACTGGAAGGGAAACAGGTTTACCCAGTACGTCTAGCAATGTGTATCTGCCATTGGTACCCACATATCCCACTCTGAGCAAGTGGGCTCTATGTCTGTGAGAGGTCCTATCAGTGTGATATATGGATATATATTCAACACAACTGTTTGTACTTGGGTAGAACAGAGGCAGGTTTTCTTGTGCCTAGTTGGACAGTCTACCTTTACTGTCCCTCTCCTTATCAAAGTACTTTAAAGCATAGGCATATAATCCTAAAAACTCTTATTGTCTTATGCAAAATGTGTGGGTTAGATGAACATTTCTATCGGGCTTCTCTTTGATAGGGTCTGTGCCCCTTTGCTTGGTTTATGTATTATTGTTGTTTGAAAATGCAATACACACACCAATAAAAAAAGAAATCCTCTGAATAAAAGGAGATCTTGGCCCTATTGAGTGGCGTGCAGCCAATAGAAAAGCTAGATTCGCTTTTATCCATTCTAAGTGGAAGATTGCTCACATTATTGACCATTAGGAGGCAAATGCATTAACATGACAAAAGCCAAAGCAGTCTTGCAGTAGCCATGTAGTAAGCAAATATTTCTAAATGATTTGGCCAATCACCAGAAGCTAGAACAGAATGCCGGCCCGGTTGAAGCCCAGCAATCGTGCCAACTCTTAGAAGCAGCTCCTAGCAGTCAAAAGTGAAGGTTCGGGGGAACCCGACTAGCAAATCTATCCAAAGCCTGTTAATCTTCCCCTTATTACTGGAGCCCGATAGAAGTATAAGCCACATGTGCGATCTGGGACATTCCCATTAATCCTTGATCTGAAATTTGGTTGAGAATCACTGTCTCTTCTAGGGTAAAAAATGACATCTGACATATGTTGGAAATGTCCCAACCACAGCTTTCTGCCCAGCCTCGCTGTGACCTTATTCCAGTCTTCTGATGTCTTTTTCATAGATACGTCACTTCTCCCACACATTACACTCTACAGAAGGTGCTTTCCCTCTTACGACTCTCAATGAGACCACAGAGAGGCGTATTCATTTTTAGGTGTTGCCCCTGCTAGATTGTGAGTCATATCATGCCAAACCTCGTCAGTGGCGTTTGCTAAATTACTGCACGTCAGTTCATTCATAAAGAGAGCTCAAACATGTCTTCTGGAACCCCTAATGCTTGCATTGAAGTTAAACGTCTTGAATGCAGTGTGACATGTTATTTATTTTATTTAGTATTTACTCTGTTCTCTCCTCTGTTCCGCACTTTCCACTTCTCCCCCCTTCCATGCACTTTCCCCCTTTTCCCTTTTCCATGCACTTGTGCTTTCTTAATGTCACTGGGCCTAGTCAGATCACTGTTTTTTTTTGTTCTCCCTTGTTCTCCTCCCTTTTCCCTGGTCGCGCTCTGAAACACTTGTGTACGAGCGCGATATAAATAAAATATCATTTCATTTCATTCATTTCATTTCACTGTAGAATACACTTAGAATGTGGGCAATGGACTACAGCTGCTATTTACAGCGGTCACAGGCCCATTGCTCTTTTTGCAAGCCCTGTTACAACAGCAGGTGACAAAGCCATCTCTTGGCTTCACCCGATGAAGCCGCTCCATTGCTAAAACGCACTCACTCCTGATTGTGGAATTCCCAGAAACGGTTCCATGTCATTTACACACCTGTAATTACTTCAAAGTAAATGACTTTGAAGTAATTACTTCGAATTTTCAATTCAATTATTTTTATTTTATTTTGGGGAGGTCCCCTCATGCTCCCCTTCCCCACTACCCCTCCCCATATCCGTTTTACCCCTTAACCCACAGTCCCTTATATCTTTCGAAGTAAGTAATTAATTGCATTGAAACCGCGAGATACCCCCAGAAACAGAAGCATTTTGATGTAAGAATCTGAACCAAGCAGGTGGGATATGTTTAGAAAGTGAGTTCATTGGCCACTGGGCAGAAGTTTCAGGAAATGTCATCTGCCAACTAATATGCATCCAGGACTGTCTTTAGAAAAGAAAACATAAGTGTGTGGCACCTGTTGATAGACGTGCGACTGGGTTTTGATTGTGCAGCAATAATGCTACATCAAAAGGTTATATGTAAAGTGCTTGGGGGAAAAGCCTTTTGAAATGACAGACTTCTATTATAGCTTTGTCATATGAAAAAGGAGACCGAAGCCCTTCTGAGGACAATATGTTGGACCATGAGTGGAGAGAAACTTACTGATCCTCAAAAAAAAGCATTATCTAAACAAATCGACCTTTGGGACTGGCTAGAAAATTATGCACATCTTGAGAAGCTTCAAAAATACAAATTTATTCATTACATGCTCTATACATTTAAACAAATGCAGCCATATTTATCTCTCTCCCCCTCTAGTAGACTTAGACGATTTCTACTTTTACTGAGGGTTGATAATCTACCGCTGCTGACTAATAAAAGCAAATATAATGGTTTAATCTCTACAGAGAGATACTGCAGACTTTGTAAGAATAAAGGATGTAAAGAAACAGCCTATCATGTTCTCTCCAGATGTGCAAATATGATGGATACTTATTTAGTAAATTTCAGCAACTTTGTACATGACACGGAGTACATAAGGGATCCTGCCTTTTGGCAACGCCTCATGAACACTCAGAGTATGCAGTTGCAGATCGCCACCTTTAGAGTATGGTTAGAAATCGAAAGAACCTTGAAGATCTCTATATGAATTACCTAAACAGCAGGTTGATGATTACGGTAGTGGGTTCATGATCTCTGTCATATGAGTTTTAGTATTCTTAGTATGTGCAATCATTATTAAGTTTGAATGATCCGAAGAATTGTAAGTGTAATAAGTCCAAACTATGTTTGTGTTTAATGGTATTTTAAATATTCTCTCTTTTTTATATTATATTATATTTCTGTTTTTATAATTGATCAGTTGACTAGCTGATTAGAACTAATATGTAATAAGTAATATGATGAACTTATATAATTTATCAGCATGTGTAAAGTTTAAATATAAACTGTAACACATTACTAATAAATAATAATAATAATAATAATAATAATAATAATAATAATTATAGCTTTTAAAAGCTGAATGGTTTTCAGGTGTGTACCTTAGGGGAAGGAGGTTTGAAATATGGAAAAAAGAGTCAAGGGTGAGGGACTTTCCAACTATTGGCACTCAGTCAACTTGCACCTGATGCTGCAAATATCTTCACTGACTGTGTCTTGCCACTCATCTATGTTTCCTGCCTCCTCCTCGCCAACAGGTGCCTTGCTTCATTCATATTATAATTGGAATTGTTCTTTTATAACAGGCTTAATACCAACGAGTGGTTTCTAAGCGCAGGTTCGGGATTCAAACAAATTCATACAAATGCGTTGCCCCAGAGCTATCATTCCACCACTAATATAATACACTGCCATACTAGAAACAAGATGCCTTTACTTACTGTTATTTTCTCTGCATTTTATTGGATCACGTTAGTATGAAAACAAAGTACAACCAGGTGAAGAGTATGAAAATGGGAAAAACTTTTTCCGGGTAAACCATTCTCAGAGGTGTGCGCTAGAAAGCAAGGGCGAGATTATGGACTACTCTAGGCAAATGGTCGACTCACCAAAAAAGGAATAAAGTCAAAACAAGAGATTTGGCAAAATGAGTTCACAGTAACCTGCTCGAATTCTGAATGCTGCATTTGGATGGGTAATGGATGGATGTGGGCTGTAAGGGTTAATGAAACAAAGTGACCCACACAATGGCATCCATTCTTGTACAGAGAATACAACAAATCTAGAAGAGAAGCTCATTGGCCAAGCACATCTCCAAAGCTTGAGGAGAAGCTCATTGGCCAAACACATCTCCAAAGCTAGAGGAGAAGCTCATTGGCCAAACACATCTCCAAAGCTAGATAGAAGAGAAGCTCATTGGCTGCCCATCCAGGAGCAGATCACCTTTAAAAGATGTTCCATTGCCCACAAGTGCATCTCCAATACAGTGCCCCTTACCACACACAAAGAATCACCAAAGCACATTCATCAAGGCCCACCAGGATCGCATACACGGACAGACTTCTTGTGCCCAAAGTGAGGAGATGTAAAGCTGAAGACTCCAGCTTCCCATATTGTGCCGCCAAACTGTGGAATGACCCCTTCCCCTCAAACCCCCCACCCCCGTTAGATCCTTCGTAAAGCTCTCAGAATTCAGTTCTTCTCCTAACCCGCTCCCTCCACCCTCCTTGCCCATCATGTCAGCAACATCACCATACTATACCTCCATACAGTATGTACAATATGACCAATATTTATGAGAACGCCATGTCTCAATATAACTGTAATATTACCTTTGCTCATTTTAGCTATGCAACAAATACTTCACTTTATGACTAAGCTTGCCTGCTTGACTTGTACCTGCAACAGCGCCTCAATGCCTCCGGGTTGTATGTGCACTTTACAAATTAAATACATAAAATAAATAAATAAACTGGATGCTACGGCCCCATTATGGTGCCTTGATGTTGGGTTTAACAAGGATTTTCAATTAAACATTAAAATGTTGTCTGTTTCCAAAGATTTCAAATTCCTCTCAGTGATCTGGGTTCATAATTCTGACACACAGATCTTTAAGTGTAAGCAAAATTTTGAAAGTTTCTAATTTTGCATTATGCCAAAATTAGCTTTTGCACAACAATGTTTAGCAAACAAAAAGAGATATCAAAGCATGAGTGTGAATGTTGTGCTCGCAATGCTCTCCAATTCAACACATTATGGGCTGTGTCCTTAGGCCTGCCAAAACAACCTCTTGATTCCGCTCCTGGTGGATAGTGCCAAGCATGGGCCACAAGATCAGAGGTGCAGACCCATCCCACCTTTGCATAGGTTTCTTTTTACATATTTAGAGCCCTGTTTGGATCACCAGCTTCTTTTCATGATTTGATACCGAAATCATCAGCCACAGCCAATTGTAGATGTAAGCGACATGTTTGGAAAAATAATACACTATCAGTTGTTATTTAGCTTTTAATGTCAGATTCCTCAAATCTTAAGTACATTAATAATAGCTCTCACTTTTATCCAATGTAATGGTACTCACTGTATTAACCTCAGAAGTACTGTATGAAGTGCTCCGATGCTCTACCGGGATACAAACTTGCAAAGTGCAGCCTGGCCTATGTCAGAGGTGTGGGTTTAACCCACGAGCTAGAAAAAGCGCATTGAACCTGTAGAAAAAGAACTAACACTGTGGTGATATGCCTAAGTCAAACCATAATACATCATACATTGGGATCAGATAACGTGCTTAAAGTAGAGAGCTCTCTCATGACTTGAATGCCAACCTTACTGTGTTCTGTAAACCCTGATACCTTCTAATCTGTGGGAAAATGCCTGTCATTCCTCTCAAAACAGTATTTTCATACTATCTCAGTTGCCAACCCAAAGACTCATTAAGAGTACTGTGGTGCACCAAAAAGTAATGACAAAGTTGGAGCAATTCTGTTACTGCCACTTTACCGCTGCATTACCACACCGCTGTACTACAGGTTTTGGCAGTAATGTGGGTGATTGACCTAAAGCAAAAATCTGGAGGTAAATTCTCCACCTTACCGCCAATAATCATGACATTACCACACAGAACATGGTAAATCAGGCAAAATTATCTATGACGTTCTATGGACTTAAAGACTGGGGACTAAGGCCACCTTGCCACCACTGGTAATCCTGAGGAAAGTTCACAGGTCAGAGTACCGGTGACTGTAATCAATATTGCCAGTAAATTGGCAGATTTACCACCAAACTCATAAGGCCCTATATCTTATCAGAAAATGGAGACGTTGAAACTAATAGGGTTAGCTACGTCCCATTCTTAGGTCTGAGGCTTGTTTGTCTTAGCTAGATAATTAAGGGGGCTTTCATCCCCAACACCTGTATTTTTGAAATTCATCTGTTTCTTGAATTATTTCAGCATGGTAAATGAAAAAATGTGTTAAATGTAAATGTGTTAGTTTTGCATGTCCGTCACTAACACAAAATGGGAAACAAATGAGGTACTTACAATGGAACGGCATGCTGGGGCTTCTAAACGTATGTTATTATTCAGCACACATCTCTCTCTCTCTTCCCTTCTCTACGCTTAGGTGCAGTAGCAAACGGGAGGAAACCCCACCTGCGGCGAGCTGTCCCTGACTCACACAGGATCACAGGGTCTCCGTGGGCCGTACGGCGTTAATGCTAATCGTGATAGGGGTTTTTAGCACTGGTTGACTCCTACATGTTAGCATTAAGCGGTACTGATGCCCTTTACCAGCATTCACATGGAACAGACGTCTGCCGAGTGGGAGGCCCACGCACAACGTCGACGTGAGTCACGCCGCCGGGAAGTCTTTCATCCACATGTGATGGGCCTATCATTGGACACACGCGCTCTCATTTCCTGGGCCGAATGAAATCTCTCTTTGCCTGCCAACATTTAAAAGCCTCTTTCGAGTGGAAGGTGGTGTAGATTTCATCAGAATGCCGTCTGCGGGCTGCAGCCTTGACCTTGTGCTAATTCTTAGACCGGAATTTTGCAACTGATTGTGACATGACAGAATGTTAAAAACGGCTGAATGTTTTAACAATGAAAAACATCTTTACCGAGCTTGTTTGAAAGACGTACCCCCAGTAATCACCGGATTGGATACAAGAAAAGGGTTATGCAAATTATACATTTACATTCAGAGGCATGTGATGATGGTGTAATTGCATTGACTGGAACATCAGTCACAGCTCCACGTTGTTAGTCTGTGTGATCTTGTAAGTCTCCTCACCGTTGACTGCTTTTGCAGTAGTTTTTCTTTCCTGTGTCTTTTCTTTCTAGTGGTTTGGTACTGATGTGCACACACTGCAACATCAAACCCTTCACCCCTGCATGATCTCTCTACAGTGCTCCAAGCCCTTGTGATCTCAAGCATCAGCAGTGGAAATGCCCCCCCTTACTGGGCTACCAGTCACGCACCTGGAGCCCTTCAAAGCATCCCACCACGTCACTGCCCGCCTCATTACAGGCACCTGCTACTTGGACAATATCTTACACTGTACAAGCGTCGCTGGCTACCCCGCCCCGCACGTATCATATTCAAAACTACATGTATCACCTACAAAGCTGTCTTGAACAGGCCACCAATAACCTTGATGGCTAATGTAACACCTCTGAAGCTCTCCCAGCTCACATAGCAAAACCTTTAAAAGGGCGGAGACTAAGTGAGTCCAGAGAAAACTTGTAAACATTCCGTCTGCTACTCCCAGACCACCTGGTATTCAATCCAGGACAGGCTCAAAATGCCCCACCATCCCCTAGTTTTGCAAAACACTAAAAATGTGTCTCTTTCAGCAATACCTGCCAAATGAATTCAAATCCTGCCCTTCCTCCAACAACAGTACTGCGCTACTCTATGAATAGCATGCCCATGCCACCCTCCCATTGTATAGGTCTCTGCTGCTTTTGAGGTAGCTTGGCGATATAAGCAATACAGTAAAACAATATAAATGTGCCTCATAATGCCAATATTAGTTTCTAAGAATTAATCAAACAATTTTGAATGCATTCTTTTAGGTGAGGCAGGCAAGGGGCTGTCCAGATTGTCTTTATGTGGGAAGAAGAGACTTACGCTCAGGAATCCTGAGCCATCTCAAGGATTTCGGTGGCCCTGGGTGACGACCAATTGGGGACCCCAATCCAGAACAGAGATACCCGTAAATGACAGTAGACCTCCAATATTAGGTGCCCTAATTTCAGTCCTATATTGTTTGTGACGTGTCTGCCTTGTAGCCGTGATGTGGGCCACATGATTAAGTCCTGCTTTAAAAGTCACCTTAAGAAAGAGTCTGCCTCAGGGCAGGAGCAACTTCTGAAATCAGTGTGTTGCGCAGGGGAGTTGCTAGGTCTGGAAAAGACCCGGGGCTATGCTGATGTCGGTACTGTTGGGACTGGGGGCTAGCTAGTCTTTTGGCTGTAGCTCCGGAGATTCTATCCGGGGCTACACCAAAAGATCAGTGGCTATAGCCCTCTTAGCCCCCCCACTAGCAACGCACCTGGTGTTGCGCACCCGGATTTGTAGTTCGATCACACTTAATTTCCTTAATGTGAACAGCTGATACCCTAAAAGATATGCCTTGTGTTCTCTGTTGTGTTTACTCTATTTCCCAAGTTTCCCTTGGGGTTACCACCAGCATTTAATACTCTTTCCTAAACCTCAAATTACACATTTCTTGCTGTGACCTTACAAAATAATCCTTCACTTCAATGCCCTTCGATGGATAGTTGGAGCCTTATTTTAGCAACAGAGGACCCCCATTGCGACCTGCAAACGTTGATATGTGCCTGTACACGCACAGGCATTTTTGTGATTATTCGTCCAGTGCACAATTGTGCAAATTTTAGATTTTGCATGGAAAGGAGCTACAATTGCACAGATTTTGCATGCACACCAAATGGGTGCACATATGTGCATTCATGGGTATACGCCCACGCAGTCTTTGAGAGGCCAGCTTAAAATAGAACACCTGTCTGTTAACTGAACTCTAATTCGCAGCAAGTGCTGCACTGATCGCCATTTTAGATGCAATCTCCCCATGTCCTTAAAAACCCAGTCGTTACTCGTCTTTCCCGCTTTGCAGTACAATGCAAGTGGTGAAATGATTATGACCGTATTTCATGTACTTACAGGTGCAAAAGGTCAAATATCACTCACACAAACTCTCGCTCGGAGGTATTCATAGCTTAATTAGGACTTAAACAGAATACGAATTTGAGACATCAAAGAAAGCAATACATTATTTAAAAAAGAAATGCTTTTCCAAATAATAAATGCCAGATCACTGTAAAAAAAACATTGCTGTCTGTGGCCTGGAGGCTGTGGCTAATGCGGGG
This sequence comes from Ambystoma mexicanum, assembly GCF_040938575.1. Classification (NCBI taxonomy): domain Eukaryota; kingdom Metazoa; phylum Chordata; class Amphibia; order Caudata; family Ambystomatidae; genus Ambystoma; species Ambystoma mexicanum. The sequence continues at coordinate 325,936,865 of NC_090939.1, read as the reverse complement.
CACTGTCAGGCAGCACCAAGAGGCGTTTTAATCTGCAGTGTGAGATATATAAAGGATCACACTCACTGAATATTGGAGAAGTGGGGATCCTTCATTTAGGGGATGCTGGGAAAATTGCAGTATTTGTTGTAGCTGCCCTCCTCCTCCCCCAGTCAGTCAGCTGGCTGCACATGCATTGCCCACATGTAAATCCATGACTGATTGCGAGTTGATATTACTTTTAACCCCCACCAATAAGCACTTCAACATGCATTCTGGCACACACTACATTTTCTGCTGACACCAAACTAGGTTGACCAAAAACATGTTCATTGATGGAAGACCAAAGAGGTACAAATGAAGCAACATATTTTCCAGGGTTGTTCTAAAGGCAAGTTGCAGTAACATCATAATGATCAGATTCCATTCATTTGCACACGATTACAGCAAGGAGTTCATTATTTGCCAAAATAAGTAAGTTATGCCATTACCTTCAAAGCTCTAAAAATGCAGCATGCTTTCAGAAAACTATCCAGATTCCATTGCCCTTTGCTCTGCTTTCCGCATAGTAAGTAAGGTTAAAGCAGGGATTCCAGTCTCTTTCCTAGGTACAGCTGAAGTAGAGCCTGAATTGGAGTGGATTGGGAGTGTAGTAAATACGTTATCCAGCTGTGTATCTTTAATGTTTATTTTGTTTGCATGATGACCATACTTTTGTAATAGAAACATGTTTTTCAAAAACTGCTTTTCCTTTCATATGCCTTTTAAAATTGGTTTGTGTTTTTACAATGTACTTCGTGAAAGTACTTCGTGAAAGTATTGTATTAACCATTTCCCTTCGATATGTGCGGTAGGTATTAATGGATTATATCAGAAGGCGATACTGAACTAGAGCGCGTGGGCACATTTCTCCTGTGCATGTGGGTGACTGGTCAGAAATTGAAGAAATACTTTCCTCTGAAAAATGTTAATGCTGTCCATGACTGGGGTTAAAGAACAGGAAGACCCCACCATGACAGCGTTGCCACTTTCAGATGGGCCATGTCTCCATCACTTGATCCTGCCCGCGAGGGGATGTGAAGATCTTCAAGCATATTGCTCATTTGTCATTCGAAACTATGCAAAAGCTGTAAATATACTGAATAAAAACAAGCAGCATCATACATAGAGTGCTTCTTCTTCAGCACCGCAAGGGAAATACCATTCACCCGTTATTACACATTTTTATATAATCACTGGAATGAGTTAACATGTATCCACCATTTTCTGTAATTGTATTAAGGGTTTACGGTACTTGTCTGAGACAACTGAGAAATTAATGGTGTAATGTTATATCTCGCAAAATTGCAATGCAAGCCGCCTCCGAGTGTGGGTGACACAGACAGGGTGATGTGCATGATGTATTGAAAAATGCAATTTGTCTTGTGGTCCTTCTGTGGCAGGTGCAAGTGTTCCACTCTCGTGCATTCCCCTTCTAGCAGCATTGCTATGTCCAGCTCTAATACGAATCTGCCAGCAGTACTGATTCTTTCTAAAACTCTCTCTTTGCAGGTACTCAATCAAAATACCTTCAGCTATCCCTCTGTAAATCCCTCCCCTCTCGAGCGCTTCGCTCCTCTACCTTTAAATCCCTCAGGATCAGTCGTTTTTCAAAGAAACGAGCTGGGGGGAGATCCCTGTCTTCGGCTGGGGCCTCCCTCTGGAACAGCCTCCCTGCCACTCTAAAACTTGAGGAGAATCATCTCTGGTTCCGGAAGCACCTCAAGTCCTTCCTCTTTGAATCTTTACGTCCAAAAGGAGGAATGCTTTAATGGGAACGCTACCTTTGCAAGGGTTTCATGCAATTATAGCTGTAGTGCCAGGGGACTGATGTGTAAACTGAAGAGAAGAATAGGGCAGTGAACGTGTTTTATTTTTTGCTGCTCTTCAGAGAAACTCCTAAAATGACAGATCAGAACTGGGAGATGTGGATGGACCGTGGCATTATCTTTTACCAGCATGGGTGTAAGGCTTCTCTCCCTTAATGGCAAAACTCGGAAGCAGGGATGTTGAGTACTTGCCGGGCAGAGCTGCCTCCCCACTTGCTGAACATTCTTCAATAAGCTGGCCTTTGCAACTGGTAGGGGGGTAGCTACCGGCCTCTTCCAAAGACAAATTGGACCCCAAAGGGAAGGAGCCAAGCCCTTGGCATCACATTATATTTTTGGGTCCATCGGAAGGCTGGCCCTGCAGAGAGAAGCGCCAGGCTATCAATCATCCATAAGCCAATCTCTTGCTAAAAGTCAAGTCAGACAGGACCATTTTAAAGGCTGAAGCATGGTTTTTCAGTCAACGTTTGAAACATTACAGCGGCCAACCAGTCTGTACAGGGAAGCCCCTGCAAGTAGCATGATCCTCCATCAGGTGCCCCCATTAGTGGCATACCCATGGATTCTTTCTGCATGCTCCATCTGTGACATGCCAAGTGCGTCAGGAAGTACCCAGGCTGCATCCCTGCAACATCCTGTTATATCTGCAGGATGGAAAGGGGCGGGACCAGAGTGCCGGAAGAAGATAATTCATATCGACATGGGGAGTTTCATCTAGTGTGAGGATAGAAATAATCTTTAACCGATAAAAGTTCCAGAAAATGGTTGATGTTCGTCAGAACAGCAATCCACTTTATCCAAGGAAATGACCAGTCCACGAGAAAGGGTGGCCCGACTCCGGATAATGACCTACATGAGGCTGTTGTGCCCAGAGGACGTTGATCACAAAGATATATTTTTATAAATGTGTTCTTGATTTTACGGTGCCAGCTGCCGTACGCATAATTCTTTGTGGCCCCCAAGTAATCAGAGGAATGGGGCTGGCCTTGGCAGGAGTAGTGTAGGAATATAGGTGCCTTGGCAGGAGTAGTGCAGGAATATAGCTGCCTTGGCAAGAGTAGTGTAGGCATATAGCTGCCTTGGCAGGAGAAGTGTAGGAATATAGCTGCCTTGGAAGGAGTAGTGTAGGAATATAGCTTGTAGGCACAGAACGCAGAGAACTGTCACTAAACATCCTGATCACCGATAATCTGGCCAATGACGTAATTTCCTATATAAGAGCGAGTTTAGACTGTGCAAATATGTGAGCAATTAAGTGTATCACACAATCTACAAACGTTTTTCATGTGAGTCTGAAGCGCACACCTGTGTGGATGATTATAGTACAATGGCCATTTATCAGATGCACAACACAGTTGTGGTCATGAAAGTGTGGGCAGGGGCAGTGTGCCCATGCACCACTTAACAAGTACTTCTGAGATATATTCTGGGACCGTAGCTCTCTGTAACACCAGCAGCTCCTTATGCCCACTCATCGACCACCGAATCGGAATGACGAACATGCACAATGTTATGCTGGCCTTCTTACTCAGACCCAAAGAGTGCCTTCTTTGTGGAACCACACAACCCCTCCCTTAGCATCCTGGGCTCCCATGGGTGGCATTCACCCACTTGATTGGGGTACATGGCTGAAGGTTTGCACGACACTGGGCAACTACTTCTGGTTAAACTAAGGTCTATTGAAAGCACTATGTGCTGAAGGAAACTGCATGCAGTGAGAAACGTGCAGCTGTCCTTGGCCCTCCAGCTCTCCCATATGGAGCTCGGGCGAGGCTTCTGAAATGTGCGCTGCCAAGAAATAGCTTTTATATAGTTTTGGTTGCTCAGACTATATTAAACTGACATTTCATTTTAAAAAGAATGTCATGATTTGTCTGGTTTTGTAAAGTATTTCCTGATTGCTTCTCGGTCAGCCAGAACCTTTTAGGAAGGTCGCATACTACACGGAGAAGATGCTTTAGACTGGATTAGGAGTGGCTTGGGAGTGTAGTTCATTACAATAAAGCCAATTATTTCCTCGCAGCCATTGACGAAGAGCAGGAGGGCTGTTTTGCACCTGCTAAAATCTCCAATCCCAATCTGCCCCTGCCGTGGTTCTTAATGAATAGTTTTCACATTAAGATGAAACATTGGATGCGTTACACCTGCTTGGTAATGAGTAAAACAGCATTTCTATGTTCATAATCTTTCCATGGCTACAATTCCAGTGTTGTCTATTTTTAATGTAATTGTAATAATTTCACTTTCATACCTTTGGTGACTTTACAGCTGGTTCAATGAGGGGACCACTCCTCCTATGATCTAAATCAGTGGCAGCTGGTGAATATTTTGATTAGAGGGGCATGACTTTTCCCATGAGTATGTGAGGGAGCCGGACCCAAACAAGGGCGCCTTCCCCGAGACAATCTTTTAACTAATGCGTTAGCATGATGCATTTTACAGCACACTTTCTGGTGATACGTGGAAAATGCAATGGATGCCAAGTCACAAACAGTGCACAGGAGCCTTTCCCAACACATTTTCCGGAGGCTTTTGCCCACAATATATACCAATAAATGGTGACATGCCACTGTAAGAAAACATGTGAATTCTAGTGTCACAAATGTAGGCCAGCATGGCCACGTAACATCACTCATCAAGTTGGCTGTGCCCATAATGCCAGTAAGAAATGGCATACTACTATATGAAAGCAGTCCAGAATGGCTACACCAATGCAACACAGCCCAGTTTGGGCACATGCAAACACTCCTGTTGACTGTGAACAAGTCCATACTGGCTGTGCCAATGTAGGCCAGTAAAACATGCCATGCAACTGAACAAAAACATCCTTACTGGCTGCCCCAATGTAGTCCAGTATTTCATGTGTGAGCACTCATCAAGTTGGATTTGTCCATAAAGCCATTAAAACATACCATGCCATGGTAAGAAAGCAGTATCACACAAAACAGGAGCCGGAATGGGGTCATTGTTGTGACTTTTTAATTACTACCATTGTGTTCCTTATTATAACCCTGGACAGAAGAACACCCTAGCCCTGCAGGGTGGTCTTGCCCTAGATTGCGATGGTGCTGATGGTGGTGATGGTAGTTTTGGTCATTAAAAAGTCACAACAATGACCCCATTCCGGCTCCTGTTTTGTTTGATACTATTATAGACTTTGACAGGAAGAGCTACAGCCCCAGATGAGGTGTATTGCTTAGAAAACATAATCCCCTGAGTGTTTCTTTATGGTAAGAAAACATCCATAAAGGTGTGACCTATAGAAATAGGGAACAGGCTGTCAGAATCAAGGCAAGTATTTTGGCTAATATTTATGAAATGCTCCTGATTACACCCGGCAACAGCATGTATAATGCCATGTACTGCGATAAATACATCCAAACAGGTGTACACATATTTCAATGGGTGGAGTCATAGTGAGACGTGTGTAATCTGACAATGGCACAAGAAAAACACAGCAGCTACAAAAACATACCTAAAAGCGTGTTCTAAGCGAACGGCATACATGCCAAATGAAACCAGGGATTTGAACAGTCAAATCTCGCATACAAATATTCTGTACCAAAGTCATCTGTACCAAAGGCAGAGAATCGAAGAGGCGAGAAGTATTTCTAGAGAGGGAAAGATGGCGAAGGCAAGGCATGGAAATAGAAACAGGATTTACTTTTGGACTGTGTATCACAGCTGCTGTTGTAGAAGGAGTATGCAATATGAAAGAGTTGGAGCATGCAGTAAAAAATGAGATGAATTATCCGTCATAACGTGTCATGTAGTCCCAATTGACTGGTGTCGAATATGAGCAAAACCTTCATGCATTGTTTGGGGAAGGGAGCAGTGAGGCTTGTGAAACTCTGTCCAGACAATGCCATCAGTGCAGATGGTGGAGACAATGAATCAACGGCAGAAACATGAGGAAAACTGAGGAATAGTTTGGTCACAGAACGATCTCCCGTTGTTTCCACGGGAGTAAATGAAATATTCTAGTACTACCTTCCAGGTCCCCAAACAACAGTACAGGGACAATTCACTGCAGAAAATCGTGGATGTGCCCATCAGAAATTGAGTGCCCTTTTAAAATACAGAATACACATGTAGACAAATATATTTGTGCCACATCATCGCTGAAAAAGTGCCTTATGCAATTGTAACCAGCACACAGGGGCGGCCTGCCTCTTTTCTATGCTCCTACGCAGTTGCCCTCCTTTATCTCTCCAGTAAATATGATAATACGCACCAACACATATGGAGCTGTGAAAATGCGCATGATACTAAAACATCTCAGAGACATGCACAAACGTTAAAACACACATTTAGCAAGGTCATGATAAACACGCATTGGCAATGCCAAAGGTTTGGCTTTTTTGTAAGCATCGGAAAGGCAGTTGCCAGGCACTGCCATAGTGGTATTAACTGGCCATTCATAGTGGCAGGTGCACAGTGGTGCGACTACCTGGGCATCTAATAGCAGTGCCTGGCAAATGCCTAATTCTTAAACACAAGCCCAAACTGTTGGTTTTCCAAATGCTTGTTTTTAACAGGATTTCAGTGAAGGACACAAATAGTCAAGACAATTTTATGGCACCAGTAGTAAGTTTACAGCTACAAATAATCCATTAACTCTCAGAAGACTGCTTTGAAAAAACACTGACAGACACTTGTAAGTGCAGAGTTTGATGGGGAGGCTTGATTAAAGTGAGCCCAGACAGTTCTTATGAGGATGTGTTTTGAGGGGGAAGAGACAGGAACTGGGTGGGAATGGCTGTATGGATCTCCATGGCCATGGGCAATATATGGGTGGGCAAATAACCAAACAACACCTACAAGCGGTGTCTCTCTCCTCATATGCCATTTCTCCCTATCTGTACTCTAATGCAATAGTTCCAGTTTATAGGTAGCGCAAGTGGGACCTAATAGCCCAAATTAAAAAGAATCATCATTAAAAGGGCAAAACTTTCTAGAGAATGAACAACACAGCACAGGTACCAAAAAAAAAAAAACAGAACAGTACAACAATGCCTATTAAATGGGTGTGTTGTGTGTGAGTGTGCACGCACATCAGCGAATGATGCTTGTGTTGTATTTTTGTAGCATTTTACTGTTCCTCCCTCCGTTTTGCAGCACTGCTGCCGGAGCTCATGTTTTTCACTGCCTCTGCCCTTTTACTTAAAGACAAGTAACATGTTACTTTTTTCTTAAAGTGGTAAGGGGCTGCTGTGTTTTCTTTTCCCATTACTGGTAGTACAGACGGTTGCCCACATGGGTTAAGAAGCCAGACGTTTCCTTTAAAGCAAGCAGTGCAGTGGAGGGCCACAGGAAGGGGTTTCAAGAGATGAATCCGGCCCCGGGTCAGACGATTGACACCCCTCGTGTAGCATCACCAGGGGGGCGGGGGAGGACAAGTATATCAGCGACGAACTGATGATGTCATCTCTAATCTGAAAATCCTAGAAAGGAAGAGTTTGTTCAGTTCGTGGCGGCTGTGGTATCCCAGGGCGGGATCTATTTTGAGAGTAGATCCAAAGGGACATGTTTCTGCTGTGGGGAAACAATGCATTTGGTCAGTGACAGGGACATTCCATGTCACTGGCCAAGTGACCCGTCATCCTGCAGCACAAGCAAGTCCCGTTGGCGTGGTGCAGGTAGTGTAACAAGACGTGGCATTATGCAGGTGGGTGCAAGGATCCAACCAAGACCAGCACAACCATGCCACAGGTCAAACAAGGCAAGCAAGAGGCAAAGACATTTTACAATGTTCGGGTACACATTTAGAAGCAGGGCCACACCAAATTTCACAATGGACCATTTCGGGCTGGTGTGGCCGATATGGAGATGCACGGATGAGGGTCACAGGGTTCCTTATATACTAGTATTCCAACACAGTTTGGAATCTGGATGTGGAGGGAGGGAGGGAGAACTGTTGAAATCTACCATTGAGCTAACAGCTTACGGCAGGGGGCCTATTTGCCTATTACAGCATGTGGCAAAGTCCCATGTTTTAGGTTTACGGACTGAGGAGATCAGGGGAGCTCGGGACCCCCCCTCCCCCCACCCCTCACCCCCCACACACACTGAAATAGGTATATCCTGGATACCCATACTCCTCAGTCCATGGGCAGCCTTTGGTATGGTGATGCTCCTGAGCTGCATAGCAGCCCTGGTCCACCTGTAAAAGCAATAGAGTTTGTTCTCAAGGTCCAAGTGGACCACGGACACCTGTATAACCTGCTATAACAATACAGAGAACAGATATTATCAAAAAGACTTGTCCGCGAGTGCAGGCGTGGACAAAGCTTGCCAGAGCAATGCAGAAAGTTGGTTTCATCAGAGACTCTTAGCCATCATTCAAGTTCACATGCACCCCCACAAACCCAGCGAGCAGGTGTTCACAGAGCCCTATGTATGTCAGGAAATCCAACACTGAGTGCCCCCGCACAAACACTTTCTAAGGGTGCCAGCAGAGGACAAAGGTTACCAGGGCAGGGTGCTAATGTTTGACCCACTTATTTTGACCAAGGTGATGTCAGTAGTAGCCTCTATCTGGGCAACTGGTCAATCCACCCATCAGCTTGGAGGCAGAGAGCACCTCACTTCAATCTTGCCTGGACATTTCCAGATGGCATACACATTTGCAATCACACTTTTGTTTACACCAGCATACATTTTCACACTTAACACGTTTGAACACACTCACATTTACATACTTGCACAATTTCATTTTTGCACACTCATGCATTAGCATACTCACACGTGTGCAATCACGCACTCACATTTTTACACATGTGTATTATCATTTATGAATATATGCACACTCGCACATGTACACACTCACACATGGCACATGTACACACTTTCACCTCTGCAACTGCACAATTGCACTTTCACATGTGCATCCTCACAGATGTGCACTCGCACGTTTTCACAAATGCATACTTGCAGACATGCAACCTTTCACATATTTCACACTGGCACACTTTCACACTCACATTTTACTCATTCACACACACGCGGGCTAAAACATTTGCACACTCACACATTTGCATATTTGCACACTTCCAAACACACATTACCACACCTGCATATGTGCACATTTGCACACATGCCCTCACACACTTTGGCACTTGCACATTTTGACACAGTGACACATCTATACACTCGCCCATATGTGCAATCGCTTATGTGGTTGCGTTTTGGTGGGCATCTCTTCCACACTAACCAAGCAGATCTTGACCTGTATACTTCCCTTAGCATCTCCTCTTCTTCAAATCTGGAGATACAAGTTACAATTCAGCTGAACTGGCTGGCAACACCACAGAATGCTAATATTCATGCAGTAGTGGCATTCCGTAGTGTTGCCGGTTGTGCGGCACGAAAGAAGGACGCACACGCGGAGATGCGAAGGAACCTCTTTATTCGCTTCCTACATAACAGACTAACTGGCGCCTTTCCACGCCTTCCCAGCCAACCCCCGCTTCCCTGCTCCTACGTCACACTAACACTCCACCTCCCCAACGGAGGGGGCCGAGTGTGTTAACTCGTGGAGTGCCTGGCAACACTACCCCCGAACATTATATCCTAACATCAACTTAACACTCTTCAACAAGTCTCATTGGTTTCTTGATGACTCGTCGTGGCCTCTCCTCTTGAGCACTTGGCTGTAAGGCAATGGGGTTGTTCACTCCCTGGCTGGTCCCTCCCGGATCCCCGACCGGAGGGGTCCAGAGGTCGTCTCTCTGCATGCGAGGCTCTGGGGAAGTAGACCTCTGAGGCACTTCTGTGCCTTCCCTCTTGATATAATGTCTAAATTGTTGACAGTTCCTGGTGACAGCTCGATTCTGATCCTCAGCCGTCACCATAGTGCCTTTCACTGCGACTACCCTCAGGGGACTTGGGGCAAACCGGGGATCTGTCTTCCTGTTTATCGGTTATTGCACAAGTACGTCGTCTCCTACCTGGAAGTCTTTTATTTCAGCATGGCGCCTCGCATCAGTGTCACGTCTCGCCTTCTCCTTTGTTTCAGCATCACGTTGGTGTGTGTCCGTGTCAAGTGGTTCTTCGCTTGACGACCTACGTGGGATGCGGGTCCGCACCTCATAGCGAAACATTAGTTCAGCAGGTGTCTTGTTTGTAGCTTCATGAGGGGTATTCCTGTAAGCTCTCAGGAGGCGGCATAATGCCTGATGCGGGTGGACTGCCTCCACCTTGGCTCCCTGTATTGCTTTCTTGATTGAAGCCATAAAGCGTTCTGCCATTCCATTCGCTTGCGGGTGCCGGGGGGTTATTTTCATGTGCTTGAAACCCAAATGCATTGCCAGCGCCCCGAACTCGTGCCCACAGAATGGTGGTCCATTGTCAGACTTGACGGTTTTGGGAACCCCCCACTCGCTGAATACTTCCTCTAGCACCGCTGCCACCTGGGGAAACGCTGTGGTGGAAACTGTTTTGACTATCGGGAATCTCGAATGTTCGTCAATTAGTAGCAGGAGGTACTCGCCAGCTTCGGTCGGCCCGTAGAAATCCACGGCTACTCGTTCCCAAGGACGATCAGGTATCTGTGTGTGTTGCAGCGGGGGTGGACGTTCCATCGGGGCGGTGCACTGGCACGCATGGCAGTTTCTCACCCATTCATCGACCGCCACCTCCAGGAAGGGGAACCAGACGTGGCATCTCAACAGTTTTTTTGTGTTCTCAGCCCCTCTGTGACCTTCATGGGCCGTGCGGACCACCTCACTTCGTAGTGTGGCAGGAATGACAATCCTGCAGCCTCGTAGAAGGATGTTGTTGTCCATCACGGCCAGTTCACTGTGCACCCTGGCCAGTCGTACGGTCTCCTGGTTGTTGACGCCCGGATGGGCTAACATCGCTCTGTGGTGGTCCTTCCATTTGCTGGTTAAGGTCAGGCTGATAGCAAGAGCTGTCGTCGGGTCAGCAGCAGATGCGGCGGCCACCCTTTCAAGGGATAACGCTGGTGGCAGCGAATGATCTGCTACGTATTGCACATAGGCTACATCACCCTTCCTCGTTAGCGGGGGCCCAACAGGGTGTCGTGATAGATAATCCGCAGGGTTCAGTTTTCCCCCGGGGCGGTGTAGCCGGATGCCCCACCGCTCAATCCTTGGCGGCATCTTGGTGTGCGGGTTTCCGAACAAAGACAGAAGTGCCTGGTGGTCAGTGATCAGCGTGAATTTCTTCTCAATGAGGAAATTGTGAAAATGCTCACATGCCCACACCGCAGCCAAACTCTCCTTCTCGGCCTGGGAATAGGCCAGCTCCGGTGTTGACAGCGCTCTGCTCGCATAGGCGACCACATGCCTCGGGTTGATGTCCGCACCACTGGTTTGAGCCAAAATGGCCCCGAGGCCGACTGGGCTTGCGTCCACCACCACCTCAGTGTGCCAAGCAGGGTTGAAGTAGGCAAGGCGGTGAGCTTCCGTGAGGGCCAGCTTAATGGCCGTGAATGCCTGTTGGCATGCGGGGGTCCACTCGAATGACGCCTCTTTCTGCAGAAGTTTCCTCAACGGGTCGGTGAGGGAGGCAAAGTGGGGGATGTACCTCGCACAGTATCCCGCCATGCCAAGGAAAGAGCGGACATCTGCAACCTGCTGAGGCTCGCCGAGGTTGGTGATCGTGTCGACTTTGTCGGGATCCGGCATCATCCCATTCCTGGAGAAGATGTGGCTGAAAAATTTGAGTTTAGTCTTGCTGAATCTGCATTTGGAGATGTTGAGCGTGAGACCAGCGGCTTGAAGCGCCTCACACGTGACGTGCAGCGCTGCGTCATGGGACTCCTTGGAAGCACCGAACACAAGTATATCGTCGCTATAATTCAGAGCACCCTTTATGGGTCTAATAATTTGGCGTATGGCTTCCTGGAAAATCTCCGCAGCGGACGAGATCCCGAAATTCAGTCTGCGATACCTAAAAAGGCCATCGTGTGTCGCAAATGTCGTGATGACACAGGAGTCAGGGTGCAACTCCAGCTGATGGTAGCCCTGAATCAGTTCGAGCTTGGAAAACATCTGGGCGTTGTTCAACTGCACGATCATGTCTTCTATACATGGTCCCGGGTGCCTCTCCCGCTGGATAGCCGTGTTGGCCACCCTCATGTCCACGCACAGACGAATTTTTCCACCTTCCTTGGGAACGACCACCAGGGGAGAGACCCATGGGGTCGGGCCTGTCGCGGGTTCTATAATGCCATCAGAGAGTAATTGTTGGAGAGCCTCAGACACTGCCTCTTGGAGGTGAAACCCGACACGTCTGGGGTGCTGTGGCACTGGGCGTACCAGCGGGTCAATGTGCAGCCTGATAGGGGGGGCATTGAGTTTTCCCAGTCCTGTACACAGCTTAGGAAATCTTTTCATCACATCGTCTTGTGTGATGAGATTGTGGTTTTGGAAACACGCTATTGTGCCGATCGAGTTCTTCAGGTCCAGGTCGTTTGGGGTTGCGGTAATGGTATCTCCTGTTTTCACGTGGATCTCGATCAGCCCCAGGCGGGACGCTGTGTGGTAGCTGAGTAGACATCTGCTCCTGGCGAGCGAGCGAATAACGTGGATGGTTGTGTCCACTTGTCGTCCATTCAGGAGAAAACGTTGAGTAAACTGTCCCACAGTCTGCAGGGGGGTTGCAGCGCCCCACTGGAAGATTCTCGAGTGTGATGGCTCAAGCGGCGGTGGGTTTGACATCCTGCCATAGTCCTGTTCGCCCATGATATTCACGGTAGCGCCCGAGTCGATCATGAACTGAAATTGGCAGTTTCCCATCTTGATTGGGATTTTCGGGGCTTCCCTCGCCTCTTCGTTATCAAGAATGAGATTGACGAACTCGTCCTGGTCATACAGATCATACGGCGCATTGTAGGTCGCCTCTTGAACTTCATGGTAAAATGTCTCAGGCCTTGGTTCCACTGGTGGGTTCTCGTATTCATCTGTGAAGTACCTGGACTGGCCCGCCTGGTCAGGCTGAACGTAATATCCTGGTGTTTGGTACTCATCGATTGCTCTGACATATCGTCTCTGGCTTTGTCCTTGTTGGTACTGCCTCGGCTGATTGTATTGTGGGAGGGGTGGCCGAAACGGCGTTCTGTTGGGTGCTTGTGGACGCATTAGGGGAAATGGTATGCCTTCTCTGCATACAGAGTGAAAATGCCCCTCCCTCCCGCAGTTCGTGCAGCGTTGGGATAGGGCTGGGCATGTCCCGGAGTGTGGGAAGGACATCCCGCAGCGATAGCACTGTCTTTGCTGGCGTGGGACCTGCGCCCCTGATGCTCTGTACTGTTGTGGTCCTCTGTCACCTTGGCGAGGTGGCTGTATGGCAGCTATGAGGTCGTTGGTGTCTTGTTTGGGGTTACTTGTGTTGCCCATTGACGAGGCTTGTGCATCGACTCTCTCATGTATGCGGGCAAGTTCGCTTACTTCGGGGATGGTGAGTGGTTTTTTTAAGAGTTGCTTCTTGAGTGCTGGGGAGAGGCAGCCTTCTATCACCCTCAGCAGTATTGCCTCTTCTAGGGAGAATGCGTCAAATTGGCAGTTTGCGCCCTTCACTCTTAGGCGAGTTATGAACTCATCAACAGTCTCGTGTGGCAGCTGTGTGCACTTGTTGAACAAATACCTCTCATAATCTCGGTTGACTTCAATGATGAGTAGCTTGTCCAGGGCATTAATCAAGTTAGGGAAAGTGTTTTGTTCGGCAGCTGGGATTGTTTTTACTACCGTCTTTATTTCTCCCCCTGCAAGGTTGAGAAAAATGTCCCTGATGTTGGGGGAGTCACCATCGCCGGACCCCCTCACGAAATGATGAAAATCCTCCATCCAGTCAGTCCACCTGGGCCCTTTGGTGGCTTGGGGCGTCATGGTGAATGGCGGTGGCAACCTCAGCTGTATCGATTTCGCCGCACGAGCAGGCTGCGGGGACCCAGGGTTGGACCCCTGGTTGCTCATGGTGTTGGAAAAGTGAGGCTCCGTGAGCGAGCTGCCACCACGTGGGAAAATGGGTAGTTGTCGGGGTTAAATGATCCACAGCCTCTGCGTGGCTCAGTCGTGTGCGGAATTATAGAAGTGCAGGCGTGCACCCACACACTCACCCAAGCGTCTGGAAGCAGGACCGGCTATAGGCCTTTAAAGGAGTGAGGTGACCCCTAAACTGCGTCTCTGGCGTGGTCTATGGCTCAGTGAAAGGAGGATGAAGCGGCAGCCGTGTGCGTGGGCGGGATCACCGGCCCGCATGCACCGTCGGGAGTCTGGCGGCCGGCCAGGTGTAGGACGAGGACCAGGCGTGTTCGTGGAGGAGGAGGAGGCGCGGCGGATCAGCGGCCGCCTGCGCGAGGACTGGCAGGTTTCAGCGCCCCGCACCAGGAAGGAGGAGCAGGAGGAGGAGGCTCCGCGTGATCACCAGCACGCGAGGATGGACGCGGCGGATTGCCGCTGGAGGACTCCGGTGTGCGAGGGAAAAACCCTCGTCGCCAATGTTGCCGGTTGTGCGGCACGAAAGAAGGACGCACACGCGGAGATGCGAAGGAACCTCTTTATTCGCTTCCTACATAACAGACTAACTGGCGCCTTTCCACGCCTTCCCAGCCAACCCCCGCTTCCCTGCTCCTACGTCACACTAACACTCCGCCTCCCCAACGGAGGGGGCCGAGTGTGTTAACTCGTGGAGTGCCTGGCAACACGTAGTGTCACCAGCCAGCTCAGCTCAGTTCAATTGGACCTTCACCAGACGCCATTGGTCAATTGTTTCCAATAGTGATTCCCCACAGGAAAGGTTAGGCACATGGAACACTACTTGGATGCCAGTGCATTAACCCTGACAGATATGGGGGTAAGATGTCCCATTTCTAGCCCTTTCTTTTCATGGCTGGTAGTTTCCTCAAAGTCGATTATGCTAAACTGAAAGACATGAGGACATCTATCAATGTACCCTGTGGAATGCCTCTTGTAGCGCTGCAAACCCCGTCTCAACCTGTATATCCCCGAATGAAGCCACCACTGATGGAGCCACCTGTGAAGATGGTGCGGCCTGTAGATTTTGAGCCTCTATATAACACCAACAGCAATGAGGATGAGGGAGCAGAAGCTAGAAAGTACTTCGACTTAAGTGCTGGGGGCTTAAATACAAACATCGACTCACCCCTAGCGATTTGTGTTCTATTGTCTTCTCCTCTGTTTTGTTCTATTATTGCCCCCCTGCTGAAAAGGTTGTGTTATACTTAACATTAAGTCTGTAAGAAGGCAATGGGGAAAAACACTTACAAAACCGGTAATGCGAAAATATACTGACAATAAAGAATGGACATCGAAGAATACATCCATCTATGTTTCTGCCAACCCATAGGCCCTCTCTGTGTTGGTGGTGGTGGTTGCGGGGCGGTGGGGGGGAGGGGTGGATTATCTAAATGGTACAGCATACATCTCCCACAAATGCCAGTGCCAAAAGGCAAGTTATAGATTAAACCTATGACATTTTTTAGTCGCTCTACCCTTAACTTGGTGCAGCACTTTAAAGAGGAATAGGGATCGGGGGCATGGCCAATTGTGAAGCAATGTGGACGTGAGTCCCTTCGGCTCCCGTGACCGCCACATACATCCTGAAGATTCAGCTTGAAATCCTTTCCAAATTCGTAGCAAATTGTTACGTCTGCAATCGGAACATCTGCGGCGCCGGTGAGTGCGAGGAAATCTCTGGAGGTGCCCGCTACTTCAAACCCCAGCGGTTCACAGACCAACAGTGCTGCCACACCTAGCAGTCAAAATGGCCGCGAAGGAGGGCTCGTGACTGAGACCAGGCGGGTCGGGAACCCGAGCGCGACAGAGGTCACGGCGGCATCCACACTGCAACACACTAGATAGAGTTGAAGCAGAGCTGGCCACAGGAGGTAGTGAAGCTGGTACCAGCATGGACCCGACAGGAAGCACTCGAGGGGGCATGGCACGGTCCTGGGAGATTCCGGTGCCGCACCCGCTTAGCAAGCTGCGTGGAGCTGGGAGGCTGCTAGAGGTGAGCAGGCGGCCCGGAGGAGGATCCACGAACGCCATCCTGGCTGCAACCCTGCGCACACTACTGGCAGAAACGCCTGAGGAGACGCCAGCAAAGCTGATTTGCATCGCAGTAAGGGGCCTGAGAGTGAGTGAGACATATCATTTTGACGGCATACCAAACTCTGATACACGCTCTTGGGCAAAGGTACATTCACCCGGTACATAGGCGATTGCTCTCTCAGTGACAGAGACTGCTCGCTAAGGTACACCTTTACAATAATCGCAGTGTATGACACCAGAAGCGCACGTCTTCAAACCGCTCCATGCGGCGGTTCCAATATGACATGTGCCGCCGTGCCTGGACCAAGCTGTTGTGGTGATCTGACTGAGCCCTAGGCGAGGCGATGGTGGGGCCTTGTGCTGGGGAGACAAACTGAATCTACCCTTGCATGGAACAATGAAACACCCGGTGAACAGGTACGCAGCCCCAAGAGCAGTAGACATACGCCGCAAAGAGGATCAACCAACACGCAACGCTGCAGATAGTCACTTCGACCCGGATCAGTGCCGGCGCTGTGGCCAGTGACCCGGGAGCGCGGCTAGTGATGGGCCCAGTGATCGTGACTTGTGAGGTATACCCCGCACAGATCTGAGGCCCCTAGGGAGTACGAGACCTGCACATGAACGTCCATACTGCCAAGGATTGTCCTCCTCACTCCCATGCTAAGTGGCCTGGGTGTACTTAATGTGTGAAGCTCAGTGTGCTGTAACGTTTACCAGAGCCGAATGGAAACAACATGTGTTAAAAGTCTCTTATAAAAGGCCTGCAACACGCCCGGCAAAAGAACTGCAATTCCGGGCCTGACTCCTGACCGTGTAGGACCGCGAGACACACGGCTGATTCTGGTGAGATAAACTGGGCTGACCTATTGTGTGTCCCCCGGTGGCATGTGCTACCCAAATGAGCAAGAGTGAGAGGTTGAGCTGGACTCCACATAACAGCAAAAGCACCTGCGCACCTAAATGAAGATGGGCGGCTGAGAGGGCTCCAGGAACAAGATCCCGGATGCAACAATGCGCTAAGCAAACACTGTGAGGATACCATAGCGATTGCCCAGGTGGAACGCTGTGACTGGGGTCATGAAACGCAAGCACTGGAGAAAACTGCATTGGGGTGCACAGAAGATCTATATTGCCATGATCACCAGCAATACAATGAACCACAGCAGGTGACGAGCAACCATACACCAGGCGATGACAGAAGCTCACCCACATAGCAGCTAGAGGAACTGCATTTCAGCGGAACATAGACTTGAACCAACACACTGGTCATCTTTGATACATTCTGCCGACAGTGCCGAATACTCCCGCTCTGCATACAGGCACTGCCCACGCCCAACATGTGCAAAGATAAAGCTAAGAAACTGTCCACGCAAAATAGGATCGACCAATATACAATGCCAATGATGCAGGTTCAAGACGGTCACGACCTGACAGGAGCGATGGCCTTAACAGAAAGCACACTATCTCTGAAAGACATTATGACCACCATAGCGGACTCACGTGCATCCATGGAACAAACAATTGATGGAATAAGTACCGACGTGTCGCTCCTCTACATGACCTGCAGAAATTGACATCCCGCACTGGAGAAGCAGAACAGTGCATATCGAATGCAGAAGATGGGTTACGTGAGCATCAGCAACAGCTGGCCAGCGTTGAATCAAGGCTGAAAACCATGGAAGAAAGAGTCGATGAGGGCAAAGAGAGATCCAGACAAAACAATATTCGAATTCTAGGGCTGCCTGAAAAAGCAGAAGGCCCAAGCATGGAGCTTTTCCTGGTACAGTGGCTCGCAGACAGTTCGAACCTGAGTCCTTCTCCAAATTCTTCTCCATAGAAAGGGCCCACCACATGCCGACTGGAAAACTGATGCTGGGCGCCCCACCGTGCACTGTGATTGCAAAATTCCTGAACTACAGGGGCCGAGACGCACTTCTCCAAAGGGCTTGGGCGAAGGGCACACTAACCTATAATGGTTCCAAAATAGCCTTCTTCCCGGACTACACCAGGGAAGTACAAAAAGCTAGGCAATCATTTGACCATCTTAAGAAACAATTGCAGACATTGAATGTTAAGTACGGTCTACTGTTGCCGGCCCAACACAAAATACATCACAAAGGAACAACGGTCCATTTCATTGACCCTAAAGAGGCTTGGAGGTGGGCAGAGCAGACTATTGAGGGAGACTGGGGAGTGTTACGGAATAACAGGAACAGGAACCCCAGGGCCCTAACAAAAAAAAGAACCGCCCCCACCCAAGCCTCCAGCACTAGATCAACCTGGATAAGGGGGAGAGGGAGAAACAGAGAACCATAGCTGTGAACCCCGTGACCATCAGAAACACAGTGAACAGTAGCATGTTGAACAGTCGGAATGGAAGGACCCACGCTAACCAAGGATGTTTGAGGTGAGACGGCCACTCGGGATACCCCCCCTCCCTGAACTGAACTGAACCACAGATCCAGAGCTCTGGGTCCCTTGTAAATTGTTGTGGTTAAGGATATCACGTATGGGGTAACCTATACCAGGTACTGGACAAGGCCTTAAGCCCCAGTGGGTGTTAGCAGTTTTTTGGTTGTGGTTGGGAGCAAGTTTGGTTCTCTACTGACCAATGTTTAGGTGACAGATACTTCAAGTTGGGATGGAGTATGGAGTGGGGGCTGTTAGAGGGAATGTTTATAATTTTTTGTTAAGTTTGAGAATGTCCAGCATAGCTCAGAATGGAGGGATGAGCTTGTATAGGTCGACATGGATCCACAGACAGCCTCATAGTTACTCTTATATCATTGCCATACGGCAGAGCACCGTTAAGTTCTACCGCATATACATAACACGATACAGCACCTATATACACTCACCCCCATCTGACGACCTCACATAAGAATGAGACCCGAACACTGAAGCTCCTATCCTGGAATGTTAATGGGCTGGGTAGTAGTATAAAGAGGAGGCTGGTACTGCAACTACTGAATAGACACACGCCGGACATAGTATTCCTGACAGAAACCCACTTAGCAGGCACAACCTGCAATTTTTTCAAACGCAGTAACTATCGCACTGCAATACAGGCTGGTTTTACGATGGGTTCAAGGGGTGTGATCATTTTATTGCATAAACGGCTTCCATTCACCCTCTCCAATGTAGTACAAGACACTGGAGGCAGGTTCACATATGTCACTGGTAGATTATGGGACACAACAGTTGCCTTGTTAGCAGTCTACTCGCCCCCCACACTGATAACGGCACTCATAAATTACATCACAACGATCATTGTCAAAGACACAGCAGATATATGGATTCTGGGGGGGGGGGACTTCAATGAGGTTATGAATGTGACATTGGATCGCACACACTCACGAGGGAGGAAGCCCAACACTCATACCAAACTTGCTACATTCACTGATGCCCTGGGGTTGAGAGATGTGCGGCGTGACTTACACCCCGACAAAAGAGAATACTGATACCATTGTGGGGCTCATGCCTGGTTGTCAAGATTAGATTATTTTTTCCTACCAACAACAATTGTACACAAAGCAGTAACGGCAAAGTTTCTCCAGAGAGGTGTATCAGACCACTCTCCCCTGTTGATGGAGCTTGAGGCATTTAAACCATTTCCCCCCCAACATGGCGCTTGAATAGTTATTACTTTGTATTCCCGAAGCTTGTTGAACACATGCAAGTGGCTACCAAGGCATATTTTGAACTGAACACGGAATCAGTAGACAGCCCAGTAATACTATTGGAAGCTTATAAACCAGTGCTGCGGGGAGAGATTATCTCCTGGACCACGGCACACAGGAACACACTAAAGGACATTGGAGGAGGCAGAAGAGGGAGTCAAGCAGGCAGAGGAGGCCCATCTCGCACATGACCAACCAGATACGCATAGGTCCTTGATATTAGCTCAAAAACGCCCACAAAACATAGCCCTGGACAATGCCAAACAGGCCCACAGAGCGATGAGAGCTAGGATATACGAGACCGGTGATAAAGCAGGCAAGATGCTGGCATGGTTGGAGCGCAGAGATGAGGGACTTAGCCAGGTTAGAGTGATCAGACCTGACGGTGCTGATCTGCTTTTAACAGATGCAAACATAGCAGAAGGCTTTGCAAATGACTCCGCCAACCTATATAGACCCCTAATGTTCCTATTGACGTCTCCAGACCAGATACAATCGCCCTCCCCTCCCTGAGTGCTGAACAGAGAGATATCCTGGAAAAGGAGATCACGGAAGAAGAGCTGATAGCAGCTATGTCCCAGCTCCAATCCGGGAAAACCACAGGTCCAAATGGTTTCCCAGTAGAGACCTGGAGGAAGGTAGGTGCGAATGAGATGGCCCCACATTTACTAAGCATGTATCGCCATGCAAAAAAACAGGGTCGACAGCCGGCTGATCTTAGGAAAGCCACTATAGTAGTAATACCCAAAGCTGATAAGCCCTCAGATAAATGCAGCTCATACAGGCCGATCTCCCTTATTAATAGTGAGGCAAAACTCCTAGCAAAAGTGCTAGCTACGCGTCTACAACGCGTCATAACTTCACTGGTCCACCCAGACCATTGTGGATTTATGCCAGGTAGATCTACACGAATTAACATACGTAGATCGCATCTGGCGCTGGAGCGCACACAGGACCTCCAGGAACCCTTAGCATTGTTAGCAATAGATTTAGAAAAAGCTTTCGATTAAATATATTGGGAGGCGCTGTGGGAGATAATGTGCCGGATGGGGTTTGGTGGGTAGTTCATGAGCTGTGTGCCACTTCCCTATAACACCCCTGAAGCTGAAATCAGAGTGAATGGTTGGGCCTCAAGGTCCTTCAAGCTTGGAAAAGGGACAAGACAGGGCTGCCCCCTGTCAGTGCTGCTCTTTGCGCTAGCAATTGAACCTCTAGCCAGGTTACTGAGGGACACACAGGCATGGAGTGGCTTTCCAGGAACTGCAGGTTGGGAAGTCAAGCTCTCCCTGTATACGGATTACCTCCTAATATATTTAAACAATCTGGTAGTCTCTTGCCCTATTGTGACTCACATACTAGAACAATACGGGGCCTTCAGCGGCCTGAGAGTAAACTGGTCCAAGTCAATACTGTTTCCACTCAGCGGGTTGGGGGAAGGAATCCCAGAGAACTGCCCCAATCGAGTTGATAGAAGCCATTTCTGTTATTTAGGTATCCGGATCACAAAAGATCTAAATGAATACACGACCAGCAATTTCCAACCAATTGTGGAAAGATTTGCAAGGGATGTGCAGCACTTGATATCCTTACCACTGACTCTCTTGGGAAGAGCGGCAGAATTCAAAATGTTAGCGCTTCCTCGGCTTTCTGTACATTTTACAGAACGCCCCTCTCCACATCCATGCGAATGTGTTCCGCAAAATAGATTCCATGATTGGGAAGCTCCTGTGCGAAGGTGGACATCTGAGAATAGAACACAGTACACTCCAGAAATCGATATGGGAGGGAGGAATTGGATTACCGCGGTTGCAGACCTATTACTGTGCTTGCCAGATGGCAGTAGTCTTCGACATCCTACATGGTGACACCTCACTTCCACATGCGAAAGCAGCGATTGGCATGTGTCAAAGACCGTCCCCGCTGGAGTGCCTTTATCAGAAGATAGGCATGGACCTCCACACCCCCAGAAAATGGTAACGCAGATGACGCACATTTGGGCGGAGACTCACAAATGTATAGGCTGGGAAGGCAATGGGAAAATGGGAATCTCCCTGAGGTAAACAAGCTCCCTAAGTGGCCGAACTGGAATGTAAGGGGAATAGAGAAAATGGGGGATGTTTTTGTAGGAGGCAATATACTGTCTTTGGAAGATCTAGCATCAAGGTTTACCCTCTCTGTACCTGAAAGATATCACTACACACACTACACACAACTTCGACATGCTTTACGACACCACCTACTAGAAATGTCTAATATGCCCGAGTGTACCCCCATGGAGAGAAACATAGTTCTGGAATGTTTTGATACTAGAACTATGTCGGTTATGTACAGTGCTGTAACCTCATTCGCTACTCCAGAATTTCTGAGTTTGAAAACTAAATGGGAAAGGGAAATGGGTAGTATCATGCCGGAAGACTGGGTTTCGATACTGATGTATCCCAGAGAGACAGCCATTTCATCTAGGTTAAGACTTGTCCAGCTCAAGATATTGGATAGGGTGTACTATCCGAGGGTAGCCCTCTACCAATAGGGCAAGATTGTAAATCCGAACTGTTTGAGCTGCCATCGTGAGGAGGGCACCTTCTTTCACATTTTATGGGACTGCCCACAAATCCAACAATATTGGCAGAAATGCTGTGATATACTAACAAAAGTTTTGGGGCGTACAGTACAAAGGGAACCCAAGCTGATGCTATTGGGGGCGGATGGTGAGAGGGAAATGACACAATACGAAAAGGTCCTCTTCTCGACTGCCACTGCGTTGATCAAGAGAAACATAGCACAATTGTGGGGATCTGACGTGACACTGCAAGTCGAGCAATGGATTACAGATGTTCAAATATGTATAACAATGAAACAAAGAGTGTACAGAGCTTACGAATGTCCGGAGAAGGCCGCAAAGGTATGGCAAAAATGGCAGGACGCTTTCTGAACTATTGTGCTTGGCTAGGAAAGAAAGCTAGAAAGCTGTTTCAAGGTCTTAATGATATTATACTGTATGTAATGCGATTGGTGTTACCTGGATCCACTGTCTTTTAGATGTTGATGTAGTTGGACTCCACATGGAGTCTTCTGTTGTATGTATAACAAAACCAATAAAGCGTGTTACAACAAAAAAAAAAGAGGAACAGGGATCCCTGTTGCTCAACAAAAGCTCCTTACTTTCCTTTGAAGCATTTTCCTGGGATATGGGGCGTTAAAAATAAGCCAGTAATGTAGCTGGCCATTGAGACCACAGTTGGGTTCTCAACTGGGGAAGTGATAGTGTCATGTTTAAGTGGGTTTGAGACCATGACTTTTTGCAAGTGATTTGTTTATCAAACTTGAAAAACTAGTATAACAATGACTCTAAGATTGATTTGTTTTTTTAAATTGTATGCATAACTTTGCATAATAGGTGTTTGGTATACCTAGTGATGAACCAATGAATTTAAAGGAACTGGCTATTGGTACTGCTAATTGTAACAGAATGTATGGTACAAATACACTGCAGGGGAAGTTGTACACGACAATAATGCTGTATGCAGGTGATATTTGCAATTCTAGCCCCACTTAAGCAGCCAAATCAGTATCCTAACTACCTGAATCCCTTATCTTGTGGCCTGTACCATCTCTTATACAACACCTGGGAACTTATTCAATCCCAACCGATTTAGGCCATACAATGCATTAATCCACAAGGTTTTGAACTAACTGACTGTAGCGTTTCATTTTAGCCATCCTAGACTAACGTTTGCCACATGTATGATGTGTTTGCCCTACTTTATCTGTTGCCCCATTGTACTTTGCATATTGTCTCTGTATGAATCATTTGCTCCAGTTGAATTGGTTCATCTAGTTTCATTGTTCACAACTGTATTGGGCACCATAGCATCCTAAATTAATTCTTTGCCCATTGTATGAATTGTTTGCTCCAACACTAAGACGGCCTTCCTCACGCCCAAACACACTAAACACAGGCCATCTATGTGACTCAGACATTAATGTACAATCACTCCCTATAGACATCAATCAGGAAAACTCTAGACGTCGACATCCAACTTGCATAGCATACACTTTAGCACCATATACACACCAGCATTCAATCAAATTATCTAAAATATTTCTGTAAATTGGCATTCATTATGGATTGACTACTTTGTGGGATCATTTTTCCATTCATCTCTTGCAGTCTCAAAATTCTGTCCTACCAGAAAGTCCAACAAAACAAAGAAAAATGACGGCACTCCTAGATTCCAGGTGAAGATCTTACTCATCTTTACCCCCGCTTTCCTCCCCCCTCCCATGGATGTTTCAGTAACATGGGTATTTCAGTCAATGCCAGCCTACTGTCAGAGGATTGTAGACCATTGCGCACCCGCCTCCACCTTCAAATTTAAAACAGTTCATAACCGTTGGTACTCCCCAGCATTAAAATGCCTCAAACAGGGGGCGTGGCCAGCAGGCGTAGGATGCAGACGTGATCCCTCGCTGCTCCCGGCCGCCAGCCCAATCCTACAGTCATCCTGTCGCTAAAACTAGAAATTAAAAGCATTGAAACTTGATTCCGACGTCGGAACTACTGCCGCTTCGAGTCGGAGCATCGCGGACCCGAATCGGAGCGGGCTTCACGAGATACAGCCCCCGGCACACACTCAGCCGTGTAACTGCGACCAGCAATCCAAGATGGCCGCCTGAGGACAAGGGAGACACGGGCTGTGAATCCCTGTAACTGCAGCCGTCTCGAGGAAACCGCGAAGTGCGCGCGGCTGCCCACCCGCTGGCTGCGAGGAACGAAGCGTCCGCCCGGGACTACCGACTGCAGGGCCTCACCGACTGAAAGACGCGGCGACCGGTGCTCCCGCGCGCGCACTCTGCGGGGAGACCCAGCTGCCGCGCTCGGGATCCGGACGGCTGTCGGCGTGATAGGCTGCCCAGAGCGCAGGAGGGAGCCTGTGGAGAACCACGCCGCCACCTCACTTGAAGAGGACTCACCCTGCCCCCCCCCCCCCGCCGGCGACCCCCACTACACGAAGGTGCTCCCCCCATCTGCAACACCGGGAGAGGAAGAAGGGAGGTGAACGACGATCCTCACCACCCGGCCCGAAACACACGCGCGGCCCTACCAATCCACGAAGAAGACCGCCCGCACCACGAGTGGAACATAATACGGACACGTCGCCGCGAGTGCTCCGACAGCGGCTCCAGCTCGTCTCCCCGGTCGCTCGCTGGCGGCCCGGGACAGCGGTAAGGAGAGGGGGAGACAGGGGTTTGGACCCTGACATCCTGTGGGACACTCCCTGGCCATATATGTATACCACGCTGGGTGACATAGGTGCCTAAGCGAAGTTCCCAACCCCGGTGGATCGACACAATACGGAGAGGGACCTTAAGCCCCCCCCCTGGCTATACACATAAAAAGACGCTGAATGGACCACGCTACGCCTGCCGGGCTACGTACGCCCACTATCCTTGTGCCCCTGGGCTTGACCAGAACCGCTCTCATCCGCCCGCCAAGCTCACCCTGGAACCAGCCGGCACCACCCTCCCTCTGCGCATCTGAAGCGCGCCCATACACCATCACGAGCGTTACTCTGCGAGACACTCACACGGCCGCGGTGCATAGAACTTCAGTCCCACAGCTGGACCACCTGTGGAGCCTCCTCCAACACGCACTCAGATACAAACTGCAGATACTCCTCCTCCCAAGTGTTATAAGGAGCGGCCATACTCGAATCTCTCTTTCCCCCAATAACAACACTCGCCTCCCTGTCCTCCAAAGGGCCCCTTCTCCCAGACGAACCCCTACCGCCACCTCACCAACATCCCTGCGATGGGGAAAGATAAGCCCAGGAAGACCTCTACACAAAGTAGGATTGAGCAATATGCAACCACGCCGCTCTCTCGCTCGCCGGAAAGGCCAACACAACAAGATCCGGACTGCATGGAAGATAATATCTCCCTCAGAGACATCATGGGTGCTATTGCCAGTTCTAGAACTTCCATGGAGAAAAAGATGGACAGCATAGGTGCGGACGTATCCTTGTTGAGACATGATCTCCAGAAGCTGACCTCACGTACCGGGGAAGCGGAGATGCGGATCTCCGAAACTGAGGACAACCTTCGCGGTGTAAACCAACGGATGTCTGGCATGGCGGCACGCATAAAGCTCCTGGAAGCAAGAGCAGATGAAAGTGAGGGCAGATCAAGACGGAATAACGTCCGCATACTGGGTCTTCCAGAAAAAGCTGAAGGAGATTGCATGGAACTATTCCTTGAGGGGTGGCTCGCGGATATATATGACGTACAGTCCTTCTCCAAATTCTTCTCTATTGAGCGAGCCCACCGTGTTCCCGCCGGCAAGATCGTGCCAGGGGCACCTCCACGTACAGTCATTGCAAGGTTCCTAAACTATAGAGATAGAGACACAGTTCTGCAACTGGCGAGATCTAAAGGAACCATTACGTACAATGGGTCAAGAATTGCTTTTTTCCCTGACTTCACCAGAGAAGTACAGAAAGCGCGCCAATCATTTGATCCCCTTAAAAAACGCCTGCAATCAATGGGAGTTAAATATGGGCTAATATTCCCCGCCCAGCTTAAAATATTTTACAAGAACACAACAGTCCACTTCACAGATCCTGAGGAGGCGTGGAGCTGGGCTGAAAGGCACATAGAGGGCGACTGGAGCGCTGACGGAAGGCGAAGAGGAGAACGGAATAGACCTCGCCCTGACCGACCACCTGAGCAGGAACCGCAGCAACAACAACAAAACGCAATCCTACAACATGCGGAAGACTAGCAGGCATTTCCAATATCTCGGATATCCAGACCACTACAAACACACTGCAATGGTGCTGTACTGCACACCGCAAACGCGACGTTGACGGCAATTCCGGCTGGCGGCCGCCCAAACAGCGCCCCCCCGCTCCGCCCCCGGACACTAAGTGAAATCGGAACACCGTATAGCGGAGTTCCACCACCCCGCCTTGTGTTTCCCCCTGAGACGCAACATCTAGCACAGCCGCACTCCGAAAACGGATTGTCTCGGGGGCAGGCGGATGTAGATAACAGTTAAATCGTTCAGAAGTTAACACTGGGTCGACAGATGCTTCAGTTGTGGGTGGAGTATAGGGAGGGGGGAGTTGGGGGTGTTACATCTATTCAATGTTCATCATACAGAGGCATGACGAGTACGATATACGGACCAGATATCCTAGTATTGCTATGTGTGCATCCAAGGAAATACAATTGTGTAAGCAGATCCAGCACTGACAATGGCAGCTGAGTATACTTCGACCCAAAGCAAGCTTAAACTCCTGGCATGGAATGTGAACGGACTGGGTGCCAGCATCAAAAGGCGGCTAGTCCTGCAACATCTAAATAGACATTCTCCGGACATAGTCATGCTGACCGAAACACATCTAGCCGGAAACATATGCAAATTCTTCCAAAGATCAAACTACCGCACTGCGGTACACGCAGGCTTCTCTATGGGAGCGAGAGGAGTCCTCATACTAATCCACAAGAGACTTCCGCTGGTGATCACGAACGTTCTTCAGGACAGAGGAGGCCGATATGCATACATTCAAGCAACACTATGGAACCAAACACTGGCACTCATGGCAGTGTACTCCCCACCAGCCCTCCTCAACGATCTGCTAAATGAAATTACCCCCATACTAGCAACGAGGAATGTAGACACAATGGTGATAGGAGGCGACTTTAATGAGGTCATGGACTATACGCTTGATCGCACGCACCTGAGAGCCAGAAACCCCGCCACTACGACTAAACTGGCCTCCTTTGTGTCGGCAATGGGCCTCTGCGACGCGTGGAGAGTTCTTCATGCTCAGACTCGAAAATACTCCTTCCACTCGGGGGCCCACGCCTCGATGTCTAGGATAGATTATTTCTTCCTCCCACACCAAAGTAGTCACCAAATAAGCAATGCATCCTTCCTTCCCCGAGGAATCTCTGACCATTCTCCACTGCTACTAGAACTGGAAACAGCTAGACCACGACCGCCCCCCTTATGGCGTTTTAATTCCTACTACTTAGGATTCCCTGAATTTCAGGAGATGATAGAGACCGCTACCTCCGATTACTTTGACCTTAATACAAATTCGACTGATAACCCCAATACACTGTGGGAGGCGTACAAGCCAGTTCTGCGCGGAGTAATCATATCATGGACGTCCCATAAGAAGAGAATGCATCGCGAAAAAATCATGGAAGCTGAAACTGAAGTCATGTCCAAGGAACTGGAACACATTGCCAGTGACACCCCGGAGTCGAATAGAGCCTTACTAATAGCACAGAAGAAGCTGCATAACCTATCCTTAGACTGTGCCAAGAAAGCACACGCTGCAATGAAGGCACGTGTATATGAAACGGGAGACAAAGCAGGTAAACTGCTTGCGTGGCTGGAAAAACGAGACGAGGGACAATTGAAGGTGAAATGCATCAGAACCCTAAACGCAAACCTAGCCCACGTCGATGCAGACATCGCTGACCGCTTTGCTGAGTTCTATGAGAACCTCTACAAACCCCCCACCAATACTATAGACAGTACCATACTAACAGATATTGTCCTCCCAACACTCACCACAGACCAGATCACCGCTCTAGACAGCAAAATTACTACCACTGAGATATCAACTGCCATTGGGCAACTCCAGGCCGGTAAAACCCCAGGCCCGAACGGGTTCCCAATAGACTTCTGGAAAAAACTACACCACCTGGACATACCCGTACACTTGCTCAACGTGTTTGAGCACTCCCTAAATCAAGGGGAGCTCCCACCTGATCTCCGCAAAGCCACCATTATAGTAATTCCCAAAAAAGGTAAACCCCCTGAAGAATGCACATCCTATCGACCTATATCCCTCATTAACAGCGAAGCCAAGATACTGGCCAAGGTTCTTGCTAATAGACTACAACTAGTCATCACGTCCCTGATCCACCCGGACCAATGTGGCTTTATGCCCCAGAGGTCGACCAGAATGAATATTCGCAGACTGCATCTAGCACTAGAGAGAGCCCCGGCCCTGCAGCAATCACTGGCTCTGTTGGCCATAGACTTCGAGAAAGCATTTGACTCTGTTCACTGGGAGGCGCTATGGGCCATAATGCGCAGGATGCACTTCGGAGAACCGTTCATAAAATGGGTACAACTACTATACAATAACCCGGTAGCCGAGGTTAAAGTAAATGGGTGGCCGTCACGTACCATCCGATTAGGGAAGGGAACCCGGCAAGGTTGCCCACTCTCGGCAATGGTGTTTGCGCTGGTAATAGAGCCACTGGCAGTCCTCCTGAGGGATACTACCACATGGACTGGCTTTAGATGGGGCCCGAACTGCGAAGATAGAGTATCCCTCTATGCAGACGATCTCCTAGTGTACCTGGGTGACCCAGCATCTTCATGCCCTGTGGTCACGCAAATCCTAATTGAGTATGGATCCTTTAGCGGACTCAAAGTAAACTGGCCCAAATCCGTGCTGTTCCCAGTTAAAGGGATAGACTGCATCCCAACGTCGGGTTCCCCATACAGAGTTGAAACCAATCAGTTCCGATACCTAGGTATCCAAATTACCAACGAGCTTAATAGCTACGTAAAACAAAATCTATACCCACTTATCAAAAGATATGAGCAGGACGTAGCCCACTGGCAAGTACTGCCACTGACACTGTTAGGCAGAGCAGCACTCTTTAAGATGCTGACCTTGCCCCGTTTTCTATACATTCTCCAGAATGCCCCCCTCCATATCCCAGCTGTAGAATTCCACAGTATAAATAGCACAACACGTACACTCCTATGGGGTGGGAAACGCCCGAGAATTGCCCTCCAAACTCTCCAACGCTCAGTCTGGGAGGGGGGAATAGGACTCCCGAACATCCAGATCTATTATTGGGCAGTTCAGATGGCAACAGTCAATGATATCCTACATGGAGACCCGACCATCCCTCACATAAGAGCCGAACTAGCGGCAAGACACGGTATGTCCCCACTTGAAAGCCTCTACTGTAAACAGACCCGCCCACCTGAACGCACGATAGCAGCACACACCGCCTTGGTGTGGAAAGAAATACATAAACACTTAGGTTGGGATAACAAAATCACCCCAGTCCAACCCATATGGTACAATGCTCACCTCCCGAATCTTGCCAACCTCCCGAAATGGCCAACCTGGGCTGCAGCTAACATACAGACGATTCAGCAGATAGTAGTGAACGACCAGCTGATGCAGTTCCCTGAGCTCGTTGCAACACATGGCTTGTCGGAGACTGAACAGTACCACCACGGACAGCTACAGCATGCACTTAGCGTACACAGAGCCCAACTCGTGGACATGCCAGAATGCTCACCTATAGAAAGGAACATAGTAATCGATAAGGTAAACAACAAGGTCACATCTACCATGTACAATGCCATCTCCTCATTTGGCACGAAAGAGCTGCTGACCCTGAAGACGAAATGGGAGAATGATATTGGCCCCATATTACCCGAAGACTGGATTGAAATCTTGATGTATCCTAGAGAATGTGCAATCTCGGCACGAATCCGGCTGGTGCAATTTAAGATACTACATAGGATATACTATCCCCGAATAACCCTGTACAATTGGGGCAAATCGACCGACCCCAAATGCCTACGCTGCAAACAAGAAGAAGGATCCTTCTACCACATCCTTTGGCAGTGTTCACGCATACAACGCTTTTGGCATAAATGTAGCGCGAGGCTTTCTAGGGTCATTAGCCGACCAGTTCCGACGGATCCCAAACTCCTGCTCCTGGGCATTGCAGACACTCTTGAACTGTCACGATTCGAGAAGCTACTTGTTTCAACCTCCTCAGGAATTGCGAAAAGGAACATTGCACAACTGTGGGGTTCAGAAAACACCCCGAAATACGATCAGTGGACATCGGATGTGGATGCAGTCATCTTAATGGAACG
This sequence comes from Ambystoma mexicanum, assembly GCF_040938575.1. NCBI lineage: Eukaryota > Metazoa > Chordata > Amphibia > Caudata > Ambystomatidae > Ambystoma > Ambystoma mexicanum. The sequence continues at coordinate 325,906,360 of NC_090939.1, read as the reverse complement.
CCGAGTCTACCAAGCTAGAGGCTGCCCGGGCAAAGCAGATAAGATTTGGGGAAGATGGGAACAGACATTATAAATTTGTTGCAATATTGGCAGAATGTATTGGCACACAGCCCTACAGAGACTATATCTGCTAACATCATTCTTTGGGATGCTCGTACATCATAATCATCCATAAACTGCCTGCTGCCTTAACTACTCATATACTTCACATCACGTGTTTCGTTGCGATTGCATATATTATAAGTACACCCATCCGTCCTGCTCTGCCAACTGTATGTAAAGACTTATGGTTTTGTTTGTAATTTGTTGTTTATTGCACAAAAAGTAATACAAATTTGTAATTAAAAAAAAAAAATGCCTCAAACAAGAGTGTTGATCTAAAGAGAAACAATTGTGCACTCCCAGATCCGCTACTATTGTGGTGAAAGTTTGTGCCACACTTATCAAATATAAAAAAGAAATAAAAAGGCAAATACTATCTTTCTACACACCAGTATTCAATTATCAGCAAACAATGCATCAGAGCTCTTCTCAAATGTGAAATCCTTTTATAAACTCCCTGTATTTCCCCAAAAAACCACACCTTCGGTTTACTTTGCTAAATAATTGTATACAGAGTTGTAACTATTTAAGAAACTATACTACTTCTGACTTCTTGGAAGTATCTACAGCCCAACCCACATTCCATCAAGCTTTTTCTTTGAAAGAAATAGCTGCTGCAGATATTAGCCATATACTGCAGAAATTAAAACCTACTCATTCTTGTCCCAATGTTCTGGCTGTTATGGTGTCAAGACAGCATTCCTCAGCTCTTGCTGTCTATCTCACTCACAGTGTAAATCTTGCATTATTACAGGATATATTCCCCCATGGACCTTAAATCTGTTCTGATAACTCTGGTGCTAAAGAAACCATCTCTCGACCATTAGCCTTTAATGGCTAATATCACTGAGTCAGAAGTGGCAAAAAAACTATCAGCCTATATCAATCTGGTTTACTCTCTAGATTGTGGACGGAAACATCCTTGGTTTTTGTCTGGGATGAGGATTTGCACCACTCAGATACAGCTCAGCTATCGCTTCAGCTGCTTTCCAATCTGTCTGCGGCATTTGTTAGTGTTGACCATCCCTTCCTGTTGTCTCACTGGAAGAATTTTCTTGGTCTACCTATCTCTGTTGTGGCATGGTTTCATAGTTTTCTCACTGATAGACACCAGGTAGTGTAGGTTGGCTCTTTTACTCCTGCTCCTACCGCAGTTACCTGCGACGTTCCCCACTACTCCCCATTATCATAGCTTTTGTTTAATATCTACATGCTTCCACTTATATCCATTACTCATAAACTTCAGATTTTCTTTCAGTCCCATGAAGATGACACATCTCCGATTCAAGGTCTCTGTCCCACAAGCAAGTTTTTTACAACTTCAGTCCTGCCTTACTGAAATTAAATCATGACTGACTAACAACAAACTCCAATTTAACTCCACAAAAACTGGGATGCTATTGCTAGGTCCCAGATATCTATTGGCTGATCCTGCCCTATCTATTCGGAACACCTACTACTCTCTCCAACAAAGTAAAGAACCATGGATAACTTTGAGAATCAGAACAGAGACTCTGATTCCAAATCAAAAAGGTTGTTCAATCCTCATTCTGCCACGTCAGGCTGTTATGGTAGATTCCTCCCTTTCTTAAGAATCTGACTTCTCTGCGGTGGTGGAGGGCTAGGTTTCACCGAACCAGAAAATGAAGGACGCAACGTCCTGACAAACCCTATTACAGCCAAGCAAGTGGGGAGAGAAAAGTAAGGACTGAGGAGCAAGGCCCTTAAATTAGCCAGATGGTTTTGTTACAAGATGCCCAACCAAGAGACCTTAGTTAATTGTAATCCCTTTTTTTGTAATAAACAACCTTGAATAAATACCTTGGCTCTGAGTCATCTGTTGATTTCTTAGCCCGTGACTGATATCTGCAGGAAAAGTTTAAGTTTAACCATTGTGAGATATTAGGCATGCTGTACATAGCCAAAAGGTGAACTAGTTTATTTGGTGGCTGCACCAAGGAAAGCTGCAGGTTAAACTCAATCCCCGGGCAAAAGGAACATGTGCAGACTTTTGGGGAATGGTGGAAAGAGTTGAAGGAGTGGTGAAAAAATTCCTGATGGTTTTAAATGGGCAAATTGGCAAGCTCATGTGGTTCTGTCATAAGAGTAAATAGAAATATTGGACATAACCCGCTAACCTATGGTTAGGTAGATGTTGGTGGGAATCAAAAAACTGATGGCTGAGTTGGACTGTATAACATGGCCAGAGTCCTCTAGCAGTCACCCCAATTATCAGCAGAGTACACTTGGGCCCATCAAAACCTCCCAGCCACAAGAATGGAAGACTCAGACATGGGGAAAAGTTACTGTAGTTTATTAGCAGATAAACATAACAGGGATCATACCAGAACAACTAGGTTTGTCTAGAGCTCTAAGCTTCTAAGCATGTGTCAACCGGTTTTATCCCGGTGTGACGTCACAAACCCAGGTTCCCTCCCAGAAACCTATCAGACATTTGCATTGGTCAGTTTGGGTAAGTTATATATAAAGAATGCATAGGTTAATTTGGTATTTGGTCAGCTATGGCCATTGGCTCCTCCTAGGACCACCTCTACTAGCACCCATCTTCAATGTTGCAGGCTCACCGGAAAACCAGTGGCCCTCGCAAGACATTGTATCCCCATGTGAAAGGCGAATTTGGATTGGGAAGAATGTGTCCTCATAGCCCTGGGACCCTAGACAGTTCTCAGACTGAATGTACCTCTTCAAGGTAATGAGAAAGAATCGGAGGTATGAAGCGTTTCCTAATGTTGCTATTCTCTGATCATCCAAACCTGCGAGAGTGCAGTCAGTTAACGAATCATGGACAACACTTGTATCTTTTTCTCTCTGGTTCTCTGGGAACAGTTTTCTCTGTCTGTGTCACATGTCGGGACCACAAAATAAAGCCCTCTCGCCTGTAATTATGAGGATTTTAGCCTGAATTTCTGCAGGTGGCTCACTATCTCGGGAGCTGAAATGTTCCTACTTCCAATTCGTCCTTGGCTGGGTGTCCTGCTTCTGCTCGCCTCGAGCTACAGCGATCATGTCAGCTTGACTGTGTTTCCCGAATTTTCCTCTCCTTTCTTGTTAATTTCAGAGGCTTATAACTTCTGTAGTGTTCCTTATGGCTTCTCCATGTAAGTGGTAGTCAAGCATATGCATGCTAAATATATGAATTCTTTGCATCTTGTGGTTTCAGCTTTGGTGAAAGATATGAATATATAGATATGTATATGTGTTCATCCTCTGCCTAAGTGGGTCATAAGCATGTGCTTCGTGCCTATATGCAATACAGTAGTGCAGGTTTGTTTAGCTTCATGAATGGATGAATATGTAATTCATGTATAAGCACAGCTATGTCCTGATATCAGTGATGACATCTTGGTTGCTGATATTCCAGTCAGTCGACCTGAAGGATGGCTGACAGTTCCATATCGTTCAGATCAGCCAATTGGGTATGGTCTCAACGGTTGTCTAAGAGAATATACTTTTTCACACCTCTGATACATGGATGATTGCGTCGAAGGGCCTAAGTGTGAAGCACATCTATCGTTTCTCTGTCTTTGCGTTGAGAGTTGTGTGGGGGACATAAGGGTCAGATTTGGCCCCTTGTCTACAATCCCCCTCTGGTCCATGAGTCAACCACACTGCCTACACAACTCTTTCTACTCATCTGCAGTTTCGGGAGCCACACCTTCATTATCCCTCCGAGATGTCCATAGTAATTGGCATGACCATCCAGGCTCCATGTGATACAACTGCAGTCTCCATCAGGGGTTCACCAAACCCACTTTCCGCAATAGTCACTGGTGTTGTATGGTTACTCGAACATTGCTCCTGTCGGGAACAGAGGGCATTGTGTCAGTTGTGTTCTTAATGCATTTTGGGATTCTTCTTCTTTCTCTACATCAAACAGCACCTTCATTCCTAAAGTCTTCTTAGTTGTTTTTCTACACTGAGCTATTACTGTTCGGATGACACAAAGTGCTAGCAACACTACTATTAATGCTGACGCCAATACCTTCAGTCCATTTGCTATCCATGTTAGCATCCATGAGAATATGTATGACAGCCAACCTTCATCTTTTACAACATTCTTCGCTTCTGCCTCCATCTTCGTATGAGCTTCAGAAAGCCTGGTGATGGCCTCTGTCAGTGTCCCATTATCCCATTATCTTCATCATCAGGAATGAATGTACAGCAAGAAGACCCAATCTTGGTGCAAACACCTCCTTCCATGGCTGTCAGGAGATCCAGAATGTATCTGTTCTGGCAGGCCATCAGCCTGACCACTCTCAGTTCTCCCTTGATGGGGTTGAACCCTTTGACGGTTGAGTTTATTGTCTGCATCAGCTCCCAATGAGTGATCTGGAGCCACTTGGCATTCATGCTTGTCTGAACTGCTGGAACATTGGATGCCAAGAACATCTCAGTTTGCTGAACGGCCTGTGATCTGGTGGTATCGCATCTAATGCCCTTTCCATATCTGACAAGGCATAGTTCCCCCTTTTTATTCTTGTCAGTTCTGCAGACCTCTTCTTTCTTTTGTTGCTGTCTATTTTAGGGAATCCTTCCATGTGTATGTCCTTCTGGGGCACTACTAATGCTGGGGTATTCAAATGTACGAGTGAGTATATTGCCCCAGTTGAATGGCAGCTTCTGGTATGCTTTCAACCCACAGGCCCAGTCGTGGACCATGGGCACTACTGTTCCGCGCTTCATACCTTTTATCTTCAAAATCTTTTTGCATCCTTCATTCTCGCCAACCTCTACTTCTCCATCATTCTGGAAACATAAAGCAGCTCACTTGATTGGCATGAAGGGCATGGGTCCTGCTTCGTTTTCTACCCATGTGAACAATTTGGCACTTGATTTCCATTCCTTAAGGCACTGGTAATTTTCTTGCTGTACTACTTCCACTGGAACTGTTAAGAGAGCATTTGCTTTGTTCCCAATTACTCACTCTTTCCGTCCTTCTGAGGTGTATACTTGTCCATACACTAGCATCTGTTGTCTTTCCCAACATCCTGGAATTCCTCCAATCTCTAGGAGCCCTGTCTTGGGACACTTTACTTTACAGTATTTATTTTGCACAGTGTGGATCATAGGGCATAAAGGCACAGACATTAATACAAACACAACACAGACAATAATGATATCACTTGGGTGCTATCCCAATTAAAGGTATGACTGAGGGTCTTAGGTTTAGATGAAAAGGAATGTTTTCAGATCTTTCTTGAAAGTCTGTAATGAGCTTTGGAGTCTTAAAAGGGGTAGCAGCTAATTCCAAAGTTTTGGGGCTACAAAGAGGAAGGCTCTTTGAGCTTCTGCTCAGGGGGATTATCAAATGGTTCTGGGTAGAAGATCTGAGCTCTCTGCCGTGGATCTTTCCGTTGATGACTTTCTGCAGATAAAATGGCATGCCCTGTCTGCATTTGAAGGTGATTGTTAGGATCCTATACTTGAAATGAGCTTTGACAGGAAGCCTATGAAGTGAGCCATCACCTCTTTGTTTTTGCTTTGTCACCCCGAGTGGGACGGGTATGCCCAGACGTGGGTCCCGTGCCTGCTGGGCCTAGAGACCCAAGCTACTCCTCACTGATGAGCCCCAACAAGGGTGAAACATGTTTGGGGATGCTTGTGGTCTCGTGCAGAAGGGATGTGACCTAGCAGTTCGGGCTGGACTTCCCCTTTTGGGGTGGGGCCAAGCCTGATTTGCATATGGCTTTTCCCCTTCTGTAATGGCTTGGCAGGCGAAGAACGATGGTCTGGAGGGTTACCCTGAGCAATGCCAGTGGTTAAGATTCAGTCTAAACCTGCCAGCCATCACCTCTTTGTTTTTGCTTTGTCACCCCGAGTGGGACGGGTATGCCCAGACGTGGGTCCCGTGCCTGCTGGGCCTAGAGACCCAAGCTACTCCTCACTGATGAGCCCCAACAAGGGTGAAACATGTTTGGGGATGCTTGTGGTCTCGTGCAGAAGGGATGTGACCTAGCAGTTCGGGCTGGACTTCCCCTTTTGGGGTGGGGCCAAGCCTGATTTGCATATGGTTTTTCCCCTTCTGTAATGGCTTGGCAGGCGAAGAACGATGGTCTGGAGGGTTGCCCCGAGCAATGTCAGTGGTTAAGATTCAGTCTAAACCTTCCAGCCATCACCTCTTTGTTTTTGCTTTGTCACCCCGAGTGGGACGGGTATGCCCAGACGTGGGTCCCGTGCCTGCTGGGCCTAGAGACCCAAGCTACTCCTCACTGATGAGCCCCAACAAGGGTGAAACATGTTTGGGGATGCTTGTGGTCTCGTGCAGAAGGGATGTGACCTAGCAGTTCGGGCTGGACTTCCCCTTTTGGGGTGGGGCCAAGCCTGATTTGCATATGGTTTTTCCCCTTCTGTAATGGCTTGGCAGGCGAAGAACGATGGTCTGGAGGGTTGCCCCGAGCAATGCCAGTGGTTAAGATTCAGTCTAAACCTTCCAGCCATCACCTCTTTGTTTTTGCCTATGAAGTGAGCGCCTTGCATCTGTTACATGGTCTCCCTGAGTCAACCACAAGACTGCTCTGACCACCCTATTCTGCATTATCTATAATCTATATGCATCTCTTTTTTTAGGCCTACTGGTAGACTGTCACAGTAGTCTATCTTTGCTCCAATAATAGCTCTGGCTATGTTTTCAGCACTAGCCTGTGTGATGAGCGGTCTGAGATGGTGGAGAAATTTGATATAATATGCTGAGGTCGTGATTAGACTAGTGGCATGAGAGCTCATAGACAGCAACTGATCTAAAGTTACCCCTAGAATCTTGAGTTTTGGGACAGGAACAATGTGGAGAGACCCAAGTTTGAAGGCTTGAAATTTGCTGTCCAGCTTGCTTAGAACAACGGAACTTCCTATAATCATAAGTTCTGTTTTGCTTTTATTTAGCGCTAGGTTGTTATTGAGCATCCAATTATGTCAAATAGTCTGTTAAGCTCCGTTTCATCTCGTGAGTGAACGCCTGAGATCGGGATGACACATTGCGTCCGCATAATTTGAAAAAATAATCCCCTCTACCTCTAAATTAGAGAAGAATGATGCCATAAAAAGATTATATATACAAGGCGAAGTGCTTGTCCCCTGTGGGAACCCAAAAAGGAACGGAATGAGGGAGGCCTCTGCTATGTCTGAGCAGACTCTGCTGTGTCTATTCTCCAAAAAAGACAGAGGGCCTTGTTACAAGTCAGCCGGTCCGGAAACAACAGTGGTGGTAAATCTGCCGCCACTGTTGTTTCCGGCGTGGGTGATTCCGAGTCCTGCAGGCGGGAGGTGTCACTCCCACCAGGTCTGACCTGGCAGAAATAACACCACCCGCCTGCAGGTGGATATGGAAACACCAGCTCTGTCATAGACAGAACCAGTGTTTCCATGGTCCCCATCCCCATGGAGTCCCATGGGAATGGGATTTACAGAATTCTGCCTCCATAATTACCGGGTCACCGGGGTTGTAATGTCCCGGTGATTCTGGCAATCACGGAGGCGGAATGGTATTACCGGTCCGGTGGCAGCCTGCCAGTTTTTCCAGCACGGCTACCGCCGGACTCGTAATGGGGCCCATAAACCATGAAAACGCCAGAGGTGAGAAGTTAGCTATCTGCGACATTCTGGATTTCAATATAGAGTGGTTGATCAAATCGAAGGCCGCTGATTGGTCTAATGATACTAGTAATGAGAGGGAGCTTTTATCCATGCGATCTAAAGGTTTTGACTTTAAGTCTAGAAGTGAGGTCACAGTTCTATAGCTCTTCCTGAAGCCGGATTGGTAAGTATTCGGAATGGGGTATTTATTAAGGTGTTCAGATATCTGGCTATACGCCACCCTTCAGCACAGGAATGTCCCAAAACAAGCTACCTATTGATGTCACAAGTATAGGCAGGAAATTTAGATTAATATGAGGCACCTATAGGTCAAAATCTTGTGTAGCAACAAATATCACAAGATATGCACAAGGGCAGATTTTTGCAAAAATATATTTTTTGTTTTATTATTTTGATGTGTGCTAAAAAGCAAGGGCCACCAAAGAGTCTGGGTTATTTAAAAAGACAATATATCACAACATACAATGACAATTAATTGAACACTGTATATAAAAAACATTCAAATATTAGCAATTGTCAACAATTAATTTAGTTGATGTTAGTAAAACAAAGTGACTCCCAATAGCAGGCATTTGTTTATAATTTCGCACAAAGCCCCCATGGGGAAAGTCTCGACAGAAATGACTCTGTTTCCAGCCTTATAAACGTCAAACCGCAAGATGATACGAGTAAGCTTGTTGTCGCATGGACGTCTAGTCATCCAACTAAGGCTTTCGTCAGGACACCCAAAAGACAACTGGTGTTTGATGTCATGTATCTCACAAGGAATGCTTTATATTAGCCAGTGTATTTAAACAGAAAAACAAATAAACAAATATATCATCTTTTTTAAAAACCAACTCCATTACGGATGATCATTTAAAAATACTGCCTCATCTTTCTTAATATTTCCAACCATTTTACTCATTGTTCCATGTGCATCATAGAAATCTGCCCTTGTGCATATCTTGTGATATTTGTTGCTACACAAGATTTTGACCTATAGGTGCCTCATATTAATCTAAATTTCCTGCCTATACTTGTGACATCAATAGGTAGCTTGTTTTGGGACATTCCTTTGCTGCTTATGTATTATAGACCACATCCCACAAGCCCCTAACAAAAAAGTGGTCTCCCTTTTGCTCACATAGCAATACCCGTATACGCCACCCTGTCCAGAATTTTCAACAGGAAAGGTGTGTTGGATATGTGGTTGTAATTCAGCAGGTTATCCCTATGCAGCCACACTTTTATAAGGATGGGTGTGACCATTGTTTGCTTAAGGTCATCTGGGACCTTACCTTCACTTAGAGAAGTGTTAACAAAAGTGCAGGTAGCTTTAATGAACAATGGGGACAGGTTTTTATTATCAGTGAGGAGCAGAAATCCCCTTTACAACTGGACGGTTTTAATTTTTCTATGATATTTTGAAGAGCAGTCTCTGTGATTGTATGAAAATAAAAGTCAGCTACTGTTGCCTCAGTGCTCATAGAAGCCTGCTGTAGACCTGGAGCCTTAAAGGATAGCTATTTCTTTCTTTCAAGCATCCCGGTTCTTATTCCCAGAAGTTTGCCCTGCATATCATCCTGTATACGCTGACACTGTAGCTCCTTCTGTGTCACTGTCTGTACTTCTCCTTTGCACAATCCTTCTGTATTATATTCTATACTTTTATCTGTATTCCAGTAATCATCTAATATTTCTTGAGTCTTTATGTAGTTATATTCGTATGGGAAATTTTCCTGGACATTGTGGGATACATTTACCCATTTAGAAGAATTCCCCTCCATCTCCAAGCTTCACTTCAGCAGTTACCAGCAAAATGGCTGTGCTGGCTCCTTTGAGCACCATTGCCTCGCATAAAAACTGCATTTTGCAGTGACAAAATGATGGCTGCACTATCTTGCCAAGCACCTATTGGGAAAGATGGAACAGGGAGCACACTGAGAAAGGCTGCTAGTGTGTTTTCTTACGTGCACCGAATAAGAGAATTGAAAAGCAGCACTGCTTTGCTGCTAGCTCAAAATTTCTCTTTGAAAAAGGAAATATTTTACATTTAAAATGATGGCGCCCTGATGCTCTTTTTATCTGTTAAACAATATGCAATTCGGATCCAGTAAGGCCCAACTATGCCCAGCCATATTCCAGTTGTGCTTTAGCAAAAGAAAGCCTTTCTCATTGAATGACAAGCTGTGTCAAGAAAGGTCTGGGAAATCACCAGAAACTTTACTCTCAGCCGTATGGAAAAAGGCTTGACTTTTATGCTACAAAATGTCAAAAATAGACACTCAAATGAAACCCTAGCTCTCTGTGCATATGTCAATTTCAGTGTACCTGTGCCTTGAACAGACTGCTGTGTAAGAGAAACTGATTAGGGCTACAAATAATGTTTTGAATCCAGATGGGAGAGAAAACCGAATTTGAAAGGGACATCCCAGCAGAATTCACCACGTGTCAAAATGTGCTTTTGCAAACAAGAAAAATATCTGTTTTAAAAGTGTAATGTTACTGTATGTAGTAAACTCAATCCCGGTGGAGATACCCCCATAGCTACATAAGGAACCTCAGAGGGCAGTGTTCAAATCTATTTGGGGAAACAAGAAACCGAGGATCCAGAGAAGGATCCTGATGCGACCAATGCTTCTCGGAGTGCTGGGAGTTCCAGACATAGGGACTTATATATCAGCTGCCCAACTGACACCAAAGTTGAAATGGGCGGGCCAGGACCCTCTTCCTGGATGGTGGAAGATAAAACAAACAGCAACAGAGATCCCACTAAAAGTGCTACAATTCCTAAAGCCAAGCACCCATGAACAGGGGGGCACTCTATTGGAGGCCACTAAGACAACCCTACACAGCTGGGACAGAGCAATCCCAAGCAGTAAGGTAAGACAGGGACTGGGTCCGCTATCCCCCCTAGTGCATAACACAGACTTCTCACCCAGACTTCATAAAACATTTTGGGTGGGGTGGAAGGATGCTGACACATTGTCATTACAAGATATGTATCAGGAAGGAGCCCCACTATCATTTGAAGACTGCAAAGAGAGATTTTGCATTGGCGAAAACCACATATATAAATACCTACAACTGCGCCACTGGATCTCACATCCAGCAGTAAAGAAGGCCGGGCTAAGACCTCCAGTGGGCCTAGAATTAACAATAGGGAGGGAACATGCACAAAAGGGATAACCAGACTATATAAATTCCTGGACAGGGTGGAAACAGCTGATACCCTCCAGTATATGAAGGATTGGGAGCGGGATATAGGGGAGGAGATCACACAGGAAGAATGGAGTCAAATCTGGATTAGGGCGCATAAACTATCCAAATCTGCAGCAATCAAAGAATTGGCGTACAAACTCTGTTACCGCTAGTATATGCCCCCAAATAGATTACATAAAATGATCCCCACGTATCCCCCGGAATGTTGGCGACAATGTGGGGAAAGAGGAGACATGTTCCATATATGGTGGTCGTGCCCGAAGATGATTGTGTATTGGAAAGAAATCTTGGGCCACATTAGAGACATAACAGGCTCTGACCTACCATGGTCACCAAAAGTAATCCTGCTAGGCATAGTAGCGGAAGGGAAATATGCTGCTTCAGGGAAAAGAGCTGCCCTCATAACCCACCTATTGACAGCAGCAAGAATCACAGTGGCCCAACGGTGGAAGACGGTGGAGGGCCCCACCGCACCTTGGCGGTGGGTCAAAGTGTGGGGAGTCATGGCAATGGAAAACATCTGCGCCACGAAATCGGGAAGGTACCTGAAATTCCTGGCTGTATGGGAACCTCTCCAGGACTATGTGGGAGAAAGAGAGGCTCACTATGTCAACCATGAATGCTCACAAACATTCATATCAGATGAAAGGACATAGAGGGACTACAGCTGGTGGTTTGGCTCAAGGAACTGAACTGGTCATGAACCAAGGTCTTTTGGTAAAGATAACAGCAAGGGAGGGTGGGTGAGGGTGGGGAGGGTGATAAAGAAAATAAGATAAAGGAATGTTCAAGAGGACAATCACTGGAGACAATGCGAAGGCTTTCAACATGGTGGACAGGGGTATAATGAGGATAGTAATGTTTCACAGTACAAGTTGTAACTAATGACCGGTGTTTGTTTCAGTAAAATTAAAAGTGTAATGTTGAATACGGCCCTGTCCTTGCCTAGAAATGTAAGGGGGGTTTGGTTGAAATATAATATAATGTTTTATTCTAACAGCCTTGCCTTTTGGGCTCAGGGAAAATAAATAAGTAAATAAATGCATTGGCTGTACTGGGGAGCCAGCCAAACAGGTTTCCTGCATGGCTTCAAAGGACAATTGTGTGCTGGCAACAGGAGAGGCCTCCGCCCAAAAGGAACTACAATACATTTCTGGGACACCTATGTGTTACTTTCTGCTCTTAGAAACTTTGAATGGCCAAGAGGATGCATCTCATACGCTTGTCAGGCTTATGTCTGTGCTCCAGCTTGAGACAATAGATTCTGGGACACCTATGTGTTACTTTTGGAGGTGACACCTAGCATTCACTCAAACTGAGAAACTCCATGGCAACTCTGGGCTAAACTGACATTTGGTGGTAGCCTGCAAAGACATAACCATATTTGGAGGACAAAGGGCCAGCCCATCTGGCTTAAAATACTGTTTTTTATTAATAAACTTTAAGACTGTTATTTCGATAACCGGGCAACGCAGTAATGTAAAAGTTTTACAATTTAAAGGTCATTTTTATGGCTTTAAAACATGATATTGTGGCTGTCCATAGCATGTATGGGACGGAAATGCCAGGAAAATGTGAATCATGGGAAAAGTACATATGATGAAACATTAAAAATTAATGGAAATATGCCCCATGATAATATGTACATGCCTAAAATTGTGGGATTTTGGGTGAAGCGGCTCACCCTAAAAAGTGTGAAAAATTATTAGTAGGGCGAAACAAAGTCCTACAAACTTGGGAGTTGGGCTACCATGTTCTGTCTGAAATATGGAATCTGCCTGTGTAATTTTCAAAAGTGCCACAACTGTAAAAAGGAGTGATTTATCTCTAAATTGATTTTTGCCAAAAATGACTGTGGGATGTCTTTGCACCTCATAAAATCACAACCCCATAAACTAAGTCCCCTTCTTGAGGAGGCGACCAACATGGGCTGACCTATCCAGTTCTATGGGGTAGGTCTAGCTTAGTTCTGCCCAACAATAAACCCTGTGAAGTCACCCATCTTATAAATAAGAGGGGGAAGATCACAGGAGGGGACACACTCTCTTCTGAATTTTCCAGCGCCTGCGTATACAGATATTCCTCCGTCACTCTGCAAGATTCCAGACCCCACTGCCAGAAACGGGATAGTTGATCCAGGCCTTCCTTTCCAGGCAGAACTACCCTTCAGCACTAAACCCCATAACAAAATCCCACTAACTTCAGGGACAAAGGGGAAAGGTGGCTGAGCCCGCTTTGGGATTCTCCAGTGCTGCCTGCTTGCCCTGCTTACCCGCTCCATCCAGCTGAGGCATTGCTGTGCCGTGACCAGACCTTTGCCCAGCTGTCTTTTGCCAGGAGAGTCCGCCGTGCCCTGACCAGAGCCTGTGAGTCCAGAACTCAGTTGGCTGTCCCAAATCCCCAACTTGAACGCTGATTGTGAGTATTACCCCATCCCATTACAACATATAGCCTACCCTATCTTGATACCTTGTCTTTGTCCTACTCTCTAAATATTCCCATCCATACACTGATAACTTGTTCAAGATAAGTCTGAATTCTCTGTGCATCTTGTCCTTGATTTCTAGTGTTAGCGCAATTCTTCCATTCATTTTTGTCTTGCATAGATCCTTAGTCATATTTTGAATAATTTAAGTAATTCCCACATATAGCTGAACGCGTGGTGAAAAGGTAAGTTGCAAATTAACCTTGGAGCGTACTGTGTCTTTCTTTAACAATCTAGTCTTGATAATCTAGTATAAGTAAAACTTGTCTTTTCCTTTGCCAACCGATTTTCTCTTTTGACTGCTTTATTTTCCCAAAACTGAATCTCCTTCCATATTGAAAATCTCATACGATTCTTCAGCTAGAGTCACTCTTTCACTTCTATATTATCCCTGTGATGTGCATCTATCCCCCCAGCCTAAAAACTGCATTCCGATTCTGTCTATTTCACCCATTTAAAAAAAAGTTTTGACATTTAAAACTGGAAAAGAGAAAAATGCAACTTTCCAACGTGTGATTTTGGCTGCACAGTTTTTTTACTTTCAAGTTGCTTTTTGAACTGTATGCCCTTTGTTGATACCTTGCCTTGTAGTTGCTAGTTATATTACATCCCTGATACTGTGATAAGTCATATTAATCTCATTTATTCAACCACACGCAAATTAATTATTTACCAATTACGAGTGTTATTTTCTGCAATTGCAAAGGGTTTTAAAATCTTATTTTGTGAGGGAAGGTCAGATTTTGATTCTGTTTTCTGCCTAATATCCCTGACTCCTTGCTGCTCCTTTCTATCCACTCAAAATTAATTCGATTGATTGGGATTTGAGGGAGCATTGCAGGGGGAAATCTTAACTCGGGTGCTATCTACCCGAATAGAAAAAGTGCTCCTATTCATTTGTGCTTTGGATATGTTCTTGTAGAAGGTCAACCAAGTGTATTTCATTGGTTTACATTGTAACTGTCACCCCATTGGTGATCGCTGCCCAATGTTAAAATTGTGTGCTTTTCTTTGATTTTAAAATAAATATATATTGTATTCCCACCAACCGGACTGGTTCATGGTCCATTGTCACCTGGGGTATTTGTAAAAGGGGGTGTGAGATGGGTTGGGTGCCAGCTCAATCTGAATTCATAGAAAATAACGAAAAGGTTTTTTAACTGAGGGCCAACTCCTAGGCTAAGGGCAACCACTTCCATTGAAATCTTCCTCTTGTGGTGCAAAGTGACAGGTGCATGAGGCATTGTGCTCTTGCTGCTGGAATTTCAGTTGCCACAAACGTTCTGGAAGCACTCATGGCATAGGGGATGAGAGAGCAGACATAACGGCTCCCTTTCGTTGTTTGTTTCCCCACCTTAGCCATGTGGCTATAACAAATGTTATTTAATATACAGGCTGAATTAGTTATCTATGAATTTGCCTGATTAAAATCTGTGTCTGCACTGCACCTAACTCTTTTTACTTTTTCAGCAGTGCTTATTGCCTGCCTGGACATGGCTTCTGGAACAGCAGGAACTGGGGTTATGTTAGTAGGGGTCAAAGCTTGTGCATATGCAAACAATAATCTTCGTAAAGCAAGGAGTGTAAAGAGGTCAAAACAGCAGAAAGCACAGAATATTATCACCACAGTTCGTATGATATTTCCCATTCTGTTGTCTTGTGGTGCTCCAGGTGTCTGTGTATTAACTCTGAAAAGCCTCAAAAATGTGTTGTTATTGAGTTAGTGTCTGTGAATTCAAGCTCTATGTTGGTAATTCTGGGTGAGTGCTGCATAGAAAAAATCGTTCCCACACTATATGGATCGTCGGCTTTCCAAGTAAAGAAATAATGGATTGGTCTCCACTTGTCAACTGTGAATAGGTGTGAGCTATATATAAGAGAAAAGCATGACAAAATAGTCTTTGAGGTATCCTTCGCTCTGATTCTGCCCTAATTACTTGTCCAATAAAACATTCCTGGAACGAGCTACGTCTTTGAAAGAGATCATACAGTAAAAACAGTCTACTTTCTTGATGAATGCTGCTTGTAAGGAAAGGACTGTGTGCCTAAACTAGGTGTATGTGTTGTCCTTTTCTAGCTTTCTGGCTCTGGATCTAGTTATTTGCGGTTGTCGTTCTTCTTCTTTGTCTTTGTCGCCTTCTTGCATCAAATCGTCTTCTGTTAGATGGGAAGAGGCCTCACCTCTGCAGGGCTTGATGTCTTCAATGTAGTTCCTGACCTTTTTACCCTGCAGTTTTACTGCTGGGCCCATTGCCTTCACGACAACAAAGGGACCTTAAAATCGCGGTTTGTACCACAGCCTCACAAAATTGCAAAGCAAGGCGGATACAACAATGGTTGCTTCAATAGTCCTCCAGTTTTGTCGTGCTGTTGTCATCTTCAATGTTCTTGGACCTCTCCCCCTGTGCCTGCAGTTGATGAAAAATTAAAGAAGTACAAGTCATCAAAGAAGCCACATATTTGTACATTTCATCTCCAAAATCCTTGGACGTTCCATTCGTGTCTGTCAATGCCCTAGTGGGAGGAGCCAGGGGAAGTTGCATGCCAGGGGAAGTTGCATGCGCTATCCTTTTACCACCTCATCGGGCACTGTCAAGTTCGGTCTTTATCTTATCCGCGGGAGCTACTGATCCCACAGACACCACTCCCGACGCCTCCGACCCAACCTTCCTGAATATAGTTGCGTCTGAATCCCCAGGATGGCAAAGGGGTAGTAGATACAATAATAAAAAGACATATGATTCACCGACAAACCGACTGCTCTGGTTACCTCGTTCTGCAGTGGAACAATAAAGTATCTTATCAATTCAATTTTCTGAGCTAAACCAATTCTTCAATATTCATGACATGTTAACTTACTCTTACCTGTCATACCTCTTCCATTGCCTACAGGTAATATTTCTTGGTTTTAACTTTCTCTTTTTTCTTTCTTAAAGGAAACACTGGAGGTTGCTTAATTAAAGTCTCTTGATGTATTTTCAGCAACCTTGCCTAACAACTATTGTAATTACCTAAACTATTTACATTTACACTTATGGTGCATATAGCCAGATGAGAGCGAGAGGAAAATCCTTTTATTCAATGCTGAACTCTTGTATAACATAAATCCTTTAATTCAGTTCTGAATTCTTGTAACAGCAATCTTAACTAAAATTTCATTGACTGTGTACATGCACACCAACTTGCTCGCTTGCAGCCTCTTATATTCCTCAATTGGAATTCAGGTCAAGTTGCAATACTGTTAATTTAAGTAGCACGCATGCGCAATGGATTGCTGACTTGTAATAGAGAAAGGAAGTTTTCATTTCACGAAAGACTCCAGTTGCGTGTTCGCAAGCATGCATGGACACAGAGTTCCTGTGTAAACTGTTCCATAGATAAAGGCGGAAAAATAAACAATCTGCCTCACGAACTGTGAGCCCTGCTTATGAGCAACCTCACAGGAAACCCTCAGATTTACGGCCTTTAGTAAAAAGAAAAGAAAACGCAGATTTGCAAATAAGAGCTGTGCCTCTTAGTGATCGATGTACTCTCACGCACTGCCTATTCAAACATAGCGAACGCTGTCAGCAGAGTGATCTCCTTTGCTTCTACCTCGCACATAGAAACGCGCGCATATAAATGAAAAAAAGCTGTTCATATACATGAGCAGTTCTTGAAACTGACAATACTTTAAGGTAACGGATGAACGCTTAGTAAATGCAGGCACACTTAAACAACTTGCAGTCTATTTTGAGTTCTGCTTTCTTTCCAGCCGCTCTGATGAAAGTGTTATTTACTGTTTAGTGATCTTCAATTTCTAACACTCCTTAACCTTTAAAAATTCTGTTCAAGACTCTCTGTATGTTACGCTGCCACATGGATTCTCAGTAGCTGCAGACTTTAATATCTTCTTTTTCTAGGAACTGCATTCTTCTGACTTCTGTAAATTCTTCTGTAAACTCCTTACTGTAACTGTTATTCTTTGGGCCTACATTAGGGGAACACTATAAACACAACAACTTCAACAACTTTGATGAAAGGCAGTTAGAAACCATTCTGAGCATTCCAAGTGATTGTTCCTTGAAACTCCAGCCAATCGGCTCCCCAGCTATTGCTCACCCATTTTGACTTGGTAGACCTGTACAACATAAGGTTAAAGAAGATAGAGCAGAAACACCCTGCCCAATACCCTTTAACATCTCCTCCTAACCTCCTCCTTCCCACC
Organism: Ambystoma mexicanum; assembly: GCF_040938575.1. Taxonomy (NCBI): domain Eukaryota; kingdom Metazoa; phylum Chordata; class Amphibia; order Caudata; family Ambystomatidae; genus Ambystoma; species Ambystoma mexicanum. The sequence goes on along the minus strand of NC_090939.1, from coordinate 325,888,751 downwards.
CTGTGCACAACCACTGGGGCCCAGTCAGCCCTGCCTTTAAGTCCCCTGTTGCCAACCCTGACAGTACTCTCTCTCCCTGTCTCAGGGCTAGGTTCAAATGGGAATTTCCTGTGAAACAACTTGATCAACGTGGGAGCATGCATATCAAAGGCTGGTTCCCCTAATCTATCCTCTGGACCATAACCTTTCCAATCAATTAAGTACCGCAATTGTCCTCCGACTCTCCTAGAAAATAATACTCCCTTGACCTCATATTCTTCCTCATTACCTTCAGTAAAAACTGGAGCTGGAGCCTTTTCCAACCGTGTTCCCTTTTCACAAGGTTTAAGTAGACTTACATGAAAGGTAGAGTGAGTCTTCACATGGACCCACATACCAAGGACTAAACTTAGTTCTCCCCTTCAATCCTAAATACTTAGAAGTTAACTTAACCTTGTCACCCACTTGATACAGTGACTCGGTTTTACGTTTCCTATCTACAAACTTCTTATCTCTTTCTTTTCCTTTTACAAGGGCAGCCTTAGCATCCACCAAACTCTTCTTTCAATAATTTAACCTGTCCTCCACTTCAGGATTTGCACTGTGACTTGGAACTACCTCTTTGAGGAATCTAGGCTGAAACCCATAGTTACAGAAGAATGGAGAGAAAGTTGTGGAATCTTTCACTGAATTGTTTTAACTAAATTCCACCAACCACACTAAATCCACACAGCCTTCCTCTTCTTGAAAGAAACATCTCAAATACTTTTCTAACTTTTGATTTGTGTGTTCTGTGTGACCATTGGTCTGGGTATGGTAACTCAAGGACAACTGCACTTCTATAGCCAGACTCTTGCAAAAAGCTCTCCAGAATTCCGAAACAAATTGTGAACCACGATCTGAAATAATCTGTGTAGGCAACCCATGCAATCTGATCACTCCCTATAAAAAGGCCTTAGCAAGGTTCTTAGAAATAATCTCTCCCTTCACAGGAATTAAATGAGCTACCTTGGTCAATAAATCCAGAACAACCAACACTGAAGAACACCCCTGATCTTTGCATAGATCAACTATAAAGCCCATCAAAATTGTGTGCCAAGGGCTTGCTGGAATAGGCAACGGCATCAGCAAACCTGAAGGTCTAACTCCAGCAGATTTGGAACATGCACAAATCTCACAAGTACTAACAAAGTTTAAAACATCTTGCCTCAACTCCTTCCACCAAACATTTCTGTTTACTAACTCTAGAGTTTTCTACACACCAGGATGACCAGCTAGTTTTGACTCATGATATTCACTAATAATATCTTTACGAAGACCTTCAGAGGGTTCATATAACTTTTCATTCTTGAAAGGAACACCATCCTTTAAATGAAAATCAGGATCCGCACAGGTCCACTCCAATAATTCCTCCTCTGACATTTGTTGTAGAACTCTGGGATGAATCTGTTCCTTATCATTGGATACTACAGCTATGAATAGCTCAGAAGGAATAATCGGTTCTTCCTTGATCACCAATTCTTTTTCACTTCCTATAAACTGTCTAGAAAGAGCATCTAACTTGCCATTCTGACAACCTGGCTTGGAATTAACTTCAAAATCAATCAGCAAAAAATATTGACCATGTAGCTGCCGGGGAGACAAGGTTCTTGCTGGCTTTAAAAAAAATAGGCTTCTATGATCTGTCAAAACCGTCACTGTTTACTTTGCTCCTAAAAGGTAATGCCTCCATTCCTGGAATGCCTTTTTTATGGCCAACAATTCCTGATCTGTAATCATATAATTTCTCTGTGCAGGCAGAAGTTTTTTTCGACAAGAAGGCCACTGGGTGCAATTGAATGGTTTCCGGATGTCTCTGAGATGAAACCGCTCCAATGGCCAAATTCAAAGCATCCGCCTCCACAAAAAAATTGGCTGTGAAGAATCCGGATGCAACAAAATAGGACCAGAAATAAAACTATGCTTCAATTGTTGAAAGGCTTCTTCAGCCTCAACAGTCCAAATGAATTTCACTCCTTTCCTAAGGAGCTTGTTAATGGGCATCACCACCTGTGAAAAACCTTGAATGAATCTCTGGTAAAAATGAACGAATCCAAGGAAACTTTACACTTCTTTCACGCAAGTTAGAGAGGGCCAATCTGTAATTGCTTGAACCTTCTAAGCATCCATTTCTAGTCCGTTAGTATGAAATTGGTTCTTCTCCAACTTGGCAAACGGCTTATTTTCTCTCAACTTCTGTAAGACCAATCGCACATGCTTTTGATGTTGTTGCAAATTCTCAGAATAAGTAAGAATATCCTCTATGTAGACAACGACAAAAATATCAAGAAACTGCTGCAAGTCTGCATTAATAAAAAATTGAAAAGCTGCTGGAGCACCTTATTTAAGGCTCTATAATCGATGCAAGTACGGAGAGTTCCTTCTTTCTCATGGACAAAAAATATTGGTGAAGCTGCTGCAGACTGCAAATGTCTAATCAACCCTTTTTCCAAATTCTCCTGGATGTATTCTTTCAGATGATAATTTTCTTTCTCAGTTAAGGTGTGTATCCGACTACAAGGAATATGAGACCCAGGTTCCAAATCAATTCTACAATCATAATCTCTGTGTGGAGGTAGTGCCTTAGCTTCCTTCTTGTCAGAAACATCTTAGAAATCTTGATAGATGTCAGGTACCCTCCGTACCACTGCACCTATGGAATGTTCTACCAAACCAAGCTCCACTAAACCTGCCGCCATATAAGATGAAATATAACATGGACCAGACTCTGATCTGCTCTTGAAACAAAACTCACTACAAAAATCAGATGAAAATTCCACCACACTTTTCCCCAGTCAATCCTAGGGTTATGGAAGGTCAACCAAGGCATGCCCAGAATTACTTTCAAAAGAGGAGTATCAATAATTTCAAACACAATTTTCTCCCAATGACCCCTTGCATGCTCATCATAACAGGAATGGTCTCAGGGGTAATTGGACCTGAGGTTAATTGGGACGAATCCACTGCCCTAAGCTGTTCTACCCATTCCTTCCGTAAAACTGGAATCCCCATGTCCTTAACTACCTTGCAATCTATGATATTTCCTGTGGCATCTGAATCAATTACAACTGGTCAATTCCCTTTCACTTCCCCCTGAACTGACAAGGATTCATTTAGATTAAGAAGAGGTACCACATGCCTGGATCGTGTTTTCCACCTGCTGTTTTCTGGAACTGGACGACTGAGAAGAGGTCTGTGGGCAACTTCGATAGTTCCCTACAAAATGCCCCATTCTCGCACAGTACATACATAAATTGTTTTGTCGTCTCCTATCCTTTTTCTCTTTGGACAAAGGCCCTCTATCTTTTCCAGATCTATTAAAGACTCTTGTTCTAACATCCTTGTTGTTTGACTCCACTCTGGACACTTCCTTGCTCCCTCCTTTGAACTCACCAACCCCTATCCTCTTCTCAACATTTCGCTCACCCAAGCGATAATCTATCTGGATTACCAAATGTATAAGCGCCTCACAAGATGTTGGCCTCTCCACAATGGTGGCTAGAGCATCCTTTAATTCATCTCTAAGACCCCGATAAAACAGAGGCTTCCTTTTCCTCCGGCCACCCACTCTCTAAAACCAAAGACTTAAATTGCGTGATGTAGCTTTCAAAAAACTTATGGTAATACATTTCACAAATAATCGTGCTGAGGTCATTCAAAATTTTCTAAATCATGAATACTGGTGTTGCAGACATAGAAAATACTTACATTGTGTCACATTGAATAAAAATAAATGGACCTGACAAATAAGCATTACAAATTTTGAGTTCAAATGTCTATGCATTCTTTTGGCGTTCTGGCTATACATTCTTGTGCATGTGGTCTATGAAGTGGCCCAGAACTGACTAATTTTGTGGTAACTGGACCAAGTCTCCTGGTGTTAAAGGTACGCCTCTAGATTTGGAGTTTTAATGCATTCACCTCCTGATCCTATGACTTTTTGTATTATCCTTCAGGCTCATTAAGGTTCAAGAAGGCTCTACCTTGCCAAGATCCTTCCCTCCTTGCTCTAACTCATGTAATTCGCTGTCAACTTCCTGTGAAAGCTGATGCCTATCAAACAACTTTTTTAATTCTTTCTTAAACTGACTAAAAAATGTTAATATTGGATTTCCTTGACTAATCAATAACACCGACCAGTTAGCTGCTTCTCCTGTGAGATAAGACAAAATAAAAGCTACCTTAGCTGCATCAGTGGTGAATGCCTCAGGTCAACACAAAAAAGTGAAGTTCACATTGCGTTAATACAATGTTGCACCTCTTAGAGTCCCCCCAAAACGTTCAGGAGGGGGCAATGGCACAGGAGCAGAAAATTATTTAACCCATTTGGAAAATCCCACTACCTGCTCAACGACATCTGCTCTAGCTAACTATGGGGGTTCAAAATCAGCATAATTTACACTGGGTTGAGGAACTTCCTTAGTTTGCAAATTCGAAACTCTAAGACTCAATTACTGTACTCTCTGTCTCAACTCCTGATTCTCTCTCCTAGAAGCCCACATCTAATTTCTTAATTCACGAAAACAATGTTCTAATGACACCCACAGGGCTCTGTGGGATCCATAACAGCTCAGGCAGAAGGTCAACGTGGGGCTTTCATACTGTCAAGTTTGTTATTTATTTTCTCCGCAGGAGCTGTTGATCCCAAAGACCCCCTCTGGACACCTCCAACTCAACCTTGCTGAATATAGTTGAGCCAGAAACCCCAGGAAGGGGAATGGGGTAGTGGATAAAATAATAAAAAGACAGATGATTCACCAACAAGCCGACTCTACTCCGGTAACCTTGTTCTGCAGCAGAACAACAAAGTATCTTATCAATTCAATTTTCTGAGTTAAACCAATTCTTCAATAATTAGACATGTTAACTTACTCTTACCTGTCACACCTCTTCTATCACCTATAGGTAAGATTTCTTGGTTTTAACTCTCATTTTTGTTTCTTAAGGAAAACATTGGAGGTTGCTTAACCCCTTAAGTGCCAAGGACGAGGTATCTCGTCCTTGACATTACCTCCAGGTTGCCAAGGACGAGATAGATCGTCCTTTTAGGCACTCTGTTTTGTGCGATCCCTGCAAAACTGTAATCCAAACCCAGGGCGATATGAGGGGGAGGTTTGTTTGTTTGTTTGTTTGTTTTTATTATTTGTAATGTGCACCTAACCGAAGGGTAACAAGCGCAGAAGCAGCAAGAGGATTGTATAGCTTAGGTTACATAAGTCACTTTGGATAGAGTCCAACAATGGTTACAGTAGTGGACACATCGACAACATTGACAACAGGTACGATTAGTGAAGGTTATCCTAGGACAATTTGCATATAGAGAGAATAGTTACAATAGCACACTTTACATATAATAAAATAAAATATTCCAAATTTACAAGTTTTGTGTTGTATGAAATCAGCAGGGCGGTGGAAATACCATTACATTAGTTATCGTGTTCCTTAATCCATTGGATACGATTAGACCTAAATTGTAGGTAAGGAAGGTCTTCTCTTAGGGAAGGCGGTAGTGAGTTCCAGTGTAATGCTGCTTTGACGGGGAAGCTGCTTCCTCCGGTCAAAGTACGTTTGAATCTTGACACCAGTAGTAGGTTGGCATTAGCCTTTCCGGAAGGGCGGTGAGATACCTGTCTAGTGAATCTCGTTATAAGGTATTGAGGGGCAGAGTCATGGAGGCATTTGTGAGTCAGAGAGACAGATTTAAGGAAAATCTTGTCTTTCGTGGAGAGCCAATTGACAGATCTTCTAGTGTCTGAAATGTGGGCTTTCTTCGGGAGACTTAGGGCTGCTCTAAGAGCATTATTTTGCAAGATTTGAATCTTATTTGTAATGTATTTATTGCTACCTACATAAAGGGCATTACAATAGTCCAGCTTGGACAAGATCAGAGCTCTAGCCAAGGTGATACAGTTGTTAGAGGAGAGGAAGGGTTTGGCTGCTCTGATAAGTTTGCAAGTATAGGAGGAGATGGAGGCCATTGCGTTTACCTGTTTTCTTAATGATGATGTGGAGTCTAGATGGAAGCCAAGAGTTTGTACCTCCTTAGCCACAGCAATAATATTGTTGTCAAATTCGAATGAGGAGCAGTTTTGGCCTAGTTTGTTGAGATATGCTGTTTTGCCTAGGATGAGGAGTTCTCTTTTGTCATCATTCAGGCATAGTTCATGTGAGGCCATCCATGCCTGGATGATGAGGTACACTCTGTTTACAAAGGCCAAATCCTTGTCATAATCCCCCATCAGCGGGATGAGGATCTGAGTATCATCGGCGTAGTTCGTGTAGGTGATACCCAGACCATCGAGATCATCGAAAAGGGGCTTTGTGAAGATGTTGTACAGGTGGAGGAGACACAAGAGCCCTGTGGCACACCGCAGGTAATGGGCATAGGGTCAGCAGCTGCTAGTGGGGAGAAGACTTGCATTGTTCTGTTATTGAGGAAGGACTGAATCCAGTCTATTGCCTCTTGGGAGAAGTGGGCGGCCGACTCAAGGTGGTTGCACAGGATCTCATGGTCGACCAAGTCAAATGCTGCTGAGAGATCAAGAAGAAGCAGTAGTGCCATCTTGCCCTCATCTCTCAACTCATCTATTTGTGTCTTAAGGTCAACCAGAGCGGTCTCAGTTCCATGTTGAGGTCTGAAACCTGACTGTCGGATTCCTAGTAGGTGGTTGTGTTCTAAGTATTGTTGGATTTGTAGGTATGCCATTTTGTCGAGGATTTTGAGTATGAATGGCACTGTGGTGATAGGGCGGTAATTGGTGGGGATAGAAGGATCTAGGTTTTGTTTTTTGAGGAGTGGGAGGACCCAGGATTTTTTCAAGTTGTTAGGTATAGTGCCTGAGATGAAGGATGCATTTATTAATTTGGGGATAGAAGGTAAAAGTTTGTGAGCTGCATCTTTTATAAGTTGTGCTAGGCATAAGTCACCATGGCAGTTAGACAGTTTAAGAGTGAGGATGACTTTTTCAACCTCTTTGATGGAAACTTTGCGAAAGTTGAAGTGGGGAGTGGTCTCATGAGGTGGAGTCAGGATAGATTGCGGCGCTGTCGCATTGGTGCTACTAGATTTGGAGGTGGTAGAAGGGTGTCCTTTTTGTTGTCAATCTTAGTTTGCAAGGTTATAACTTTGTTGGCCAAGACATTTTGAATGCCTGTGCACCAGTGTTTATCTTTGAGGCAAGAGTCTGGAATTTGGATGGGGGATTCCACCTCTTTTAGAATTGCAGAAAGCTCTTTGGTATTAGACTTGGCTTGAGTAATTCGGAGGTTGTAGAAAGTTTGTTTGGCGGAGATAATTTCTTTTTTGTAGAGGGACGCTTGCTGACTTAGGCTATTCTTATTAATCTTTGATGGATCAAGTCTCCATATTTTTTCACAGCGACGCTTCTCTTGTCTGATTACATTTTATTGTGGAGAGAACCAGGTGTTCACATGGTTACATGTTTGCTCTTTCTCAAATTTAAAGGTGCTATGGCATCAAGGGATGATAGCATCACTTTGTTGTACGAATCTACCATAGTGAATGGATCTATGTGCTCTGGGATAGAATTGAGAATAGGTAGTATCAGCGGGATGAGATTTTCAGGAGTAATGTTTCTTTTGTTTCTGGTGGGGACTGCTGGGGCTAAACTGTCTGTATGCAGAGGTGGTGAGGCCTCTAGTGAGAGCATTATCAGATGATGGTCAGACCAAGGCTGGGGGATTATGGACAGGACTGTAATTGGGCAGTTGTGCTCGGCAATCCAGTCAAGGGTTCTACCTTTCGTATGGGTGGGACCTGTGATCTTTTGGGTGAATCCTAATTCTTCTTATGAGTTATGGATTTGAGTGGCATTAGAGTCTAAAGGGTCATTGAAAACCAAGTTAAAATCTCCTAGTATAAGACTCTTGGAGGAACTTTTCAGGTTATTAGACATGATGTTGGATCCTAAAGGGCCTGGTGGTCGGTATGTAAGGTGGATAGTTACAGACTGCGTGTTGGAAATGGTTAACTTAGCGGTAAGGGCTTCACAGGAGTCTATTATGAGGTGGAGAGAGTTTCAATGTGAGGTTAGTTTTATATATTATGGCAAGACCTCCGTCTCGAGAGGTGCTACGATCTAGTCTTAGAAGGGTATAATCATCTGGGATGGCTAGCATAATTGCTGGACCAGCTGCTGGGTGGAGCCAGGATTCAGTAATGGCTAGGAAGTCTATGTTTTCGTTTTGTAGTAGGTCTACAATCTCTGTTGCGTGGGCGACCATAGAGCGGGCATTTATAAGTGCACCCTTTATCCCAGGCTGAGCTGGTTGGGGCAGTACCTTGTGATTGCATTTCGGGGCAGAAGTGGTCTCTCGGAAAAGTCTACTATTAAGTTGAAGGGGGTGTTGGTAGCGGCTAGTTTTAAAAGGACTGGTAATAACATTACTTGACACTTTTTTGGGTAAAGGGTCATACAGTCTAGGGAGTCTCACGCGTAGTTTGAGGTTCCTCTGTGTTAAGGTACAAGGTCTAGTACTCATTTCAGTCTACTTGGAGGAGGTATGCGCGGGCGAGGGTGGGGGGAGGTATTGTGTTATAGTGAGATCTTGTAAGGTAAAGATTGCCCCAGGCAGGAGTACATAAGGTTGTCCCCATCCAATTGGAGGAGGGGGGTGAGGGCCACCAGGAAAGTATGGACAGGTCCCACAAAGGATAGGGCCTGCAGTTTAGGGTCCCCCTGGGGCCGATGGGGGCCCATCTGCCCCTAGGGAATGGGCCTTAGGGGGAAAAAAAGGGAAAAAATGGATGGTGTTGGAGGAGCGCCCCCCCTGTCATGATGCCTACCTCCAAGGAGCCAGGTCAGACCCAGCAACCCCAGAGGCAGGCATCATTTCCCCCAGGGGAGTGCCAGCGGGCCCAAGCTGGGGCCCTTTGGACGCAGTCCTGGCACCTTAGGCGCCAGGCTCATGTTGGACCTCTGTCCTGGCGCCAGGCTCATAAAGCTAGACATGTGTTCAAGTGTTTTAATGTGCACTTACCTGATGCAGACCATGCTGCCACATCCAGGCCCTCTTGAGGCCTGAATAGGAACTACTTACCCTGTGGGACTACTTTCCACCCGGGTGTGGTCGGGGAAGGATACATACCTGATCGGAGGAAGGATACACACTTGGAACTTCTTCCAAAGCTATTTAAACCACACCCGATCAGCAACTCACGCTTCGCGTTGTTCTGCTCCTCGCAGCTGGACGCTCACCGTGTCAGCTCCTGAATCTGGACTTCAGCCACGCCTGTCAGCATCCTGGGTCACCTGCAAAGGGAGACAAGAGACCTACCAGCTAATCTGCACCACGGAGACATCACCGACGATCCTGAAAGGGAAGACATAATTTTTAAAAGCATTTCGTTACGATCGCTGCAGCGCTGCATTTCACTCACTTTTCCTGGGTTCCTCCATCTTCAGCAGCGATCATCCGGATACACAGCCACTTCCCAGAGCCTAGAGAAAAAGACAAGAATAAGAGGTGAGAGAAGGAAGGGAATAGGAAAAGCTCAGTTTCCTTCTAAGACTTACCTGTTGGGTCATTCCCATTTCATTTCGGGTCTTGCTGCTTCCAAGCAGGACCCCGGCCCCTATGGGGAAAAAAGACAAAGACATTAGATGAGCAAATGCAAAAACATTACCTGATCGCTCATCTAGGACTTACCAGATCTTTACTGGAACTGCACGTTTCACTTCGGGTCGGCGCCATATCTCCGGCATTCCGAACCCCGGCCCCTATGGGGAAAAGACATCAACGTCATCGCTTTGTTGCAAGAAGTCTCCAAAGGAATCTTCATTCATCACCTGAAAAAAGACAATGAACATTATTATTTAAAGCTTGAACTTTTGAACTTGCAACAAAACTTTTACAGCGCCTTACCAGTATAATCAAGCTTACCTGAACTCCCATCCAACCTCAATCCAGTGAAGTAACTGGGATCAACGCGCCCCTGCGTCAGAAGCAGGATGGAGAGCTCGTCCTTTCAGACCCTAAGGTGAGACTTCACGGGGAATCGTGGAAGGGTATCGTGGAGGGTTGGAAGAGAGTGGGAGGCTTGAGCATAACTCAGTCAGTAGGTAATACTCCCTTTTCACGCACAGGGGAATATTCCTGCGAGCCGGAGAAGCCAGAGTAGAGGGCCCTTCCTATCCATCTTCAGAGTCCTGCGCTTCACCATTGAAGAAGCATCAGCACTCGAAGCCAGACCTGCGCCTCCGTGGGAATCAGGTGAGCGTTACAGAACGCGAAGCCTACCCACAATTTCCCACCCGGGCGCTATGGAGACTTCCGAGACTGACCAGCTGGCCCAGCTTTTGGGGGAATTACGGGCAGAGGTGCACTCAGCCCGCCAGGAGACTAACGCTCTCAAAAGAGAACTGATCTTATCTAAGGAAAGAACTGATGACCTAGCCAAAAGGTTATTACAGGCCCAGGCAGGGCACACTCCTTTACCTAATTCCGGAGACATTTCCACATCAATGGGTTTGAGTAACCCGGTACAAATTAATCTACCTGGACACATGCCTTTGGCCCCGCCTGAACGTTTTGCGGGGGATCCCAAGAAATATGCCGTCTTTATGAACCAATGTCGTTTACACTTTCTATGCAGACCTGGAGCCTTCCCTAACGACCAGACCAAGGTAGCCTTTATACTGTCTTACCTCAGTGGCAGTGCTGCCGATTGGTCTATTCCATTGGTAAATCAGGATGATCCCGTTCTTCAGGATTTTCAGGGCTTCCAGGCCAGCATGGAAAGATTGTTCGCTCGACACTCTCAAGGACAGGCCCTTGATAACGAACTGCTATCCTTACGACAAGGTAATCAGGATCTTCTGTCCTACATAGCCACCTTTAACAGACTGGTTGTGGAAACTGGATGGCCAGAAAGCAAAAGGATCACATTGTTTCATCGAGGCCTGCGCGGAGAGCTTAAGGATGTTCTAGCTCAGATAGTAAACCCACCCCAGGTCTGCGCAGACTACATTGACTTGGTGGTTCAACTTGATCACAGACTTCAAAATAGAAAAGCAGATCGGTTCAAGTATGAAAACCGAGCACCGATCAAAACCCACGCTACCTCCAAGAGTACCGACGTATCTGAACCTATGCAAATCAGTGGTGTTAAAGGACCATTAACGCAGAAAGAACGAGAGAGAAGGCGGCAAATGCAACTTTGTCTGTATTGCGGGACTTCCGGTCACTTTCTTCGAAATTGTCCAGTTAAACCACTTAAGAAGGTGGTTGGAGCTACTGATAACTGTCATGATCTCTGCTTCCAAAAGGTCAGGGTTTTCCCAACTCCCTTGGAAGCAGATCCATAACCCAGGTTCCGAGTGCCAACCAGTCCCAATTGGGACCTTTTGGACCCAGTCCTGGCGCCAGTGGCACCAGGCTCATAAATATGCCCAGTGCCAGCGCTGGAAGCGCCGGGCTCATAATGCTTGGGTGGACTTACCTGCAGCAGACCATGCTGCTTACTTGCCTGCCAGTTGAGCCTCTGATCCTCTTCTGTTTGGAACTACTTTTCCTGTTGGGTGGGGCTGGAGCCACTCCCTAGATTTAGAACACTGGAACTCTTCTGGAAGGCAGGAACTCTTTTCTTACCAGGAACTCTTTTCTTACTTAGGCGTGGCTGTGGAAGGAGACACCTAAGCACTACAGGAGGCTATTTAAACCACACCCGGTGGATGAATCTTGCTTTGCGTTATTCTGCACCCTCTGCAGCAGGACGCTCATCGTGTCTTCTGCATCCAGTCCTGGGCCTAAGGAAAAAGGCTTACCATCCTGAATCCAGTCTTCAGCAACACCTATAAAGACAAGAAAGAACAGGTTAGCATTCCGGCATCTGAAAGGCAAAGGCTTACCATCCTGAATCCAGTCTTCAGCAACACCTATAAAGACAAGAAAGAACAGGTTAGCATTCCGGCATCGGAAAGGCAAAGGCTTACCTACTCTTCGTGCGCTCCGGAGGTCTTCATACTGCATTCCGGCATCTGAAAGACAAAAGCTTACCAACTCTTCGCACGCTCCGGAGGCCTTCGGCGCTGCATCCGCATCTGAAAGACAAAACAAGGTGCGTTTAAAGACATTGGGGAACTTTAATACTCACGTGCCATTACTCCTTTCCACATCTAATCCAGTGGGTATTCCGGCACCCTGCAGCCGCTCCGAACTCGTACCTGCAAAATAAAAAGACAGTTAGAGCGCATCGTGAAGCAGGCAACAAGCGCTTACTCACGTGCTTCCAGGCGCTTCTATTCATCACACGGGCTCCATCTTCAACTCACTTCAGCCCGTCATCCGCCATCGCCGGAACCCTGCAAAACAAGAGACATCATTACTAAAGACTTTAAAAAGACATTTGAATGACTCGAAACTTACCGTTCGTGCAGTAAACGACAGACAGCAGTCCTCTGAAGTCAAGAGGCCTGCGCTACCTATCCAGTGAAGAAACTGGCTACAGCACCCTGCCCCGAGGCAGATGGAGAGCTCGGCATTCACTTACCTAAGGTGAGAGCGTTAACCTTTGGGGTCTACAGGAGAGGAGAAGAGGAAAGAGATAGGGACACCCCAATAACCCCAGTTCATTAACCCCATATTTTCTATCTGCAGACATCTTACTCTACACGTCAGGCATACAGTGCACAGAGGTCCAGCCCAAAGAGCCAACCGGGTGCTACACATCACCTTTGAAGATACGGTAGTCGCCCAGTCAAGACCGGCGCCTCTGCGAGAATCAGGTGAGCGTTACAGAACGCAAAGCCTACCGCAAAACTCTCGCCCAGGCGCTATGGAAACCTCGGATAATGACCCCCTAGCCCGGTTACTTGGGGAACTAAGGGCAGAAGTGCATGCAACTCGTCAGGAAACGAATGCTCTAAGAAGGGAACTAATTATTTCCAAGGAGAGAACAGACAATCTTGCTAGACAAGTGCTACAGTCACAAGCCGGACAGACCCCGTTACCCGCATCAGGGGCAAATCTTCCTTCAACATCCTCTATGAATCCAGTGCAGATCAACCTACCTGGGAATGTACCTCTGGCTCCGCCCGAGCGATTTTCTGGTGACCCAAAGAGGTTTGCAGTATTTATCAATCAGTGCCGGTTGCACTTCTTATGCCGGCCAGCAGCCTTTCCAACTGATCAAGCTAAAGTAGCTTTTGTACTTTCGTACCTTAGTGGCAATGCGGCAGACTGGTCGATCCCTCTAGTTCATCAAGATGATCCGGTTCTCCATGATTTTCAAGCCTTTCAGCTTAGTATGGAAAAACTGTTCGCAAGACATTCACAGGGACAGGCCTTGGACAATGAGCTTCTTTCGTTGCGACAGGGTAATCAAGACCTTTTGGCTTATATTGCATCTTTCAATAGACTAATAGTGGAAACTCAATGGCCTGAGGACAAAAGGATTACGCTGTTTTATAGAGGTCTACGTGGAGAGCTCAAAGACGTTTTAGCCCAAGTAGTGAATCCCCCACAAGACTGTTCGGATTACATAGACTTGGTCGTTCAAATAGATCACAGGCTGCAGAACAGGAAGGCCGATCGTTCCAAGTTTGATGCTCGAGTATTTTCCAAACCGCCAACTCCTTCCAAAGGAGTAGACTCCGGGGAATCCATGCAAATAGGGGGTCTGAAAGGTCCTCTAACACAACGGGAGCGGGAAAGGAGGAAACAGTTACAATTATGCCTATATTGCGGAAACTCAGGGCACTTTCTTCGAGACTGTCTGGTGAAACCTGCCAAGAAGACAGTAGGAGCTGCAGTTACCAAAGTTACAAACTCTGAGCAGGGAAACGACCTCGCCCGACAAGAATAGAGGTCCTCTTGCCGAGCGTAAAAACCAGTTCTGTGACCTCGCATTTCGTGATACCTATGGTCCTCATTAGCCCTGATAATCCGGATCGATTACATGCAATTGAAGCTTACGTCGACAGCGGTGCCATCGGCAATTATGTGGATCATCAAATGGTTTTGAGGATGAATCTAACTCTTTGTCCCAAGGCTGTAAAGGACGTCATTACTACGGTGGATGGTACGGAGATAGCCTCCGGGCCAGTAACGCATACCACTCAAGAAGTGACGCTAGTAAGTCAAGATGGACACCATGAGAAGATTGTGTTCGATGTGATCAAGGCCCCTCAGTTTCAGATTATTCTAGGAATACCTTGGTTAGAGAAACACAGTCCTCTGATCGATTGGCGAGCAAGAACGGTCCAGTTTCCAGAATGTGTCTCTACTTGTCACCCTCCACCTGGTGTTGCACTGGCCGCAATTTCTTCAGAGACTCCCCAGTTACCTCCCGAATACCTAGAATACCAAGATGTTTTCCGGAAGGATCAGGCTAACTCTCTACCTCCTCCTAGGTCTTATGACTGCCAGATAGACCTGATACCTGGATCTACTCCTCCTTGTAGTAGAATTTATGCCCTCACCGAGCCTGAGAACCTTCACCTTCGACAATACCTGGATCAATACCTGGCAAATGGGTTTATTCGTCCTTCCAAGTCCCCTGCTTCTTCAGCTTTGTTCTTCGTTCCAAAAAAGGAAGGAGACCTTAGAACTTGTATCGATTATCGCTCCCTGAACCAGATCACCGTTAAGAATAGATATCCGTTACCTTTGATCCCTGAACTCCTGGACCAAGTCAGAAAAGCATGCATATATACAAAGCTGGATCTTAGAGGAGCTTACCACTTGGTACGAGTAAAAGAGGGTGATGAATGGAAGACGGCCTTCCGCACCAAGTATGGGCTATTCGAATATCAGGTCATGCCCTTCGGACTTTGCAATGCCCCGGCCGCCTTTCAATATTTTATGAACGATGTCCTCAGAGAGCTCATAGATGTATGTGTTGTTGTTTACATTGACGACATCCTCGTTTATTCTTCATCGGAATCTGAACATCGGAAACACGTGAAAATGGTCCTCGAAAGATTGCGTCAACACAAACTTTTCGCTAAGTTGGAAAAATGTGTTTTCAACGTGACTGAAGTTGAATTCTTGGGATTCATATTATCACCTGGCGGGGTGCGTATGGATTCAAAGAAGGTCGATGCAGTTCTCAAATGGCCATCACCATCCTCCGTAAAAGGTGTGCAAAGCATGTTAGGCTTCGCTAACTTTTACCGCAGGTTTATCCCCGAGTTCTCTCGAATAGTCCAGCCCATCACTGCCTTGTTAAAGAAAAACAAACGTTTTGAATGGTCTACCCAGGCGGAACAAGCTTTCCAGGATTTGAAGACTAAATTTATCTCTGCACCAATCTTAAAACACCCTCGCCCCGAACTCCCCTACATCGTGGAAACTGATGCTTCAAGCCTTGCCATGGGGGCAGTTCTATCACAAAAGGACCCGGTAACCAATCAGTTGCATCCCGTGGCATTTTGGTCCCGCAAATTCTCGCCTCCTGAAGTCAATTACACGATTACTGACAAGGAACTTCTGGCTATCAAGTCTGCCTTTAAGGCTTGGCGGCATTATCTGCTGGGGGCCCGACACACCGTTACTGTGATTACGGATCACCGAAACCTGCAATATTTGAAAACCGCAAAAGCCCAATCCTCTAGACAACTCCGTTGGGCATTATTCTTTGCCGAGTTTGACTTCATAATTACCTATCGACCAGGTACAAAGAACGGTAAAGCCGATGCCCTTTCTCGGATGGGAGTGGAAGAACACTTGATCAACCCTAAACCTGTACCAATCATTCCCGAACAAAGAATTCTGGGTGTAATCGCCACAGAATCCATAGAGGAAGTTAAGGATAAAGCCAGGCAACTTGTAACTCCAGCAGATATACAGAATTGGCATCTGCAGGGAAAGGACTTTGCAGTAAAGGGCAACTTATTGTATTTCCAAGAACGATTATACCTACCCAGCACAGATTTACAGAAAAAAGTAATCTCTTGTTATCACGACTCTTTAATGGAAGGTCATCCCGGTATAGCCAAGACCTCAGAAAAGATCAAGCGCTACTTCTGGTGGCCGTCTTGGAAAAAAGATATCAGAGACTTTATAATATCCTGTGGACTATGCGCCCAAAACAAGAGTCAAAAGGAAAGACCAGCAGGCCTCTTACGCCCTATTGACATCCCACCTCGCCCTTGGCATACGCTTTCTATGGACTTCATCACCGATCTACCTCCATGCTCCGGATACAATACGATTCTAGTAATCGTGGACTTATTCTCCAAGATGGCGCATTTCATTCCGCTCAAAGGCTTGCCAACAGCAGCAACTCTGGCCCGAGAATTTCTCGAAAACATCGTCCGACTGCACGGTTTTCCTTCGGTTCTAATTTCGGATCGAGGTAGTCAATTTATTTCTCATTTTTGGCGAGGTTGCTGTCGGTCGGCTCAAATTGATGTGAGACTATCGACCAGTCACCACCCTCAGACCGACGGACAAACCGAGAGGACCAATCAAACTCTGGAACAGTATTTACGCTGCATGCTGCAACAAACTGAAAAAACTTGGAAAGATATCCTTTGGATAGCCGAGTATGCCTACAATAACTCTGTCCACTCGGGAACTGGGAAAACCCCGTTTTTTCTTTTGTACGGCAGTCACCCTCGAACCTCGGAGTTGGATCCCCTCCAAGATCTTGAAACACCAGCAGTAGACTACCTGCATTCTACAATCACCCAAGCCTTTAAGGAAGCTGTTTCTCACCTTCAAAGGGCTAAAGAACAATACAAGAAAGGAGCAGATCAACATCGGAAGGAAGCCCCTCACTATCAAGTAGGGGATCAAGTCTGGTTATCCACCAAATATCTATCTCTAAAAGGGACACGCACATTCAACCCAAGATACCTTGGTCCCTATTCCATCACTACCATAGTAAACCCAGTAGCGGTCAAGTTGGACTTGCCCCCGCACATGAAGATACATCCGGTCTTCCACGTCTCTCTATTAAAACCCGTGCAACCTCAAACCCGACTAACCAAATCTCCAAAACCTATCCTAGTGGATGGAGAACTCGAGTTTGAAGTCAAAAGCATTCTGGACTCCAAGATCTCCAAATCTAAACTATTCTACCTAATTGACTGGAAAGGCTACGGCCCCCAAGAGAGATCCTGGGAACCTGCTGAATATGTCCATGCTCCTCGCCTAATCAAAAGATTTCACCGAACATTTCCTGACAAGCCAAAACCCCCGGAGAAGCCCGGTTTGGGAGGGGCCTTGAGGGGGGGTACTGTCATGATCTCTGCTTCCAAAAGGTCAGGGTTTTCCCAACTCCCTTGGAAGCAGATCCATAACCCAGGTTCCGAGTGCCAACCAGTCCCAATTGGGACCTTTTGGACCCAGTCCTGGCGCCAGTGGCACCAGGCTCATAAATATGCCCAGTGCCAGCGCTGGAAGCGCCGGGCTCATAATGCTTGGGTGGACTTACCTGCAGCAGACCATGCTGCTTACTTGCCTGCCAGTTGAGCCTCTGATCCTCTTCTGTTTGGAACTACTTTTCCTGTTGGGTGGGGCTGGAGCCACTCCCTAGATTTAGAACACTGGAACTCTTCTGGAAGGCAGGAACTCTTTTCTTACCAGGAACTCTTTTCTTACTTAGGCGTGGCTGTGGAAGGAGACACCTAAGCACTACAGGAGGCTATTTAAACCACACCCGGTGGATGAATCTTTCTTTGCGTTATTCTGCACCCTCTGCAGCAGGACGCTCATCGTGTCTTCTGCATCCAGTCCTGGGCCTAAGGAAAAAGGCTTACCATCCTGAATCCAGTCTTCAGCAACACCTATAAAGACAAGAAAGAACAGGTTAGCATTCCGGCATCTGAAAGGCAAAGGCTTACCATCCTGAATCCAGTCTTCAGCAACACCTATAAAGACAAGAAAGAACAGGTTAGCATTCCGGCATCGGAAAGGCAAAGGCTTACCTACTCTTCGTGCGCTCCGGAGGTCTTCATACTGCATTCCGGCATCTGAAAGACAAAAGCTTACCAACTCTTCGCACGCTCCGGAGGCCTTCGGCGCTGCATCCGCATCTGAAAGACAAAACAAGGTGCGTTTAAAGACATTGGGGAACTTTAATACTCACGTGCTATTACTCCTTTCCACATCTAATCCAGTGGGTATTCCGGCACCCTGCAGCCGCTCCGAACTCGTACCTGCAAAATAAAAAGACAGTTAGAGCGCATCGTGAAGCAGGCAACAAGCGCTTACTCACGTGCTTCCAGGCGCTTCTATTCATCACACGGGCTCCATCTTCAACTCACTTCAACCCGTCATCCGCCATCGCCGGAACCCTGCAAAACAAGAGACATCATTACTAAAGACTTTAAAAAGACATTTGAATGACTCGAAACTTACCGTTCGTGCAGTAAACGACAGACAGCAGTCCTCTGAAGTCAAGAGGCCTGCGCTACCTATCCAGTGAAGAAACTGGCTACAGCACCCTGCCCCGAGGCAGATGGAGAGCTCGGCATTCACTTACCTAAGGTGAGAGCGTTAACCTTTGGGGTCTACAGGAGAGGAGAAGAGGAAAGAGATAGGGACACCCCAATAACCCCAGTTCATTAACCCCATATTTTCTATCTGCAGACATCTTACTCTACACGTCAGGCATACAGTGCACAGAGGTCCAGCCCAAAGAGCCAACCGGGTGCTACACATCACCTTTGAAGATACGGTAGTCGCCCAGTCAAGACCGGCGCCTCTGCGAGAATCAGGTGAGCGTTACAATAACGAATTAGTGACACCTGATTCGGGAAACGACCTAGCCCAGCAAGCGTAGGGGTCCGCTTGCCGAGCTTGAAAACTAACTCTTTGACCTCGCATTTCGTCATGCCAATGGTGCTCGTGGACCCAAAACAGCCTCAGCAGTTGCATGCTATAAAAGCATACATCGACAGTGGAGCTATTGGAAATTACATAGACCGTGAATTGGCTTCCAGGATTAAGCTTCCTCTCCGCCCGAAAGTAACCCAAGATGTCATTACTACAGTAGATGGAACCGAAATAGCCTCAGGGCCTGTAACACATTCCACTGTTGAAGTGACACTGGTGGGTCAGGATGGACATCGGGAAGCAATCGTGTTTGATGTGATCAAGGCCCCACAATTACAAGTAATTCTTGGAATTCCTTGGTTAGAAACACATAATCCCAGAATTGACTGGCGAGCAAAGAAGATAAGTTTTCCTGATTGTGAACCAACTTGTTATCCAAGAAATCCAGCTATAGGTCTAGCCACAGCAACTTCCACCCCTGCACAGCTACCGTCAGAATACCAAGAATTCCAAGACGTTTTTCAGAAAGAACAGGCTAACACGTTACCTCCCCATCGGTCTTATGTTTGCCAGATCGATCTGGTACCCAATGCTCAACTACCTTGTAGTAGGATTTATGCTCTTACGGAACCTGAGAACCTGCATTTGCGTCAGTATTTAGATCAGTACCTAGCCAATGGTTTTATTTGCCCGTCCAAGTCTCCTGTCTCTTCAGCTCTGTTCTTCGTGCCAAAAAAAGAAGGCGACCTTAGAACGTGTATAGACTATCGCGCCCTAAATCAAATAACGATTAAGAATCGTTATCCTCTGCCCTTGATCCCTGAGCTTATCGACCAGGTGAAAGACGCTTGTGTGTACACCAAGTTAGATCTCCGAAGAGCTTATCACCTGGTGCGCATAAAAGAAGGCGACGAATGGAAGACTGCATTCCGCACCAAATTTGGGCTCTTCGAATATCAGGTGATGCCCTTCGGTTTGTGCAATGCACATGCCGCCTTTCAGTACTTTATGAATGATGTTCTTCGGGAACCTATCGATGTCTGCGTCATTGTTTACATTGACGACATCCTGGTGTACTCTTCTTCAGAATCTGATCACAGAAAACATGTTAGGGCAGTTCTTGAGAAACTGCGCCAGCACAGACTATTTGCAAAACTCGAAAAATGCGTTTTTCATACCACAGAAGTTGAGTTTCTCGGATTCATCCTGACACCTCAAGGAGTCCGAATGGACTCGCGAAAGGTGGACGCCATCCTCAAATGGCCATCTCCAAGCTCGGTGAAGGGAGTTCAGAGCATGCTCGGCTTTGCCAATTTCTATCGAAGATTCATCCCGGAATTATCCTGAACAGTCCAACCCATCACCGCTCTCCTAAAGAAAAACAAACGCTTCGAATGGACCCTTGAGGCCGAACAAGCCTTCCAGGACCTGAAAACCAAATTCACCTCTACACCTGTATTGAAGCACCCGCACCCAGATCTCCCGTACATAGTGGAAACCGATGCTTCCAGTTCGGCTATGGGAGCTGTCCTGTCGCAAAGAGACCCAAAAACTAACCAACTACACCCAGTGGCCTTTTGGTCCAGAACATTTTCTCCTCCTGAAATCAACTACGCAATTACCGATAAAGAGTTACTGGCCATCAAATCTGCTTTCAAGGCTTGGCGTCACTACCTTCTCGGGGCAAGACACACCATCACCGTAATTACGGACCACAGAAACTTACAGTATTTAAAGACGGCCAAAGCTCAATCTTCACGACAACTCTGATGGGCTCTATTCTTTGCGGAATTTGATTTTGTAATTACCTATCGCCCTGGCTGCAAGAATGGAAAAGCAGACGCCTTATCCCGGATTGGCATGGAAGAACCTAATTCGAGCTTAGAACCTGTGCCCATCATACCTGAGCAAAGAATCTTAGGCTTAACTTCATTGCAATCTATTGAGGATATCCAAACGCAAGTAAAACAACTTCTAGACTCTTCAACCTTACTGGAATGGAGCCAAAAGGGTCCTCATTACACCGTTAAGGATGACTTACCCTACTTCCAGGAGCGGTTGTTTCTGCCAAGTAAAGAATTGCAAGAACTTGTTATTGCCCATCATCATGAATCTTTAATGGAAGGACACCCTGGTATCGCTAAAACGGAGGAAAAAATCAAACGCCACTTCTGGTGGCCTTCTTGGAGAAAAGACAAAGTCTTTTGTACTGTCTTGTGGAATTTGCGCCCAAAACAAGGCTCAAAAGAAAAGGCCAGCCGGCCTACTTCAACCCTTGGATATTCCACCGGCACCATGGCACACCCTGTCAATGGACTTTATAACAGATCTGCCTCCTTGTGCTGGTTACAACACAATCCTTGTAATTGTGGACCTATTCTCCAAAATGGCCCACTTTATCCCTTTAAAGGGTTTGCCTTCAGCTTCCACCTTGGCCAAGGAATTCCTGGAGAATATAGTTCGCATACATGGTTTCCCTTCCATTTTAGTCTCGGATCGTGGAAGTCAATTTATCTCACATTTTTGGAAGAAGTGTTGCCAACTAGCACAAATAGATGTGCGGTTATCCACCAGCCACCACCCCCAGACCGACGGACAAACCGAGAGAACCAATCAGACTCTCGAGCAATATCTTCGGTGCATGTTACACCAATCCGAGTTAAATTGGAAAGACATCCTTTGGATCGCAGAATATGCATACAACAATTCAGTGCATTCTGGAACCGGACAAACCCCCTTCTATACTTTGTATGGTCACCATCCTCGGACCTCTGATCTAGATCCACCTCTGACCCTGGAAATGCCCGCAGTAAATCATCTGCATTCCACAATAACCAGAGCCTTCAAAGAAGCTGCAACTCATTTACAGCAAGCCAAGAAAAAGTATAAAGAAAATGCTGATTTGCACCGAAGTAAAACTCCTCCTTACCAAGTAGGAGACCAGGTATGGCTAGCAACTAAACATTTACCCCTCAAGGGCCCGCGAACCTTCAATCCCAGATTCATAGGACCTTATCCCATCAAAGCTATAATCAACCCAGTGGCCTTTAAACTGGATCTACCGTCCAACATGCGTATTCATCCAGTTTTTCATGCATCACTTTTGAAGCCAGTACAACCAGGAACCCGATTGTCCAAGCCTCCAGATCCAGTTCAAATTGAAGGGGAATTAGAATTCGAAGTTAAAGACATTTTAGACTCCAAGGTGGTAAAGTCGAAACTCTTCTATCTTGTTGACTGGAAGGGATATGGACCTCAGGAGAGATCGTGGGAGCCTAGTAACCATGTCCACGCACCTCGATTAGTACAAAGGTTTCACCAGAGATTTCCGAACAAGCCCAAACCCCCGGAGGGAAGAACCTTGGGAGGGGCCTTGAGGGGGGGGGTACTGTCATGATGCCTACCTCCAAGGAGCCAGGTCCGACCCAGCAACCCCAGAGGCAGGCATCATTTCCCACAGGGGAGTGCCAGCGGGCCCAAGCTGGGGCCCTTTGGACGCAGTCCTGGCGCCTTAGGCGCCAGGCTCATGTTGGACCTCTGTCCTGGCGCCTTAGGCGCCAGACTCATGAAGCTAGACATGTGTTCAAGTGTTTTAATGTGCACTTACCTGATGCAGACCATGCTGCCACATCCAGGCCCTCTTGAGGCCTGAATAGGAACTACTTACCCTGTGGGACTACTTTCCACCCGGGTGTGGTCGGGGAAGGATACATACCTTATCGGAGGAAGGATACACACTTGGAACTTCTTCCAAAGCTATTTAAACCACACCCGATCAGCAACTCACGCTTCGCGTTGTTCTGCTCCTCGCAGCTGGACGCTCACCGTGTCAGCTCCTGCATCTGGACTTCAGCCACGCCTGTCAGCATCCTGGGTCACCTGCAAAGGGAGACAAGAGACCTACCAGCTAATCTGCACCACGGAGACATCACCGACGATCCTGAAAGGGAAGACATCATTTTTAAAAGCATTTCGTTACGATCGCTGCAGCGCTGCATTTCACTCACTTTTCCTGGGTTCCTCCATATTCAGCAGCGATCATCCGGATACACAGCCACTTCCAAGAGCCTAGAGAAAAAGACAAGAACAAGAGGTGAGAGAAGGAAGGGAATAGGAAAAGCTCAGTTTCCTTCTAAGACTTACCTGTTGGGTCATTCCCAGTTCATTTCGGGTCTTGCTGCTTCCAAGCAGGACCCCGGCCCCTATGGGGAAAAAAGACAAAGACAGTAGATGAGCGAATGCAAAAACATTACCTGAGCGCTCATCTAGGATTTACCAGATCTTTACTGGAACTGCACGTTTCACTTCGGGTTGGCGCCATATCTCCGGCATTCCGAACCCCGGCCCCTATGGGGAAAAGACATCAACGTCATCGCTTTGTTGCAAGAAGTCTCCAAAGGAATCTTCATTCATCACCTGAAAAAAGACAATGAACATTATTATTTAAAGCTTGAACTTTTGAACTTGCAACAAAACTTTTACAGCGCCTTACCAGTATACTCAAGCTTACCTGAACTCCCATCCAACCTCAATCCAGTGAAGTAACTGGGTTCAACACGCCCCTGCGTCAGAAGCAGGATGGAGAGCTCGTCCTTTCAGACCCTAAGGTGAGACTTCACGGGGAATCGTGGAAGGGTATCGTGGAGGGTTGGAAGAGAGTGGGAGGCTTGAGCATAACTCAGTCAGTAGGTAATACTCCCTTTTCACGCACAGGGGAATATTCCTGCGAGCCTGAGAAGCCAGAGTAGAGGGCCCTTCCTATCCATCTTCAGAGTCCTGCGCTTCACCATTGAAGAAGCATCAGCACTCGAAGCCAGACCTGCGCCTCCGTGGGAATCAGGTGAGCGTTACACCCCCCACTAGATCACCAGGGAATTGTTTTTATGGAAAGGGGGTGTCCCTTCCCCCCCACCCAAAATGGACTGGGCCATTGTATGCACCCATCGGAAGGGGCATCTGACCCCAGGGAGGGCTGCATGAGATGACCCCCTCTTATCCACCCCAAGGGAGGACTGATTGAGATGGCCCCCCTTTCATTTGGTGTGGGGGGGAGAAGGCCACCCACCTTTACATTAGAAAATTCCCCAGAGGTTTAGGGTGCCCCTCAGCCCCCCCTAAAGTGTAGTGTACCATTTTCAACTTTTTTCTTTGTTTACCAAACTTCCCATGGCGCAGATGGGCACATTAGTGTGCCAATCTGGCTTAGGGTGCCCACACCATACTGCCCCACCCACTGGGGGGCCTGTGCCACATTTTTTGGTGGCCCTCTCCTCCCCCCACCCAAAATGGAGTGGGGGCCATATCGTGCAGCCCTCCTTGGGGACAGATATCTGCTCCTAGGAAGGGACACCTGACCCCAGGGAGGAGTGCATGACAGGACCCCCCCTTATCTGCCCCCTGGGATCACTACATGAGATGGCCTGCCCCTCCATTTGGGGTGGGGATGGAGAAGTGCAACCCCCTTTACATTTCAAAATTCCCCAGCGGTTTAGGGTGTCCCTCAGCCCCCCTGAAATACAGCCTACCATTTTCAGTTTTTCTCTTTGTTTATCAAACTTCCCTTGGTACAGATGGGCAAATTGGTGTGCCAATCTGGCCCCAGGGTTCCCAATCCTTACTGCCCCACCCACTGGGGGGCCTGTTCCACATTTTTTGGTGGCCCCCCACCCCAAATGGAGGGGGTTTTACCTCACTCAGCCGTTCGTAGGAGGCACAGGGAGGCCTGCATGAGGTGCCCCCCCACCCATTTGGGGTGAGGGGGCAGAGGGCCAGCACAAAATGTATGTCAGACAGGCCCCCCAATGGGTGGGGCAGTAGGTTTTGAGCAAACTGGGGGCAGAATGGCACACTATTGTGCCCATCTGCGCCAAGGGGAGTTGGGTAAACAAAGGAAAAAAGTTAAAATGGTAGACAGCATTTTGGGGGGGTGTGGGGCACCCCAAATGGCCAGGGAATATTCTAATGGGAAGGGGCGGTGGCCCCACGACCCCCACCCGCAATGGATTGGGGGCCATGTCGTGCAGCCCTCCCTGGGGGCAGATATCTCCTCCTAAGAAGGGACACCTGACCCCAGGGAGGAGTGCATGACAGCACCCCCTTATCTGCCCCCAGAGAGGGCTACATGAGATGCCCCACCCCTCCATTTGGGGGGGTGGAGAGATGCACCCCCTTCACATTATAAAATTCCCCGGCGGTTTAGGGTGCCCCTCAGGCTTCCCTAAAGTGCAGCCTGCCATTTTCAATGTTTTTCTTTGTTTACCAAACTTGCCTTGGCGCAGATGGGCGCATTGGTGTGCCAATCTGCCCCCAGGGTGCCCAAACCTTACTGCACCACCCACTGGTTGGACTGTCCCACATTTTGTGGTGGCCCTCTCCCCCCCACCCCAAATGGAGGGGGGTGTACCTCACGCAGCCGTTCATAGGAGGCCCAGGGAGGCCTGCATGAGGTGCACCCCACCCATTTGGGGTGAGAGGGCCACCACAAAATGTCAGACAGGCCCCCCGATTGGTGAGGCAGTTTGTTCAGGTCACCCTGGGGGCAGAATGGCACACCGTTGTGCCCATTTGTGCCGAGGGAAGTTGGGTAAACAAAGCAAAAAAGTAAAAATGGTAGACAACATTTTGGGGGGGTGTGGGGCACCCCAAATGGCCAGGGAATATTCTAATGGGAAGGGGTGGTGGCCCTCTGCCCCCCCACCCAAAATGGAGTGGGGGCCATGTCATGCAGCCCTCCCTGGGGGCAGATATCTGCGCCTAGGAAGGGACACCCGACCCCAGGGAGGAGTGCATGACAGCCCCCCCTTCTTTGCCCCCCAGGATCGCTACATGAGATGGCCTGCCCCTCCATTTGGGGTGGGGATGGAGAGGCGCACCCCCCTTTACATTTCGAATTCCCCGGTGGTTTAGGGTGTCTCTCAGCCCCCCCTAAAGTGCAGCCTACCATTTTCAGTTTTTTTCTTTGTTTACCAAACGTCCCTTGGCGCAGATGGGCACATTGGTGTGCCATTCTGCCCCCAAGGTGCCCAAACCTATTGCCCCATTCATTGGGGGATCTGTCTGACGTTTTGGGGTGGGCTTCTCCCCCCACCCCAAATGGAGTGTGGGGGGCACCTCATGCAGCCCTCCCTGGGGGCAGATTTCTGCCCGTGGGAAGGGGAAAATGTGTTTTCATTGGGGGGGGTGGGAGGGAGTTCAGTAGACCACCAGGGATGGCTTTCAAGGGGGGACATAATTGGAATGTATGAGTGTAGATTTATTTTTGCTGGGATGACCGTAGGTAACACATGTTTTTTGTTTTGTTTACAGCTTTTCCTACGCGAGCAGCTGCAATGTTATGTGAGTACTGTTTTTTATTATTCTATGGCAGTGGGTGGGTGACCGTAGGGAACACATGTTTTTTGTTTTGTTTACAGCTTTTCCTACGCGAGCAGCTGCAACGTTATGTGAGTACTGTTTTTTATTATTCTATGGCAGTGGGGTGGGTGAGACTGGGGCTGGATTGTTGGTGGTGAGGGTGGGAATCGGCCGTCTGGGCAAATTTTTTGGTGGGCCGGGACACACTTGCAGGGGCAAGCCACAAATTGCCCCCCATGCCAGCAGAACATTGGTGTTTCCCTGGGAGCAGATGTCTCCCATGTGGGTTGTCCGTCTGCAAGCCCAGGCTGCAACTCTGACTATGCTACATTACAGATGACACCTCCTGGGACGAATGGGGATCCTGCCAGGGCTCCCTGGAGCTGCCACTGTGCTTAGGGGACAGTACACCAACATGGTACATGGATGTCTAAGGCCGGGGACATCACCTCCAACCATCCTGGTCTTGCGGCTGGGCTGCAGTACAGCTTTTCCTTTCGGGGAGGTATTTGCACACTGCCGGGACTCCCTGGTGGGGAGAAGCTGTAATGCAGGCCAGCCAGAGCTCCAGCAAAGTCAGCGTTAATGTCCCTGGCCTTGGGCACCCTTCTCCCATGTGGGTCTTTGGCGGGGCTAGTGGGTTATACATTCTGGGGAGATTTGCGCAAGTCAGACATTTGGATTCCCACAGGTGTCTTCTTTTCAGAAATACATGGGGTTCCCTGTTTTCCTTGGTGGCTTGAACACCCTAAGCCCATATCTGTATGGTGTGTGCTTCAGAAAAAATCCTGAAATTCAGCTTTCGGAAAAGACTTTGGATTAGCCTTGTTTTAGGCTTTCCTCTTTGCGCCCAGGTAGATGCACCCACACATGTGAGGTACTGTTTTCATCAGGACACGTGTGGGGATGCGGGAAGGTAGGCCATGTGTTGCTGGCGGCGTGTTTCGGTGGGTGGCCAGAGCGAAATGTCTGAGAATTGTGTTTATTTCCAGGAAATTTCAGAGATAATTCCCTCTATCCACTCACCGAAACACGTAGCCAACAACAGATGTCATACCTTCACTCATTCCCACAGGTGTCCCAAAGAAAAACGGTACCTCACATGTATGGGTGCACCTACCTGGGCGCAAAAGGAAAAGGCTAACCCACTGGTAACCCCATGCCTTTCGGCACAGCACATTTTGTTCATGGGGGCAACCTATAGATTTGGGCCTAGGGTGTCGAAGCCAGCAAGGAAAACAGGGAACCCCATGCATTTCCCAAAAGAGGGCACCCGTGGGAATCCACAGAGGTCTGCCTTGAACGCATCGCACCAGAATGTATTACCCACAATCACCGGCAAAGTCCAAACTTTGTTGAAAAAACACAATTTTCAGACATTTCACTCTGCTCACCCACCGAAAAATGCTGCCAACGCCACAAGGCCTACCTTCCCACATTCCCATAGGTGTCCCGATGAAAAAGGTACCTCACATTCAACATTCAAGGTCAACTTCTTCCCTTGAGTTTGGTGGGAACAACCAACTCGCAAGCCACCTGGACACCACCCCCATCTGGTTGAATTTTCATCAGAGTGCTGTTGAAAACCAGATAGCCAGAGGGATGGAAACCAGCTCATGGACTTTAAGGCACTCAAACCTTAAACCGACGTCTTGCTAAAGCTTTTGGCCTCATCCCTGGGCAGTGCAGGAACCTCCCGACGTCGTCCTTCTTGTTGCCACGACTGAAGCTCAGGAACAACGAGATCTGCCCGAACTGCCAGGAACAACTGCCTCAGCTACAGCTCTTCTTCACTAACAACTCTGTGCAAACGTGGTCCAGAAATCTTTTCAGCCATCGCGAATGTTCGTGGAAACTTTCTCAACTTCGAAGGCTTGTCCTTCCCTAAACATTCGTCAAACTTTTTGCCTACCCAAATTCTTCTAAACTTCGTGGTGAAGACTTAACCATTATCTACCAGAACTGTGCTATCCTATACAAAGACTCTGAACCGTTGACTTTGGCCCAGGGCTATTGAGAAAAATTGCTGGTTGTAGCTAACTGAAACCCTTTGCCCTGTCTATAAATGTATTTGGGCTGTCTATTCTTATAACCTTGTCTTTTTACTCCTTTATTAAGTATTTGAAGTGCCATTTTGCTCCCACTTCAAGGGAGCTAAACTTGTTCATTTACTTACCGGTTGTGTATTTGTGGTTTATTAGTGTGTGATATTGAGCTGCTCTTGCTAGTGTAATGTTTTCCAACTGACTGAGTAAATAAATGTATATTCTTTTACCAAGAAACCTTGAGCAAGTGTATATTTGAATGTATTGGTTGGCCCTTTGTGTAACTTGTTCTACTGCTCACTCAACTCTTGAGATAAGTCTGGCTGCTCAGCCACTGCTATCACATAACAGTGTAGTACAGGCTTGTACTAAAGGTGACATTGTACTGACGCTTGTAGTCTTAATTGCATGTAGTGTTCCCAAAGGGTACTGCATGTGATTCTGCCTAACAGCGGCCCAGAACGTATTATCCACAATCCCGACAGTGTCATATTTGGTGGGTAAAAAACACAATGTTCACTTTGTCGGGGGTTCTGGGTAATAAATTCTGGGCCGCTTCGCGCAAGTCAGACCTCTGTGCATTCCCACGGGTGTCCTCTTTTCAGAAATGCATGGGGTTCCCAGTTTTCATTGGTGGCTTGGACACCCAAGGCCCAAATCTGTATGGTGTGCACATGAGTCAAAATCCTGCAATCCTGCTGTGCGAAAAGAGTTGGGGTTACCCGTGTTTTCGGCTTCCCTCTTTGCGCCCCGGTAGGTGCACCCACACATGTGAGGTACCTTTTTCATTTGGACACCTGTGGGAACACGGGAAGGTAGGCCATGTGGTGTTGACTGCGTGTTTCGGTGGGTGAGCAGAGTGAAATGCCTGAAAATTGTGTCTAGTTCCAGCCAATTTCAAAGATATTTCCCTCTGTCCACTCACCGAAATACGGAGTTCCTGTGTAAGCTGTTCCGTAGATAAAGAAATAAAAATAAAAAATCTGCCTCACAAACCGCAAGCCGTGTTCATGAGGAGCCCCACAGGAAGCCCTCAGATTTACAGCTTTAAGAAAAAAAAGGAAGTGGATTTGCAAATAAGAGCCAAGCCCCTCAGCGATTGATGTACTCTCACGCACTGCTTAGTCAGACATCGCTGTCAGAAGAGTGATCTCCCTTGCTTCTACCTCATGCATAGAAGTGCATGCCTAGAAATAAAAGCTGTTCATATACACAAGCAGTTCTTGAAACTGGCACTACTTCAAGGTAACGGATGAACGCTTAGTAAATGCAGGCACACTTAAACAACTTGCAGTCTATTTTGAGTTCTGCTTTCCAGCAACTCTGATGAAAGAGTTATTAACTGTTTAGTGAGCTGCATTTCTAAAACTCCTTAACCTTTAACAATTCTGTTCAAGGCTCTCAGTATGTTACGCTCCCATCTGGATTCCCAGTAGCTGCAGACTTTAATATCTTCTTTTTGAAGGAACTACTTTCTTCTGACTTCTTATGTAAATTCTTCTGTAAACGCCTTACTGTAAATGTTATTCTTTGTGCCTACATTAGGGGAAAACTATGAACACAACCGGACTCTTCAACAACTTTGATGAAAGGCAGTTAGAAACACTTCTGAGCATTCCAAGTGATTGTTCCTTGAAACTCCAGCCAATTGGCCCACAGCTATTGTTGAGCCATTTTGACCTGGGAGACCTGTACAACATAAGGTTAAGGAAGAGAGAGCACAAACGCCCTACCCAATACCCTTTAACATCTCCTCCTAAAAAAAATCTTCTCACACTGTGCACAACTACAACTAAAGGCACAGCCCTGCCTTTAAGTCCCTGGTTCCAACCCTTACAGTCATTAAATGGTTGTCGGATCCGGGCTGATTGCAGAATGCGAGCAGTGCTAAAGGTAGCCAGTGAAGCCATCCTTTTTTCAAAGTTACTTTTATTTTGGCCATTTTCTTTTTTGAGCAGACCATTTAGGCACTCAAACTTCCCGTTCACTTGTGGGTGATCGGCACAGGTGAATTTGTGCTGCATCCCCAGTAATTGAATAAAATTTTATTTATATCGTACTCATACACAAGAGTTTCAGAGCACGACCAGGAAAAGGGAGGGGAACAGGGGAGAACAAAAACAACGATCTTACTAGGCCCAGTGACATTAAGAGCGTGCAAGTGCATGGGAACGGGAAAAGGGGGAAAGTGAATGGAAGGGGTGAGAGGTGGAAAGTGCAGAACAGAGGAGAGAAAAGAATAAATATTAATAAGTAAAATAAATAATTAAAAGCTATACAGTGGGTGTGCAGCCAGCAAGTGACAAGTGCTAGGTTAGTCAGATAGGGAATATCTGATAGTGCAGAAGAAATGTGGATGGGGGACTGTATGGGTACAGATTCAGACCCCAATGCAAGTGGTGGCCCGTAGGCAGTGCAGGAGGGTGGCAGGGTGAACAGGTACCTGGGCCTGAAGGCTCATTCACAAAATGAGGTGCATTGTCTGACCGCAGAGCCTCACACACCCACATCCCTAACAAGGAATGTTGCAACCCTGAAGGCATTAGGTGTGAACAGGGACCATCTTCGATCCATTGGGAAAACAGGGATACAACCACGTAGTGGTAGCCCGAGCACACCTGGATCATATCAACATAGTCTATATGGAGATGTTGGAAGGGACCAGTCAGGCATGGCATGGCTCCTCTCACAACATGCAAAATAGTTTTCCATAAATGCAGCTATATGCTCTGCTATATTAAGACAGAACCATTCTTCCCCCATGTGTGCAGCAAGTACCTATTTACCCATGTGAGTAGGGTAATGCTACTAGTTTGCCTGTGCTTTCCTGTTACCATAAGGCATCAGTGGGAAAAATGTAACACCCCCTTCTCATCCACAACTGTTTCACCTCCGCCGGTGCCCTGCCCTTTCTTTAAAATCACGTTGCGCACACGAATAGTGTGCTCGAAGGAGTATCAAAGTCTGCTATTCCTAAAAAATATGCTGCCCACTTTGCTTCTGTG
Source organism: Ambystoma mexicanum (assembly GCF_040938575.1). Taxonomy (NCBI): domain Eukaryota; kingdom Metazoa; phylum Chordata; class Amphibia; order Caudata; family Ambystomatidae; genus Ambystoma; species Ambystoma mexicanum. Next base: position 325,857,586 of record NC_090939.1, on the reverse strand, counting down.
TCTGCTGCTTCGTTGCCCTGGCAGACTGCATCCTCCCCCTTTTGTGGGCTTGGCATTTCAAGACCGCTATTGCTGCTGAAAATTGAAGCATGCCTATGAGTCTGCCCAATAGGTGCGTGAGCTGCACTGGTGTGCTGGAAGCATGCCGGAAGCCCCTCCTCAGCCATTGTGATAGTCAAGAGTGTACTGCTATTATAAGAGCTAATAATAGTGCTCTTGCGCTCAGAAATGTGGAGGCAATCTCGCGCTTGCTATTATTTCTGCTGTACTGTCTGCTTTTAGGGTCATCATTACCCTGCCTTATGTCTCTCGCCTGGTGTCTGGTCTATTGTCGATGACCCATCAATATAAAGCACTTCTCCCCCCTCAAGAGGTTTTTCTCCTAACATGGGAATATTGTCATATTGTTCCATGTATGTAGAGTCATGCACATAGTGCCTCATTACAATTATGCCAGTCTGGAAATAGCGTTGCCAGTAGATCCATACCGGCACCTTTTTCCAGACGGTATAATCCGAGTTGTGATGCATCGCAAGTGAACCATTGCATCCTACAACACTGTTTCCGGTATCTGCGGAGAGATGGAGCAGCTGCGCTTGAGATACCGGCATGGCATCAGTAAGTGCACATTCCGAGGTGCATGGACACGCAATCACTGGCATGGACATGCCAGTAACAACGTGAAAACGATGCCAGAAACACCAGCATCACGGACCAGGCATTAAGTAGATTCTGGTGTGTAGAAACATGCTACAGGTATACAAAATCAGCACAGGTGGTCCCAATGGGCTGTACCACAGCACAAAAGGACTACTCCCACACCCATTCCAACACCACAATGCTAGCATAGCTGTAGCTGTACTGGAGCTGGAGGCCATTCCTGCAGGGGCTATTATTGAAGAGGCAGGGAGGTGGAGGATGCAGCGGAGGAGCTTGAGGAGAAGGAGGGCTATCATGGCCCAGCAAGTCTCAAATGTCCAGCAGGTCGCAGCCCACAGGCATCCACCAATCCCTTGCTTAAGGGCCACATCATTCAACCTGAGCCAAGGTCAGATCCACACCCTATACCTGCTAGACAGGGACACCATCACCTCAATAGTGGACCTGATCAATGACGACCTGGTCTGCCTCATCAATATCTGCACAGCCATCCCCCCTTGCTGAAGGTAGTGTCTGTGCTACACTTTCTATCAACAGGCACATACCAGCACACTGTTGGTGAGCTACATGGGCTATCACAACCCTGTTTTTCCTGTGTGCTATTCCAGGTGATTGCTGCACTCCTGCATCACGTTCGAGACCACATCAGCCTACCCAGGGCTGCTGATCAGGTAAATGGCACGAAATAGCATTCCATGCCCTTGCAGGCATGCCTAATGTCATCAGTGCTTTGGACTGCACACATGTTGAGCTGGTTGGCAGGCATGCTGTGTAGGTAGTGTATTGCAACAGGAAACTTTTTGATTCATTGAACGTGCAGATGGTGTGTGATGTCCGCCACCTCATCACCCATTGCTGTTCAAGATTTCCTGTGTCAACACACGACTCCATGGTGCTGTGCAACTCCACGCTGCCTTGGTACATGGCATGTCACCGTGGACAGCGAACCTGGCTGTTGGGTGATTCTAACTACAAGGCCAGGTGCATTATTGAATTGGGGGGGGGGTCAGAAAACAGCATAGCATACCTGGCTGCTAGGAGAGTCTAACTACAGGGCCATGTGCAGTGTTGTATTATGGCCAAGTATGACACCCTTGACCAGGGGATGTGCAGACTGCATGCATTATTCCATTATTACTCCTACTGCTATTTGCTCAAACAATTACAAAACCACCATGTTAGTGCACATAGACCAGATAGGGAGGTAAAAGGGGAAGGTAGATCTAGAATAAGAGCAAGGAACATTATTACCAACAATTGTAAAACAAGTATAGGTGTTACCCAATGTGCAACACAGTATTAGCATGACAGAGTGCAAGGCCTTGAGAAGCGTGTGTCTTTATAAAAAATCTTCAGTGCATACATAACATCGATTCTGTACAGCGATAAACAAAATAACTACATGTACCAGAATGCAACACACCATAGTGACAATGACAAACACAGTCAAGCAAACCCACAACTCATCATGCAATCAGAATACATAAGCTCCCACCCACAAAACACCTTTTGTCTGCACACAAATTGGACAGGTACACTGCGTGTTAGAACCACACAATCACACATGCATATTATTGAAATGCTAAATGTACCCTAGTACCTAGCCACTGCACAACACACACCCCACACACATTTTGTCAAAGTGCAGTTCTGGTACCCGAAAAAGAACATATGCTAGCTAAACTCAATTTAGCATGTCCCTGTTTGTGTTCTCGAATTAACACTATACAGCCTCTGCCGACATGAAATGCCCAGGAAAATGACATGTACACTTTCTGTTGCTCCCGTGCGGGTGATGCTGGGTATCCCCTGATGCCATGGTTGATGACCCCCATCAGGTAAGCACACAACATCCACAAGCAGGCATACAACCGTGCTCATGTACGCACTCGGTGCACCAGAGAACAGACTTTTGGTCTGTTGAAGGCCAGGTTCCGCTGCCTCAGCAGATCAGGGTAGCACTGATGTACAGCCCTGAAAAGGTTGGAAAAATAGTGCTTGCCTGTGCCATGTTGCACAGCATGTGCATCAGGCACAACATCCCCCTGCCCCCCGATGGGCATGCACCCACCAGAGCCAGAGGATGACAGTGATGATGAGCTGGCTATTGCACAGCGCTGCAATGGCATGGATGGATGTGTCGCACGTGAAGACCTTATACAGCACTACTTCTGAGCACCTGTCACACACAGGGCACAGGCCATCTCGCACACTGGGCACTGTAAATAAATAAAATCACTCACACTGAAAGATCAATGTCCAGTCATTATTTCCTTTGCAACACCAAATATATTGTGTAATAATAAATTATGTACATTTGTGAAAAGCCTTAACTCCCAATACTATCCCACCCAACTATCCCTCCCCACGCCCCCTCCCCAACTATCCCTCCCCATACACCCTCTCCCCAACTATCCTTCCCACAGCCTCTCCCCGAACTGTCTATAGCAAACGCCTGTCCTCTTTAACTATGTACATTTGCTAAATTCAATGACAGGGCACCTATGGGTCCATGAGCTATTTGCAGCCCCTTTTATGCTCAGGTGTGTGTAGGGCGAGACAGTCACATGGAGCGCCGTCTTGGGGTGTTCTGCAATGAGCTCCCTGGTGTGCTGCTAGTGGAGGGAGCCGGTGGTGGTGACAGGGGCCTTCAGTCCAGGGAGCCCTGGATCGAATTGGCCAAACTTTCTGCAATCGAGGACATGACACTGTTGCCCTCCCTCACCCAGCATGACATTTGGACAATTGCATATGTGCATCACCCAAGTGCCTGTGCATTCCGCCTTGAACTGCCCTGCACACTCTACTGCATCAGCTGTGCCTCATGAAGGTGTTGTTGCACCATTAATGTAAGAGCCTCCTGCCATTGTTCCATCCATGTCAGGCGACCTTCTATGTCCCTCACACTGTGGAAGGGTGGAGGTTGTGGGCTCACTGGGCCCATGGGACTGAAGAGCAAGGCCTCTTCATAGCTGTGGTCTGTCTCTCCAGTATGGGCTCCAGCCTCGTCACCAGTATCTTCCCTTGTGCACATCCTTGCGGCTGGACTGCAGGTGCCACAGGGAGCTGGGGTGGATGGACAGCAGGTGCCACTGGTAGCGGAGGAGGCTGGACTGCAGGTGCCACTGGGAGCAGAGGTGTCTGGACTGCAGGTGCCACTGGGAGCGGCGGTGACTGGGCTGCAGGTGCCACTGGGAGCGGAGGTGGCTGGGCTGCAGGTGCCACTGGGAGCAGAGATGACTGGGCTGCAGGTGCCACTGGGATCGATGTGGCTGGGCTGCAGGTGCCACTGGGAGTGGAAAAGGCTGGTGGGATGTGAATTGGGTCATACTTTCATGTCTGCCTGTTGCAGCTGTGGAGCCCTGGAGTCCTGTGTCGATGTGGTGTTGGTCCTTCTGCGGCAAGGCCTGGTGTCCCTCGATGTACTTGGCTGACCAGCCTCATTGCCAGATGATGTGCCTGAGGGAGTCAGAAAGGCAGGGCATCAGTGATGGGTGTGGATTGGTGAGACAGACATGAATGCTAGTACTTTTTGATTACAGTGCTGTGTGAGGGACATGGTGGGGGACATGGCATGGTGCACACATGCTTGTGTCAGGGATACTGTGCGGGTGGATGTGTGATGTGCCTACATGGTGTGTGCAGTGGAGCTTCTGTGGTGTACTTGTGTTTTATGGGTAGAGTGTTAGGGGATTGGCACACAAGCTGTATGATCTGTTGTGGCTGGTTGTGTCATGGATGTGTTACACATGTGCCTGCTGCCTGTGGCACTTATTGCGTCGATGATGATTTTTTGCGACATGGGTCATGGTGGATGGAGCGAAGGGGTCACATTTTTCCTTGGTGTGTGCGGCTGGTCTTTTGTTGGTGGTGTAGGTGCTTGGCACTGATGTGATGTTGGGCCTGTGCTAGCACGGCAAAAACAACACAGGTTAGGCTGTGGCAGGGGGAAGTGCATCTCAGTGCCTGCAGGGGCCTCCACTGTGCCAACTCCCTCAATTGATTTGAGGTGCAGCACACTAATGCAGGTCTCCTCCCAGGTGTGCAAGGGGATGGGGCGTGCTGGGCTGCCTATTGTGGCCATGCCCTGGGTGCGCTGGGCCAACAGGAGGTTTGGCACCCTCAGATGCAGGTCGTCCCACCTTTTTATGGCAGTCACGCACAGTGCAGGGTGTTGATCCAACAACAGTGACCTTCTTTGCCATCTCCTCCCAGATTGCCTTTTTCTGTAGCTGGGCCTGCCTTCTGAGGTCGGTGCTGACGGGTTAGTAAGCATGCTCCACTATTGTGTCAGCAAGCATGTTCAGTTCAGACTTGCTGAAGAGGGGCTTGCGTCTCCAGGTTGCAGGTGCCATTGATGCCATGTCTCTTGATCTGCTTCTGTGCTCTGGATGTGGGTATCACTTCTGTGCTCAGAGTATTACAATGGATTGTGTTTTATTAATGGCGCCAGTCGATTTCCTGTTCCGGCGAACACTGTATTTCCGGTAGCAGTAACAATGGTACTGTGGTGCCAGAAATGGAGCGTGGTGCCAGAATTGGAGTTACTGGCACCGAAAGTGGTGGTGTTGGGTATTTGGGGGGGTTTGGTGGAATTACTGGTGTGCCGGTGCCACCGTTTCCGACATTCCGGAAAGCGTGTGCACGCCAACACGGAATCAACCATTGATTCCAGCAGCAGCGCTTCACAGACACGGTAGCACCGGCATGCCAGTAATTACGATTTTCTTCTGCCAGACTCGGAATGAGGCCATAGTCTCCATCTTCCACTGGTTCACTAAAAATGTTGCTGTGTTTTCAGTCCTGCATCTTACTATTTTGATTGCCGGATTTGAGATAATGACCTTGTATCCAGAAGCTCTCTGTGTAGTAAGCATACTTTTGGGCCTTTCAAGAATTGCACAAAAGGGTGTGTTCCATGTAAAGCGTGGTACTACACCCTATAGTAATACTCGCTGACTCCACCAATGCGAATGTGTCAGCAGCATCACTGGGTCCACTATAATAAGCCAATGGCTTGTGCCCTAAGGTAGTCCTCTGTTTGAGTACCGCAGTCATCACCACTCCATTGGAATTTGACAACAGGAAAAATGTGTCACGATAGTCTGGAATCCCTAACACTGGAGATGTGCATATTGCTTTCTTCAGCTCTTCGGATACGTCAGTTATCTTGTGTGTCCATAACAACTTGACATTCCCCTTCTGTGCTTCCTTGAGTCCACTTAACAAAGGTCTCGTGTATGTGCAATAGTCAAACATCCATGCTCTGCAATAATTACAGAGGCCTAGAAACTGCAGCATCACCCTAACTGTCTTTGGCATCAGTGTTCTGCGGATCCCCTCTGCCCTTTCTGGAGTCACCCTTCACCTGTCCTGGGATATCAATTGTCCTATGTATAGCACCTCTTTTTGGCAATATTGTAATTCAGTTTTGTCCACATTGTAGCCTTTTTTCTGCCAATACTGTCAATAGATACAATGAGCATTTCGACAATGGTCTTCTGTCTCGCTGCAAATCCAAATGTTGTCTATTTATTTATTTATTTGTAATGTGCCGAATCCCACAGGCATTAGGGCGCAACATATAGACAGTATACAAACAAAACGTATTAACAGGACAGAATGGACTCAAGAAATCTTAAGTCCTACTTATGACCACCTGATTATTTAAAAAGGGAGGTCTTCAAAGCCTTACGGAAGGCCCTGCTATTACCTTCTAGTCTAATAGCTACTGAAAGGGAATTCCATACTTTAGCAGCCCTTGCCCTGAAGGATCTGCCTATGCCATTAGAGCTTCCGAAGCTTATGCAGGTGATCTGTCCCAGAGTTTGAGCGCAGGGCTCTGCCTGGTATGTACTGGGATATAAGGGCTTTCAAGTAAGTTGGAGCTGTCCCATAGAGGCAACGGTCGATGATGCTCATGGATTTGAAAGCAAACCGTTCTGTCACTGCCAGCCAGTGTAAGTCTCTTCTGTCAGACGAAATATGTTCACCCCTACGTTTCTTCTTGATGATTCTTACCGCACTGTTCTGAATTGACTGGCATCTTGCTAGGCAGGAGCTATTGGCCCCAATTAACAGTGCATTGCCATTGTCCAGTCTTGAGAGAATAGGTGCTCTAGCAATCGTAGCGCAGTTCTTTTCATTAACAAATGGCCTAATGTGGCAGAGCAGTCAGAGATGGTATTGGCAGCTCTTATTTATTTGGTTCAAGTGGGCTTCTGCGCTTAACGAGCACTCCAGTGTGATACCAAGTGTTTTTAACTTATCATGGGCTAAAATGGTGAAATTCCAGACATGAAAGATTTTGTAATCCTGGCTTTGTTTAGCGGTAACCTGCCAGGAGCCAAAAATAAGCAGTTTAGTTTTACTGCCATTTAGGTACATCCAGTTCCTGGTCATCCAGGGCTCCACAATGTCGTAGGCTGCACGGAGATTGCTGGAGTCCTGCTCATACTCGCCACTCAACTCCAATACCAACTGAGTATCGTCAGCGGAGTTTGTAAAGAAAACGCCAGAGCGCTCAAGGAGGGAGCAGAGTTGTCTGAGATATAAGTTAAACAACACAGGAGACAGACTAGCCCCTTGCTGCATGCCACATTTGATGGGCGCTAAAGGTGAAAAGGCATCGCCCCACAGCATTTTGGACCTTTGATTAGTTAGAAATGATTGAAACCATTTTACCTCCCCTCTTGTGCAATTACCTGCATGTTCCAATGACCACAGCATCTGGTCATGGTCAATCAGATTGAAGGCAGCAGATAAATCAAGTAAGACCAGCATACCCGGTTTACTCCTGTCGATAGAGCGTAGCATATGGGTCTGAAGGTCGATAAGTGCTGTCTCCGTAATGTGTGCAGCCCTTGGACCTGATTGTTGTTTATGTTGTATGTTGTTGGCTTCCACAAAGCTCTGAAACTGTACCGCGGCACACTTTTCCAATATTTTCAATAAGAAATTGCAATTGGTTATTGCCCTTAAATTGCTTGGGTCTTTTGGGTCTAGACCTGGTTTCTTAATGAGCAGGGATACCGTGACAGTTTTAATGGATTGCGGGACGTGTTTGTCTTTAAAAGAGGAGTTTATCGTACTAGTGGGGAATGGAATAAATACATCCTGATATTTCAGAATTATCCTCGGTGGCAGGATTTTCTCTGCACAGAAGTCGGTCGCATGGAGGACAACAAAATCATCATGTCTGTTGTTGTAATGGGTGAGAAAGTAAAGCCATCTGCATCGTATGGCTCAGGTTGGTCAAACGTTGGAGTTGATCCAAGTCAGAGGGACTTGAGCTTGTATGGTTTCCCTGGCCTTGAGGATTTTCGCCTCAAAGACCTCTTGCACCCTTGTGCAGGTGTCGGTTGGGCTGGGGCAGACAATGCCTTGGGCTTTGCTAGAGACCTAAGCATCTGAAAGAGCTTGCAGGAGGAGTTAGATGGCTTGTTAATTTGATCATCGTAGAAGTGATTTTTGGTTTCCGCTATGTTCAGTTATCCCCGCTCATTAAGAAAGCGGTCTACACCCAAAAGACCCAAGCAATTGAAGGCCAATCATCAATTGCTAAATTCAGTTTATACTGTGTTTCTTCAGCCTTCCATTTGCTCTTATTCTCATATGTGGGGTGCTTTAACCACTAGTGTTCCAGTTTCCTTTTTACTCTCTTTTGGGCTTTAAGAGCAGAAAAAAACCATCCTTGTGGCCTAGGGTTAGTCTTGACCGATTTTGGAATGGGGCCCTGTGGCAGGATAAGAAAATCTACACGATAATGGTCTGACCAAATGCAAGGGGGCGTGCACTCAATTATGGTTTCAAGATTACGCAACACCACCCAGTCTGACATGTTGTTAATTGATGTGTTGGCTCATTATCACAGACCTTGTAATTGAGGCTAAGTGCTTTTTCACATATTGTATGGTGATGCTTTCTATCTGTATGTTGCCTGGATCCATTTGAAGGACCCTAATAAAGATAAATGGTGACTCACAATACCCCTATGACAATCTTGTATGTTTCCACTTCTGTTTTTCTATGTAGGAATGATGTCAGGTCTTGAGATTCTTCCTGAAGTGGTATAGAAAAGAATGCATTCTTCAAGTCTATCACTGTGCAGTGTGTAGCTTCCATTGGGATGATGCACAGAATTGTCGCTGGATTTGGAACACATGGAAATTCAACCTCTAATATCTAGTTCAAAAGGCGAAAGTCCTGGATAAAACATCAAGACCCTCTTGTCGCCTTTTTACAGGGCACACAGCGGTCTTACACTGCGATTCTGACAATACCAATAGTCCCTGATTCGCTAATGCAGGGATTGTCTGATAAATGCCCTTGTCGGATTCCCTTGATAGGGGATACGGTGGTCAGTCAAAATCTCGAAAAAATAATCTCGAATAACAATAAGGTAAAAAAAAAAAGACCGAAAAAAAGTCATTTTTTTTTTAATTATATATTTATTTTGGGGTCCGGGATTAAAAAAAAATGGTAAAAAAAAACAAAAAAAGTGGGGTTGGGGGGGGGAACCCCCCCATTTCGAATAAAAAATGTCAGAAAAAAAAATTCGACCTTTTTTTTTTCGAGATTTGTAAATTCGGTATTATGACCATAAACCAGGGGATACAGTTTAGCCCTGGGTGGAATAGCTCCTGGTTTAAGCTTTATCTTGACTGCTCCAATCCCTTTTAACAAACCCACGTCATATGGACTAGTGGTCCATAAAAGACTGGGTACCCGCCCTAAGTCTTCTTCAAGAAATAGTGGCGGTTGCTTCTGCAACATGGACATTCTCTGTGGTACTTCCCTGTAATGTATTCCCACCCAATGTCTAACACTCATATTAAATATCACCTCATTGTCTGATCGATCATCTTGGAAAAACTCATCTGTCATGTCAGTCAGTCTGTATCCTTCCCCCACTGCAATCACTGTTCTTACACAATCGCCCTGTGAAGTCTGTCCCACGTAAAACTATCCTTTCATCTTAGTATTGCTGCCTCCATTTCTATTGGGATCACTTTTCCTTTTTGTCTAAGGGAATCTCTAGTCTAAATAAGAACTCTTGCAGTCCTGTTCTGGATTAGTTGCAGAGGGCAGAGAGTAGAGGAAGAATTGGGATGGAAATTAGTCTATCCTACCCCCTAGACTCTTTAAGGTGAGGCAAATCCCATATGAAGTTGTGTAGTGTACAACAGGGGAGAGGACAGTGCTATGAAACTCGGCACGGATACAATTTAGCGCAAATAATAGATGCATAGATATAGTGTACACATAGAAAAAAACCATTTTGTACTTATGGTGGATGCATAGTCTGGCAGGGCCACGTGGCACAACTTTTGCTCTATGAAGGGACTTGACTAGGCCCAGATCAATAAGACGGCATGAGCCTGCACCACCAGTTCTCGTGGAAGCTTTGCCTTGTTCCTCCATTGTTGCAATTACTCTTTACTGGGAGCAATGCACTCTGCAAGGCCGTGGGCCAACATCAGGCTCATCGCAGTGCCCATTAATCACAGCCAAATTGCCAGCAGACCTCTAACCTCCACCCAGCATACCCAGAGCCATGGCCCACACCACCGTCCCGACCCCCACACTCCTGCATTCTATGATAGTGAATGACACTGGCCCATTTCGTAAACCAACTGGTCATAAAAGATCTAAGCATGTGCTACTGCTTCACCTCGTCATATAAATACATCCTTTGTAACACGAGTTACAGGGAGGGATACATTATAGATCTAAACAAGGTTGGAAGCCTTGGGTGTGGGAGGTGCATTATCAACAAAGCACAGAATGTGTGGGTCAGTGTGACTGTCTTTCATCCTCCCTTCCCCCTGGCACCAGACCCTGAGCCTCGCAGGTGCATGCCAGAGTGATGTAGTAGTAGGCGTAATGTATCATAGCAGTTTTTGATAATGTAATTTATGAGAGACTTGACCTTCACTCCGCAGAGAGATGAGCCCAGCTGACCCATGTGGGGACTGACAAACGGTGGAGAAAGCAAAGCAATTGTAGCCCAGCATCACCTATGGAGCAGGCCCATGTATAGGGCCTCGCTAATCAGTGGCACTAGTTTATACTGTATGTTGATGATACGTTACTGACTTTTAAGTTGCTACTTAGTACTAGTTGGGCCCAGAACATTCTTGCGCAGCAGAGCCCTTTGCTGATACCTTTTGTATTCTGTACAATTAAACCTTGCTATCCTTGCAAGCCATCTCTTGGCTTTTTTTCCCTAGAGGTTTGTATTCATTCTTGCGTGAGCATAAACAGGGACTTGCCTTCAGAAGGCACATTGTGAAAGAGACTGTTGCAGTAGTCCACCCTCGAGAGAACCATCCTAGGGAGGTGTAAGGATACCGGTTTATTGGGCGGTCAGTTTGGGAGGAATGCTTAGACAGTCAGCTTAGCTTGTGGAAGAAATCTATGAAAAGTTTACAGTGGTTTACCTGTGTATATTGGTTAGAGGAAAAGGCTACCTTATATTACGGAAGGTGGTTTCCTATGTTTTTCTGAGATGTAATCCAGTAAGGCAACGCTACAGAAGAGGGACCACAAGATTGTTTGGTTTACCCTGCTAGAAGAACAGGAAGGTGGCCGTGTATATGTTATGTTGTGATGTGGCACTTCTTCCTCTATGGTAGTGGTGACGTCATCAATCAGGTTGTTCATTAGGACTGGAAGTGTATAGAACGTGGTGAAATCTGGTATGCAATTTGTTGATTGTGGTCGAGAACCAGTTTTGTGCCATTGTGGTGGAGTGTGAGAAGCACGTTAGTAGAATTGTGAATTAAGCTTTCAGGGCGGAGAACTGCAAAGGCGTGGAGCACAGAGCATGCCTGTATTTATGTTGTTGAGCCCGAGAGGCTGAGAAAAGATATGTTATATTGTATTGATTGAAATTGGACGTGTTGAAAACCTTGATTTGAGGTCAGGGAAGTATTGACAAAAGTATTGTTTAAGGTAACGCAATGGGGATACGCCTTTTCAACATTTATGCAAAGTCTCTTCCGCTATATCAAGACAAAATACGCAAGTATAGTGCGGAATGGACTCGCGGCACAGAGGGCAAGTTGAAAAGCCAAGGCCCAATGATGGAAGCTTTTCCAAATGTGTGCAGCAACAAATGATCACTTATCTACAGGCAGCATATAAGGGGAGTAAATTAAGCAACCGATTGGCCATACTAGAATTGTGGAAAATGTTTCAGGACGAGGAAGGGGCTTTGACTCAGCGGCATTGTATACTGAGCCAACGGGATGAGGAGCGCGAACAGCCCTCGGATCCGCCTCCTCCTCCTCCTCCTCCTCAAACAGTAGATTCAGACACAGCAATAGAGAGCAAGGGATTTTACCCCATGAAAGAATTAAAAGTAGCCACAGGATACACATACCACTTTCGCACCATCGGTGTATAATAGCGGAGACGCACCCGATAGCACAAAGCAAGCGAAGAAGGCAACAAGAAACAGTAGCAGTGAACTCAGGGAGCACAGCAAGATGCAATTGAAATTGCAATAGAATGATGCAGGGAGGATCGGACTTGCCACAGACCAGGAGTTGGTAGCTTCAAACTAATGGGTAGGTGGACAGATATTGCTCAAATTAGATGGAAAACCAGCAAGTGAAACCGTGGAAAAGGAAACAATGCACAGTAAAGACAAGGAGGATGATGCTAAAGAATGGGCGGTGGTAATCGAGGAAGTGCATGGGAGGGAAATGGAAGAGAAATAGGAAACAGAGATTACAAAGGGAAAGAAAAAGAGCAGAAGTACAAGAAAGAGAAGAGAAGGAGCGAAGAAAACAGTGAGAGCTAGAAGACATAGCGAAGAGAAATGCAGAAGAAGAGCGGAAAAGACAGGTGCAACAAAAAAAGGAAAAAAGAGGTTAGAAGTCGAGCAGATCATTAAGGAATGCTGCCGCAAGCAAGAAGAAGAGCACAGAAACAAAAGAGACTTGGACGAGAGTAGAGAGAGTTCCTCTGCCGAAGTAGTAGGGATTAAGATGGATTTTACATGTTAAAATGCTGAGGATGGGGATAGTATACAGAGAAGGATAGGGGGAATTCTATAGGAGCAGGAGAAGCAGCACGGCTGCGCTAGGGCAGATGGGAGTGTTGAACCGTCGGTGAGGGGGGAATGTGGAGTTACGGATCGAACAAAGGGAAGGCAATGGGATGACATAATTTTAAGGAGACTTAGTTTCAGCGATGACGGGGGGGACAGTGATAGTAGGATCGAGACCATAGAGCCAGAAAAAGACTCACAAGGTAGTGAGGACGATGGAGTGGGAAAACGCTTTTGCCGCCTCAGTGAAGTAAGCCTAGACAAAGACACAGTATAGGGAGGTGAGGAAGGCATGGGCAGAGAAGAGTGAGACATTGAAGGACAACTTTTACATCCCCAGGGGGTCCACGAGGCACAGACGATATCACTCCAAATGCACACAGGCTTAGGGTCTTAGGCTTCGCCCAGCCACCTCCAACCCTCTGAAGGTCAGACGATTCTCCAGGAAGTAAGGGGTAGATCTTTCTTCTCTACAGGTGCCTCCCTCTGGGATGGCCTCCCAGTTCCTCTCAAACTTGAGCCGGACCACCTGAAGTTCGGGAAGCAGCTCAATACCTTCCTCTTCGCTTCTGCTGTCTCTTTCTCTCTCTCCCCTTTTGTCCATCCTACATGCTGCCCTGACTGGCTGCCTGGCTACCCTCAGAGTCTCACGGGTACCAGGTCCCCCTTAACCAGTAGTCCCTACACTGCCTCCAGGCCTAACGTGCTTTTAGGGGCTGTATATCGAACCCTGCAGTCCCCTGCCTCCTTGCACTTACCCAGAGCCCCGCTGCACTTCCTCTCGCCCTCCCCCTTGCACTTTGCGTGTCACGCTTGTGAATGACAAGGGCTAGTAAGATCGTTTGTTTTGCCCTCCCTCGGTCTTCCCTCCCTTGTTGCGCCTAGAAACACTTTTGTACAGGTGCGTTTTAAATGGCTTATCATATCACCCCAGAAATACTTCACCTGAACCACTGAACAGGTCTGTTCTCCCCACATTTGCTGTATAGCTGAGTCTATACTTACGTTCTGTGATCTACTGAGGTCTCTCGGACACCAGCTCTCCCACAACCTGGCACTCTGCCATCTTGCCTGATAGGTGTCCCACGGGAAGCGGGCAGGAATTTTTCAAAGGCGGCTCCTGCCGGCCTTGTTTGCATTCACACGTGATTATTGATGTCGATTTCCGTGGGTCACTGCACAGCCCCTTGGGCATGCGGCGGGACAAGGCGGTTTCTTGCCGAAAGAACCTAGCAACCTCCTCTGCTATCACTTTGTATAGCGTGGCAGGAGTCCTCTATCAGTCACCTCAATTATCAGCAGAGTACACTTGGGCCCCTCCAAACCTTCCAGCCACAAGAACGGAAGACTCAGCCATGGGGCAAAGTTACTGTCGTTTATTAGCAGATAAACATAACAGGGAGCACACCAGAAAAACAAGGTTCGTCTGGAGCTCTCGGAGTCTAAGCATGTGTCACCCGGTTTTATCCCGGTGTGACGTCACAAACCCAGGTTCCCTCCTGGAAACCTATCAGACATTTGCATTGGTCAGTTTGGGTAAGTTTTATATAAAGAATGCATAGGTTAGTTTGGTCACTTGTCAGCCAAGTCCAGTGGCTCCTCCTAGCACCACCTCTACTAGCACCCTTCTACAATGATGCAGGGTCGTCGGAAGACCATTGGCCCTTGCAACAAATGATATCCCTGTGAGAAAGGTGAATTTGGATTGGGCAGAATGTGTCCTCCCAGCCCTCGGACTATAGACAATTCTCAGATTAAATGTACCTCTTCAAGGTAATGGGAAAGAGCATGGAGGTGTGAAGCGTTCCCTAATGTTGCTATTCTCTGATGACCCAAGGCTGTGAGAGTGCAGTCAGTTAACTGATCATAGGCAAAACTTGTATCTTCTTCTCTATGGTTCTCTGGGAACAGTTTTCTCTATCTGGGTCACATGTGTCGGGATCACAAAATGAAGCCCACTCTTCTGTAATCATGAGGATTTTAGCCTGAATTTCTGCAGGTGGCTCACTATCTCGTTATCTTGAATTTTCCTGCTTCTACTTCATCCATGGCTGGGTGTCCTGTTTCTGCTTGCCTCGAACTGAGGCGGTCATGTCAGCTTGTCTGCGTTTCCCACATTTTCCTCTCCCTTCTTGCTCATTTCAGAGGCCTATAACATCTGTAGTGTTCCTTATGGTTTCTTCATGTTAGTGGCAGTCAAGCATGTGCAAGCTAAATGTATGAATCCTTTGTATCTTGCCGTTTCAGCTTTGGCAAAAGATATGAATATAGATATGTGTGTTTGTTCGTCCTTTGCCTAAGTAGGTCATAAGCATGTGCTTCGTGCCTATATGCAATAAGCAGGTGCAGGTCTGTGTAGCTTCATGAATGGATGAATATGTAGTTCATGTATAAGTGTGGCTATGTTGTGATGTCAGTGATGACTTCATTGGTTTCCGATTTCCCAGTCAGTCAAGCTGATCGATTGATGTCAGTTCCATGTTATCCAGATCATCAATTGGGTATGGTCTGAACAGTTGTCTAAGGGAATATCGTTTTTTCACACCTGCTATACATCGATGATTGCAGCGATGGTCCTAAGAGTAAGGCACATCTATCGTTTCTCTGTTGTAGTGTCAAGTGTCGTGCGGGGGCCATGAGGTTCAGATTTGGCTCCTCATCTAAAAGACAAAGTAGCTGAAGTAGTAATAGGAACTATGTAGTCCATTGAGGGAAAAGTCAAAAAATGATTTGGAACAATGTAAATGGAAGGATTTGCACATGTGTGGGCCATGATTTGAACAATGCCATTCAGGTATACTGCCATCCCATTCCTAATCTCAATAAAATACTGACAACCACGGGGAAAGTGAAATGGTTTCCAACACTTTATCTGTCTTTAGCCTAACACCAAGTAGTCACAGAAGCTCAGCATGAACAGGTAAAAGGGCTAGTAGAAGGTGAACTAAATAACCTACTTGGGACATACCTTCACTAGTAAGGGAGTTAAACCCAAGTCAGAGCCGGTGGAGTCCATGCTCAGGGTTCAGGGTCTTGCAGACAACAATCCGTTGAGGTCTGTCTGGGATTTATAGAATTTTATTCAAATGTCATACCACATTTGTGTGAGAAAACATCCATGCTGAGAGAGATATAATCTAAAGGTTCAGTGTTTGTATGATCAGCGTTTCCAGTTTAGCTACTCCCAGAAACACCAAATAGCTTGCAAATGTTCAAGAAATCAATTTTATAGTAAAATACCTCCTAGACAAAGACAACCCAGTGGCAAATTCTCATGGCTCCTTGGTGGGAATGGGGAGGTGGAGCAGGATGTGTGGCGTATCAATAGGTAGCCTGATTGGTGGAGGCCATCAATTTTATGGTGAGATACGCGGATGAAGAGTTGAGTAGCTTCGCTGATCATGTGCAATAGGGCATTGGATTTGATAGGGCCCATTGAAATCATGCAGAGTTAATCATGTTTGGGCCTAGTGCTCGTTTATCAAACCTCTTGCTGGTTTTAGGTCACGTTTGTACATGAATTGACAGCATGTGTTGCAGTTGAGTTCCTCAAAGAAGTGTTCCTTTGGGAGGTCCAATTTCACTGACAATTTAAAATGCAGTTCATGTCCATTGAGATGTGGATGATCTTGGCAGAGAAATTCATAAACATTCTTAGGACATCACTTTATCAGCCCCAGGGCAGCAACTTGGTCGAGCGTGTCAATGGTTTCCTTAAGGGCAATAAACAACGGGCATTAGCAAGTAGCCTGGAAGTGGAAGAATGTGAGAATGACATGCTGGCAGAATATTTTGATAGTCTCAAAACCGCAAATGGACAGTCCCCTTTCGCCATGATGAGAAGAGTGCTGCTTTCTGATCTGTTGCCACATTAGATATGGGAGTAAAGAAATCAGGATTACCAGCAGGATTGAGGCAAAAAATGTGGTTCCTCAAGTATTAGGACATAAAAGATGACAAGAAGAGAGTGAAGTTGTGATATGATGTGCAGTGTGGGGATTGGGTTAGAATGAGAAAACAGTTCCAATCTGAATATTTGACATTGGTTAGAACCATGCTGTCCTGACAGATGGATTACGAGTGGTATGCAAGAACAAGATCACCTGCATCAGGGGGCAAGGATAATGTTGATACAAGGAGCAAAGAGTGGAAGCCTGTCCGAGTTGAGGCACAGGAGGACTGTGAACACGAAAGACCTGTCAACATGGAACTGTGTAAAGTTTATACAGGCAGACATGTTCATTCAAGGACTTTGTGTTAGAATTACTTATTTTATAACCCCATTTGGATTCAGGCAGTGATGGTTTTGTTTCCAAGATATTCTTCTACAGGTAGGTAGTTAACTAGCTCGTGCCCAGAATTTGGATTCTTCTACAAGGGAAGTTCATGTTCTTGTGATTATCTTTCCGTGGGAGGCTGACTGAGTACTGAGAGGGCTATACTAGTGTGGGGTGCTTATCACTGTACATAATATAAACATCCCCCTGCTAACTTGTGTTTTGGCATCTTTACAACAGTTTTCCTTTAATATTTAAAACAAACCATCAGTTGTTGAATGTGTTTGCCAGCCATGTGTTGGTAATGAGGGCCAAGTGCTGTCCCCTGATTCATGATGCCCCAATGACTGCAGACACAGCACAACAGAAGTTGTTCCTGATGATAGGGCTAACATCTTCTTCAGAAACATATGTCCAAAAGGTAGGTATGCTTTAAATATTGATAGGGTCCCATAGCTTTGCCCTGCATAATGCAGCCAACCTTGACTGCATGTGATACACCTCTATGCCCTGCCACCAAAAGAGTTAGAAAAGGAAAGGGTGGCACCCACTCAAAGACTTATGGTTGAATAACCTTTAATGAGCTGAGGGTGTATGAACATTAAGGGTGTAGGAGAGAGAGGCTGACACAGGTATGACATTTTCCACACATATTTATTAAAATATATTTTTTTAAAACCCTATCTGGCCCTATCACTATGAGGGATTTCCCTGCCTCAACCAAAACATTAAGAACTGACAGAATGTCAGTCAAACAAAGAGCCACCGTCCTGTGTCCACACCCATCTCTATTCCTTACACTCTACAACTAAGTAGATCTAATAACACAAAGGTTCTTCCACCAGGTCAATGACTCCCTTCTCCTGGTGGATGCTGAGAGTTCATCTTGAAGACTGTCCAAAACGTTCTCAAGTCAGGGGGAATGACTCACTTCCACTGACGTCGATAACTTATTTCACAAAAGTTCACACAAAGTAAATAGATCCTGATCCAAGAGATTGACTCCCTTCTCCTGGATTAGGTATGGAATGCCATGTCCTTTCACATGCTAACATGGAATAGCTTTCTTCCTCTGATGCCCTTCTGTTCACCTGGTATGTTACATGGTCATTCAAAAGAGTTTGCCATTCTTTCCAAGTGTAAGCAAACTTTCACACTTTCTTATTATTACCACCTTCATCGGGTTCCAGACCCTTGTGTTGTATTGGTGATTATCTTCTTATAAATGTAGGGACATTAGGCATAAAAACACTCCGGTCAGCCCTTGTTATAACATACACAACATAACATATAAAGACCAGGTGCTGAAATTCACTCTTACAGGAGACCACACCACATAAGGGATAATTATGCAGAGAGAAAAATATTGAATTTACTCTTAGATTACAATTGATAATTTATGAATATCCCAAAAAACACTGTCCTAATCACAGTTAAAACTTCAATCAATTATTCAAGATAAAACTGACGATAAATACCTTCTTATACAAATATTTGATACATAAACTAAATCAAAAGTTAAATTTAACATTAATACACACACCCGAAATACAAAACAAGTGCATTAATCAGGATACAAGTAATAGTTTGCACAAAACAGCAAATCTACTATTTAGCTACACTAAAGTGCATACGTGACAATCTGAAATTTCTATAGCCTTTCAACTAGGGCTAGTTGCTACTCAACATGTTTAATTCCTATCAAAATATTCATGAAATTATAGGAACTTCTTTGGGGGAATTTTCTTTTGGATGTTTTGTCGCCGTGATGAACACAACCTCAAAAAGGGAAGTTGAGGACTCCTTAATAGGCCTGTGGTATGCTGTATCGTAAAAAACATAAGAGCAACTATTCATTAGTTCTTTGTCATTAACTTGACAGACTATCTGAGGAACATTATGCGCAATAAATCAATAAATGTCGAAAAAAGTTCACTCACTTACCTAATGTATGTTCTTTACATAGGTCATGTCAAGGAGTATGATTACTCTCATAACTCCCTTCCTACAAAAACACGATTTCAGGGACCAGTCGTCAGAAACTACAGTTATCAAGTGCATGTCGCTTCCATTACATACTTAACAAATAGTGATTAGTTAGAGCAATTTGTTCTAAAAGAAGTGAACAGAATACACAATGTGTGTTGTATAAACGCCCTTTCCAGTGACCAGTGTTCATGTCGCACCAAAGTACTAACTCAGTAAATATTTACAAAGGTTTCAATCAGAAATGTGTTTAGCTAGCCACACAGGATACAGAGGTTTCTTACCTATCTCACAGTGTGATGAATCGATGCATATGGCCGGTTTGCCTCTCCACTTGTAAACCATCTCTAAGCTCGCAAAAATATTAACTGGGACTACCGGCGTACATTTCTATAAAACATGGCAATTTCAGTATGGCACTCGTTACTATCAGAGGTGAACATCTTGGAAAGGGCGTGCTCACACTGTGAGTTGTCCACAATACATATTGCGTAAAGGAACTATACTAGTGGTGATTAAAAGTATAACCTTTTGAAATCTGCTTGGTCTATTCTTGAGTATATGTAAAGAGTGTACTAGTTGGGATATGGCGATCAATATAAACAAAATCGAATGTCTTTCAATTTCATTTGTGTTGTGTGTGCTTCAACCTACATTTTTCTAAAGTGGGACTCAACCAATTGAAATAGAAAACATACCTTCTTGCGCCTGGCATATGTAGATGAACAAGGGGGACATATTAGAACAGTGTGGCCCGAATTGTGAATGGCTCCAATTATAGCATCACGTTCACAATGGGAGCATTTTTCATTCAGAGCTGCATTATTTAGCTTTGTATATATAACATGGAATCTACGTATGTACATAGAAATACATATGGGCGCAAAGATGGATGTATGGTTTACAATAACTCGTTCATCTTTTCTTGTTGTTAACTCTTGACAACATTATTCACGGTTTCATACAATGTGTAACGTCTTACTTCTCTTAAATAGACATACATCACCAATTGATTGATTACTCAAACTTTGCCACCCAATGATTTCGTCCATTTCTGTTACATGACTGTTGGTTAAAAATATCAAACACATTTCTTCTCTAGTCAGTTTCAATTCGTCAAAATTGGTGTCAGTACTCGCATCTCAACTCGTCACATTTATGTTCTCTTGCCACAAAATGTCCCACCATTGGGGCATTCAGTGTTTCATTCCTGATACAGCTCTTGTGCTCACCGATGCAGACTTTGATTTTCCATACGGTTTTCACATTATAGATTTTGTTACAGGGACACTATATCCCACAGATGACCCAAGCAGTATTGCAGTTGGTAAAGGCACGTTGTTGCCATGGTCTGTTAAGACCGATATCTACTTTAATGGATCTTCTCGTTTGTGGACACCATCTGAAGTTACCACAAGGACTATGGCCCACTAGGCATCGCAAACTCAATTTTTCCGTTAGGGTAGTTTTCCTTGTTGTGCGTTCATAAGTATAATTTCTTGTCAACAACTCTTCATGATTACTGCTCCTTTTGTAGGCACATCTAGGAGGCTGAATTGGTTGTGTACCCTTGGACAAAATGTGCCAATTCCTGTTTATTATTCTCTTAATATGATTCGACAGTGGATTATACATACTTACCAAAACAATGTCGTTACATCCATCTTTTTTATTGTGATATTCTAAAAGAGCATCTCAATTATTGTTTGATGCCATTTTGAAAGAATTCTTTATGATTTTTGTTAGGATATCCTCTTTCCTTTAGATTAGTAAGTAGAACTCGTCCTTTTTCAAACTCACTCTTACTGGTGCTGTTTTGTTTTAACTGTAAAAACTGTCCCACAGGTAAGTTCTCTTGGGTCTGTTTAGGGTGGAAGCTATTAAAGGCTAGTACAGTGTTTTTGTCTGTTTCTTTGCGGAAAGGTTTAACTTTGAATACCTTCTCGGTAAGGTCCACATAGATAGTCATGTCTCGGAAATGTATTAATTCCCTACTGCTACTTTAAGTAAACTTCAAAAACAAGTTCTGCTTGTTAAGCCACTTAAAAAAAAGCTACTAGACTTGCTGCCTCTCCA
This sequence comes from Ambystoma mexicanum, assembly GCF_040938575.1. Taxonomy (NCBI): domain Eukaryota; kingdom Metazoa; phylum Chordata; class Amphibia; order Caudata; family Ambystomatidae; genus Ambystoma; species Ambystoma mexicanum. The sequence goes on along the minus strand of NC_090939.1, from coordinate 325,836,529 downwards.
TGCCAGATAACTAGCACATCATCGATGTACCGTTTCCATAACTTGATTTGGTCAATGAACGGGTTTTCATCAGTAAAAATCTTGCCTCTTTCCAAACTCTCCACACACAACTTTTCTAAAGTGGGAGCCACAGCTGAGCCCATAGCAGTACCATGGATCTGTTTGAAAAATCTGTTGGTGAACAGAAAATAGTTTTCTGTCAAGGCCATTTCATAGTACAAATGAATTTAGATGAATACCTCCTTCTCTTTTATTCAGTAACAACTCTGCTAACATATTGAGTGTGGCTTCCGGTGGAATCTTACTATACAAAGAGACACTATCTAAGCCTACAAGTATCTCGGTATGTGAATTGAACGGATGCCCCTCTACTAAAGTAATGACACTCATGGTATCACGCAAGTAGGACAGCATTTCCGTCATGAATCCTTTAAGAAAGTGGTCTGCAAATTTCCCCAAAGGTTCCAATATTGAACCAGTACCCAAAACAATCGGTCTCCCGGGGGAATTGCCCAAGGTTTTATGAACTTTGGGTAACATGTAAAATTTGGGTACAGTTGGATTAGTTGTAATCAGATATTATGCTTCCCTTTCTGTTATCCAATGGCGTTAACTTGCTTTCTCCACCTTCATGGTTATGATGGATTGTAATCTTTCAGTAGGGTCTAGATCAATTTCTTGGTAAGAAGAGCAGTCACTCAATTGGCTATCACATTCAGTGATATACACTGATCTGTCTTGAAGCACTACAGCTCCTCCTTTATCAGCCTTTCTAATCACTATGGTCTTATTAGACTTCAGTGATTGTACCACTTTTCACTCTTTACTAGACACATTTTGGAACACATTTTCTTTTTTTCGATTTGGTTTCTAATTCAGCCAAAACTCTTCTTTCGAAAACTATGGACTCTGGACTAAAACTACTTGTTGGAGGACAAAATGATGAGGGTTTATGTAAACCACTGTTAGTGTCCTGTGTCTAAAAAGGATTGTCTAAGAAGCATTGTTTCAAGCGTGCCTTCCTTAATAACTGCTGTATCTCATGGTAAAATTGTCATAGTTATTTGTGGGCATGAAACATAACCCTTTTTCTAACACCAGAATCTCGTCTGGTGTGGGGAAGTAAGAGGAAAGATTGACTGTCTTGTGGCTTCTTGTTTGATGGGGTGTGTATTCCCATGCCATTTGGTCCCGGTCTAAAGAATTTGACGATGACCTATCTATACCTCTTTGGTCTTGATTGTGTTATTGAGGTCTATGCCTATTATTAAATCTTCCTCTCCGTCGTGTCTGTCCTCTAGTGGTAACATGTAGAATGGTGTCACTCGTTGCGCTGTCATCCCCAGAGCTTGCCGAACTGAAAGTAGTATTACCGAAAACGTACATGTTTTCTGGTACCAGATATGGGGCCTCATTACAAGTCTGACGGTAGCCGTGCTGGTAAAATCGGCAGGCTGCCGCCGGACTTGCACATTTTTCCAGCACCTGGCTTCACGGAAACACCAGAGCATTACAGTCCCGGTATTCCGTGAAGTCAGGCGCCGGGCAATGTAAATCCCCATTCCCATTTGAGTCCCATAGGACTCAATAGTAATGGGGAGCGCAGAAGCAACGGCACCATGTGCAACAGCGCCGGTGGTTCCGTGCAAGTCTGCGGGCGGGTGCCGCCCCCCTGCCAGGTTTAGATCCTGATGGGTGGGACGGAACCCGCCGTAGACTCGTAGTGTGCCGGTCGGGTAACAACGGTGCCGGTAATCTTACCGGCACCGTTGTTACCGGATCGGCACACTTGTAATGAGGCCTACGGTGTCATTAAATTGGTTTGAAAAATAGTGGTCCTGGGTGTACCTAAAGGCCTTCTTGTGTGTAAAGTCAGTAAGATCCTTCTTTAGACGTCTAATTATATCTCTCATAGTTTGTTCTTTGAAATCATTAATTTCCTTCATGATTTCTTCTATTCTCTTTTTAAATTGGTGATTACATCATATTGCTTTATCCCCATCATTCGAAATGGACATTGCCACATTCTTGTCAAGATTTGTTTGCGCACTCCATTTTTGCTGCAATCTACGCATACACGGTTAACTAAACAAAGAGGCTATCTCCCCATGGCAGTCCTGTATGGTGTTATAGTGAGTAAAAGTTTTCATTATTTTGATCTCATGCACGCCTACCCCAAGTACAACAACACTACAATTGCTGCATTTCTTTTCCTTAGATTGCCACTAGATAGATGCAAGTGTTATGCTTTGGTCACACAAGAATCCACCATAAGGGGGCCTTCACGATGCACTGCATGTGAGTACAGATGGATGAGAGTGGTTAGTTTGTCTATACTGATGCATATTTTTGTGCTGTTGCTTTATAGAGACACATTTGGTACTGTCTTGTTTTATTTGGTACACATTTGGTACTGTCTTGTTTTTATTTGTTTACATGTCTTTCTTGTATTATTTTGTATATTGTTTTGGAGCCATTGGGCTGCTGTTGCATTGTGAACAGGGAGCTTTTAGAGTTTATTTAGCATTTTTTGACATTAGAAGTGCAATTGGTATTTCCAACTATGATATTAGATGCATATTAGTAATTCCAGTTGAATAATCTGATTATTTTGTTTAGGTACTTTAAAGTGTTAACCCTGAAGAAGGCGGACCATATTGCAAAGTGTCGCCGAAACTTGTTGTTGTTGTACTGTATGAGGATCAGTCTATTAAAAAGCCTGGACATTGACAGTTACATTTAACATTTTGATATTGTTTGTATAAAATGTGTTCATACCTTTTGAGTCTTTGTTTTGTATTTGGTGGTGGATCACAACAGTCATGTTGGTGATTTTGCATAGTTGTGTTTGCTTTGTTTGATGATATATTTATTCTGTACATTGTTTCATAAAATTGATCATTGTCAACAAGCATTTCATGATTATGCGTCTCAGAGTATGGACACAGCTTGTCCCTATATATTTATAACTTTTTGACCATGAAGGGCAATATTTAATTTGCTAGATCATTGATATATTTTTTACTCTCAAGAGGAGTATCAATCCTTTTTTGCCTTCTGTTGCATTCAGCTGGCTTGACCTCCCCACTGAATAGAGAAGGATTTTCTCCTTGACTCAGTTCTTTATTGTTGGGGTCCTTGACCCTTCTCTGGTGGTCAGTGGTTTTGGGATTCTCACTGACACTTCCCATAATGTTGGGGTCCTCAACCCTTTCCTTGTGAGTAGTGAACTTATGCCTGGCACTTCGATGAAGATGGTCTCCTCTGTTGCTTATCTGGACTAAATTGGGGTCCTCAACCCTTTCCAGGTAGTCAATTGGCTGTTTAGTAAGTCCACTGGGACGGGAAAGAATTCTTCAGATGCAGTATTCTTGATGGTAGGGGTCCTCAACCCTTCCCTGGTGGTCAGTGGACTTATTTTGGGGTCCCCCTGGGAACTTTGGTTACCAAGGGCTTGAGGGGAGTAAGCCTTTGCCTACTTTACTTGTGCCGCCACCTGCCCTTCGGATCTGCCACATCACCGTTACCTTGGTTTGTGTATAGGCGCATTTCCAGGGCTTCCAGGGACAGTGGTCCACCAGCTTGGTTCTGCAGGCTCTTCAGGCTGCCTTCTGTTGGGTGGCGACTACACCGACAGCCTTCCTCTGCTTGCCTTCTCCCTGCTCGGATGCTCACGTGGCTGACTGCCGACATCCTCCATTCTTTTCTCCATCGGGTCTGCCAAACAAGTTTGAAAACCTGCATCAGGCGAACTCTGCACTTCCAGCCTATCCCGGCTGGGCTTGGCACATTACATAGTCCATTGTCAGTTTGTATACAATGTAGCAAGGTCTCATTTGACCCAATGTTTAAGTCCTTTTACTCTCTCTTAGTCGCAAGCCTCATGCCTCGTACCAGTACATCCATAATTAGTGATCTGCATTGTTCCCATGTTCTTCTTCGTTGTGGCACATGTGGTTGCACTGAAGTCTTCTGTATAACCATAGTACATGGGTCTACTATCTAAAAAGAGGTAATCAGAGGAAAGAGGAGCAAGAGTATGTGTTGGTGCAATGGTGTTTACCGGGCCATACCCAAGGTGGCCATCCTTATCCCCAAGAGGGGTGTTCCCCCCCCCATGAGGTCCTCCCGCATTGAACCTCTGTTACGCTCACCTGACTCCCACGGAGGTGCTGGCCTGGTAAGCGCTGCTGTGACCTCTTCTAAGGTGATGCGCAGGTTTCAGAAGACGGACTGGACCGGGCCCCCAAATCTGGCTTGTCTGGCTCGCAGAAGTATCCTTCTGTAGGCGAAAATAGGGGATTAACTGTCTGCGGGGTAATGCAATCGGCCTCCCACTTTCCCCTCTCACCCTCCTTGAAACCCTTCTGTGATTTCTCGTAGCGTCTCACCTTAGGGTCTGGAAGGACGAGCTCTCCATCCTGCTTCTGATGCAGGTGCGCGTTGGTATCCAGCTACTTCACTGGATTTTCGGATTGGTGAGAACCAAACCTGCTCGTCTTCCAGGTAAGTTTTTTGATAAGAGGTTCCCCTTGTGCCCATGCATTAATGTACTAATGCTAGTGTCTTTTTCCCCCATAGGGGCCGGGGTACGGAATGCCGGGGAACAGGCACCGACCAGAGATGAGAGGTGAAATCCTTGTAGAATTCAGGTAAGTCTTTAATGAGCATTTTTTTGGTAATGTCTTTTCATTCGCTCATTAACGCTGATCTCTTTTTTTCCCCTTAGGGGCCGGGGTCCGGAAATGCCAGGATGCGGCGCAGACCCGAAATGAAGAGGGAATGAATCAACAGGTAAGTCTTAACATGGAGATTTAGCTTTCCTTATTCCCTTCTCTCTCTCACCTTTTGTTCTGGTCTTTTTCTCCCTAGGCGCTGGGGCGTGACTGCGAATCCGGATGATCGCTGCTGAACATGGAGGCGCCCTGTAAAGGTGAGTGGAATGTGGCGCTGCAGCGATCGACGCGATGAGCTTTTAAATTAAAGTCTTCCTTTTCAGGATTGTCGGCGAGATGTCTCCGGGATGCGGATTTAGCAGGTAAGGACTTTTCCTTCTTCTGTTCTCTTCTTCTCTTCCTTTGCAGGTGATCCAGGATGCTGGCAGGCTTGGCAGAAGTCAGGATGCAGGAGCAGACATGGTGAGCATCCAGCTGCTAGATGCAGAACAACGTGAAGCACGTGTGGCTGTTCGGGTGGGGTTTAAATAGCCTTGGAAGAAGTTCCAGGTATGTATCCTTCCTCCAATCAGGTATGTATCCTTTCCCGACCACGCCCGGATGGAAAATTAGTCCCACAGATAAAGTAGTTCCTTTCAGGCCTCAAGGAGGCCGGGATCCTGCAGCATGGTCTGCATCAGGTAAGTGCACCCAAGCATTCCCAAAATGAGCCTGGCGCCTATGGCGCTAGGACTGATGTCTTTTATGAGTCTGGCGCCATAGGCGCCAGGACACTGTCCAAAGGGCCCCTATATGGGGTTGCTGGGACCTTCCTTGGGGACTGGATGTCCGCTTTCGGGGACGCCGGGCTTGAACCGGCTCCCCGGGAGCGGGCATCATGACAACCAGCCCTAGAGGGAATATTGGATAGCGGTCGCAATTCCCTAGCCGCATGGAAATGGTCTCCCTTCTGGGGAGAAGTGACAACACTGTGTAGAGGGGGAGCCAAGTACCCCCACCCAAAGCTCCTACCCCATATTGCCTATATTTTGTATAGGTCTTTTCTCCAGTTCCCTTTCAAGTGACTGAGACGGCGCTCCCTCGCAGAGTCGATGTATTTTCACGCCTCTGTTCATACGAAGGTTTGGCGTGAGATGCTGATTTTCTTGCATATTTGACCACGATTGAACAAAATCAATATCGTGGATCCAAGCTGCCCCCAGGCACTCCCACCAGCCACAGACAAGGTTTTGTTGTGGACCCTTGAGCATTCCCCGCGACTGAATATAATCAACACCATGGTGCATATTTGCCCTCCAGGCACCCTCACAAGCCAATGAAAAGGGCACTGGTCATAATTCGGTGATTGACAGCCATAATCAATGTAACCTGTGCCTGCAAGTCCATCACTTAAAGACGAAGTAGTTATTGGGTTTCAGAGGTTTTAGCCCTCATTTTTTACCAAGTTTCTGTCCTGATGAAGGCCCGCTTTAATTAAAGAGACCAAGTTCCGATGCTGTCTACCTCGACCATGTGGGCCGAAACGCACCGCGTCGACACTATTCTCTATAAATTCCTCCATTGCTAATAAAATACCCTGTGAGGTGATAGGTATTCTATACCTGTTTATCATCAAGAAACCAATTCATCATTGTTTACATATGTGTTGTTTTTTCTTTGTTTTCTGATGTAATGTACAGGACAATTGTGTATGCTTTATCCAAACCCAAATTACGTTGTGATATGTTTGATGTGATTTATGAATTTTAACACAAAAAGAGAAAAGAGAGACTCAAGATGAGTCAACAATAATATAAATATTATGTTCTAATTCATAAAAGTCGATATAGGTTATGACTTAAGGTGGTTCCTTGATCCAGACTATTGAAAGTCAGTAAGAAAACACAGGAGTTAGTTTGTGATTCTTTTTCTTTTCTGCTCTAGGAACCCTTATGTACCAAATACCCCTCGATAAACAAAAATATAGGGTACAACCTGTTGTATAGAGGCCTATATGTTGGGAGCCAGATTGTGAGACACCAGTAAGAGTACTAATACCAAAGAGAATCCTGGAAGTAAGAATCCCACTGAGAAAGCCAAACATGCATACATGACAATATGATGCCCATTTGAATGAAATCCCGGAAGTGTGAAAACTGAACAAAAGCGAAGATTGGTGACATCATAAAGGGTAGAGCTGACACACCCAGAAGAGATGCAGAGACGAGAGAACAAACATTGTACAGGCACTCAAAAGAGGAGATGCCAAAGATGAGCAACATTTTGGGTCTCGAGATGAAGATGCTCATTCTAACGGAAATAATGAAGAAGATATCAAGTCGTTTTACAATTGTACAGAAGCAGTAACGCAAGTAGACAAAGTATTCATAAAGGCTGGCTATGTAGTAAATGGATTGCAGTGATGCGCCAACGTATATGCAAAGGAAACTTATGAACTATGGATGATTCCACTATGCACTATAGCAGAGCTAGATCCAATAAAAAGAAAGGTTTTCAATGTGTCGCAGTTAGAAATTGAAAACTTAACCATGGAGGTGAATCAAAGAAGTGGATGGCTGTCTCAACACCAAGAAGTCAAGGCCACCTTCGGCCTGAATGTTCAAAGCATTGGTTACAGAACGTGTGAAAAAATAGAACTCCTGTCTTAGGTGAGGACTGAGAACATTGACAACGTCAGAGGTTCATCATTCAATGGTATTTTAAATGCCGAAAGTCTCAAAAACATGGTCTGCAGTCACGTGGTTGAATGAAAATAGACACTGGGACGAGCTGCATCGAAACCGAGAAAACAGAGTATGCCTATATTCCCTCATATTCTCGACCTCAGAGAACATTTTCAGGGCTAATTTCAAAGCCTTAATTGACTGGCAGACTTCAAAGGTGATGATCGATGACAGGCTAATTTGGTGGAAAGCTATGGTTATGACCAACCCACCAGCACATGGATGTTAGCCTGCATGCTGCTTCCGTAGGTGGAATATTACAGAGGGGTACAAGGGTGCCAACCAATTAGAGGGCAACATAAATGAGAGCCCTATAGTTTGTATAACCAATAGGACGTTGTGTACTTGATGATGTTTGTAGTGACATGCACTAGAGGAGGGCTTAGTTGCCCCACAAGATGTCAGAGACCCAATCACCTGCCCTAAAAAGTATGGAACGTATACCTAGATGTTCCCTGTAAGTTATCACCTTCCCAAGTAGGTTTTTGTAGTTTGCCACGTAGATTGACGTCAATGATGAGGGGTTTTCATTATAAAAGTTGGTTTTTTTATGACATGCACTGAGTGTGAAGATCGAGCGAATACGTTGATGTTCATTGCATCTCCGCTTTAGATAATTGATATTAAAACAGTTACACTTTGACAACTTCCTCTGAGTTCGTTTGATTATTGATCTTTGAGTATATTCTGCATCTCAAAATATTGCTAACTCGTCTTAAAGGGCTGGGTTGGACACCCCAGTTCAACCTAGTGACTCGTCACAGAACCCTTAACTAAAGGTCCTCACCCCAACAAAGTTTTAAACCATCACACTTTCAATACTCATTATTTGCAGGTAAAGATTTAAATCAAGCATTTGCATTGGGGGCAGACCACACAGTATTTTTGGTACTGATAACATGGCCATTCTCTCAGCAGAGCATGTGGAATCTATTGAACTATCTCTGTAACCTCCCAGAGTTTTGTGATATTAGTGGTGCATCATCTATGAAGAGAAGGATACTAATGACCCTCCCATTTCACTTTGGGGCATCTGCATTTAAACTGGTAATCTAAGTGGTAATATTTTTTTATGAAAAAGAGGAGCAGATGGGGTGCCAGAATGTACTTACTCAACCCTGCACAGGGAATAGTCGGGTGGTCTCACCAGCCAAACCACAAATGACACTAACAACATTTCTGGTGTAAAGATCTCTAATAGCCATCAACAAATTCAAAGCAATAGATTGGTGACTCAGTGAGGCCCACAGGACTCATTGTTACAAGCTTTGAAATGTGGTTGTTAAGGTTAACAATAAAAGATGGAGGGCCTCTTTTTTTAAATTAAAGAAAAACACATTTCTGTATGACCAAAGTCTAGATCATTTAACAGAGCATAGAAAGTATAGCCCCCATGTTGCTTATGATTAACATGTAACCTCTGATCATGGCTCAACTGTGAGTAATTGGAATGATACCAGGGTGTGCTCAGAATTAGTAGCTGCAACCTTTCAAGGTAAATTCCTTATGGTTTCCAAGAATGGATTGGCCCGATTCCAAATCACTAATGTTTCCCAATATAGAACAGCGCATTCGTTCATACGTGATTACACAAATAGGCCACCCCCATAAGCCTCTGTGACAACATCCAACATTTCCAAAGGAACAGGATGCAATGTGGCAAAAGTAAACATTATGTATATTAGCCCAGTCTGACCCTTCCTTTAGTGTAATGCTTTGGCTGCTTCGTTATTAACTGTATTCTAGAATTAGACAAGGGAGCATACAAGCTAAGGACAGGTGCTACTGGAGTTATTAGACACACAATTTGCATTGTGTTGTAATTTAAAAAAGTATCATCATGCTGAGGTGGCCACCTGACACTGCTTATATTTAAGCCTACAGCTGGAAATTCTATGCCCAGTAGCCAAAAGCTGTCGATTGCCAAGAGCTACAGAAAAGTCAGGCTTACTGTGCAAGTTTGATGCAATGCCAACATGAAGAGTCCAAAGGCCTTCATGGCTTAAAACCAGAGGGAACATGGCTTATACACTATATATCCATGACAGAAAACCATCTCTCTGTGCTTTCAAAATATTCATTGGACAAGCTCAGAAAAGAGTGGGAGAAATGTGGGAGGAGCTACTTAATGGTTTGGTGCCTTGTGGCCCATTCAAGAAATAAAAACCTCCTCCACAATGCCCATATCAGGAACAGTCTCAGATGAGCACAGTGATGTAGACCCACTGGCTAAACATTGAAGTTTTTAAGTTCAGATATATTGGAACCTCACAAAAATACAGCTTCAAGTTTGGCACCTGCGTTTTTTATATATATAAAAACTTTGTTTAAGGGACGTTATGGTTAAGTTGTGCTACTAAAAACCTATGAAATTCAGTAAAGAAACGTTGTTAAAAGGACATTATGGTTACAAGTAAAATCGAAAAAACCCCTGAAACTAGTCAGTAATGGTAAGCTAAGCAACCATAACTCGCGCCACCATCGTGCACGGCTAAAACCAACACCCAGGACATCAAAGATGACATCACAAATATCACTGATGACATCACACATCTAGCCCCTTCTTTTTTGTTCACTGCCATATCTAGGGCAGCTGGTTTTATTTACTGACAGTCAGAAACGTAACATTCAAAAGGTATTACATTTATAGATATTGCTATCCTCACATGTTCTTACACTACTTACCTTAGAATTTAATTGCTTCTTATGATGTACATATATAGGGGAAGAAGCAGGCCTGAAACACAGCAATAATTTTTGTGCGTGAATACAATCATGTAGGTCATACCAAGTTGCTAATGATACTGGCTCCTGTTTGCTTACTTTACTCTCCATATATAAGCCCCATATTTGTATGCATTGTAGTCCATTTATGTTTTGTGTGTATTAGTTGAAATATGTAGTAAGCGATGCATTAGCAGCTACTTAGTACATGTTTCACTGTACAGAAAGATCTGATACAGAAGCATTCACCGTTTCATAATATACCTTTGGAAAAAACAAATATTGCACCTCTATGGTGTATGCTGCAGCCAATACCTACATTTCTGTATGAGTAGGTTCCTGTACTAGAAAGAACACTGCAATGGAATGTTCTTTAGAACACTGCATTGCATAATGAACTATGGAGTTTATTACCCATCTCCCGATAATCCCTGATAATTTTTTGCCAACATTACATTCACAACCACTGGTATGAAAAGTAAATGCACATGTGATGTCATCAGTGATGTCATCAATATTTGTGAAGTCATCTTTGATGTCCTGGGTGTTAGTCTTAGCAGTGCACGGTGGTGGCGCGAGTTATGGTTGCTTAGCTTACCATAACTGGTGAATTTCAGGGGGGTTTTCGATTTTACTTGTAACCATAACGTCCTTTTAACAACGTTTTTTAACTGAATTTCATAGGTTTTTAGTAGCGCAACTTAACCATAACGTCCCTTTAATAACGTTTTCTTACTGAATATAGATATAGACAATATACATTGGATAAATGTTTCCTAGGATTCCCTTACTTTATATACATAGAACATACTGAACCCCCTACCTGGCTAGTGGGTCTGATGTTTGCGGACCATGCGTATGTTCACACAGACTGTCATCATCAGGACTATCCAAAAACTCAGGGGGTATCTTACATTGTTGTATCATGCAATATAAACACTGAACATGTTAAAAAAGCAGCACATAAACACATTACATTCAATAGTAAATAAGAAGTGTAAACTGTATATGTAAGACACCAACCGTCCAATTACATAACATATGCAACATAATGCAATATACCAAAACAAAATAAATATGCCTCCAACAGAATTACCTCACGCAAACTGCACAGAAAAATCAGCAGCACACCTACGCAGCAGTAACAGCAAAACTTAGCAAGAAACTAGTGAGTACACTACATTTATTTTATATATTTATAAACTTTCAGTATTAGGTACAGTAAAAATAATATCTTTTTTTTACACAAAAATGTCTAGTACTTTGAAGAAAATGTTCCTCATGATGAAATGAGTGAAAACAATGATATTAATGGTAGACACTAAACTTCTCTATATAAACCAATTATTTCCCATTACTTTAGGCGTACTTACCACATTTTTTTTAAACACACCATACAAACATTAAAAATAATACTAAACAGAGACCTTAGGAAATCATATGCAACGAATGGAGCAAAAAATGGATCTACTCAAGGAATAGTGCGCTCAGAAATATTATTGTCCCGAGGGTTCGGGCATGTGTTTCTAAGCACACGTTGCTCGATCGTACAAACATTTCCTATGCACCTTACTGTAGTTTTCCTCTTTTTTACACATGCAAAATCAGGCAGCAGGGCGCGGCCATCTTGTGATAATTTTATCCGTTGCTGCATCGCCCAAGGTAGACTGCCCTGGCGGCACTAATTCATATGGCCCACCCCTGAGGCTGACATCACCAAACCTAGTGATATTCTCTGCCTATCTCCAGAACGTTACTGGGCAGCGTAGCCAAACGCACCCAGTCATCACCTACGTGATAACGTTAGTTGACGCAGAACTCGGAATATCAACACACATCATCTCAACACAGCGCATCCTAATTTTGAATTTAAAACCATACTTTTAAAGGAAAAAGCAAAACTGTAAAAAAAAATGTAAAGTTTATTTCAAAATAAACGCTCCAAGAACATCCGGCGATTGTCATAATCAAGCAAATGGGTACATTTTTTCTTCATGCTCAATCCAAAAATATTTATCATGAGTCACGCGGTGTTCATTTTGGGTATAAAAAGCGCATTGGACGCACTATGAATCGCAAGGATGTGGCATCAGCCTGGCACTAGGCCGCCGTAAACAATGTCTGGTTGCTATCGGCCCATGGTGATCGTCCCAAAAAAAAGTTATCCAGCCATTTACGTGTATCTGCAGCTGCCGGTTGAAAAACCCATCAGTTGGTATCTGGAATCGATGACAATCGCAGAAAGGCAGGATGTACCTGTTTAAAAGCAATAACAGAAATGTGTCTCAGTAGCCGATCTTTAGTACAGTTTATCATTTTACCCATCAATTCGGCCCGTGTTAAAACTAATGATGAACACGTACGTGAAACAATGGGAACACAGAGAAAACAACATGAACAGTAGTCATCAATTTACTTCAAAGGTTACTGCTATGCAGTATGTTCACCTCGAAATGGGATGCGGACGCTACAATAAGGGAGCAAGCTAAAGGCAGGCATAGATGGAATTTTAATTAAATATTAGCGTTGAATTACGCGTTTGTGGAACCTGGGGGAACCCACTAGTGGAGTACACAGATCTCGATGCTGCACTGCCCTGGAGCCCTGGACAAAAGCAAGTACACACACAGGTTGTATTTGCGTGTCCTTACAATATGACACAAACAACAACCGCGTACAATGTAAGGCAGCAATAATGGTCATCGAATGATAAGTTGACACGTTGCTTTATAAAATCGTCGAAAGTAAACTTACATAATATTTGGCATTTCCAATCTCTCAGCCTAACGCAGACACTCTGTTCAGGTCAACGAATTTTCATACCATTAAATTACATGTTCCTTTGTCCAGTTTTGGAATGGTGAACATTATCATTTTCAACAGTGTTACAATCCTCCCTGCAAGCCTTCCTTTTGGAATCCTCCCTTTGTTTCAAGGTCAAACAACAATTGAACCTTACACTGTGTATGATGAGTGGGTTTGCTGAGCTCGGAAACAAAATTTCAACGGCTCTGACCTTCACTCAGAATGGCATACAATAGCCCTTCAGAACATAGTGGCATTAGAAATATTTTTTTCAAAGATATTCATTGTTTGCTGCTATTTACCAATGCAGGCCACATTTCTACGGATTCACTTTGTTCCTCTGGAGAACTTCGCACTCTCCCAGCGACTCCCACAGCCAGGCCACACCACCTGTCAGCTCAGCCCATTTCCTCTTCACACGGCAAAGCACGTAAACATCTTTTGCAAGCAGCAAATCTCGAGCCCTGACAAAATGTGCTTGTACAAGAATGTCAGAGGAAGCCCTGCTGCAACCCCCTCCCGCCAGGCCGCGGGCCCCTGATCCCATCACCTCACCACAGTTTGTGTTAGAGGCCTATAATTTGCACACGTGTCTTTGTACTATCCCAATTTGGGTCACTAGCGAGGTGAACAGTGTGGGGGTCTTGCCACCTTACAAATACAGACACATAGTATATACGTAATAGTAATACTTTAACGTTATACTGCAGATGGCACCAAAACAACTGCAAGCTAAGTGGATTCACACATGGTAAAGTATCACTTGGTAAGGAAACCCTCACAACAATAGATATAATATACCATGCAGGATCGACAACCAATGCAGGTCACTACACTGCATATATAAAAAATAATTGTGGATGGGTCAAATGTAATGATACTAACATTACTGTGAAACAGAGATTACCAGCAAATCTTGTAAACGCTTACTTAATATCCTTAAAACCAAAATTTACTAACTAATCTGTGTATGAACTTAAACAAAACTTGACCTTCAAAACTATGATCAGTTAAGAAACGCCAACAGGTACCTAACTTCCCCAAGATTCTGCAACATCCAAACAAATAAATGAATACCATTAAAATGAAACAAGAAATAAACAATTACAATAGGCCAACAGGTATCTAACTGCAACAATACTACCACCACTTCCAAATAAAAAACCATACACACATTCAATTCCTCCTACTGAACTCCTCAATGAAAGAAATGTATTGTACCACAACGTAGAAAGTATTTTTTTAATCCAGCATGTTTTTTTTTCCCACACACCCAATGATTTAATCAACACACACATCGACTAAGCAAATTGCACAGTACACTGGTTTGAACTATAGTACTTCTAAAGTGATAACTATGAGGGTCTACAAAATACAGAAATATCTACTATGCAATGCAATACTCATTATAAACTACCTACACTAACGTGTTTTTTTTCTTTTATCACAGTGATTGAAAAAAAATGTCTGCTCGAACTACCAATGTCATGAAAAAACTGCAAAAAAAAACAAGGGGGTTCCTGGGAGTCTCTCTGCCAGACATTAGTCCTGGGTATGAGAGCCTTACCCAGATTCTTTAGCTCACTATCTTTCACAGAGGAGAAATATCCCAATCACATCAGTCTTTCTCCTCCAGTCCAGCACCGAAATGCTAGTCAATTGTCCTCTGAAGAAGAGTACCAACAGCAACCCCAGACGCGTGTTTCGGTCTGGTTGGACCTCATCAGTAGGGTGGACCTGTGCCTTTCTAAGGATAGTGAGTAAGGGATCCACATCTGGATTTTCCTTAGTAACTTAGGGTCGGACCCAAAGTTACTTAAATATGCAAAAAACAAGGGGGTTCCTGGGAGTCTCTCTGCCAGACATTAGACCTGAGTGCAAGAGCCATACCCAGATTCTTCAGCTCACTACCTGTCACACAGGAGAAATATCCCAATCATATCAGTATTTGTCCTGCCCAGGGGCAATCCAGCACCAAAATGCTAGGCAATTCTCCTGTCAACAAGAGTACCAACGGCAACACCAGACACGTGTTTCGGTCTGATTGAACCTCATCAGTAGGGTGGAGCTGTCCATCTGTAAGAATAGTGACCAAGGGGTCCATGCCTGGATTACCCTAGTAACTTATGGTGAGACGCAAATTTACTTAAATATGAAAAAACAAGGGGTGTCCTGTGATTGCTATTGGTACTCTTCTTCAGAAGAGAATTCCCTAGCATTTTGGAGCTGGACAAAGAGTGCTTATGTTCCGGATATTTCTTCTCTGTGGAAGATAGTAGATAAAGACTCTGGGTAAGTCTCTCGTAACCAGCATTAATGTCTAGCAGAGAGACTCCCAGGACCCCTCTTGGTAATGTGCATGAAAAACCTGCATACAAGCACAAAATGTTGGTATATAATGATTGGACTCACAAACACCATAGCATAACACAACCATTCAAGCAATCACCTCACCATACACCACAATCCAAAATGTTTGCTTCGTATGCTGCAGCGCTTCTTGCCAAACACATAAATCTTGACTGCATGGCCTGGCCAAAACTCTTCATACAGCCTTGCCAAAAGAAACACTAAGTATATAATAATTAAACTCGCCACCACCACAACATAACACAGCCATGCAAACTAACACCTCACCAATAAATACAACCCAAAATGGCTAGAGTCTTCAATACCAACGTTTTGAACACAATCCAACAAACAAACTAAGACACATCATGTCACTGTCCTATAAACCCTCTTCACCCAATGCTCTTCTAACGATCCAAAACCAACATCATACTAAACGAAAATAGCAAGTAGTGCGCCCAGTGTTTATTATGTCCGTGGACACTGCGAAAACATCACCACCTTCTCCCACCTAACCAAATACATCATTTGACCCATCTCTTACTCCCCCACCCTCTCCAAGCACTCATACACACCAACACACTCCCAAAATTGGATTTATGCTCACTTCCAGCGCATGTCTGTGGAGCCAACATAGAAGGCGCATCGAAACAATTTGACGCACCTCACGCCTCATCCCAGCCAATCAGACAACATGTTGCATGTCCGCGGACATGACGCAAGCCGATTATCCAATCATGTCTTGTCCGCAGAGCAAACAGGGAAGTGTGTCCGCAGAGCGGACATAGATATCACTAATTTTCTTGCCTTATGTTTTGTTCGTTTAAAAAAAAAAAAAGAAACTACTGGACAGATTTACACCAAATAAACAAAAGCACACTTTTGGGACCAAGCAACCGCTCCTGCCGCAAATTTGGTGAAAATCCGTCCAGTGGTTTGGAGTCTAGGCGCGACAAAACATTTTGGGGAAAAAATAAATTTACAGACTCACCATATAACTTTGCCCCCCCTTGACCAAACCTCACCAAACTTTGCAATAATTCAGAGTGGCCCATATACTTTTTTTGCCAAGTTTGGTGAAGATTCGTCCAGGGGGAGCGAAGTTATAACACACCCAAAAAAGTGCTCTTCCTATGGGTTTAGCAACTTAACCATAACTACACGGCCACTATCCTGGGTGTTAGTCTTAGCAATGCACAGTGGTGGCGCGAGTTATGGCTGCTTAGCTTACCAAAACTGGCGAATTTCAGGGGTTTTTTGGTTTTACTTGGAACCATAACGTCCCTTTAACAACGTTTTTTTACTGAATTTCATAGGTTTTTAGTAGCGCAACTTAACCATAACCTCCCTTTATCAAAGTTTGTTTTACTGAATACATATATCCATAGTGTGAATTTGATAGAGGTTGACTAGTATTCCCTTACATTATGTACATGTAACATAGGACATGCCGACCCCCCTGCTAGTGATTTTGATGTCCGCGGACTGTGCATAATTCCGCGAACGGACGCGAACAACAGCAACACTACCCAAAAACTTAAGGGGTATCTTAGATTGTTCTATCATGCTATATAAATCTGAACAAGTTGTTCAAAAAGCAGCATATAAACAGATTATATGTAATAATAAATAAGAAATTGAACCTATATATGTAACACATCAACCATCCATTTAAATACCATATGTACTAAAATGGAATATACCAAAACAAAAAAGATATGCTTCCAACATAATTACCTCACAGAAACTGCACAGCTAGGAGCAACAGCAGATCTAAACAACAGTAAGAACACAATTTACCAGAAACTAGTAAGTAAACTTCATTTTTCTTATATATTTCTAAACTTTATGTATTAGGTACACTAAAAGTAATATATTTTATTTTACAAAGAAATGTCCAGTACTTTGGAATGGCTTGAGGAACATTTCCCACGTGAGGAAATGTCTGAAGACCGTGATACTAATGGTAGACACTTCTCTATATAAGCAAATTAATAATCATTACTTTATGTGCACTTAACATATATAGTTTTTTAACAGACCATACAAACATTGAAAATAATACACCAAAAGAGACATTAGAAAATACTCTGCAGCGCATGGAGCAGAAAATGGACATGCTTATGGAAAATTTCAATCTTTTGAAACATTTTGTGGAGGACCACATAAAAGAAAAAATTAAATATTTTCCCACATGCACCTGTTCCTCCTCTCCATGTCCCAGTCAACTATCTCCAAACCCTCAACACCAAGAAAAAAACATTTTGATGAGACTTCCATCCCTTCATCCCCTCCCATCCATACTCTCCAACCCCCTAATTCCCCTGTATTTGTGTCAGTTTCCGCTTCCCCGATTCTCTTAAATTAATTTTATATCGGTATATAATAAAAATAAATATTATGTGTGTTTTAATTCAGTCCTTTATGTCTTATTTTTTAAAAAAAGGCAGTTAAGGTGTCCGGGGACAGCGCGGTTGTCCAGGATGTCCGTAATTAACCAAAATGGGAGTGTCCTAAGGACACTGTGCCTGTCCGTACTGTCTGCAAGCAAAATGGAACTGTTCTTAGAACACAAGCGGTGTCTCGGATGTCCGTAATTAGCAAAATGGGGGTGTCCTAAGGACACTATACCTGTCCGTACTGACCGCAAGCAAGATGGAACTGTTCTTAGAACACGCAGTGTCCGGGATGTCCGTAATTAACCAAAATAGGGTTATCTTAAGGACACTATACCTGTCCGTACTGTCCACAAGCAAAATTGAACTTTTCTTAGAACACACCCGGTGTCCGGAATTTTCACAATTAAGCCACATGGGGGGTGTTCTAAGGACACTATACCTGTCCGTACTGTCTGTAGAACATCTACCCACATGCATACCACACCCATAAGTCCTACGAACATCACGCCTGTCTGTAACTGTCCGTCTCACTTGTGTCACACTTTTAATTAGTTTGAGGACCCGAACACTGTCTGTAGAACACCCGCGCGCATGCGCATGACCGTTGCTGTGCATTTGGGGTCCTGCGGACACCCGTTGCCATCAGGGACGTGTTCGCGACATCATGTGACCGCACCCACGCTGAGTGTGTGTCCTGGTCCCTGAACATTTTAAAAGTACTTTTTCAGACAATCCAAAGTATTTTACAGTTAAAATTCACCATTGCACATGTCCCAGACAATGACCCTGGCTTTCTACATACTTTCTGGAACTTTTTGAGCCTTTTTGGGGTGTTCGATCTGTCCGCGGACAGCGCGGCTGTCCACTGAGCGCACACCAGCAACCCTATAAAAGGCCACACCCCAGAGCTGATCTTCATTGTGCTTCTGGCTATTGCAGATTGAATTTTGCTGCCTTTGCTGCGGTTACTGAGATTTTCTCATCAGCCCTGATGGCATCCATGGCAGCTGTTGCTACATCTGCCTCAGCACCACCCCCAACCCCTCCACCACCACCACTTCCCCAAGGGCCTGCAGAGGGGAACACTCGTGAGGCTGTAGAGGAGGAGGAAGAGGATGAGGTAGTGGAAGTCCCTACTACCAGCTTTCGCCTTGAGTCTTGGGTGTGGCGGTTGTTTACCATTCATGGTGATGTACCAAAAGCATGTGCAAACAAGGTCACCTGCAACCAGTGCAAAATGGTGCTGAGACGTGGGAGGCCTGGTTTGTACAGCTTTGGTACGACATCCATGAAGCGACACCTGAGGTCGTTCCACGGTGGGGCCGTTCGCAAGGTTGTACCTTGTGATCAATGTAGTAGGTCGAGTTCCTCTACCACATCCTCCGTTTCTGCTCCTGTCACCACAAGAGAAACTCCTGTGGGACAGCGCATCCCTCCAGCTGCCTCACAGGCCATCCATGATGCTGTTGATCCTTACCTTTCGAGGGTCACAGTTTTGTGTATGTATTGCGACATAGTACTCTGCAGGGGGGAGAGTCTTCGGAGTGCTTTTGAGACTACGATCAAGGAGCATGAGAAGGTCTGCCCACTACCTAAATAAGGCTCACCCTACATCTTTCTCTCTCCACCTGCCCTTTCTTATCCCTGTGGTTGGTGTCCCTTCCTTACCCTCCTTTCCCCTCCTCTCCTAGTGTGTCATGTGTAAAAAAACAAAATAATTATAAAACCACAAAAATCCCCCCAAAAAAGGCTCTTTTCAGAGCTGCCTTTTACAGTCTAAAAATAGAAGTGGCAAATAAATGGCGCAGGGCCCTGTGCATTTTTTAGAAGTCCGCAGACAGTTCGCGGACATCTAAAATTTTTGGGTGTTGCCCTATCATAACCATTGCACTTTTCTCTGGGAGGAAGTGCTGGCTCTGAAAAGAGCCGTTTGTTTGTGTTTGAAAAACTTCAAATGGTCAACACCTACTGCAAAATGGATGGCTGCAATTCCAAAAAAGGTTGCAATGCATTTTGTACATTTCTCAGAAAAATCTGATTGCCAGCATAAGTAAGATGAACTCCATCTCTGCGAAAAATGTATGTGCTACAAAACATAATATTTTCATTGTGAAAAAAGGACATGCCAACATCTATTAGAAAAGCACAAACAGCATTATTGACATTGCGCCTCGCTTTCTCCATTTATGGACCAAATGAAGAAGAACGCAGCCACATTTGTCTCTGCACAATGCGAGAAAAAATTACTTGGGAATTTGGAAACATGTCCATGACCTTCCCAAGTCCTTGTTTCATTGCAAATTGCAAAGAAACACATGTCCTAAACTGTTCCCTCCACAATGAATTATAATTATGTCTGGATGATGCTGTGTCTCCAAAGTAGCACAGAGAGGTACCAGGTCCAGCCACTTCATTCCACGCACTCCATGCCAGTGCACTTCCACATGAGGGAATCCAAGATCTGCAGCTACTCCACAGCATTCTGCATGCACCTCCAACCAATGCATCCATGAGTCTCCCAAAATCCAGATAATCTGTTTTCTGAAACACACAGCCATAGCTATCTGTTCTTCTCTCAGGAAAAAGACTTTCTGACAAACTCTCTCCTTACACAACACACCCAGTAAACTTTACTGATCAATCCCTTGCTCTGCTCATTCTCATTTGCATGCCTCTCCACCCCAAAATTCACGTATGTAATACGCGATGTCCATGGACATATCGAAAATCTGAGCGTGGTGAATTTAAATTTCTATAGTGTGCCCCATTTCCCCTTTGAGGTTGGCTCTGAAAAGAGCCTTTTTTTTGCAGATGCTTGACAGACACCTGTTTTGTATTTTTTCTTCTTTTTTCTTCTTACTTTACTCCTAAAATATTCACATAACCTTTTCCAAAGCAACCCTTACATTCCAAAACAGCATTGCATTTCCCATAAGAGATAAAGAAATACAATCTTCTTTAAAATAAATAGCATTACTGGAATCGATATTCTCATTATTACAAAAGAACATACCACCTCTAAGCATGAAAGCACACATGCTTCGGTTGATTACACGCCTAGCAATGTTTTGCTGAGGACAAAAAAACAGAACTATTGTCCCATATTGCCCTAGGTACTTGTTACGCTCACCTGGCTCCCACAGGGGCGTCGGTCGGACCCGGACTGCTGCGGCCTCCACCAACGTGATGCGTAGTGCAGAGATGACAGATTGTACAGTACTTTCACCTTATATTCTTGAAAGATGAGCTCTCCATCCTGCGTGGATTGCAGGGATGCGTAGACACCAGTTGCTTCACTAGTTAAAAGGCGTTGGGGAGTTCCGGACGGGAGTTGACTCTGAGGTTCCTGGCGAAGACCAGTAAGTATAGAGTTCATAGAGTTCAATATGTCCGATGTTCACTCTTGTCCCATTCCTTTCTTATCTTGCAGTGGAGTTTGAGAAAAGTTGGTCTCGTGGTAGTAGATGGCGTTCAAGTAAGAGTCTGTATTACCCGATGCTGTCCGGTAAATGATGCATGTATTTAACGTGTTGTTTTCTCTCCATTTTCAGATGCAGCGTTTGAAGATGTGAAGAGTTAAAGAATAATGCCTCCGGTGGTAAATCAGGTAAGTCTATGGTGGTAAGAGAGATTGTATTTGTTGGCTCTCTCGGCTCACCTGGCTATTTCTTTTGTCCCCAGATGCCGGAGCCCGGCGAAGAAATGATGGAGGCAGCGCCGGATCGAAAGGTGCTGTGAGGACTGGTGAGTATGGCGCGGCGCTGCAGCTGGCGATGCGACACGTGTAGAAAGAATGTCCTTTCCAGGAGTTGAGACGTGATGGTTCCGGAATCAGGTGAGAAACTCGAATAAAGTTCATTTTCTAAACTTGCCTCTACTTTCCTTCCTCTCTAGGAGCTCTGGATTCAGGACAGGCGTGGCAGAGGTCTGGAAGCTGACTTGCAGGCACGGTGAGCGTTACGCTGATGGATGCAGAATAACGCAAAGCGTGTGTTGCTGGTCGGGCGTGGTTTAAATAGCCTCAAAAGTAGTCCCAGGTAAGAAGTCCCTAGAACCACACCCGAGTAAAAAATAGTCCCTGTAGTAAAATAGTCCCTTTCAGGCTTCATGTTGGATTGGAGTCATTTGCAGCATGGTCTGCCTGTGCTAAGTAATGACTATGAGCATGGCGCCTAAGGCGCCAGGACTGAACCCAGATAGCCCCTAGCCGGGGCTGCTGAGGTTTTACTAAATGTCTAGATGCCTGCTCCCGGGGCTGATGGGCTTGGTCCGGATGCCTGGGGGTAGGCATCATGACAGCACTAATCCAGAAAACTTACTTTGGCATTTAGAAGGATGTTCATTACTGCTTCAACAAAGTCTTCAAAATCTGCCAACAAAGTAGGGGCACTGACATAGCCCACATGGAAAGCACCATAGTGCAAAAGTACCACCTGGGGACTGTTCATCCTGCCATATCTTCACAAACTTGTAGAATTCCCTGTACATTGCAATCAGGCACAGTGCTCCACACCACTGCCACTCCTTTAAAATCAAAATTGTTTGCCACATGCCTGCATTGAGCATACTGCTATAAACCATGCACAAACCTATCTCCAAGCACCAAAACCCTGACTTTCTCCACCTCTGCCATCTTCACTACATACAGTCTCTTTCAACACAAATCCACAACCTCAACATCTGATTGGCTGATCCCTACAGTCCCCTTTCCATGCTGGATTTGGTGGAAAACCACAGATGTGGCACGCCCGGTCCATGGACAGCCGCGGTGTCCGCGGACCTCGTAACTCTTAGACAGCCCTTCTACCCTTTCCACATCACTCTCTGTACCATTCCATAATTGGATACAGCTAAGCAGTCACACAACCATCCACCAATCACATCCAAGACCTCTACATCTAACTCCATCATCAGAGTTCAGCACTTCAAATGTACTGTTGGTCACTCTGAGTACAAGTCTCATATCATTGGAAAGCACCTACTACAAAAACTACTGTACAAGTCTCCAAGATTTCTACTTTCAGCTGCATGCATATCCACATGCATGAATACAAACTACAGTTATGCATATTTTCTGCACAGTACATGTACAACTCTTATGAATGCATATAGACAGAGTAACTGCAACTTAACCTGTAGAACCTATCAAATGAACTGTCATTTTTCCCCATCTGCTATAATCAACTGTCACTTCCAAACCTGTCTGCTATCTAATTTTTTTAATTATTTTTTTTTACACACACAGCTATCTAAAAAATTATAATATTAGAAGATGGAAGAAATAACAGTATAATTGTAGAAAACACTTAGTAGTGTATTATAAAATGAGACAGCCAGGATAAGGTCATGCATCTTCATACACTCACATAGATAGATACTATCATTGAAAAGCTCCCAGCTGCAATAACACCACTGCCTGTAAATAACATCCTTCTGCTTTATTACCCACACCTTCACAAATGCATATATTCCATGCTTTTCTATACAGTTTGCCATTTACCTTATACAAATTGCAAAATAAATATATCATTATTTCTTCTTTCTCCTAACATTCAATAACACAGCCTTAAAAATCCAAGTGCGTTTCATACACTACTCATTTGCAAAGCATGTTGAACTAACATACTGTAAGTAAAATATAAAGGCTGCACATAGTCAAAGGAAACAGCATGCACACACTATGTTCAGATATCAAACAAGAATACTACTACAAAAACAAAAATCAACGTCTAAATTAAAATCAGTGCTATAAACACACAAAATTACTAACTTTTTCTTTTACAATTGCAGTGAAGACCACTCTCCTGAAAAGCAGCAACATCTGAAGTACAAACAACTCAGAAGAAACCTGATCATTCCACACAAAAAGAGTAAGTACAATACTACCATAGTATTCTTACTGTTACTCAAACACACTGTGAGGTTGATTCATGGAATGTGTGCACTGAAACACAGATGTGTGCACCATTCTGCCCACAAATCCCCATTTGTTAAACAGGGATTAGCAGGCAGAATGGCACACAAATCCCCATTTTTCAGTGCACAAATGACATAACTCAGCCCCTAGAATGTAAGTATTACAGAACAAAGAACAGTTTTAATTCTATACCATTAGATTTAGTTTTAGTGCTTCTCCTCACCACTAGCTTACTTTCTTACTGTCATCTGAACCCCAGTATAGTAACACACAAATACAAGAATAGCCTTCCCAACTAGTTGTAGCTGCCCAATGCACAAACACACCACTACATACATCCTTACCTTCATACTCAGACACTCATGCACACAGCACACATACATTGCAGAACAGCCCAACCCATACCTTCTTTTTTTTTCAACAGACCCCAAAGAATGCCTACCAAAAAGCAAGTCCTTAGAAAGCAACGCAGAAGTAGAGCAAATGAAAATAAAAGTGTTCAAAATAGGCATCCATCTCTAGCAGAATTTGTACAAAAAGTTCAAACAAAAGATCTAATAGAGTCATTAAGTGAAACAAAACAAGCTTCCAATACAAAAACGTTCCTTCCTCTTTCAAAATGTAAAACCAAACAGAAAGTAATTCACAAGAATTCAGCTACCACTACTGCTAACTGCTCCTATAAATCTTGATGTAGTGGCAAGTCACCATACCAAAACCAAATAAAAGTATTTTACAAAAAATGTTCCGCCACAGAGTCCTTCAGAATCTTATGAAAACAGGAGAGAAATCATCATGCACAACCCTTAAAACCTACCGTAGAAAATTAATCTTAGAAGCGTTGATAAACATTGCAATCCTTCTCAAAAGGAAGTTATTTATTTTAGTGTTATACAGAATGAAACCACTAACAAAACTAACTACTAAATTACAAAAAAGACTTGTCAATAAACGGAATGTCAACAAAAATAATTCCTTAAATATCTGTGGAGGTGAATGAAGTCACACCACGAGCACAGGACCATATTTCAATGAAGAATCATATAAACAAAAGCAAACAAACACAATTGCCATACATAGCGGTGGGCGAGGGTATGAAAAACATAATACCATAATGGAACAAGAAATACTGCTTACAAAAATATTCCCAGACAACTCAGTATCACCTCTCCATTCGACAGAACCAGAACGTCCAGTATACAAATGGCCATGCACGTCAATGTGTAACATTGCCAAAAAATCTTTAAAATCTTTACGCCAGTTCCTCAATCAATATGTTAACCTGCATTTCAGGACCTATTTGCAAAAGCACCTTCCATCATATCAAAATGATATCAACACATCATTCAACTATAAGAAATCTAGTCTATAAACTGTACTATTCTAAAAGTCCTGCTTTAGCACTAGCCAATTTCAATAACAATCTTCTACATGGTACAGCCAAAGACCTATTTGAAGAAATCGACCATATCCAGAAAAAATATTTTGGAAGTGAAAGCCACTCACAAAAGGCAAGAGCTTTACAACAGACTAGCAACAATTGTACAGATGGCAACCTTCTACTACACACATACAAAAAAGAAACACAAACATTTAAAAATACATCCGTTGAAGTACCAAACCATGCGTGTGTGTGTGTTGCCGCAGAACTTTTTATAAAAGTAACACAAAAAACTGTAGAAGTAACATGCAAAATAGAAGACAATGAAGATTCCAAATGGTTTGAATTAGCTCACTACCTTATAGCAGAAAACAAATATGACATAAGTGACCCCTTAATACTTTGCACTTACTGCACTACAAAACTTGACAACAACCAAACTCCTTCACGTGCTATCACAAATAACTTGGAATTACTCCCACTACCAAAACCCCTGCAACAACTCAATTTATATGAGAGCATCATAATTCAAACAGTGCACCCATTTCAAGCAATAATATGTCTTCAACGAAAAACAGCAAAATTGCCTTCCTCTGAATTAGTGAAATGCATTAATGGCAAAGTAGTTTATTTACCATTAGATCTGAAAGAAAATGTGCATACTCTGGGAGTGCAACGTCCAATAGAGCAATCTTTAATTGTCTTAGTAAATGGTGTACCTACAAAAGACAAAAGAATTTGGCAACAACTCGTAGACTTACATAAAGTTAGACAAGCCTTGTGTGGGATGTTTTTACCCATGCATCCGAGCCCTACCACAAAAACTGTGCATTACTGGCATTGAAAACATCACAATGGCCAGAGCTTCCCAGAAAATGCACAGAGAAATGCATGAAGAATAGGCTGCCACCCATTTTTGCCGATGTTATGGGCACAGAAGGGCGCTGACTAAAACCACCACTGGGCTACACACAGTAGCCTGAAACCATTGCAAAAGGGGCAATGCTGATTGCCAAAAGCAACCCACAACTATTGGGAATTCATTCCTTCAACGGGCACAAAATTATTTTACTGCAGAACCACACCAGTGCCATGTGCTGAACCTGGATAATATGCTTCCATGTAAAATCTCTTGTTTGGAATGCATTCATTCAAGACTGATCCAAAAAAATGGACGCAGTACCGATAAATACCTCAAGGCGGCGCTAGCGGTCTAAACTCTGACAGGGAAACTGCATGTCAGGAGTTGCAGGAGAGGCCTTTACATCAAAGGCTGGGAGTTAATTAAAATCTTAACCACATGCTGTTCCCAGAAGACAATCTGATTTAATTAACAGGCCAAAAGGCTGGGAACCCTTCTCACCTCAGGAAGCCCAGGAAATCACATGGTCATACTAACCAAATGCAAAGTGGTTCCCTGGTCTGCTGACCTCAGCCTCCCAGAGACCACACAATAGGCTCTTGCACTTGAATAGAATATGCTGATGTTGACTGTTGACTGTACACAAAGAGCTCCCAGCAGAAGAGACATGTGATCACTGACCCACCCAAGTCTTGGAGGCGGACTCCAACACTCTGAGAACTGAATTGAAAGCAAAATATATATTTTACAGAAACACCGATAACTCTTGGTAACCGGATGACAGAAATGTGAAATGTGGGGAACCTTAAAATGGAAACTTTGCCTACAATTCAAGCCCAAACTCCAATTTGTGTGATGTTCTGGGGCAAAACCCCGCTATTTATTGACACCACAGACACTGTATTTAAGCTAGACAAATGGAAAGTTACTGAGATATGTGTAGTAGGGGGGTGTATATGTGTATCAATTTTAATGAAAAACCAATATTGCAAAACCAGTTAAAAAGCCCAAAATATTGCCATTTCTGGATGCAAGCTCTTAGAAACATCAGAGTTTGAACAGAGTATACCTCATGTGATACGTGATGGGTGCATGTAATTTCAAACCACTGTGTATCTATGAAATATGTCTTTAGGTCAAATATAGATTTGTGTGTAATTTGACAGGGGAGTGTCCTTTCTGCAAGCCATTAAATGACATCATTCTGACACACAATCCTGCTCTCCAGTGAGAACGCAAAGAATTCTCCAACCTATCAGAACTCTGGAGGGGTTGGGCCTAGAAAGCTAGCCTCTCCACCCACTTTCAAACCACATAAAAAGGGACCACTGAAATCTAGAGAGGACTTGATTTTCCATTTTATTGCGGGAAGCTTTGCCGGACCACACAACATCCAGAAGATACCAGTTCCAGACTGACTCCAGCTACATATTCCAGAACCTAGAACTTATACTTTAGAACCTAAATCAGAGGCCTAAAACCACAAGCTGAGTTCTCTGCAGCAGGCCTCAAATCATTGCAAGCTACTCACAGCCGGGTGAGCTGCTTGAATCCCTTGCCAAGAACTTTTGCCAGGACCAGTGCAGAGATCCAGGAGCCGTGTAGAGACCAGACCAGTGCCAGACCAGACCAGCAGAGCAGAGACCAGACGCTGTGCGCAGAGACCGTCCATGGCGAGACCGGAACCGAAGTCCAAAACCTGACAGATCCGTGGCGCGACCCAGACCTTCCAAATATATTGTGAGTACAGCTAGGACGGGGCAAAACTAAATCTCTTAGTTTAAAGTAATATAATTCAAACTATTTTAATCTAACCAGAACTGCCTCCTAGAAGTTGTCACTTGTCATTTTGTAAAGCTGCACCACTGTCACTTGTCAATTCTGCAGCTGCAAAGCTGTCACCTGTCATTTTGAGTTTACTTTAAATCCGAAAAACGACCTTTACAAAATCGTTCATATCTCTGGAACCCTTTGGGCTACGAACTTGGTTTAACTTTCCTCTGAAAGCTTAGAATCTAAGCTTTCCAACAAGCCTAGAAACGACTTCCTACTACTTTTTCCGCAATCGCGATTCACGCACTCGCGAATTTTGCCGCGATTTGCGATTTAGCCCGATTTCTTTACTTGTAAAAAGATAGCTGCTTTTGCCTGAACTGCTAAAATCCGTTTGCCTCTTAAGAACCATCCTGAATCATTGCTAAAGTGAGCCTGAACTCATCCCAAGTAGCTACCACTCCCCCTGAACCTCCTAAAGGGAATTAAAAGCATTTTCAGCATATTTCTCATTTCATTGCCACCACATTCAAAGCACTTGGGCCTGTGTTTTAAAACTCATACCGGTTTTCTTTAAGCTTGCTGGGGGGGAACTGAATTTTGTATTGTATTTGATTGCATTCCTGAGAACTGTGTGCTCCTCTTTCCATCTACTTCCATGTCTTACATTGCATAGGGGAGGGGGGTGAATTGCCAGAGAAAAAGTGATTATTTTATCTTTTGCTAAAATCATATCAAGTAGTTCTGTACTGCATTTTATTCCTCAATGCTTTTCCCTTGAAATCATAAAAGTAGTTTTGCTACTTTATCCATCCTATACTAACTCCTCATTGATTGTAAAGAAGTGTGCTAGTGCCAGATTACCCATTGTTGATCAACATCATATGTCTAAGTGTACTATCAGATATTAATGTATTATAAAGTGTGATATATATATATATATATATTGTTTAAATTCTCAAATAAACCTTTTAAACTTGCAAAACAGAACTACTTCTTGGCTCAGTGGGGTCAGAGGGATTCTAAGAGAGGGGTGTTATATAGGGGTAGTCATCCAGAACTCATGAACTGGACATAAAGATATTTCAATAAGGGTTTCCATTCAGTATCCCAGACTAGGCATTGACTTAGCTGTAGTGTTGAATTGAATCTTCTTACAAATTGGGGGCTCGAGCTGGACGTCTAGGTTAGATCTATCACTTGTGCAGCTTAATACAGTGTGCTAACTGATGGGATACATACATCCGGTCGGCGCACCACGCTGTTTTACGCTGTAAAGCACTCTTCAAAGGGACACTCCAAGGAAAAGTTCTGTTTTGCAAAAATAAAATACAAACTTCTGTAAGTCAGGAAGGAACTCAAATTCCAGAATGACGACACTGGTAGACATCAAAATAGCCAGAGAGCACTTCTTACATAAGCTATTTGTGAGAGGTGAATGGACTCATCAGGACCAAACGGTCTGGTTGCAGGCAATCGCGCAACAGGTCACTGAAACAGGGTCAGATATATGGGGATATCAGGGTCCATTACATGTGGCCCTGAGTGAACTATATATGGCCCCTAAAGCCAAAGATGAACATAATAAGATTGCCAGGATAGCGGCATACTTGTACCTATATATGGGAGACATGCAGGACAAATGTGCTGAAGGCCAGGATCTGGCAAATAGGCAACAGATGGCGTTAGAGAAGGCCCAATCTGATCTGGACTCTTCTGAGCAGAGGCTGCTCAGGAGCCAGGAGTCAGAAAATGACAGCAGACGGTACATCACTAAAATAAAGGAGGACATGGATGTGCTGCAACAGGAAAAGGCTGACCAGGATACCAGATTTCTGGCCTTGCAAAAGGAGTACCAAGAAGGTTTGGACTCCCTACTACAGAGCCAGAATAAGCTGGAGCAACAATTAGATTTCAATAGGGTATGTGCTGAGCAGGTAGTCACCCTGCAAAGCCACCTAGATGGGGAAAAGGCAGAAAGCAATAAATTGATTCTGAAAGACCTGGATACCCAGGCAGAGTTTGATCAGGAGCGCCAGAGAGCTGGTTCCTTCCAAAGGCAAAGGGACGACCTGGCGGCACAGATGCACTCTTAGTCAGGAAAGGGACACCTTAGGCCAGGAAGTCTGCCATTTAAAAAGGAAAATGGAAGAAAATCACCTCGCCCTCCAGGGACTGGGTGACCTCCAAAAAGAACACCAGAACTTGTTAGAGCACACCAGGAGGGTGGAGGCGGCTCTGGCAAGAAAGGAGCAGGCAGTAGGGAAGGGACTCAGGAGGTGACTCTCCTGCAGCAAAGACTGGCCCAGTACTCCAGGACCAATCAGGAGGCACAGAGAGAACATGAGGCTCTCTGTCAGCACAATGATAGGCTCCAACAACAGGTAGCGATGCAGGAGAGACTGATAGAGTCTAGTAAGGCCTTAACTGGGGAACTGAAAGCGCAGGCTCTTGCATTGCAACAGGGAGCAGGGGCGGATAGAGACCAGTTTCGCTGGGAGAGGGAGCCTCCTGAGCATAACCTCAAGAGCCCTAGTACCAGAGGCCTTCATATCTCTCAGTCCCGGGACTCTGCCACCCCCATGTCCCCTCGCGCACATGAGCACCGGGCCACAGGGATGGCAGATTACTATCCAACCTGAAGTATGGGGCTCATAGGCCAGTACCTCCCAGGAATGGAGGGGCGGGCATCCGGGTATGGGCACCCAAGCACAGTGCAATTTAGTGGGGAACCCCAGGAGAGTAGGCCCATTAAGGGCATCCTGAAAAGACTCCTCTGAACGGCGCAGGACACAGGAGACCAGGTCCCCAGATTCTGCCAGCCATTCCCAGGCTCGCAGAATCCGGGAAAACCTGGAAGATCAGACAGGAACCTCTGGGAGCAGTGCCTCTGAGTCAGAGGATGAATGGACCAGGGTTACCCGAACCAAAAAGGCCAATAAGGCAAAAAGGGCCTTGCTTAAGGACCCATTGAAGCAAATAAAGGCAATAAGGAGTGTCATCATGCCTTATCATAAGAACGCTTATAATTCCATTTGGGAACACTTGGAGCTCTATGAGCAAATGATGGAGACATTCCATTTGAAGGACAGCAGTAGCTGCATCCAGTACGTCAAATGGACATTCTCCCCAGAATACTCCAGTTTCTTTGCGGGGCTGGAGGACCAAAATCATTTAAGATGGTCCACCTATAAGGCGGCCATCTTGAAACATTTTTCTGTTCACAGAAATCCTCAAGAGGCTCGCAAGGCAGCCTACAATTTGCAATGTGGGGAGGATCAGGCCCCACAAGAGTTTGTGCAAGAATTAAAGTGTGCTTTTGCGCAGACCACCAGAAGGGTGCGCACAGACAGCAAAGAGTTTGTCAATACATTTTTCCATGCTCTCCCTAAATATATAATGACCCAGCTCGTGAGAGATTTTCATGAGAAAAGATCTTTAGACTGGGTCATTGAACAGGCTACCCGGATCTATGAGGTGCAGAAGCCTATCGAAAATAAAAATAATGCGCCGAAAAACCCTAAAACCAACAGCACCCCTGCTGCTGCCAAGGTGGCAGAGGTAAAGGTTGCCCCCGTTTTAGATTTGGAGATGGGGGGGCCTAAAAACCTGCCTGCACTAAATAATTCACAGCCCAGAAGGCCCTCGGGCCAGTCACAGACAGGGAGTCGAGGAGGTAGTCCCACAAATGGCTTACCCCGCTCCCCTCACTATGTAAGTCCCCGCTATAAGGGAAACCGACCAATCCTGGGTTATGTGTGGACTCCTCCAGCCCAAGGGGGGGGATCCAGCCAAGCACCTAACCCAGGGAACTTCCCTCCCAACTTCCCACAGGAGGGCAGACATTCTCCAAATCCTGGGCAGAACTTTTTCCCCAGGTATCCACCCAATTTTCAGCCCCAAAATCATCCATCCTTCTTTCCCCAATTCCCCGAGCCCAGACAACCTAATCCGGGAGAGGGGAGGCCAAGGGTGGAGGGGTACCAAAATCTTCCCAACCAGGGGTACTACCAGAGAAGGGATAGCTACCCTTCCCGGGATCAGCCCAGGGGAGAAAATAGAGCCCCGTATCAGCCTGAGCGGGTTTCACAACTTGAGCGCCAGGTCCAAAATATGGCACGGGATCTGGGTCGCATACTGAGGGCTCAACAGAACCCTCAGATGAGCATGCCACCGCAGAATGCCCCAAACTCTGGACCGGGTGCTCAAGAACAATGACGGGGGCAGCACCCCGATAACCCACCGGTTCCCAGGGAGGAGGCACAAGGGGAAGGGGGGTGTAGAGCCTTGGAGGAAGCTTCCTTCCCAACTTGTAAACAGCCCCTGGAAAACCAGGAACCGGAAACAAAATCTCCTACCCCTGAAAGCCTGCCTCCCAAGGAGCAGAGGGGGGGGTAGGAGAAACAAAGGACCCAAACAGACCCACTTTGTGGAGGGGGTACAGATCTTCCAATTTGAGGGAGAGGGATCCTCAGAAGATCCTGGGAAAAGGATCTTCTCCTTCAGAGATGGGGGAACTCCTCCCAAGGAAAAGTGGGTCCCAAGGGATGTCAAGTCAGACTGGGGAGATATGGAGACTGAGCTACCACCGCCCATCTTCCCAGAACCCACAATACTGAAATCCCCTGGTTCAAACCCATCCTGGTGACTGCCTCCAAAAAGGGGGGGGGCGGCCCAGAACCAGGGGAACCCACAATGGCTCTGATCTCCAGTTGCCAACTTTTTCTTTCAGATTCCCAAGACTCTCCACAGAATTCTGCCCAAATCTCTTCTCTAGCAATGTCCAAAACCAGAAAATTAGCCCACCAGTTGTCCAAAAATGTGCATTATCTCTGCCCCTTTGAGGAGAAGGAGGGAAGATACTATGCCCCGGTACAAGTACAGGGGCAGGGTACAATTTTGGCACTGGTGGACACTGGATCCCAAGCTACCCTTCTGTCCAAAAGGGCCTTTGAGGAACTAAATGCAGGAAGGGGGGAGAATTACTGTATTCCTCTCACCTCTCTTCCTGGACAACTGCAGAACTTTGACGGGAAGGAGATTCCCGTTGAGGGGACTGCAGACTTGGACATTAAAATTGGGCGACACAAGGTGAAACACCCGGTCATAGTAGTGACTCCAGAGGGCACCCCTTGTTTACTAGGGAATGACCTCCTGAGAAGGTTGTCACCCCTAATGGATTGTGTAAACAAGGTCCTCTGGACCCAGACTAGCCGACCAATAAAATTAAAACAGAGTGTCAACCATGTTAGTTTAAACGGCACCTGCCACATGGTTGAACAAAAATCTGACCAAGTAGAATTTCACTTCCAGAACAACCAAATTCCAGATGTGACAGTAACAGCAGTAGGACAACAGACTGGTGATGGGGGGTCCTCTCTATTTCTGAAAATCAACCTTCCTTCCAGTTTAAGGTGGTATTCCACACTGGAAGGAAACACCCTGAAATTCATTACTAATCCACAATCAGAAACTCCCACTCCTATAGTCCAGAAAGATGTGAAGTCAGCTCAGAGCCTGGCTGATATTCAGCAAGTTGGAGAGCAGTTGTTCATCCCGGTTCAGTTAAATGATGGGAAGGACTCTGTTCCCGCTCGAGTGTGTGTGAACAATGGTAAGAGCTTCATCAGCGAAGCCATGTTCCGCCAACTCCCAAATGATCCAGCCATTCCCACATTCAAACTGATAGACAAATGGGAAATGGACCTGGAAGCACCCAATTCCAAACATCTCCTGCCAAGCAGGTGTATGCTCAAAATCTCCATTGGCAACAAGAGCATAGTCCATAATTGTTGGGTCGTGCGAGATGTCACGGCCGCCTGTTACTTAGGCAGTGACATTCTCAATCGCTTTGCCATTAGTTTGGACCTAATAAACTTCAAAGCTTGGTCCCGATTAGCGGATAATCCCATGGGCTTTGATGATCCCGAAAAAGCATTTAGGTCAGCTCAATTGCTACCTTATGCAGTTGAAATTCAGATCAAAGAGGAAGTCACCATCCCAGAAAGGACCCGACAATTCTCCCTGGAAGTGAAAGTTAAAAGAGGACAAAAATTGCAAAACCCTGATGCTTATATTCATCTAAATGCTTCTCTCCAACAGCAAGGGTTAGGGGCAAACCCAACACCATTAGTCAACATAGAACATGACACCATTCCAATAGAGGTGGATAACAGCGACTTAAAGAGTATTACTCTAGCCGCAGGCACCATTATTGGAATGGAGGTTGATGACCAACATTTTTCCATTGATCTAGGAAATGAACTGTTAGGACCAATCCCCAAGGACTGTTTTGACAGTGACAGTGATGACAATACAACACCAGACAGGATCTTCACCCGGCATGGGGGGAACTTCCTGGTGTACACTTCTTGCCCTTATGGTAAGGAAGACGTGACTTGTGACTTCAGGAGGGATGAGGTGATTTTCCAGGTCCATGAGGGCTGCCTTTCCCACCTGAAGCCTCCAGTCCAAATCAGCACTCTGACCAGGGACTTCTCCACCCAGCTGGAGGAGGCCGCTGAGATAGCCAAACCAGAAGTCTTTCCAGGCTTCAGGCAGATGGTGGAAGAGAGAGTCAACCTAGCTGATGCCTGTGTGACTCTGGAACAGAAGCAAAAGTTGAAACAAGTTTTCTTGGATTTCCAAGATCTCTTTGCGGTAGACTCATATGACTGTGGTCGCACCGACATCCACACAACAACAATCCCCACGGACCCTGGCATGACTCCAGTGTTTGTGAAGCAATATCGCTTGCCTCTCGCATCAATGGAGTCCCTTACTGAAATAATTAAGAACCTGGAGTCCCGGGGAATAATCCGTCCAGTTCACAGCACCTTCAATAACCCGGTGCTGGGAATATTGAAGCCAAACGGCCAGTGGAGACTCTGCGCCGACCTCAGGGAGCTCAACAAACGGGTCCATACTTCCCGATGGCCTCTGCCCTACATTGACCAAGGGCTGGCCCAGATCCAGGGGTCACAGGTATTCACTGCAATAGACCTGACCAATGGATACTGGACTGTGCCTGTCAGTAGGGAGGACCAATACAAGCTCGCTTTTACCTTTGGGGGCCAGCAGTACACATGGACCCGGACTCCCTTCGGATATCTCAACTCCGGCAATTAATTCAACATTTTCCTACACAAGGCCATGCCCGACCTAGGTGCAAGGGGTTACCTGGCTTATGTAGATGATGTCCTCATCAAAAGTTCATCTGTGGAGGAACACATAGCGGAGATCCGTTATGTTCTGACCCAGTTGAAAGCCGCCGGAGCAAAACTTTCCTTTCAGAAAGCACAGTGGTGTAGACCCCGTGTTAATTTCTTGGGGCATGAGATTACTCCTCAGGGTCTCTGTCCCCAGGAAAAGAAAGTGGAAGCACTTCAGAAACTGAAAGACCCCACAACTCTGCGGGAACTAAGGAGCCTCCTTGGACTGACTAATTACAGCAGAAAGTTCATTGAGGGCTACGCAGAGATCACCAGACCCCTGATTAATCTCCTGAAGGTGGGGGTCAAGTGGGAATGGGGTCCAGAACAAGCCGAGGCGGTAAGACAACTCAAAAGAAGCCTCTCACAAGCGCCTTGCCTAACTTACCCTGTCAGAAACAAGGAGTTCTTCCTGGAGACGGGGTTCTCTAATACGTGCTTGACGGCAGTATTATACCAAAAGCATGACAAGGTCAATAAAGTAATCTCCTATGCGAGCAAAACTTTATCCTCTGTGGAGGAAAAATTCAACGATTGTGAGAAGGCACTCCTGGCAACGGTGTGGGCAATGAAGAATTACCGCCCGTTTATCCATGGGGAACACATCATAGTGGAGACTCCACACCAGCCTCTGCAATATCTCCAAAGTGACAAAATCCGGCCCGGAAATGTGAGTAATTCCCGAATTACTTCCTGGATTCTGTCAATGCAAGGCTTTCCTGTGGAGGTCAGATATGGCCAAAACAAGAAGAGTCCCCTCGCGCAAGGTCTGGCTGACTTGCATGATTGTGCCAGAGAAAACTGTCTCGAGGACGAAAGTCTAAAAATCAAGGACAACGTGGAGGCATACCTTAATTCCCCACACAAAGTCTTTGAAGAAGACAAGTGTGAGGGAATGCCCACTGTCTATGTGGATGGATGCTCTTACCATGTTGACAACGACGGGGAGAAAGAACTGGTGGCTGGCATAGGGAATGCATGGGTGAAGGAGTTCCCAGAACCCTCCGCTGGATACAAAATTGGTCCCCGAAGTAGTCAGGTGGCAGAATTGATGGCTGTGCATCAGGCCATCCTCACTGCTGTCCAACATGAACTCCACGAACTGGTCATAATCACAGATTCGGATTATGTACGGAACGGGTTCGTGGAGCACCTGGTTAATTGGAAAACCAGAGGCATGTTATGTGCTAATAACAAACCCTTGAAACATGGGAAGTTAATCCAAAACATTGATGATCTGGTCACATCGAATGGGATGACCATCTACTGGAAAAAGACCAAGGGTCATTCCAAAGTAGAGGGACCAGACAAAACTGGAAATGACTTAGCTGATCAGCTGGCCAAAACCGGGGCCATCCAAGGGGATCTAATCGAAATAGAGTCCCTGTTGGGGGAAATCCAGGTCACTGCTATCACTAGGTCCCAGACAAATGCTCACAATGATCTTTCAACTGCCCAATGGAGCAAGGAGACCCCTGATGCTGATTTGATTACAGCTCAGAATTGTGATCCAATTATTGGTAAGTTTTACCAACACCTTGAGGACCCTGAGAACTTTCCCCTGACGGATACCGATTATATTGGGAAAGAGGACCTAAGAGTGTTGATGAAATGTCCAAAAATGTTCCGGATCCAAGACGGTTTGTTGGTATGGAAATCCAAAGCTGGCCACGATCAGTGGGTGGTTCCTACCTCGTTCCGAAGCCTGATGTTAAGTCACGCCCATGATGCGGCCACCGCCGGTCATAGGGGGTTTCACACAACACTGGAAATCTTAAGAGAGGTTGCATACTGGCCACACATGGGGCAGGACCTTGACCAATACTTGAAGGGGTGTCTTGTGTGTGCACAATTTCAGCCATCATCCCTCACGCACCGTGCACCCCTCCAAAAGAGGGGGATGACACTGCCATGGTTAGATTTGCAAATTGACTTTGTAGGCCCTGTAATCCGCTCGTCTAGAGGAAACAAGTACATGTTGACCGTTACATGCTTGTTTACCAAGTGGGTGGAATGTCTCCCAGCCCCAAACTGCAAGGCAGAAACAGCAGCTGCCCTGATGATTAACCACATCTTTTCCCGTTTTGGTCTACCTCAAAGGATTGAGTCAGACAGGGGTAGCCACTTCACCAGTGAAGTAATGACAAAGATGTGGGAGATACTGGGGGTCAAAAGGAAGTTACATATTGCTTACCGGCCAGCGTCTTCTGGGGCAGTAGAGAGATATAACCGAACCATTGTGAGCATATTAAAGAAGTTTGTGGCAGATTCTGGGCCAAGTTGGGATATCCGATTACCTCTGGTCCTAATGGCCATCAGATCTACCCCTTCATCTGCAACCAAAATGTCACCATTTGAGTTGACGACTGGACGCAAGATGGTGCTTCCCCAGCGTTTGCTCTACAGAACCCAAGAGCAAACGTTGATAAATGCCTCCACAACTCATGAGTATGTGGAGAATTTAAGGAAACACCTTCAGCATGCTTTTGCCTATGCTCAGCAGAATCTAGAAAGATCAGCCGAGAGCATGAAGACCCACTATGATTTAAAAACTACCCGAAAGGAATATAAGGTGGGTGATCGGGCCTATCTATACAATTTCCAAAGGAACCAGGCCAAACAGCGAAAATTCTTGCCTACATGGAAAGGACCGTTTGAAATTATAGACAAGATCTCCCCCGTGGCCTACAAGATCCGCATCCCCAAAGGCAGTTTGGCAGAGGGGGAAGACAAGTGGGTCCACATAAACCAGTTGAAGTGTTGCCATCCCAGACACACTTTGCAGCAACTGGAGGAGTCCTCTGTAATCCCAGAGGGTACCGCTCCAGAGTAATTCAATTCCAACCCTAAAAGATCCTACATATAGCCTATCAAATTCTGTGTTTCTCAAGTTTATGTGTTCCTGTCTCTTAATTTAAAAAAATGTGCATATACATATCTGTTGAGTTCTAAAATATATATGCCACCCCACTATATCAATGGTGGGGGAGAAATGTCCATGAATAGGTATTGCCGCTCTTCCTTTGTCATCCTAGGAGAAAGAAAACCTGGAGACTGGCCAAGGAGGACGATCCGGAGACCGGGAGCAGAGACCCGAGGGGCCCGGGGTACCGCCCAATCTTCCCATCAGGACCAGCGAGGAGAACCGATCGATCCGACCGGATGGAGAAAAAGATGCTGAACTGTGCCATCTACCGGAAGAAGATGAGGAGAATATCCCAGATCTTGCAAGTTCCAACAGTGAAACAGAATGGCCATCGCAAGAGGGGGGCTTGTGGGATGTTTTTACCCATGCATCCGAGCCCTACCACAAAAACTGTGCATTACTGGCATTGAAAACATCATGATGGCCAGAGCTTCCCAGAAAATGCACAGGGAAATGCATGAAGAATAGGCTGCCACCCATTTTTGCCGATGTTATGGGCACAGAAGGGCACTGCCTAAAACCATCATTGGGCTACACACAGTAGCCTGAAACCATTGCAAAAGGGGCAATGCTGATTGCCAAAAGCAACCCACAACTATTGGGAATTCATTCCTTCAACGGGTACAAAATTATTTTACTGCAGAACCACACCAGTGACATGTGCTGAACCTGGATAATATACTTCCATGTAAAATCTCTTGTTTGGAATGCATTCATTCAAGACTGATCCAAAAAAATGGACGCAGTACCGATAAATACCTCAAGGCGGCGCTAGCGGTCTAAACTCTGACAGGGAAACTGCATGTCAAGAGTTGCAGGAGAGGCCTTTACATCAAAGGCTGGGAGTTAATTAAAATCTTAACCACATGCTGTTCCCAGAAGACAATCTGATTTAATTAACAGGCCAAAAGGCTGGGAACCCTTCTCACCTCAGGAAGCCCAGGAAATCACATGGTCATACTAACCAAATGCAAAGTGGTTCCCTGGTCTGCTGACCTCAGCCTCCCAGAGACCACACAATAGGCTCTTGAACTTGAATAGAATATGCTGATGTTGACTGTTGACTGTACACAAAGAGCTCCCAGCAGAAGAGACATGTGATCACTGACTCACCCAAGTCTTGGAGGCGGACACCAACACTCTGAGAACTGAATTGAAAGCAAAATATATATTTTACAGAAACACTGATAACTCTTGGTAACCGGATGACAGAAATGTGAAATGTGGGGAACCTTAAAATGGAAACTTTGCCTACAATTCAAGCCCAAACTCCAATTTGTGTGATGTTCTGGGGCAAAACACCGCTATTTATTGACACCACAGACACTGTATTTAAGCTAGACAAATGGAAAGTTACTGAGATATGTGTAGTAGGGGGGTGTATATGTGTATCAATTTTAATGAAAAACCAATATTGCAAAACCAGTTAAAAAGCACAAAATATTGCCATTTCTGGATGCAAGCTCTTAGAAACATCAGAGTTTGAACAGAGTATACCTCATGTGATACGTGATGGGTGCATGTAATTTCAAACCACTGTGTATCTATGAAATATGTCTTTAGGTCAAATATAGATTTGTGTGTAATTTGACAGGGGAGTGTCCTTTCTGCAAGCCATTAAATGACATCATTCTGACACACAATCCTGCTCTCCAGTGAGAACGCAAAGAATTCTCCAACCTATCAGAACTCTGAAGGGGTTGGGCCTAGAAAGCTAGCCTCTCCACCCACTTTCAAACCACATAAAAAGGGACCACTGAAATCTAGAGAGGACTTGATTTTCCATTTTATTGCGGGAAGCTTTGCCGGCCCACACAACATCCAGAAGATACCAGTTCCAGACTGACTCCAGCTACATATTCCAGAACCTAGAACTTATACTTTAGAACCTAAATCAGAGGCCTAAAACCACAAGCTGAGTTCTCTGCAGCAGGCCTCAAATCATTGCAAGCTACTCACAGCCGGGCGAGCTGCTTGAATCCCTTGCCAAGAACTTTGCCAGGACCAGTGCAGAGATCCAGGAGCCGTGCAGAGACCCGACCAGTGCCAGACCAGACCAGCAGAGCAGAGACCAGACGCTGTGCGCAGAGACCGTCCGTGGCGAGACCGGAACCGAAGTCCAAAACCTGACAGATCCGTGGCGCGACCCGGACCTTCCAAATATGTTGTGAGTACAGCTAGAACGGGGCAAAACCAAATCTCTTAGTTTAAAGTAATATAATTCGAACTATTTTAATCTAACCAGAACTGCCTCCTAGAAGTTGTCACTTGTCATTTTGTAATGCTGCACCACTGTCACTTGTCAATTCTGCAGCTGCAAAGCTGTCACCTGTCATTTTGAGTTTACTTTAAATCCGAAAAACGACCTTTACAAAATCGTTCATATCTCTGGAACCGTTTGGGCTACGAACTTGGTTTAACTTTCCTCTGAAAGCTTAGAATCTAAGCTTTCCAACAAGCTTAGAAACGACTTCCTACTTGGCCCGATTTCTTTACTTGTAAAAAGATAGCTGCTTTTGCTTGAACTGCTAAAATTCGTTTGCCTCTTAAGAAAGATCCCTGAATCATTGCTAAAGTGAGCCTGAACTCATCCCAAGTAGCTACCACTCCCCCTGAACCTCCTAAAGGGAATTAAAAGCATTTTCAGCATATTTCTCATTTCATTGCCACCACATTCAAAGCACTTGGGCCTGTGTTTTAAAACTCATACCGGTTTTCTCTAAGCTTGCTGGGGGGGAACTGAATTTCGTATTGTATTTGATTGCATTCCTGAGAACTGTGTGCTCCTCTTTCCATCTACTTCCATGTCTTACATTGCATAGGGGAGGGGGGTGAATTGCCAAAGAAAAAGTGATTATTTTATCTTTTGCTAAAATCATATCAAGTATTTCTGTACTGCATTTTATTCCTGATTGCTTTTCCCTTGAAATCATAAAAGTAGTTTTGCTACTTTATCCATCCTATACTAACTCCTCATTGATTGTAAAGAAGTGTGCTAGTGCCAGATTACCCATTGTCTATCAACATCATATGTCTAAGTGTACTATCAGATATTAATTTATTATAAAGTGTGATATATATATATATATATATATATATATATTGTTTAAATTCTCAAATAAACCTTTTAAACTTGCAAAACAGAACTACTTCTTGGCTCAGTGGGGTCAGGGGGATTCTAAGAGAGGGGTGTTATATAGGGGTAGTCATCCAGAACTCATGAACTGGACATAAAGATATATCAATAAGGGTTTCCATTCAGTATCCCAGACTAGGCATTGACTTAGCTGTAGTGTTGAATTGAATCTTCTTACACTTGCAATATCTAAAGGACAATAATGAATACTACAAAGAAATGAATATTGAAGAAAACTTGAGGGAAACCACTTAAATAATTCAAGAGTCACCAGAAACTGGTCAATTTGAACTTATAGATCCTGCTACAGTATCCAATATTTTAGACCATTATCAAATTCATCCATTACACTCTAATGACACTATAGATGATGCACTAGAAACGTACCAAATGTGACAAACCAAAGTATCACCAATCAGCATATGGGAAAAAGTATAAAAGCATGTGCTTTACCTCTAATGTTTCCTACTGGGAAAGGAGAAAGGTACGATGATGGACCCATTCAGATAACAGCATCAGAATACTGCTTGTTACGAATGTATTCTGAAGATCCACATTTTGTCTAAATCTGGTAATACATATTCCCCTACTCTTTGAAAGTGAACTAACCACTCTATGCTACGGAGTTGCACACACATTGAAATCAGGTACCCACTTTCAAAATATGTAAGCTATGCAATTACTACAAAAAGGGCAAGAAAAAGGTGGGGTTTTACAATCAAGCATTACAAATCTGTTAGCAGACATTCGTGGTACTAAAGAGTGCTGGTTCCGACGTCACGGAGATGTACGTTGTATGATAAGAAACTTTGGCCCACCCACTTGGTTTATTACATTGTTGTGCACAATATGCATGGGAAGATTTACATGATTTCCTACTCATATCAAACAAAACAAAATAAACAGATATACTAACACCTGGAGAACTTTGCTCTCTAGATCCTGTTAATGTTTCAAGATATTTCCATCATCGCTTCATTGCTATGCTACATTTTATTTGTAATAAAACTGTTCCTCCCCTCAGAGAAGTGCAACACTTCTTTTGGAGAAAAGAATACCAAGCCAGAGGAGCACCACATATCCACATACTTTTATGGATTAAAGATGCTCCTAAATTTGGTCAAGACAGTGATGCCACTGTTTTACAGTTTATCGAAAAAAATATGTCACGTGTGAAATTCCATCAGAAGCAATAAATAGTGATCTTCATGCACACATTGTACAATTTCAAAGACACAAATGTGGGAAATATTGTCATCGCAAATACAAAAACAAAGGGAAATACTACACCAAATTCTGCTTTGGTTTCCCTAGACCAGTTACAGAAACAGGTGAAGTGAACAACTTCATGTCTTCAGTTAAATATAGTGTTAAAGGTAAATAACCTAAGAATACATATTACATAAAAAAACACATAAGAAGCAAAATATATCAATGATTACAATGCAATCATTGCCCTCTTATGGAATGCAAACATAGATGTGCAGTACATTGCAGACAATTCCACTGCAGTTGCACAATATGTTACAGCCTACTTAACCAAAGCAGAAAAAAACAGAGCTTCAAGACCTCTGGAATTACCCATCGGACAAAATGTCTCAGAAATTGTACAGCTTAGGCATAAAAATGCTCTTTCATAGAGAATGTGGCTGCTATGGAGCTGCAGATCATTTAACCGGTACTGCTTTGTATGGAAAATCGGAAAATATAGTATGGCTAAGTCTTGGTCCTGCTAAATCTAGAAAAAGAGTTTTCAAATCATACGACGACATAGAAACAATAGCCAAAAATGATCCCAACAGCCAAGACATTTTGAAAAACAATTTACTAGACGCATACTACCCAAACAGGAGTTCTACTTTGGAAACTATGTGTCTATACCTCATAGCCCAAGACTTCAAATACAAAAATAATATAAAACCTGATGAAAATAAAGGTAGATACAGAGTGACAAATTGTGAAGGCAGCTTAGTGAAACTTACCAAACGAAGTTTAATGAATCATATCAAATTGTCATTAAAAACTCCTCAACATAAAGAACTATATTACATGTCCCTGCTACAACTTTTTAAACCATGGAGAAAAAAAGAGGAGATACTAGATATCTATGACTTCTATGAAGACGCTTTCAAAGCAAATGAAAGCACTATAACCGATGTAAACTTTACACAGTACAAAACAATGTTGTACAATGAACAGAAACACAAAGAAGAACTCCAGGCCCAACTGGATAAGGACACTCACGACAATAGCCAACCTTCTGTAACAGGAAGCCAAGAACCACTGGGACAGCCACTAATAGCAAATGAGGCAAAATTAGCTATGACAGGAGTAGAAAACACCATGTGTCACTATGAAGAAGATACAGAAGACTTGACTGTACTACAATCAAACTGAACACAGAGCAGCGTACCATTTTTCAAGAAGTAACAAAAGAAATTGCACATGGTGTACAACATGAAAATAAAGAATGTACCTGCCAAAATTACAAACCTATACTACTATACGTCAGTGGTGAAGCTGGTTCAGGCAAAACATTTGTAATCAAAATCATCAGGAAGTTCCTTGAACAATTGACAAACAACAAACGGTCAGCTATTGTACCTCCCCCCACAGGTTTAGCTGCCTACAACATAGGTGGTGTCACTTTACACCGATTACTACTCCTTTCAGTAGAACACCAAAACAAATTAGAATATTACAAACTTTCTACAGAAGCTGCAATGGAACTACGCAGAGTGTTAAAACAAATGAAAATGCTACTAATAGGTGAAGTAAGCATGGTCTCCAACCTAATGTTGGCTTTGATTCACCTCAAATTACAAGTAGTACTGAAAACAAACTACGAAGAGCTCTTTGAAGGAAAACACATTATTGTTTTCGGAGATCTTCTTCAATTGACACCAGTGAAAGGTGAACCGATTTTTAAAACCTTAGGACACAAACTCTGCCGTAAAAATGTTGGCAGCATAGGAAATGTTAACCTTTGGCAACCTTTCCAATACAGAGAATTAACAGAAAACATGCGCCAGTCTGCAGACCTCACCTACGCCAACATTTTAAAAAGTATTAGAGTTGGTGTACTTTCTCAAGAAGCACAAGCAATATTAAAAACCCGGCACATCCATGCATTATATGGCCATAATTCATGTGCTACTGATGTCATGGAACAATTAGCACACAAAAATGTCAATTGTATGTCCTTGATGCCAACTCTTGCAAGCTGTTCCAAATTCAATGAAACAACGTTGCAAAAAGAAATGCAACCAATAGTTGAAATTTGCTCCACAGACAAACTGGACGTACATGGTACGACACTACCCATGTGTCAACAAGCAACAACAAGACTAAATACCTTAGAATACTCTATCTCCAACATAGCTGGTTTGGAGAAAATATTAAAATTATCTTTAAACTGCAGAGTAATGCTTAAACGTAACCTTGACATGGAGCAAGGACTAGTTAATGGAGCACTTGGTACAGTTGTTGGCTTTCAAACATACCCACGTGACAACAACATTGTTTGTCAATATTCTCTTTGATAGAAAAACTTTCATAAATAAATAGGATAGGACGCTCAACAGCTCGATTCCTTCTTTTCAAAGACATGTATGTACGCAGAGAACAATTTTCTCTAACTGTAGTATACACAGTCACCATTCACAAATCACAAGGTCTTACCCTAGATAAAGCATTGATAGATATTGGGAACACAGTCTTTAAAGAAGGCATGAGCTACGTAGCACTATCACGCTTATGTACACTTGACGGTCTATTTCTTATCAACTTTGATGCTAGTAAAGTAAATGCTGATATTCCTTGCATTTTAGAATACAATAGACTACGTTCACTATACAATCCCCATCTG
This sequence comes from Ambystoma mexicanum, assembly GCF_040938575.1. Classification (NCBI taxonomy): domain Eukaryota; kingdom Metazoa; phylum Chordata; class Amphibia; order Caudata; family Ambystomatidae; genus Ambystoma; species Ambystoma mexicanum. The sequence continues at coordinate 325,791,779 of NC_090939.1, read as the reverse complement.
AAAACCTATCCTGTTCCACAAAAAGCAAAACGACTTAAAAGAAAACTATTTCAAACAGAAATGCAACAGGATCTCACTGCAAATCCTCCAAAGAGAGTAAAAGAAACTAATACTTCATCAATTACTACAAACAAAGAAGAATGTACTACTCAAAGTAACTCAGGTTCTTCTTCAAAGAAGCAACACACACACTCCGGAGAAATGACTTGGACACAGAACTATCTGGTCCATTCAAATTTTCAAATATAACTGGTGTAAATTGATACGCAAATGTAGCAATAAATATTCTATTTCAATTGCCACCAATTGTTGACAACATTTACTTACACAATACAGACCAATTGTGTTTGCAAATGTTAGTCCTTCATAGAAACACAACCAACAATACTGACAACACATACAGTGTTCACGGAATAAGACAAGAATTGGACTACTGTGCTGGAATGGTGAAACTTTGGGTAGACTGCTGGCTGTTGTTCCACTGTGTACCCTGTCCCTGGGCATAGTTGCCTCTTTGTGAATTTTGGCCGCGTGGGCGACGAAAATTACTGTTCCCCCTTTGGTTAGGGGGTTTGTTGGTTAGTTGGCCAAGGGATTTCAGTGTTTCGTATTCGTCCTTGGTGTTTTTTAGTGCGTCTTCGACCGCTTTTCCAAACAATAGATCGGGTTCCACCGGCTTGTCTATTAATGAAGCCTGAGTTTCTGTTTTGAACCCCGACTGCCGTAACCACGCATGTCTTTTGATAACAGTACCTTCTGCTATCAATCTCCCTGCGTTGTCCGCGGCGTCGAAAGTTGCTTTCAATATGCAACCAGACACTGCTCTCCCTTCTGCCGAGATACGAGCCAATTGGCGCTTTAACGGTTCAGGAGCAGAGGCTATGAGTGCCGCGACCTCTTCCCATTGATGGCAGTTGTAGCTGGCCAACAGGGTGGTGGAGTTAGCAATCCTTGCTTGGTAGGCGGACGTTGAGGCTACCTTCCTGCCAAACCCATAAAGTTTCTTGCTCTCCTTGTCGGGAGGAGCTTCTGACGAAGATAAGGGTGTTCCAGCCCTCTTCCGAGTGTTGGTAACAACTAGGGAGTCTGGTTTAAGATGTCCTCTTACATAGAGAGGGTCAGACTGGGCTGCCCGGAAAAGTTTTTCGACCCTGGGGTTGACTGCTCTGGTGAGGTTTGGGTTTACCAGGGACGGATCTATTCTTCGTTGGATGGATTTAAGGATAGGGATGGTCTGAGCGACCGGCCTCCTCTCTCCCACCAACTCTTCTGCGAAGTCCCTTTCCTCCTGTACACCGTGGGTGTCGATGTGAAAATGTTCTGCCGCGCGAGCGAGAACCTCATTAAGGAGGGGCTGGTTATCGACTGGCGAGTCGGTAATTGGGGCTTCGTTTTCTACCGGGGAATCTACTCTTTAAATTTCCTGCTCATCTTCTCCCTCCTCCTGGTCCTCATCATCCACATAGTATTCCGTCCCGGTTTGTTCCTCCATAATTTCAAACTCCTGGTCCCCCTCAGGGAAAGGCTCTCCTCAAGGGTACCCTTGCTGGAAGTTGATCTCTCAGTAGACTTGTATTTGTCTGTCTGCTTCGGGGGAAAGGAAGGTCTTACAGGAGTGGAAGAATGTGCTTTCCGCTGTTTCCCCCCCTCCCCGTGCGTGGAAAAATGTTTTCCCTGTCCCTTGGGGGCCCCGGAGACTTTTGACGCCTGGCGTCGAGGATCGGAAGAGGTATCTGTGTCTTTCGAGCGTGGGGCCTTGCTGGTGTTAACTGCGGGCTCCGTCTCTTGGAGCGCGGCCTGGGTGTGGAAGTCGTCTTCGTCCTCCGACGATCGAACTTCCGTTAGTCTAGGGAGCGAGGCACTCTTGGCAAGAGTGGATGATTGCCTTGTGTCATGAGGCGATCTCGATCGAGAGCGCCCAGAGGACACCGAGTCGGACCGTTCTATCTGTGCCTCTTTCCGAGAAGTCGACGTCGTCGAGGTTCGGTTGGACTTAGTGTGCTTAGTGTGTGTAGGGTGTGTAGCGCTTGCGTCGCCGGGGGTCTTCCCCATAGCCGCCCTGCCGGACGACCTTCCGAGGTCGGGGACCTGCGCTCGGCTGTCTTTTGACGCCGTAATGCCCTCGCCGTCCGAAAGTACGGCGTCGCTGCCATCGCTGAAGGTGCCCTCCGCTGCCATGGCCGCCTGCCTGGCGTGGTGGGCCCAACGCTTTGTCGAACGGTCCTTAAGTGTTTTAGGCTTAAACCTACTACACGCTCTGCAGTTCGCTTCGGGGTGGTCCCTCGGCAAGCAGAGATTGCACGCGGCGTGCCTGTCGACCCAAGGGTATTTGCGGTTGCACTTGGGGCAGAATTGGAAAGGGGTACCCTCCATACGCACCTTGAGGCAGCGGGCTGATAAGTGTAGGAAATATATAAGGTGTACCTATATATCAAGAGTGAAGAGTATGTACCACCCCCCACTCTCCCTACTTGCAGGGCCGAGGCCAGCGGCCTACCAGGCCCGGGCCGAGGCCAGCGGCCTACCAGGCCCGGGCCGAGGCCAGCGGCCTTCCGAGGCCCAGATCCGTCGTGCAGCAGCCGACGGTCGATGTCTTCTCCAGCCGTCGTCGAGGGTCGACGTTGGGATGGGGAAGGATGTCAATAAAGAATTATAAATATCGATTATTAGCAAAAGTATGGCTAAGGCCAGGGGACTCCGCAAATGCTTCCGACCAGTATGGTGGAAAAAAACAATCTGAGGATCCTAGACGCGTGAGGGATTTTGGGTACAGTGGACGTCACACTAGGGATAGTATTACTGGCACGCCTGTGTCGACGCCCATTTTCGAGTTTCGAAAAACAAACTGTAATACTCCGCAGCTTCCACTAGATGTCGGCCTATGCACAGCATGTGATCTAAGCAGATTCCACAAGCCTCAGAAATATATATATGATACATTACTCACCGTAATCGTATTTCTGATGCTTGTATCTGCTTAGATTCACATGCTGTGCATAGGCCGACATCTAGTGGAAGCTGCGGAGTATTACAGTTTGTTTTTCTAAACTCGAAAATGGGCGTCGACACAGGGCGTGCCAGTAATACTATCCCTAGTGTGACGTCCACTGTACCCAAGATCCCTAAAGCGTCTAGGATCCTCAGATTGTATTTTTTCTGACATGAGGTAGCATGAGGAGTAGCGTGAGTACAGATAATCCAAGCAGATAGGCAGAAAGGTAAGACTACAAGCAATCATGCGCCTTCTCTCAGAGGGGAGGAAGGGTGGGTCGCATGTGAATCTAAGCAGATACAAGCATCAGAAATACGATTACGGTGAGTAATGTATCCCTTCTGAGGCTTGTGGAATCTGCTTAGATCACATGCTGTGCCTGAATAAGGAGGTGGGATGTGAGAAGGGTCATGAGCAAATAAGTGTCTTAGAACCGCTTGTCCCACTTGTGTATCTGCCTTGGAATGGGTGTCAATGCAGTAATGCTGAGTAAAAGTGTGAATAGAGCTCCAAGTAGCTGCTTTGCAAATGGTGTCAAGGGGTACATTTGCAATGAAAGCCAGAGTGGCCCCAATGCCTCTAGTAGAGTGGGCTCTTGGCGTGAAAGGCAGAGTTCTTTCAGAGAGTGAGTAACACAGCTGGATACAGTTAATAATCCACTTCGAGATGGCACCTTTAGAGACGTGATCCCCCTCTCTGCCTGTAGCTACGGAGACAAACAGTTGATCTGTTTTTCTTAGCGGTCTGGTTTTATTTACGTAGTAGAGGACCGCCCTACGCACATCTAGGGTGCGGGTCCTGGAAGAAAGCCGGAAGCTCGATGGACTGGTTTACATGGAATTTTGATATAAATTTAGGTGAGAACCTAGGGTGTGTGCGTAAAACCAGTTTGTCTTTATGGACAGTAAAGAAGGGATCCTGCACTGACAGAGCCTGAATTTCACTGACCCTTCTTATAGAAGTAATAGCTACTAAGAAGGCCGTTTTATAAGTCAGGTGTTTGAGACTGCTTTTATGCATGGGTTCGAAAGGGCGGCCCATGAGCTTGGCTAGCACCACATTAAGGTCCCACCCTGGTGGTGGGTTTGAAATAGGAGGGTGAAGTCTCTTTACTCCTTCCATGAAGGCTTTAACTACTGGTACTTTCCACCACGAAACCTTGCTATGGGAAGTGGTGTAAGCCGAAAGGGCTGCCAGGTGTACTTTCAGTGAGTTAAAAACCAATCTTGCATCTAGCAGGTGGAGCATGTATGTAAAAATAGTGGAAGGAGTGCAATCAACTGGGTTGATTTGTCTACTCTGGCACCAGATAACAAACCTCTTCCACTTGTCAAAGTAACAGTGCCTTGTGTTTGGTTTCCTAGATTCCTTTAGGATGTCCATACACCTCTGTGGCAAATTGAGATGTCCAAACTCTATGACCTCAGGAGCCATGCTGCCAGGTTCATTGAGTTGGGTTGCTGGTGCACTGTTTGACCTTGGTGCTGGGACAGTAGGTTGTACCAGGCTGGAAGTTTGATGGGCTCGCACACCGCCATCCTGCGTAGGTGTGGTAACCACGGTTGTCTTGCCCACATGGGAGCAACTAGGACGAGCGTCATCGATTCCCTGTTCATCTTGTTCACCACTTTCCTGATGAGGAGTTGGTGGAAAAGCATACGCAAACATCCCTGACCAGTTCATCCACAGGGCGTTCCCCTGGGAGTCTGGTTGGGGGAACCTGGATGCAAATCCTGGGCATTGTCTGTTTTCGCTTGTGGCGAATAAGTCTACAGTGGGGAAACCCCACTGAGAGAAGATATCTTCTACGACCTCTCTGTGTAGAACCCATTCGTGTTCCTCTGGGAGGGAGTCTCTGCTCAGAGCATCCGCTAGGGAATTGAGCTCCCCTGGAACATGTTGTGATGACAGGAAGATGTTCCGTCTGAGTGCCCATATCCAGATTTTCTGGGCAAGCTTGGACAGATTTGGCGAGCGAGTCCCTCCTTGCTTGTTCAGGTATAACATGGCTGTTGTGCTGTCCGTCCGGATTTGCAGTGACAGGTTTAGTAGGTGGGGCTCGAACGCCTGAAGCGCTCTGAATACTGCCAGAAGCTCTAGCAGGTTGATGTGGTTCTTGGCCACTGAGTGAGACCAGAGACCCTGAGCTGTGTGGTGGAGATGGTGAGCTCCCCACCCCGTCAGACATGCATCTGTAGTGACTACTGCCTGTACTTCGGGATCGTAAAAGGGTTTCCCCTGTGCGAGATTCTCTCTTGTCCACCAGTGAAGGCTTTGTACCAGTGTTGGCGAAACGATCACTAGATCGTACCACTGACCACTTGCCTGAGACCACTGTTTCGCCAACCATTCCTGCATGGGACGCAGGCGCGCGTGGGGGACCAGGTAAATACATGACGCCATCATGCCCAGTAAACGCATTGCTTTGCGTACTGTTATTTGTTGACCGGACTGATAATGCGGAATTTGCAGTAGCATACTCCGAATTCTCTTTTCTGAAGGAAAGGTCAACCCCTCTTGGGTATCTAGGATTGCTCCTAGGAATTGTTTTGAGGTGCTTGGCACCAGGCTTGACTTTTTCTCGTTGATCGAGAAGCCTAACTCGTGGAGGAGGTCGATAGTCCTTTGAATGTTTGTCCTGCAAATTCCTGGGGTTTCCCCCGTTATGAGCCAGTCGCCCAGATAAGGGTACACTGGGATTGTCTCCCTGCGTAGGTGTGCAGCCGCCACCGCCAGTACCATGGTGAATACCCTTGGTGCTGAAGCTATCCCAAAGGGCAGTACCTTGAATTGGTAGTGTCGACTGTCCACCTTGAAGCGCAAGTACTTTCTGTGCGCTGGGAACATGGAAATATGAAAATAAGCATCTTTCATATCCAAGGTTGCCATGTAATCCCCCTTTTTTAGGAGGGGGATTACCTCTTGTAGCGTGGTCATACGAAATTTTTGGGGCTTGACATACTTGTTGGCAGGCCGTAAGTCCAATACTGGGCGCATTGTCAAATCTTTCTTTGGCACAAGGAAGTAAGTTGAATAAATACCCTCGTTTACCTGGTGTCCCGGGACGAGTTCTATCGCGTCCTTTTTTAGCAGAATGGCGATCTCCTCGAGGAGAATCTTCTGATGTTCTAAGCAGTGTACTCTTTGTCGTGGAGGATGGTTCCGGGGACGCTGCAGTAGCTCTATACAATATCCTGTGGATACTGTTGACAGCACCCATCTGTCTGATGTGATCCCTTCCCAAGCCTGGGTGAAGTTGGAAATGCGTCCCCCTACTGGGGTTGCTTGAGAAGGGACCCTGAACTGAGCGTCACTGCTTTGGTGGAGGCGTGCCGCCTCCTTTGCTGAGGCTGCCTCTGCCTTTACCACGACCTCTCCTATTACCCCTGCCGTAACCCTGGGTAGACTGTTGGTTGTTGTTCCACTGTGTACCCTGCCCCTGGGAATAGTTAGATCCTCTCTGGGAATTTTGGCCGCGTGGGCGTCGAAAATTACTATTCCCTCTCTGGTTAGGGGGTTTATTGGCTAACTGGCCAAGGGACTTGAGTGTTTCGTATTCGTCCTTGGCATTTTTCAGTGCGTCTTCGACCGCCTTACCAAACAACAGATCGGTTTCCACCGGTTTGTCCAACAATGATGCCTGGGTTTCTGCCTTAAAACCAGACTGCCGTAACCACGCATGTCTTTTGATAACAGTGCCCTCCGCTATCAATCTGCCTGCGTTGTCCACGGCGTCGAAGGTTGCTTTAAAAATGCAACCAGACACGGCTCTACCCTCTGCGGAAATCCGAGCTAACTGGCCCTTTAAAGGTTCAGGAGCAGAGGCTATGAGTGCCGCGACTTCTTCCCGCTGATGGCAGTTGTAGCTGGCCAACAGGGTGGTGGAGTTAGCAATCCTTGCTTGATAGGCGGACGTTGAGGCTACTTTCCTGCCGAAACCGTATAGTTTTTTGCTCTCCTTGTCGGGAGGAGCTTCGGACGATGACAAGGGTGTTCCAGCCCTCTTACGAGTGTTGGTGACAACTAGGGAGTCTAGCTTCAGATGTCCTCTTATATAGAGAGTGTCAGACTGGGCCGCCCTGAAAAGTTTTTCAACCCTGGGATTGACTGCTCTGGTGAGGTTCGGGTTCACCAGGGACAGATCTATTCTCCGCTGAATGGACTTAAGGATAGGGATAGTCTGGGCAACAGGCCTCCTTTCTCCCACTAACTCTTCTACGAAGTCCCTTTCCTCCTGGACACCGTGGGTGTCAATGTGGAAATGTTCTGCTGCGCGAGCGAGAACCTCATTTAGGAGGGGTTGGTTATCGACCGGGGAGTCGGTAACCGGGGCTTCGTTCTCTACCGGGGAATCTACTCTGTATGTTTCAGGGTCCTCCTCTTCTTCTTCCTGGTCCTCATCATCCCCATAGTAGCCTGTCCCGGTTTGCTCTTCTATCATACCAAATTCTTGGTCCTCACCAAAGGAAGCCTCTCCTTGATACCGTGAGTATGCGTAAGGCTGTACCTCGAAGGGTTCTGACCTCATCGGAGTTTCAAACCGGGGCTTTTTACTCGGGGGGATAGGATCAGTAGAGCCTGAGGGTGTGGCCTCTTGTGGATCATACAAGAGGAAATGTTCTGGATTTCTATCATAAAAATCAGCCAAAGAAGACATTCTTGACATGACCCTATCTATGTCTTCACTGGACCATTTTTTGGAACTGGGAATGACTCTCTCAGCAAGTCTATGGGATTTATCTTGAGTAGCTTTGCTGGTTGTAGACCTATCAGCAGACCTGATTTTGTCTGTCTGTTTAGGTGGAGTGGAGTGTTTCACAGGTGTGGAAGAATGTACAGGTAGTTTCTTCTGCTGTTTTTCCCCCTCCCCGTGCGTGGAAAAATGTTTTCCCTGTCCTTTAGTGGCTCCGGAGTTTTTCGACGCCAGGCGTCGAGGATCGGGGGTGGTGTCCCTGTCCTTCGAGCGTGGGGCCTCGCTGGCTTTAACTGCGGGCTCCGACTCCTGGAGCGCGGCCTGGGGGTGGAAGTCGTCTTCGTCTTCCGACGATCGAACTTCTGTTAGCCTAGGGAGCGAGGCACTCTTGGCAAGAGTGGATGGTTGCCTGGAGTCATGCGGCGATCTTGATCGAGAGCGCCCAGAGGACACCGAATCGGACCGTTCTGTTTGTGCCTCTTTCCCAGAACTCGACGTCGTCGAGTCTCGGTTGGACTTAGTGTGTTTAGTGTGTGTAGTATGTGAAGCGCTTGTGTCGCCGGGGGTCTTCCCCATAGCCGCCCTGCCGGACGACCTTCCGAGGTCGGGGACCTGCGCTCGGCTGTCTTTCGACGCCGTAATGCCCTCGCCGTCCGAAAGTACGGCGTCGCTGCCATCGCTGAAGGCGCCCTCCGCTGCCATGGCCGCCTGCCTGGCGTGGTGGGCCCAACACTTCATCGAACGGTCCTTAAGTGTCTTAGGTTTAAACCTACTACACGCTCTGCAGTTCGCTTCGGGGTGCTCCCTCGGCAAGCAGAGATTGCACGTGGCGTGCCTGTCGACCCAATGGTATTTGCGATTGCACTTGGGGCAGAATTGAAAAGCGGTACCCTCCATACGCACCTTGAGGCAGCGGGCAGTTAAGTGTAGGAAATGTATAAGGTGTACCTATATACCAAGAGTGTAGAGTATGTACCACCCCCCACTCTCCCTACTTGCAGGGCCGAGGCCAAAGGCCTTCCAAGGCCCGGGCCGAGGTCAGCGGCCTTCCGAGGCCCAAATCCGTCGTGCAGCAGCCGACGGTCGATTTCTTCTCCAGCCGGCGTTGAGTGTCGAAGTCTGCCGTTGGGGTGGGGAAGGATGTCAATAGATTAATCTTTTACATTTTTAGCAAAAGTATGGCTAAGGCCAGGGGACTCTGCAAAATGCTTCCGACCAGTATGGCGGAAAAAAACAATCTGAGGATCCTAGACGCGTGAGGGATCTTGGGTACAGTGGATGTCACACTAGGGATAGTATTACTGGCACGCCCTGTGTCGACGCCCATTTTCGAGTTTCGAAAAACAAACTAATACTCCGCAGCTTCCACTAGATGTCGGCCTATGCACAGCATGTGATCTAAGCAGATTCCACAAGCCTCAGAAATATATATAGATATATATATTTTTTTTTCTTCTTTTTTTCTTACTGTCTTATTCTGTTTTCTCCTCCTGTCCCTTCTCCCTCCCTCTTCCCGCCCTCCTTTACTTTTTCTATGCACTTACTCTATGATAGCAACAAATGTTTGTCTCCTCCCCCCTCCCTTTATTTGTCGTCCCCTCCCCCGCACTATCTGAAATGTCGGCAGGCCTAGTACAACAGTCCTTTCTCCTCCTCCCTCCCTCACCTCTTGTTAATCTCCAGCTCTACCAGAAATGTCATCAGGCCTAGTAAGGTAGTCAACTGTCTGTTTCCCATTTCCTTTCTAACTGTGTTTTAGCTCTTGCACTGTCAGGCCGAGTACGATAGTTAATTGCACATTATTGTTGTTCATGGACTGTAAGAATGTCATTGTATTTTCCCTTGTTCCCTCTCTTGCCTGTGAAGCACTTTGAAACACATTGTGTATAGGCGCTATATAAATAAACTATCATATCATATATATAAAAACAGACAGACGCTTAAAAAGAAGAAAGGGAGAAAAATACTGCCCATCCCAAAAGAGGCACATAATGCGAGAGATATGAAAAGATGCAAAGGGGCAAACAAGAGGCTAAATACTGACTGCTGAAGGTTGATGGCTTGCAAACATTTGAAGCAATATAGTTTTTTATATAGCTAATTGTGTTTGTGGTATATACATTGTAAAGGTTGATGTATTAATCAATGCAATAAAAAAAAGCTTATTTAAAGGGCCAAAAGTTCACCTTTATGTTTGGGTTATTATTAACATGAAATTACACTGTACCTTGGCCATACCGTGCAGGTCCCGATTTCTGTGTTTGCATTCAAGCGGGCCTAAGATCCAAGCTAAACGGACACTTTTTACTATGCTAGATTCTGAATTAAGTGGTATACATATTGCACTGATTGAACGCTAGCTCGAATAGCACATAGTAGTAGACGCATTTCACTAAAAAGGATACAAAATATCAAAAGAGGCGGTTTGTTCCCTGAAAGACAGATGAAGTTGATTTTACAACATGAGATAATTAATTGCTAAACATAAAATAATACAAATGCTGGTTTATATATTATGATAAATGCATTTATCAAATACATGAATCAAGGCATACTTATCTAATAAACATGTTACCAGGCCTCGAGGGCTGGATCCATGCCGGATTTTAAGGATACCCATCATTAACATTCATGAGATAAATTTGCATACAATGATTCAAAATGATTTCTTCATGAATATTAATGAGGGATATCCTGAAAATCCATCAGGATTCCAGGCCTTTAAGGCCTGAAGTTGGACAACCCTGTGTTATATAGTCCTCAACTATCAGAAATAGACAGGCCTGTGAATGTGAATTCTAAACTATATAGATAATAACAGACACTTATGAATACTAAAAATGTAAGTTTGTATGATAGGATAGTTTATTGTTGTTTGCGCCCATACAGAAGTGTTTCAGGGCTCGACGAGGCAAGGGAGGAGTACAAGGGAGGAAACAACGATCTTGCTAGGCCCAGTGACATTGAGAATGCACAAGTGCAGGGGAGAGAGGAGGGTGAAAGTGCAAAGGGCAGGGGAGGAGTGGAAAGTGCTGAACACATGATGAAATAACAACAGGCGGTGTGGCCAGCAGGTGCCAGAATTAAGCGCAGACAACGGTTGTCTGCTAAGTGCAGGTAAGGGAACTGTAGGGATGCAGATACATACCCAAGTGCAAGGGTTGCTGTGAGGCAGTGCGGGCATGCAGATATGTGAGCAGGAATCTGGGCCTGGATACAGTGGTTAGCCAAAAACCCAGTGCAGAAACAGAGATCAGCAGAGGAGAGGAAGAGAGAAGGCGTAAACAAAGAGGAAGGTCTTGAGGTGCTTCAGGAACCGAAGTTGATTCTCCTTGAGTTTCAGAGAGGCAGGGAGGCTGTTCCAGAGGTAGGACCCTGCCGAAGAGAGAGATCTACCACCAACTTGTTTCTTGGAGAAGCAAATGACCCTGACAGAGTTGGAGGTAGAGGAGCGAAGAGCTCAAGTAGGAAGGCATTTTTCCACAGAGAGAGTTGAAGGTATTGAGGACCCAGGCCCCAGAAGGCCTTGTGGAAAATGCAGAGGGTGTTGAACTTGATCCTTGCAGCCACTGGGAGCCAATGAAGAGATTGCAGGGCTGGAGAGATATGATACCTGGGCTTGAGGCCAAGGACAAGTCCGCAGTCCTGTTCTGGATAAGTTGCAAAGGGCAGAGAGTAGTAGCAGGCAGATTTAGAAAGAGGCTGTTGCAATTGTCCAGCCTAGAGAGAACCAGAGCTCTAGAGACCGTGAGCTTCTGAGAGAAGAAGAGGAAAAATACCCCCGAGGCGGTGCAGTTGGTAGTTTGACTTCTTATAGATGTCAGAGAAGTGTGGAGAAAAAGCATAGAGTCGAAGATGACCAGAGGTTCTTAGCCTCGCAGTTGGGAGCCGGAATAGGGCCAAGGGAGGCCAGCCAAAGAGTGACAGGAAAGGAAGGTGGTGGAGGAGTGCCGATGAGAAGGATTTCTGTCTTCTGTCTTACTGGCATTGAGGCAGAGGTCGTTGGCACCACACCACTCCTGGATTGCAGACAGACGTACAGAGGAGGTGGCAGAGGGGAGCCTAAAACGAGCTGAGTGTCATCCGCATAGCACTCAAAGTACAAAGCATTGAGTGTAGACAAATCATTTTGTGCAATTATTAGGAATCAACCCCTTGCTAAACTCTTGTTTTTTAACACAGCGCCATTTCTCAGTCGATATATTCTGTCACAGCTGCAGGTGAATGGAAGATAAAGGCACTGGCCAGGACATATTTGACAGATTATAAGAGGCTCTTCCTTGGACAGGATAGTCACCCACATACTAACTTTCACTGTTATAGTTTGAAGGAAAAAAAAAACAGTATCCAGAAAGTAATGATGGAGTTTTGTGAAAATCCCTAAATGGCATATTTCAGACACTTAAAGAATCAAATCATTTATATTCCTCAGGGGTTCCTAGAATTAACCTGAGACCATGCAAACCCAGGAAGTAAGTGAATTCAAATTCCCAAATAGTCTGGCTATATATGGCCCATTTGCAAAAATGGCCCAACCTTTAAACTAGCTAATTAAATTTCATCCGAGCAGAGACGTTGGAAGAACATTTTCTTAAGCCTAATATGACTTACTAAGACATCTATTTTGTAGTACTGGGTTGCTTGCTCTGCAACGCAATGCACATGTTAATGCACCTCGAGCATTTAACACCATCAATCCGGCACCTAAACAGATAAGATGCACAAGGGACTTTACAGTATGATGCTTAAAGAAGCTCATGAAACTCATTCAGAAGAGAATGAATCCAAGTCAATATAGTTCAATACTGAAATGGAAAGAGTTCAATATTCCATTCAAAAAGTTCCTATACAACATACAAAAGACTCAGAGTCCTGCAGAAGCCATTTGGCAGGAGGAAATCCTGAAATGTGAAGACGAAGATCAGCAGAAGGAATGTACCTCTAAGCTGACAGACAATACACATCCCTTACTCTGCACAGTAGAAGTGAGGAAGGAGATCTTGCCTTAACAAAGCGGTGGGTGTAATAATTGTAGAGTGCTCAGACACAAACCATTGTATCCCTAGCCAAAAAAGCAAAACCTTCCCAATATAAATGTAAAGGCATCAAATCTGTAAACTATCTGGGCTAAACCGAGGTAAAATGTATTAATTTGCAAATTAAATGAAACCTTATAGTATTCATAGACCACAATAAGAAATGTAGGGATTGCGCATGTAAAGCAAAACAAATAAATGGCACTACTTCTCAGATAATAAAAACACAAACCAAAGTGCACCCTCCCTACGTACAGAAAGTAGTTCTCAACCTGCATAATTTTAATTAAATTAAATTGCATGTAATTAGGTTGCTATTTCATTAAACCATGTCTCTACAAAGACAGATTGCATTCTAAATGTGTTTAACAAACAAATAATGCAAACATGTAGGCATTCCAGAACTAAAACCCTGATATAAAATATAAGCCAGCCCGTTGTTTATGAGATAAACATATTTTAGCAGAACACAGTATCCACCTCACAAAAATATAGGCATAGTATTAATACTATATAATTACATTAAGTAATGTAAGTGAAAGGCCCCCAAAAATACAGTTAATTCTCCCAATGGAGTCAATCAAGACACACCCCAAGAGGGAACGAGACCAAGACCAAGTGCTGGTTATATCAAAGGCTTTATCTAAATTAGGACAAGCAGAATCTACTCTGCTCACGCCGAGAGCGCTCTGCAGAAAACATTTTGCAATTCACTTTTATACAGAAAATTCGTCATCAAGCTGAGGGAAGGCCGAGGGGGCACATGAACAGTTGGGATTGGTCACTAAGAGCGGACATTGGTGCCATAAGGTCAGAGGCGCTAGGTTGGCTTGAGGACACATGGTGTGGCAATGATGTGTCTTGGGTCAATCGGTCAGCTGGGCTCATCGAGCTGGTATGTAGGATCGGCAACTTGTGAGGTTGTTTCCTTTGTTAAATAACCATTTGACATTTGCCCTTGTGGCCACACATTCCCATTCATTGACTACCATAATATGCTTGTCCGGTGAGCTCAAAGACTTGTGGCTTAAACACTTATGAAAACGTGGTTCAAATACAGGTTAATTTATTACTGGGCATATGTTAAGATTCATCCATTTAATACAGCGCTTGACCTGTTCAGGCAATTCAGAATATACTGACTAAGAGGTAGAGCTCTTGGGGTCATTGTGTGATCTGGGATGTCAATCTGATAAACATCGAAGAGGGCTCTAAATCTATGACTGGAACAAATAGTTCACAAGACGCACATACCATCATGGGCATACATTTCATTGTGGGGGGTTTTAGTGGTCGGTTGTCAAAACATCATTAAATCTCTACTAATCTATCTTGACACCATGAAGGGTAGAGGAGAATCGAAACCTCTTTGCGGTATAGTTCTTCATTACACAAAGAAACAGGGCCTTCAGAAATAGATCTTTCATACAGGCCTTTACACGTGGCTTACTATATTTCATTCAGCTTATACTGATTTAGAATATACTATATTTTCTATCGGGTTAAACATTCTCATTGTAACAAAAACTCATCAAGAAATTAAACGTATACTTGAATCAGTGTTCATCCTTCATTAAAAGCAGTTCATGGCTCGGGGTCTGTGCATGCAGCCTTAACAGATGTTGCAATTTGGCGAGAGTGATTAGTTGCTGTATTACGTTTACACGATATTGTACATATATTTACATTTGAATTTACGAAAATGAAGTAGCTTAGTGCTGGCGTGTACAGTATTATACTGGTTATGCATCTTGTTGTTGCAATCTAGTTCTATGAGCAGCGTTATACCATGTGTTAACATATATCATACTTTCATAATTAAGCTTTAACGTGAGAACTTCCGATTACACATATATGTTATATTGTTTGCTAGTATGCCTATTGCCCCATTATTAGTTTTACATTATTTTGCATGCAAAAAGGCATGTTGGCTCTGTCCTCATTGAGATGCGAACAAACAGATTCGAGGGTCACTTCTGTCGACCCTGTCTTAAGGAATATGGGGATGGCTTTCTTTATGGCCAGGGTCTGTTGGGTGTGGGGGCATGTTTATAGACGGATTGCTTTTGCACTGGCCTCCGCTCAGGGCTGTATTGGGTCAATAAGTGAGACGGAAGACAGAAGATACAGCGTAGTTTGTTGCATTTTCGCGGCTAGTCTCTCATGAGAACCGAACAACTGCAGGGACGGCAATGGGGAGGAGGTGGGCGGAGTAGCTTGCTCGCTCTGCGCGCCTGGCTGGGAGAGCTGCAGGCCTGCATTGAAACTTCACAACTATCTTGCCATTACAAAATGGAGTCGGTGGCTTACAAAATGGAGTCTCATTCAACTCTAGTCTTACACTGTCACAAGGGGGGTCACAGTCCTAGGGGTATTCCCGCATGAGTGCTCTGGGGCCGGGCTCTGAACCCAAAGCAGCCGCAACTGGGCCTACCCAGGAAGTGGAGGGGGAGGGAGGTTCAAAATGCCCCCTCCTTCCACTCAGTAATCTCACTCTCATGTGTACATTGATGTGTGTGCAGGCACAACAATACACTTGCTCCCCAAAATGGTGGAGAGAAAATCTAACCAGTTGGTAAAAGAATCTGAGCTAAAAGAGAAGCTGCCCATTCGTTATAATGCAGTCAATCAACTGAAAGGCATAGCAAGTTATAAGCAAGTGCGAGCTACACACATGTAGAAAGAATATGAATGCACATATTTTATAGTAGTACCGCGTTGTAATGAGCCACAGCAAGAAGTATATTCAAGCACTTGATGGCGATTCTTGCCAGAAATAATACAATAATTAAATTATGTTGTACATTTGAAAATGCTTAATTCAAATAAATAAAATGTGCATCAGCATTAAACATAAATTGCCTTTTATATTCCAAATCAGAGAAGGAGCGTGGCAGAGCATAAATCAACAAAACAGCTTTAAACAAGCAGAAAGATGCTCAGGAACTATAATCTTTTCATTTCCAACACACAAAGAAATACTCAGTACACTAAAGCATTTCATATACACGCCATGCAAGCTAGAGCTACCAAAGCCAGATGACATCCACTAAATATCATCTATAGATAATTAATAGAAATACTTTACAATAGGTCTAACAAGTATGAACTAAAACTTTAAAGGAAGTGGATTCTAACTAAACATTGATAGAGCAAGTCCATAGGTCTATACGTTTAAGTACAATAGGCACCGAATGCTTACATATATTTGAAACAAATGGTATGAAAAACTGGGAATCATTTTTACTCCTGAAAATAATCTACTAAATCAAGTGTGCCAAACAGAACCCACGTAGGTCTGTGCACACATACCTGATAAAGTGGGTAATCACAAGTTTGGCAGTATCACGGCGGTAAATCCGCTTTAACGCAAATAAGGTTATTGCAACTCGGTCCGGCGCTATAAGCGCCAGATCACGAGTTGCGGCAAGGCTCCATAGGACTCCATAGGGCATTTTCTGTGCATTTACTGCGGCACAAATAGCGCCACAGTAAATGCGCCGAAAATGGGCGGAAAGTCAGCCGATTTACCTCCAGCACAAATATTGACGTGAATCTCCCAACTTTCCGTCCAAACTCACGATTGGGAGGAGCGGTAATGCAGCAGTATTAGAGTTACTGCTGCATTTTTAGCAGCTCGCCCAACCTGTGATGAGGCCCAAAAGTCAGCAAAAGTTTAGTCACTACAGAATGTCATACAGAGGTTTATGCAGTTTTTATGACAAATCGAAATTAAACTTTTTCCACTGCTTGAATGAACAGGGGTTATAAAAAATAAGATTCTGCTCTAAATTAGACTGAGCATTGAAAAAACAAAATAGATGCTGATGGAAATATTAACTGTTAAATCAGATCAATGCTAGCAGGTAAATAAATACATTACAGATGACAAACTGTTCATACAAAACAATAGGCTTTCTAAAGGTGCTACTACAGATTTAATGTTAAGCACTCATTATATTCTCACACTGAATCACCTACATCCAAAATGGACGGTGTAAATCAGCAGTGCCGATTTAAAAACAATGGGTTTTAAAAAGTAAACAAGGAGAGTCATAACTAATGAAAGCTTCACTATAAATACACATACATATAATTGTGTATTTTACCATTTCATGCTGTGGTGTTAAAATACTGCACAGAGCAGTTATATTTGTAGGGCAGACTTCCAGACAATCAGACACAGAACAAATGCAACCCTTTATGGAAAGAAGCTTGAAACACCTTTTGCAAGGATAACAAAGTTTTACTTCCGAAAAGAAAAATACATGTCAGCGGGGGCATTCAAACCCTACTGCCATGCAGCGCACTGGTTAGTTCAAAGCAAACAGAACATATTAAAGGGCAGCAAAGTCACTTATGATGCAAACAATATACAGTATCATCTCATCATTCTCATTGGAGGGCCTCTGTATACATGTTGGTCCCTTATCGACCAGTAGATGATTGGCTGCGGTTTCTTGTGTCGAGCTTCTTCCATGTGATCCTGGGGCTTAATTTTACACCCTAGCGACACAATTGGTTAATTAGAGGAAAAGTCTCCTTGCCCCACATTTCGAGCATGTGATGTGCACCTGGTAATTAGACATGAGCTTAGTGGATACTCTCGAGGCCAAGATAGCTTCTCTGAAATGAGAGGAGCTTTTTTCGATCCCAAGGACTCTGTGGCACCCCCACCATGTCTCCCCACAGTTGACCTAAATTTGTTGCCCTCACCCTGTGCACCCCGCAGTACAAATCACAGGGCATTCTGTTTGTGCTCCCCCTTGGCGTCTGCCCCCTCCCTCGGCTGACCACAGCAGACACACTAATCTATCGGTCACTGAGGGATCTAGGAGTTTGGATATTGGGCATCTGGTAGTTTAAACAGAATGACTAGGGTTGTGGGGGCATGAGCACTCTAAATCTGGGGTGCATGTTTTGGCAGCTCCAGACCTCATGGACAGCCACAACCTTACCCGCGCTTCGCTGTTCGCATTCCTTTCAGATTACATGGGCCTGCAGTGTGAAACAAGTATTCTGTCTTACTCGATTAAATGATCTTCTAATCTGCCACCTGGGATGGGAGAGTGTATTCCTGCTGAGGCCTACATCAATTATGCTCTGGTACTGGGTCCTGGCCACTCGTCTTCAGGGAGGTCCCAATCCTTATACCTCAACCTTTCAGAAGCCAAGCGTGAAGATTGAGGGATCTGACCTCTGGATGGAGAACCTGACCCCCCTCCCGTGAGAGCAGATCGTCTCGGTAGGGAAGACGACGTGGAGGGCAGATGGACAAGTCTAGAAGGTCCGGGTACCACGTCCTCCGGGCCCACGCCGGAGCAATGAGAATCATCCGGGAACCGAACCTCCGTAACCTCCGCAGCACTTGCGGGATGACGGGGACTGGAGGAAACGCGTACAGCAGTGGGAATGACCACTCCACCACAAACGCGTCTCCTAAGGCTCCTTTTGGAGGAAATTCCCGCAAGCAGAACCTCTCGCACTTCTGGTTGGCACTGGAGGCAAAGAGATCCACTTGAGGGGTCCCCCAAAGGGCAAAGATCTCCAGGAGAATCTCCTGAGCCAACTCCCACTCGTGAGAGATCGTGCTCTGCCTGCTCAGAGCATCCGCCGTCTCGTTGTCGTCTCCGGCCAGATGAACCGCCGAGATCGAAACTTCCTGCTGGATGGCCCAGAACTCGAGCTGCATCGCCTCCCTGCACAGCGGAAGTGACCCTGCCCCCCTTTTTGTTGAGGTAGTGCATGGCCACTGTGTTGTCCGTTAGAATCAGGAGACTCTTTCCGCGCACAGTCGGCAGAAAAGCCTTTAGGGCTAGCCTGACGGCCCCTGAGCTCCAACAGATTAATATGGAGTCTGGACTCCGACGGAGACCAACGACCGCTGACTGTCAACTCGTTGGCATGAGCTCCCCATCCCGTGAGGGATGCGTCCGTCACGATCGTCACCTCTGGCCAGGGCAGCCAAAATGGGGCCCCCTTCATCAGATTGCCCTTGACGGCCCACCACAGAAGGTCCCGGGCTACCGAGGGCGGCACCTGAACAGGGTTCGACAACCTGCCGGAGGACTGAGACCACTGGAGCTTGAGTGCCCACTCAAAGATCTCATCCGCAGACGAGCCTCTGGAACCAGAAGAATGCAGGATGCCATGAGGCCGAGCAGTCTCAAGAATTCGGACGCTGGGAGATTCTGGGCAAGTTAAAACTTGTGCACCATCTGCTGAATGTGAAGAGCCCTCACCTGAGGAGGAAAACACTGCCCCAGGGACGTGTCGAGCACTGCTCCGATGTACTGGAGCCGCTGCGTTGGTGTCAAATGGGACTTCTTTAAATTGAGGGAGAAGCCCAGCCTGTGAAGGGAGTGGCAGGTGGCAGGTGACGGACAGATGACCCAGGACTTGCTCGGGAGAGTTCCTCCTGATCAACCAATTGTCCAGGTAGGGGTAGAACGTGAATCCCCCCTTTCCTGAGATGCGCTGCCACTACCACCATGAGCTTGGTGAAAACCCTCGGGGCGGAGGTCAATCCGAACGGCAGGACCCGAAAACTGAAAGTGCGAGTCGCCAACCGCGAACATCAGGTACTTCTTGTACTTGGGATGGATCGGCACATGGAAGTAATCATACTTGAGGTCGAGAGACACCAACCAGTCCTGAAGTTGAAGGGCCTGGAGGATTTGAGAAAGAGTTACCATCTTGAACTTGTCCTTCCTGAGGAGTTCGTTCAAACCGCGCAAGTCCATGATGGGTCTCAATCCCCCGTCTTTCTTCGAAATAAAAAAATAAGGGGAATACCATCCCTTGTTCCTCTCCGCTACAGGCACCAGTTCTATGGCGCCTTTCTCCAGCAGGGCTTGAATTTCCTGCGCAAGGAGCGGATCCGGACCCTTTAAAGAGTTTCCCTGGTGGATTGTCGTGAGGCCTCTGCCGAAAAGGAAGACAGTAGCCGTGGGTTATGATCTCCAGAACCCACACATCCGAAGTAATGGCTTGCCACTCTACAAGATGCTGCGCCAGCCTTCCCCCAACCGGCGAACCATGGGACCTGGCCTCATGACTGAGTGGTAGCAGCTGCGGCGTTGCCTGAGGGCAAAGAGGCAACTGCCCGAGCGGCCTTGGCACCTCGAGTACCTTTGTTTCCACCTCTGTCACTCTTACGATGGCCTCTTTGACTGCTAGCTCCCCTCGCTTTACTGAAGGACAAGTAATAGCGAAAGGAACCTCCCCTCCATTGCTGTACCCTAGGACGAAAAGGCGGAGGTTGGCGAACTGCAGCGCCCAACGACTTCGCTGCAGCTTTGGAGGTCTGCAACCTCTCAAGGCTCTCGTCAGCCTTGCTGCCAAAAAGGTGTTCACCGTCAAAAGGCATGTTGAGGAGCCGGGACTGCACATCAGGAGCGAACCCAGACTTCCGCAACCACACAAACCTGCGCATTACGGTGCTCGCCGCCGTGGACCGGCTGACACAATCCGCCAAGTCCAAACCCGACTGAACAGTCTCACACATAGCATCCTTGCCACCCTGAACCATAGCAAGGAAACCATCCCGTTCGTCCCCTTCGGGAATATGATCAGCCGCTAATGCAACACAGTTCCACAGAGTGTGTGTGAAACGAGACAAGGAACATATGAAGTTGGCCGCCTGAAGTGCCATACCCCCCGAAGAAAACACTTTCTTCGCCCAGCCGTCAAAACGTTTGGTGGATACGATGGTAGGATACGACGCCTGCTTTGCCGGGGCCGTAGCCGCCTGCACCTCCAAACTCTCCGGGGTGGGGTGCCTAGACAAGTAGCAGGGGTCGCTACTGGCTGGACGGTATTTTCGCGACAAAGACTTGCCCACTGCCGGGAGACTCTCCGGAGCAGTCCAAGTCGCCGCCACCCTTCTCTGCAGAGCCATATGAAAAGGCAAAACCGGGTCAGTGGGTGGACCGAGATCAAGGATGTCCGTGAGATCATCCTGAACGAACTCCCCTGGGGGAGCTGACCAACCCAAGTACTCGGTAACCCGAGACATAAAGCGCCGAATTAGGGGTGTCACGGTATTAGTTTTATGACGGTATGATAACCTTCTTGCCAAATGACGGTATATCATGGTTATCGCGGTATAGCAGGTGGAGTTAACTAATCTTAACAAATATTTTCTAAAAGGTCATAAATTGTCAGATTTATCATCAGAAACAAAACCAGGCACCCAGGGCCAGAATTGGGCTTTTCAACATACTTTCCACTGAAATGCCACCCCTTGCTTCCACCAAACAACACAAACACATGTGTGGAAAGGACTACGGGTGGGGGGGGCCTGCTGCGACTGGCAAAGCAAACTTAATAGCTTTTCTTAAGTGGTAATTTAGGCTTTTAGGTCCCCCACTGGCTGCTGGTGAAGATGAACATGTTGCCATCTTTATAACCTGCATGCCACAGATCAATGGAGGCTGATGGTAGTATAAGCTTGTGCGCATACGCACACGCACACACACACACACACGCTCTCTT
This sequence comes from Ambystoma mexicanum, assembly GCF_040938575.1. NCBI lineage: Eukaryota > Metazoa > Chordata > Amphibia > Caudata > Ambystomatidae > Ambystoma > Ambystoma mexicanum. The sequence continues at coordinate 325,770,562 of NC_090939.1, read as the reverse complement.
TGCGTTACAGCCTTTCGCAGTGTGACTTATCATATGTAAATTCAATGATAGAACCAGGGAAATCCCCCCCATTGTCATATGTTTAGCAAACATTATCCATTATAAATATATAAACCCAAAGCCGCCAACCCAAAGTAAACCCTTTTCCTTCTTGGCACTGTATTTATTCTTCCTATTGCTAACATATTGATTTTGTGTCAGGCACGTGTGGTTTATGGAATGTAATTAAAAACTGCACCAACTGAAACTACTTCGCAGGTGGCACATCCAACAGTACAAGACCAAGACTGTGCAGCACTTGCTTACTGCAGCCTTTCCAAATCAGATTAAAAAGCACACTTAACGGTATAAACGGTATACCGGTATAAACAATGTGACGGTTATTATTGTTCAATTGAGTGGTTCACGGTATATTTAACGGTATACCGTTATACCGTTACATCCCTAGCGCCGATATGAAGAATCGGCATGAGAGCCAGGCTCCGGCCGTCAAAACTCACCTCCGGAGAGGTGTCCAGTCCACTGGCATCATGCAGCGACTGCCTCAAGTCATCAAACTGGCTATGGCCCGAGATAAGGTCACCTGGAACCGTAACAAGAACCAGGCCGCCATCAGAGCCTTCATCACCCTCTGAAATGTACTCCAGGCGGGGAGAGGAAGACCTCTGTGGACCAAAGCAGTGCCGGACCTCAGCCATAGCCTTTATGGGGGCAAACCCCGTGCCACGGGGCCCCTCCGACACCACCGCCTCGAAAGGCGTCGAGGGCGCCGAACGAGTCGGCTCCGGCGTCGACAGAAAAGGCGTCTACGTCGAGCCAACCGGCATCGACGTCAGCTGCAGGGCCGCCAGCATCGGCAGCGTCGACACAGTCCTCGAAGCCGGAGCTCCGAATTTGTCTCTCGACAACCTATGCGCCGATGGGTCGACGACCCCCTCTGAGGCAGAGCCTCGAGAGAAATCGTCGACGACCTCGGCGCCACAGGCGTCAACGTCTTCTTCTAAGACGGCACAGGATCACATGGTCTCGAGCGCGTTGAGGACCGGGACCTGGCACAGGCATGGCGAGAACGGGTACCCTTATCCGAGCGGGACCTCTCCCGCGAGCCGTGCCGACCACTCGAGCCCGAAGGCGTACGAGCGGTGTCTCTCGACCGGTGCCGACCGACCCCACTCGGAGGCGCGGACGGACCGGTGCCCTGCGATTCCAGAATCGCTAGCATCTGCTTCCCGAAGGAAGCCCATTCCTCCGGTGTTGCTTGCATGGAGGGATAAGCGACCCGCCGGTGGGCGGAGTCCTCGGAAGACGACGGGGAAGGCAACCTATGCCGGCGCTTCCTGGAATGCCTCGAAGAGGCGGAGGAGCTGCGAGACCGACTCCTGGAAGGAGACCCACCGGACTTCCGCCGATGACGCAGAGAGTCGCCCCTCGAGTCATCCGTCAAAAGCCCCGCAGACCTCGACTTCCGGGGCTTAGACACCCAGCCTACCGACAGCTTCTTCTTGCGTTCCCGCAAGGCCTTTGCAGTGAGCGACTGGCAGTCGACACAGTCGTCCGTATCGTGGGCCTCCCCGAGGCATGAGAGGCAGGCGTCGTGCGAGTCCGTGACTGACATCTTGGACCCACAGTCGCCGCAGTTCTTGAAGCCCGGACGCGGGGTTGAAGACAAGAAAGACATTGCCACGAACAGGTCTTCACAACAAACCGAACAGGTTCAACGAACCGAGAATAGAAAACAGCAAACTCCAACGAGTCGAGGCGTACCGAGATTCACAAAGCGAACACGTTCGCAGAAAAAACAGAACTGAGGCTATGGGCGTCGTGCGTCCGACTTATCAAATCGGGTGACGTTGGCCGTCGGAGGAGGTCCTCGGGGACGGCACATCAACGTCATCGACGCAGATATGTAAGAGGATTCAATTCAACACTACAGCTAAGTCAATGCCTAGTCTGGGATACTGAATGGAAACCCTTATTGATATATCTTTATGTCCAGTTCATGCGTTCTGGATGACTACCCCTATATAACACCCCTCCCTTGGAATCCCCCTGACCCCACTGAGCCAAGAAGTAGTTCTGTTTTGCAAGTTTAAAAGGTTTATTTGATAATTTAAACAATATATATATATCACGCTTTATAATAAATTAATAATTGGATATCACACTTAATCTGATATGATAAAGATTAACAACGGAGAATCTGGCACTAGCACACCTCTTTATAATCGCTAAGGAGTTGACATGAAATGGATAAGGTAGCACACTGGTAAATAGGGTCAGAAGAATAATGTGATAGAGAATGCTTTATAGAGTTCAAATGGATGCAATGTTGAATGAAAGGCAGTACAGAAAATACTCAATATGATTTCAACAAAACAATGTAATCACTTTTCTCGGGCAATCCACTCCCCCCCTTTATGCAATGCAAGGAAATGGAAGGAAGCACACAGTTCTCAGAAATGCAATCAAATGTGATTCAGTTCACCCCAGCAAGCTTGGACTACAGAAGTTTAAAACACAGGCCCAAAATGCTTTTATATGTGCTGGCAATGAAGTGAAAATTATGCTAAAATGCTTTTAATTCCCTCTAGAGGTTCAGGGTGAGTGGTATATGCTTTGAATAAGTTCAGGATCACTTTAGCAATGCTCTATAATGGTTGTCAGGTTGCAAACGAATTTTTGCAACGGAAGGCAAGAAAACTGCTGTTTTCACACGTGAAGAAATTTTGCAAATCGCGGCAAATTCGCGAGTGCGCCGGGCACGATTACAGAGGAACTACAAGGACTATCACTATCATTTTGGGGCCCTAGGACAGCCTAGGATCTCAGCTTCCAGATGAAAGTTACTGCAAGTCTCTAAGACAAACGGTCGCGGAGATATGAGCGATTTTGTAAAGGTCGTTTTTCAGATTTGAAATTTTAAAGTTCAAAGTGACAAGTGACAGCTAGCAACTGGAAAATGACAAGTGACAGTTAGGAGGCAGTTCTACTTAGGTTAAAATAGATTGAATTATATTATTTTAACTAAGAGATTGGTTCTGCACAGTCTGCTGGGTACTCACAATATATTTTTGAAATAGATGGGCCTCGCCACGGATCTGGTCAGGTTTTCTTCACTCGCCACGGACGCTTTCTGCACTTCACAGTGATCTGGGTCAGCTCTACTCTGCTGGTCTGCTCTGGGTCTCTAGTTCTGGATAGATTGAAGTCTCTAGGTTGGCTCTCTGAAGGTTGATGGAGGTAAAGTATGGATTTTCCGGCAGAGCTTCCAGCTGCAAATGGATTTGAAGGTCCCTATCTGTCCTGTCTGTCTGCTTTTATCTGTTTTTAAAATGGGTGTGTGTGCAGCATCACTAGACCCTACCCCTCTCCACTTGTCATTGGCCAAGCTTTCATTTCTCCCCTGATTGGGGGAGCTAAGTTGTGTCAGAGTGATGTCATTTTACAGCCTGCAGAAAGTCCACTCCTCCTGTCAACTTGCACACAAATCTAGATTTGAACCAAATACATATTTGCAGAGGTACATATTGTTTTAAAATCATATGCACCCATCATGCATTACAGGAGGTATACCCTGCCCAAAGCTGCTCTTCCTGAGAGCTTGCATTCAGAAATGGCAATATTTTGCACTTTTTAACTGGTTTGCAATACCGGACATTACCCCAAATTTACACACATGTGCGTAAGGAGTATGGACATTAGTTGATGAAGTGTCAGATTTTTCACATGCACACATTTTGAGTAATATCCTCTTTTCCGCTAAAACCCCCCTGAACATACCACCGGGTCCTAACACGTCTTAAAATGTGGGCAGAAAAATCACAAGAATTATGGTGTCATTTAAATAATTTTCACAAGTCCGTACTATGAGTTATTCATCTTTTTAGAGTTATGTTCTGGCCCCAAAGGGGTGTGGTTTCCCCCCAGCACAAGGTTGAATTTCTGGTTTTTCCAGTTCTGCCTAGCCAGCTTGCATCACAGGCAGTGCCCCTCCCCTATCCTTCCAGTCAGGACAGGGCTTTGTTCAGAGCGCCTGTATTCTGTGGGGGCTCCCCTTAATTCAATTATCAGAGAGATGGCATATCCTTAGTGTGGCCAGCAAAAGGCAGATAGGCCTGGGAACACAGCTGTGACTCAAGTCTCACTCCTGATGGGGGGTAGTTGCCAGGCAAAATTGGAATCTCTTTAAGCCAGTTTTTAGCTACATGTCATTTCTGTTCCCCAGTTTTCTGCATTCAAATAAAACTAAACATTTTTACATATGCAGCTAGAATGCTGATTCTAAGTTTAAAACTATGACATTTAAACAATTGAAACCTATGTGACACTCAAAAGTAGGTCACTCAGTCAATTTAAACATTTAGATTTTTAGTGTCTTTCAGTCCAAATTTACTTAAACTGCTGAAATCCACAGCTCAGCCAGTCTTGTTATAAACCTTCAAGTCACTTCAGAATATAACTTTACATTGGATCCACCTCTCAGTAAGTCTTTCTTTGGCTTGCCTTGGGTTCATTTATTCAGTTTTACACAAAAAAAATAAATCTGGTGTTGTTTTAAAACGCCGGCTTTTTGATAGTGGTGAGTACTGGTACTGCACCCCTTTTTGGGATTTAAGAAAATGAATTCCCAACAGTTATGGGTTTGCTTTTGGCAATCAGCATTGCCATTCCCAATGGTTTCAGACTACTGTGTGGGTAGTCCAATGGTGGTTTTAGGCAGTGTCCTTCTGTGCCCACAACATCGGCAAAAATGAGTGGCAGCCTATTCTTCATGCATTTCCCTGTGCATTTTCTGGGAAGCTCTGGCCATCATGATGTTTTCCATGTCAGTACTGCACAGTTTTGAGGTAGGGCTTGGATGCGTGGATAAAAACATCCCACAAGCCCCCCTCTTGAGATGGCCATTCTATTTCACTAATGGGACTCGCAAGACCTGGGATGTTTCCTCATCTTCTTCCAATAGATGGCACAGTTCAGCATCTTTTTCTCCATCCGGTCGGATCGATCGGTTCTCCTCGCCGGTCCTGATGGGAATATTGGGCGGTACTCTGGGCCCATTGGATCTTCGTTCCCGGTCCCCGGGTCATCTTCCTTGGTCATTCTCCATGGTTTCATCTCTCCTAGGATGATAAAGCAAAAGCGGCAATACCTACTCATAGACGTTTTTCCACCACTGTTGAGATAGTGGGGCAGCATATGCATTTCATCATAACGAAACATTACATTCTTATTTTGAAAAAAAAAACAGTATAACTAAGAGACAGTTTCATGCAAATCACAATATTTTAGAGACTAGATGTGGTATGTTTTATGGTTGGAACTGAATTAGTCTGAGACAGTACCCGCTAGGATTCCAGAGGATTCCTCCAGTTGTTGCAGAGTGTGCCTGGGATGGCAACATTTCAACTGGTTTATGTGGACCCACTTGTCTTCCCCCGCTGCCAAAGGACCTTTGGGGATGTGGATTTTGTAGGCCACAGGGGAGATCTTGTCGATGATCTCAAAGGGTCCCTTCCATGTAGGCAAGAATTTCCGCTGTTTTGCCTGGTTTCTTTGGAAGTTGTATAGATAGACCCGGTCCCCCACCTGATATTCCTTCCTGGAAGTCTTCAGGTCATAGTGGGTCTTCATGCTATCAGCCGATCTTTCTAGATTCCGCTGAGCGTAAGCAAAAGCATGTTGGAGGTGTTTCGTTAAATTCTCCACATACTCATGAGTAGTGGAGGCATTTATCAGTGTCTGCTCTTGGGTCCTGTAGAGCATATGCTGAGGAAGCACCATCTTGCGCCCAGTCATCAACTCAAATGGTGACATTTTGGTTGCAGATGAAGGGGTAGATCTGATGGCCATTAGGACCAGAGGTAATCGGATATCCCAACTTGGCCCAGAATCTGCCACAAACTTTTTTAATATGCTCACAATCGTTTGGTTATATCTCTCTACTGCCCCAGAAGAAGCTGGCCGGTAAGCAATATGCAACTTCCTTTTGACCCCCAGTATCTCCCACATCTTTGTCATTACTTCACTGGTGAAGTGGCTACCTCTGTCTGACTCAATCCTTTGAGGTAGACCAAAACGAGAAAAGATGTGGTTAATCATCAAGGCAGCTGCCGTTTCTGCCTTGCAGTTTGGGGCTGGGAGACATTCCACCCATTTGGTAAACAAGCATGTCACAGTCAACATGTACTTATTCCCCCTAGCAGAGCGAATCACAGGGCCTACAAAGTCGATTTGTAAATCTGACCATGGCAGGGTCATCCCCCGCTTTTGGAGAGGCGCACGGTGCGTGAGGGATGTTGGCTGAAATTGTGCACACACAATACAACCCTTCAAATATTGGTTGAGGTCCTGGCCCATGTGTGGCCAGTATGCAACCTCTCTTAAGATTTCCAATGTTGTGTGAAACCCCCTATGACCGGCGGTGGCCGCATCATGGGCGTGACTTAACATCAGGCTTCGGAATGAGGTAGGAACCACCCACTGATCGTGGCCAGCTTTGGATTTCCTTACCAACAAACCGTCTTGGATCCGGAACATTTTTGGACATTTCATCAACACTCTTAGGTCCTCTTTCCCAGTGTAATCGGTATCCGTCAGGGGAAAGTTCTCAGGGTCCTCAATGTGCTGGTAAAATTTACCAATTATTGGATCCCCCTTCTGAGCGGTAATCAAATCAGCATCAGGGGTCTCCTTACTCCATTGGGCAATTGAAAGGTCGTTGTGAGCATTTGTCTGGGACCTAGTGATAGCAGTGACCTGGATTTCCCCCAATAGGGACTCAATCTCAATTAGATCCCCTTGGATGGCCCCGGTTTTGGCCAGCTGATCAGCTAAGTCATTTCCAGTTTTGTCTGGTCCCTCTACTTTGGAATGACCCTTGATCTTCTTCCAATAGATGGTCATTCCCTTCGAGGTGACCAGATCATCAATGTTTTGGATCAACTTCCCATGTTTCAAGGGTTTGTTGTTAGCACATAACATGCCTCTGGTTTTCCAATTAACCAGGTGCTCCACGAACCCGTTCCGTACATAATCCGAATCTGTGATTATGACCAGTTCGTGGAGTTGATGCTGGACAGCAGTGAGGATGGCCTGATGCACAGCCATCAATTCTGCCACCTGACTACTTCGGGGACCAATTTTGTATCCAGCGGAGGGTTCTGGGGACTCATTCACCCATGCATTCCCTACGCCGGCCACCAGTTCTTTCTCCCCGTGGTTGTCAACATGGTACGAGCATCCATCCACATAGACAGTGGGCATTTCCTCACACTTGTCCTCTTCAAAGACTTTGTGTGGGGAATTAAGGTATGCCTCCATGTTGTCCTTGATCTTTAGACTTTCGTCCTCGAGACAGTTTTCTCTGGCACAATCATGCAAGTCAGCCAGACCTTGCGCGAGGGGACTCTTCTTGTTTTGGCCATATCTGACCTCCACAGGAAAGCCTTGCATTGACAGAATCCAGGAAGTAATTCGGGAATTACTCACATTTCCGGCCCGGATTCTATCACTTTGGAGATATTGCAGAGGCTGGTGTGGAGTCTCCACTATGATGTGTTCCCCCTGGATAAACGGGCGGTAATTCTTCAATGCCCACACCGTTGCCAAGAGTGCCTTCTCACAATCGTTGAATTTTTCCTCCACAGAGGATAAAGTTTTGCTCGCATAGGAGATTACTTTATTGACCTTGTCATGCTTTTGGTATAATACTGCCGTCAAGCACGTATTAGAGAACCCCGTCTCCAGGAAGAACTCCTTGTTTCTGACAGGGTAAGCTAGGCAAGGCGCTTGTGAGAGGCTTCTTTTGAGTTGTTTTACCGCCTCGGCTTGTTCTGGACCCCATTCCCACTTGACCCCCCCCTTCAGGAGATGAATCAGGGGTCTGGTGATCTCTGCGTAGCCCTCAATGAACTTTCTGCTGTAATTAGTCAGTCCAAGGAGGCTCCTTAGTTCCCGCAGAGTTGTGGGGTCTTTCAGTTTCTGAAGTGCTTCCACTTTCTTTTCCTGGGGACAGAGACCCTGAGGAGTAATCTCATGTCCCAAGAAATTAACACGGGTTCTACACCACTGTGCTTTCTGAAAGGAAAGTTTTGCTCCGGCGGCCCTCAACTGGGTCAGAACATAACGGATCTCCGCTATGTGTTCCTTCACAGATGAACTTTTGATGAGGACATCATCTACATAAGCCAGGTTACCCCTCGCACCCAGGTCGGGCATGGCCTTATGTAGGAAAATGTTGAATTCATTGCCGGAGTTAAGGTATCCGAAGGGAGTCCGGGTCCATGTGTACAGCTGGCCCCCAAAGGTAAAAGCCAGCTTGTATTGGTCCTCCCTACTGACAGGCACAGTCCAGTATCCATTGGTCAGGTCTATTGCAGTGAATACCTGTGACCCCTGAATCTGGGCCAGCCCTTGGTCAATGTAGGGAAGAGGCAATCGGGAAGTATGGACCCGTTTGTTGAGCTCCCTGAGGTCGGCGCAGAGTCTCCACTGGCCGTTTGGCTTCAATATTCCCAGCACCGGATTATTGAAGGTGCTGTGGACTGGACGGATTATTCCCCGGGACTCAAGGTTCTTCATTATTTCAGTAAGGGACTCCATGGATGCGAGGGGCAAACGATATTGCTTCACAAACACTGGAGTCATGCCAGGGTCCGTGGGGATTGTTGTTGTGTGGATGTCGGTGCGACCACAGTCATATGAGTCTACCGCAAAGAGATCTTGGAAATCCAAGAAAACTTGTTTCAACTTTTGCTCCAGAGTCACACAAGCATCAGCTAGGTTGACTCTCTCTTCCACCATCTGCCTGAAGCCTGGAAAGACTTCTGGTTTGGCTATTTCAGCGGCCTCCTCCAGCTGGGTGGAGAAGTCCCTGGTCAGAGTGCTGATTTGGACTGGAGGCTTCAGGTGGGAAAGGCAGCCCTCATGGACCTGGAAAATCACCTCATCCCTCCTGAAGTCACAAGTCACATCTTCCTTACCATAAGGGCAAGAAGTGTACACCAGGAAGTTCCCCCCGTGCCGGGTAAAAATCCTGTCTGGTGTTGTATTGTCATCACTGTCACTGTCAAAGCAGTCCTTGGGGATTGGCCCTAACCGTTCATTACCTAAATCTATGGAAAAATGTCGGTCATCCACCGCCATTCCTATAATGGTGCCTGCGGCTAGAGTAATACTCTAAGTCGCTGTTATCCACCTCTATTGGAATGGTGTCATGATCTATGTTGACTAATGGAGTTGGGTTTACCCCTAACCCTTGCAGTTGGAGAGAAGCATTTAGATGTATGTAAGCATCAGGGTTTTTCAAATGTTGTCCTCTTTTAACTTTCACTTCCAGGGAGAATTGTCGGGTCCTTTCTGGGATGGTGACTTCCTCTTTTATCTGAATTTCAACTGCATAAGGTAGCAATTGAGCTGACCTAAATGCTTTTTCTGGATCATCAAAGCCCATGGGATTATCCGCTAATCGGGACCAAGCTTTGAAGTTTATTAGGTCCAAACTAAAGGCAAAGCGATTGAGAATGTCACTGCCTAAGTAAAAGGCGGCAGGGACGTCTCGCACGACCCAACAATTATGGACTATGCTCTTGTTGCCAATGGAGATTTTGAGCATACACCTGCTTGGCAGAAGATGTTTGGAATTAGGTGCTTCCAGGTCCCTTTCCCATTTGTCTATCAGTTTGAAGGTGGGAATGGCTGGATCTTTTGGGAGTTGGCGAAACATTGCTTCGCTGATGAAGCTCTTACCGTTGTTCACACACACTCGAGCGAGAACAGAGTCCTTCCCATCATTTACTTGAACAGGGATGAACAACTGCTCTCCAATTTGCTGAATATCAGCCAGGCTCTGAGCTGATGTCACATCTTTCTGGACTATAGGAGTGGGAATTTCTGATTGTGGATTAGTAAAGAATTTCAGGGTGTTTCCTTCCAGTGTGGAATACCACCTTGAACTGGAAGGAAGGTTGATTTTCAGAAATAGAGAGGCCCCTCCATCACCAGTCTGTTGTCCTACTGCTATTACTGTCACGTCTGGAATTTGGCTATTCTGGAAGTGAAATTCTACTTGGTCAGATTTTTGTTCAACCATGTGGCAGGTGCTGTTTAAACTAACATGGTTGACACTCTGTTTTAATTTTATTGGTCGGCTAGTCTGGGTCCAGAGGACCTTGTTTAAGCAATCTATTAAGGGTGACAACCTCCTTAGGAGGTCATTCCCCAGTAAACAAGGGGTGCCCTCTGGAGTCACTACTATGACCGGGTGTTTCACCTTGTGTCGCCCGATCTTAATGTCCAAGTCTGCAGTCCCCTCGACGGGAATTTCCTTCCCGTCAAAGTTCTGGAGTTGTCCAGGAAGAGAGGTGAGAGGAATTTGGTAATTCTCTCCCCTTCCTGCATTCAGTTCGTCAAAGGCCCTTCTGGACAGAAGGGTAGCTTGAGATCCAGTGTCCACCAGTGCCAAAATTGTACCCTGCCCCTGTACTTGTACCGGAGCATAGTATCTTCCCTCCTTCTCCTCAAGGGGGCACAGATAATGCACATTTTTGGACAACTGGTGGGCTAACTTTCTGGTTTTAGACATTGCAAGAGAAGAAATTTGGGCAGAATTCTGTGGAGAGCCTTGGGAATCTGAAAGAAAAAGTTGGCAACTGGAGATCAGAGCCATGGTGGGTTCCCTGGGTTCCGGGCCGCCCCCCCCTTTTTGGAGGCAGTCACCAGGATGGGTTTGAACCGGGGGATTTTCTTGCTGTTGGTTCTGGGATGAGATGGTGGGCGGCGGTAGCTCAGTCTCCACATCTCCCCAGTCTGGATTTGCATCCCTAGGGACCCATTTTTCTTTGGGAGGAGTTCCCCCCTCTCTGAAGGAGAAGATCCTTTTCCCAGGATCCTCTGAGGATCCCTCTCCCTCAAATTGGAAGATCTGTACCTCCTCCTCAAACTGAGTCTGTTTGGGTCTTTTGTTTCTCCTACCCCCCCCCTCTGTTCCTTAGGGGGCAGACTTTCAGGGGCAAGAGATTTTGTTTCCGGTTCCTGGGTTTCCAGGGGCTGTTTACAAGTGAGGAAGGAAGCTTCCTCCAAGGCTTTACACCCCCCTTCCCTTTGTGCCTCCTCCCTGGGAACCGGTGAGTTATCGGGGTGCTGCCCCCGTCATTGTTCTGGAGCACCAGGTCCAGAGTTGGGTGCGTTCTGCGCCGGCACGCCGATCTGAGGGTTCTGCTGAGCCCTCAGTATGTGACCCAGATCCCGCGCCATGTTTTGAACCTGGCGCTCTAACTGGGAAACCCGCTCAGGCTGATACGGGGCCCTGTTTTCTCCCCTGGGCTGATCCCGGGAAGGGTAGCTATCCCTTCTTTGGTAGTACCCCTGGTTGGGAAGATTTGGATACCCCTCCACCCTTGGCCTCCCCTCTCCCGGATTCGGTTGTCTGGGCTCAGGGAATTGGGGAAAGAAGGACGGATGATTTTGGGGCTGGAAGTTGGGTGGATACCTGGGGAAGAAGTTCTGCCCAGGGTTTGGTGAGTTTCTGGCCTCCTGTGAGAAGTTGGGAGGGAAGTTCTCTGGGTTAGGTGCTTGGCTGGATCCCCCCCCTTGGGCTGGAGGAGTCCACACATAACCCAGGATGGGTCTGTTTCCCTTGTACCGGGGGCTTACATAATCAGGAGAGCGAGGGACCCCATTTGTGGGGCTGCCTCCCTGGCCCCCTGTCTGTGACTGGCCCGAGGACCTTCTGGGCCTAGCATTATTAGGTGCAGGTAGGTTTTTAGGCCCCCCCCATCTCCAACTCTAAAGAGGGGGTGACCTTTACCTCTGCCACCTTGGCAGCAGCAGGGGTGTTGTTGGCTTTGGGGTTTTTGGGCGCATTATTTTTATTTTCTATTGGCTTCTGCACCTCATAGATCCGGGTCGCCTGTTCAATGACCCAGTCTAAAGATCTTTTCTCGTGAAAATCCCTCACGAGCTGGGTCATTATGTAGTTGGGCAAGGCGTGGAAAAACGTATTAATAAATTCTCTGCTATCCGTGCGCACCCTTCTTGTGGTCTGTGCAAAAGCACGCTTTAACTCCTGCACAAATTCTTGTGGGGCCTGATCCTCCCCACATTGTAAATTGTAGGCTGCCTTGCGAGCCTCTTGAGGATTTCTATGAGTAGAAAAATGTTTCAAGAATGCCGCCTTATAGGCGGACCATCTTAAATGATTTTGGTCCTCCAGCCCCGCAAAGAAACTGGAGTATTCCGGGAAGAAGGTCCACTTTACATATTGAATACAGCTTTGGCTGTCCTTCAAATGGAAAGTCTCCATCATTTGCTCATAGAGCTCCAAGTGTTCCCAAACAGAATACTTGGCGTTCTTATGATAAGGCGTGATGACACTCCTGATTGCCTTAATCTGTTTCAATGGGTCCTTAATCAAGGCCCTGTTTGCCTTATTGGCCTTTTTGGTTCGGGTAACCCTGGTCCATTCATCTTCTGACTCAGAGGCACTGCTCCCAGAGGTTCCCGTCTGTTCTTCCAGGTTTTCCCAGATTCTGCGAGCCTGGGAATGGCTGGCAGAATGTGGGGACCTGGTCTCCTGCGTCCTGTACCGCTCAGAGGAGTCTTCAGATCCCTCCTTGCTGCCAGGATTTGATGGATACCCCCCCACTGACCTAACTGGGCAGAGGTTTTCAGGATGCCCTTAACGGGCCTACTCACCTGGGGTTCCCCATCAAATTGCACTGTGCTTGGGTGCCCATACCCGGATGCCCGCCCCTCCATTCCTGGGTGGTACTGGCCTATGAGCCCCATGCTTCTGGCTGGATAGTAATCTGCCATCCCTGTGGCCCTGTGCTCATGTGCGCCAGGGGACATGGGGGTGGCAGAGTCCAGGGACTGAGAGAAATAAAGGCCTCTGGTACTAGGGCTCCTGAGGTTATGCTCAGGAGTTTCCCTTTCCCAGCGAACTTGGTCTCTATCCGCCCCTGCTCCCTGTTGCAATGCAAGAGCCTGCGCCTTCAGTTCCTCAGTTAAGGCCTTACTAGACTATCAGTCTCTCCTGCATCACTACCTGTTGTTGGAGCCTATCATTGTGCTGGCAGAGAGCCTCATTCTCTCTCTGTGTTTCCTGATTGGTCCTGGAGCACTGGGCCAGTCTTTGCTGCAGGAGGGTTACCTCCTGAGCTGTGTCCCTATTGGCCTGCTCCTGTCTTGCCAGAGCCTCCTCCACCCTCCTGGTGTGCTCTAGCAAGTCCTGGTGTTCTTTTTGGAGGTCACCCAGTCCCTGGAGGGCCAGGTGATTTTCTTCTGTTTTTCTTTTTAATTGGCAGACTTCCTGGCCTAAGGCGTCTCTTTCCTGGCTAAGAGCCTGCATTTGTGCCACCAGGTCGTCCCTCTGCCTTTGAAAGGCACCAGCTTTCTGGCGTTCTTCATCAAACTCTGCCTGGGTATCCAGGTCTTTCAAAATCAGCTTGTTGCTCTCTGCCTTCACTCTATCTAGATGACTTTGCAGGGTGGCTACCTGCTCCGTGCATGCCCTGTTAAAGTCTAATTGTTGCTCCAGCTTTTTCTGGCTCTGCAGTAGGGAGTCCAAACCTTCTTGGTACTCCTTCTGCAAGGCCAGAAATCTGGTATCCTGGTCAGCCTTTTCCTGTTGCAGGATGTCCATATCCCTCTTTATTTTAATGATGTGCTGTCTACTCTCATTTTCTGACTCCTGGCTCCCCTGCAGCCTCTGCTCAGAAGAGACCAGGTCAGATTGGACCTTCTCTAACGCCATCTGTCGCTTATTCGCCAGATCTTGGCTTTCAGTACATTTATCCTGCATGTCTCCCATATATAGGTACAGGTATGCGGCTATCCTAACCATCTTGTCTTGTTCATCCTTAGCTTTAGGTGCCATGTATAGTTCACTCAGGGCCTCAGGTAGGGGACCCTGATCTCCCCATATATCTGACCCTGTTTCAGTGACCTGTTGCGTGATGGCCTGCACCCAGACCGTCTGGTCCTGGTGAGTCCACTCACCTCTCACAAATAACTTATGTAAGAAGTGCTCTCTGGCTATTTTCATATCTACCAAGGTCGTCATTCTAGAGATTGGTCTCTGTCCTGACTTACAGAAATTAGTATTTTAATTTTGCAAAACAGACCTTTTTCTTAGAGCGTTCCTTTGAGGAGTGCTTTACAGCGTAACATAGCGTGTGATCCGACCGGATATGTGTATCTGGTCAGCTGGCACACTGTATTAATCTGCACAAGTGATAGATCTAACCCAAACGTCCGGCACGAGCCCCCAATTTGTAAGAGGATTCAATTCAACACTACAGCTAAGTCAATGCCTCGTCTGGGATACTGAATGGAAACCCTTATTGATATATCTTTATGTCCAGTTCATGCGTTCTGGATGACTACCCCTATATAACACCCCTCCCTTGGAATCCCCCTGACCCCACTGAGCCAAGAAGTAGTTCTGTTTTGCAAGTTTAAAAGGTTTATTTGATAATTTAAACAATATATATATATATCACGCTTTATAATAAATTAATAATTGGATATCACACTTAATCTGATATGATAAAGATTAACAACGGAGAATCTGGCACTAGCACACCTCTTTATAATCGCTAAGGAGTTGACATGAAATGGATAAGGTAGCACACTGGTAAATAGGGACAGAAGAATAATGTGATAGAGAATGCTTTATAGAGTTCAAATGGATGCAATGTTGAATGAAAGGCAGTACAGAAAATACTCAATATGATTTCAACAAAACAATGTAATCACTTTTCTCGGGCAATCCACTCCCCCCCTTTATGCAATGCAAGGAAATGGAAGGAAGCACACAGTTCTCAGAAATGCAATCAAATGTGATTCAGTTCACCCCAGCAAGCTTGGACTACAGAAGTTTAAAACACAGGCCCCAAATGCTTTTATGTGTGCTGGCAATGAAGTGAAAATTATGTTAAAATGCTTTTAATTCCCTCTAGAGGTTCAGGGTGAGTGGTATATGCTTTGAATAAGTTCAGGATCACTTTAGCAATGCTCTATAATGGTTGTCAGGTTGCAAACAAATTTTTGCAACGGAAGGCAAGAAAACTGCTGTTTTCACACGTGAAGAAATTTTGCAAATCGCGGCAAATTCGCGAGTGCGCCGGGCACGATTACAGAGGAACTACAA
The DNA here is from genome assembly GCF_040938575.1 of Ambystoma mexicanum. Taxonomy (NCBI): domain Eukaryota; kingdom Metazoa; phylum Chordata; class Amphibia; order Caudata; family Ambystomatidae; genus Ambystoma; species Ambystoma mexicanum. The sequence goes on along the minus strand of NC_090939.1, from coordinate 325,755,411 downwards.
GGACTATCACTATCGGTTTGGGGCCCTAGGACAGCCTAGGATCTCAGCTTCCAGATGAAAGTTACTGCAAGTCTCTAAGACAAACGGTCGCGGAGATATGAGCGATTTTGTAAAGGTCGTTTTTCAGATTTGAAATTTTAAAGTTCAAAGTGACAAGTGACAGCTAGCAACTGGAAAATGACAAGTGACAGGAGGCAGTTCTACTTAGGTTAAAATAGATTGAATTATATTATTTTAACTAAGAGATTGGTTCTGCACAGTCTGCTGGGTACTCACAATATATTTTTGAAATAGATGGGCCTCGCCACGGATCTGGTCAGGTTTTCTTCACTCGCCACGGACGGTCTCTGCACTTCACAGTGATCTGGGTCAGCTCTACTCTGCTGGTCTGGGTGTCTAGTTCTGGATAGATTGAAGTCTCTAGGTTGGCTCTCTGAAGGTTGATGGAGGTAAAGTATGGATTTTCCAGCAGAGCTTCCAGCTGCAAATGGATTTGAAGGTCCCTATCTGTCCTGTCTGTCTGCTTTTATCTGTTTTTAAAATGGGTGTGTGTGCAGCATCACTAGACCCTACCCCTCTCCACTTGTCATTGGCCAAGCTTTCATTTCTCCCCTGATTGGGGGAGCTAAGTTGTGTCAGAGTGATGTCATTTTACAGCCTGCAGAAAGTCCACTCCTCCTGTCAACTTGCACACAAATCTAGATTTGAACCAAATACATATTTGCAGAGGTACATATTGTTTTAAAATCATATGCACCCATCATGCATTACAGGAGGTATACCCTGTCCAAATCTGCTCTTCCTGAGAGCTTGCATTCAGAAATGGCAATATTTTGCACTTTTTAACTGGTTTGCAATACCGGACATTACCCCAAATTTACACACATGTGCGTAAGGAGTATGGACATTAGTTGATGAAGTGTCAGATTTTTCACATGCACACATTTTGAGTAATATCCTCTTTTCCGCTAAAACCCCCCTGAACATACCACCGGGTCCTAACACGTCTTAAAATGTGGGCAGAAAAATCACAAGAATTATGGTGTCATTTAAATAATTTTCACAAGTCCGTACTATGAGTTATTCATCTTTTTAGAGTTATGTTCTGGCCCCAAAGGGGTGTGGTTTCCCCCCAGCACAAGGTTGAATTTCTGGTTTTTCCAGTTCTGCCAAGCCAGCTTGCTCTCACAGGCAGTGCCCCTCCCCTGTCCTTCCAGGAGGAAGCTCCATTTACGACTCCCGCCAATAAAACATTTGCCTGAGTCAGGACAGGGCTTTGTTCAGAGCTCCTGTATTCTGTGGGGGCTCCCCTTAATTCAATTATCAGAGAGATGGCATATCCTTAGTGTGCCCAGCAAAAGGCAGATAGGCCTGGGAACACAGCTGTGACTCAAGTTTAACTCCTGATGGGGGTAGTTGCCAGGCAAAATTGGAATCTCTTTAAGCCAGTTTTTAGCTACATGTCATTTCTGTTCCCCAGTTTTCTGCATTCAAATAAAACTAAACATTTTTACATATGCAGCTAGAATGCTGATTCTAAGTTTAAAACTATGACATTTAAACAATTGAAACCTATGTGACACTCAAAAGTAGGTCACTCAGTCAATTTAAACATTTAGATTTTTAGTGTCTTTCAGTCCAAATTTACTTAAACTGCTGAAATCCACAGCTCAGCCAGTCTTGTTATAAACCTTCAAGTCACTTCAGAATATAACTTTACATTGGATCCACCTCTCAGTAAGTCTTTCTTTGGCTTGCCTTGGGTTCATTTATTCAGTTTTACACAAAAAAAATAAATCTGGTGTTGTTTTAAAACGCCGGCTTTTTGATAGTGGTGAGTACTGGTACTGCACCCCTTTTTGGGATTTAAGAAAATGAATTCCCAACAGTTATGGGTTTGCTTTTGGCAATCAGCATTGCCATTCCCAATGGTTTCAGACTACTGTGTGGGTAGTCCAATGGTGGTTTTAGGCAGTGTCCTTCTGTGCCCACAACATCGGCAAAAATGAGTGGCAGCCTATTCTTCATGCATTTCCCTGTGCATTTTCTGGGAAGCTCTGGCCATCATGATGTTTTCCATGTCAGTACTGCACAGTTTTGAGGTAGGGCTTGGATGCGTGGATAAAAACATCCCACAGGATGCAGACGCCAAAGATTTTCCGAAGCAGCACAGCTGTGGACATTACCTGTTTTATATATATGGAATACGTCAGAGGACCCAATCCCCTCGAAATAAAATTATGAAAGCATACTTAATGAAAGTAATTAAGTCCTCTAGGAAGGAATACAGGCACTTGAGCTAGTTAAAGATGGCTAAAACATAAAATAAACCTTTGATAACTAATTGTTTTTTAGTAGCATACATATGACCCTTATAAGCATATATAAATTATCCATCACATCAATACAATAAAAGAGAATACAAAATTACATAAAAATAACTTCTTTACCATGTATATAAATCCTCCATAATCTTAAAAATCACATCATTCAATTTTATGATTTAGTACATTGTTAAAATCGGTACCTTGAAGAAAGTTATACCACTGTGTTTGCATACAATAACTTCCAAACTCATTATTACATCTGCAGAGGTATTGTTGCCTCAGCTTCTTTCAACTCTTACACTCTATTAAAAGATGCCTTATGGTTTCTAGCTTCAATTTGCCACACATGACAAAATCTATTTTGCATTGGAATGCCAATCTGACCTCCCATAATTTCGATACGATAATTTCAGCAGCGTCTGAAAACAAGCTACCATATCACCCTGTCCGCCCTACTCACGCCTGGCCGACCGCCACACAGCCGAGCGCTGCCTTTGGTACACACTATACGGCACTGCATACTGCGACCACAGCCAACTCGCATCCTGCATTGCTTTGTAGCATATATTGCAATATGCCCTGCCTTAGCGCCACTTGGCCCATTGTTGCTTAAATTTGTATTGTACCTGCCCTGCCTTAGCGCCACTTGGCCCATTGTTGCTTAAATTTGAAATTGTACCTGCCCATTGTTGCTTAAATTTGAAATTTACCTGCCCTGCCTTAGCGCCACTTGGCCAATTGTTGCTTAAATTTGATTTGTACCTGACCCTTGTTACCTAAATTTGAAATGTACCTGGCCTGCTTTAGCGCCTCTTTACCCATTGTTGCATAAATTTGCATTGTACATGCCCTGCTCTAACACCATGTAGCCCATTGCTGTTCAAATTTGCACAGTACCTGCACAGACTTCGGTTCTGTAGAGTGCAATACTGACCATTGGCTACTCCTGTGTATATTGTGCCTACCCCCAAGTAATGCACACACTCACCATAATAACCTTGAACACCACCCCCGTGCTCTTAGCAACCTAGACAGCCTAGTTCACCCTCATCAGCATGATAGGGAGGAATCCCATCCTCACAATGTAAGAAGACCCCCTACGCGCTTCCTACCATCCTTCTTCTGTGCCCCCCCTGCACCACACAACTTCTCCTTCGCCCACTCCGACAAAACTACTACACTCCAATACCTTGCCAGACAGCACACACACCTCTGCAAGCCCAGCACACATCCTATGCCCACACTGCTGAGAAACCAATTCCTGGGAATCCGGTCTAAATGCAGCCCTAGCACCACCAAACCGAACTTCGACACCCCCACAACCATGCACAACCCCACAGGTCCACCCACTTCCATTCAAGGCCACACTAAGAAGTCTCTCCCACCTTAAACCTCACACCCACATCTAAATTGTGCATTGATTAACGCTCGCTCTCTCCCAGCCCACGCCACCGATATCGACAACCTGCTCATTGATCTGGACCTTGACATCCTCATAGTAACAGAAACATGGCTTCATGCAGCCTCAAGCCCCGTCATCAGCCTTGCAGTCCCTCCGGGCTACATCATGTTCCATAAGGACAGAACATCTAGCAAAGGAGGTGGTGTGGCGCTCATCGCCAAAGACTATCACCATTAGACAAACTAGCTCATCTATAGATGAACTCTCTGACTCGCTAACGGTCAAACTTGCCCTATCGCCCAACGACACCATCACATTACACATCATCTACCGCCCTCCCGACCCACTATTAGACTTCCAAGCCAACCTCCTCCACCAGGTTGGGGAGAATCTAAAAAACAGTACCAAAGCAATCCTCCTAGGCGACTTCAACCTACGTCTTAAAGACCCAAAAGACAAAAAGAGCAAAGCACTGGAAAAAGCACTCTTCGACTTGGGCTTCATCCAAAGAGTTACGACCCTACGCATGTCAGAGGGAGCACACTGGACTGGATAGTGGACCACAACTGTGCCGTGGAAATCAGCTCGAACACACCATGCCCGTGGACCGACCACCACCTCGTACACTTCCATATCCCCACGGAAACGAAGCCCAAACCTATCAAACCAGTACCCTCAGCTTTGGCGAGATCCTCCAAGCTCCTCACCAAGGAAAGACTAATCCCTCTCCTTGAGGCATCGCTAGCATTAAAACCCCCATTCGCCTCTGACCCCACAACACTGGTAAACATGTACAACACAACCTTACAAACAGCCCTGGACACAATCGCCCCTCTAGCGATGAAAAAAGCAAAAAATAGGAAAAACTAACTTGAGGTTTACACAAGAGTTACTAGACCTGATCAAAGAAGCGATTGGTGCTTACCACCTGGAAAGCTCACTGATCTGCCTCCTCTCTAGAGGCTTACAAAACACTCGCCACACACTATAAAAAAGAAATCACCATAGCCAAATCCTCATCCTACAACTCCAGAATAGCCAATGCCAAGTCAGAATCAAAGGAGCTGTTCGCCATCTATAAAGAGCTGGCGTCACCGCCAACACACACCCAAGAAACAGTCAAGGACAAAGCATGGTGCAACAACATACAAAACTCCATGATAAACAAAATCAACACCCTCCAAGAAAAAGATAAGTCCCACCTCAATGCCCTCCCAAAAAACAACTCACTCGCTACCACAAACTGCCACTCTGACAAAAGAAATTACCAACCTTTCTCATTCAGAGAAGTTACTGAAACAGAAGTAATTGCCCCCATGAAAGGAATCAAACCCTCCTCCTGCAAAGGGGACACCTGCCCGGCTGCCCTCATTAAGGACTGTACTGAACCTCTAGACCCATTCTTCACAGCATTCATAAATTCCTCCCTCTCGACAGGTGTCGCCCACCCCTCACTCAAAGAATCATGGGTTTGGATGCTTCTAGAAAAAAAACATCTCTTGATCCTGACCAACCGAACAACTACAGACCTATTACCACCATACCCTTTCTACTAAAGATACTAGATACGGCCGCCTACCAACAGATCCAATACCTGGAAAACAACAATATGCTAGGCAAAAGACAATCAGGTTTCCGACACCCCGCCACAGGACTGACACCACGCTACTTGACTTAAAAATGTAAATACAGCAAACTATGGATGAAGTAAAGCTAGCTTTGCTTCTGTTCCTAGACCTGCCTGCTGCCTTTGATCTTGTGGATCACAAGACTCTTTGCAAACACCTCAAAGACACAGCTCAATTCTCTCAACATGCCACCTCTTGGATCACCTCCTTCCTGGAAGGTAGACTCATGAGAGTATTCTCGGACCAGGACTGCGCGACCCCCCACCCCTATCCACTGGGGAGTCCCACAGGGATCCTGCACATCACCCACCCTCTACAACATTTTTACCCTTCCACTCTTCAATGACCTTGATGATCACGCGATGCTTACACGAACTATGCCGATGATACTCAGGTCCTTCTTCCACTCATGGGCTCTTATGAACAAGATGCAGCCACTCTCAATAAGATCTATGCCATCATCCAGGCTTGGATGGTGGCTAACGGTCTCTGCCTTAACGGGGATAAGACTGAAATACTACTGGTAGGCCCCAAACAAGTCCTCAACAATCTGTACAACAAGTACGCATCCTTCAACATTGACAACACAACCATCTCCACCGCAGCAGCTGCAAAAACTCTAGGGGTATACCTAGCCTCCATTCTGTCCATGTCACGTAAAGTGAACGCGATTGCATCTTTAGTGGCACTTACCACCAAGATCATAAACGCTGACAAACCCTACCTCTCTCCCAAAAACTGCATAGCCATAGCGAGAGCAAAACTAGACTATTGCAACGTCCTATTCCTAGGCACATCATCCAAGAACCTGAATAAACTGCAAACCACTCAAAACAACGCTCTAAGAGCAGCCCTCAGCATCCCCAAGAGAGAGCACATCTTCAGGCCAGGCGAGATGCCCACTGGCACCCAGTGAGAGAGCGCATTCTCTTCAAGACTCTCTCCATCACACACTCATGCCTATCTCATACGGCTCCATCATACCGATCGGAAGCTATTCACAGAGCCACCTCAAACAGACCGAAACGGACCCAACACTGCAACCAGCTAACAATCCCAACCTATAAAAGACTGAGCAGGAGGATCCAGATTTGCTGTCCTAGCCCCCAAGAACTGGAGCACGTTATCGCCAGCCCTCAGGAAAGAACCTTCCATCACTCTATTCTGCAAAGCACTTAAAACACAACTCTTCCGCTAGCCCACCACCCGCCTCATTTCTACACTGATTGCCTCATTGTAACTCTGTTCATGTACTGTACATGTACTTGTAGCAGTGTACAGGTATCCTACCAAGATGTAAAATGTCTGTAAGTGTAACTGTTGCATCAATATGTAAAATGCTTGTTCATCCAAGTTAAGCATCCTGTAACAGCGCCACAAAGCCCCTGGCGCTTTATAAATCCATATAAATAAATAAATAGTCAGCATTATATTAAATTAGATGCCCATCTATCTTCATATAGTATAACTGTGCATATAAGCTTTAAGGTACTCGGGCATCACATTTCCTTCCAAATAACTTTCTAAAAACTGTCCACTTTTGGACTTGCTAGGGTCCGACTGAAGCTTTCCAACTCTTGGTACGACTCCGATCTGGCTGCCCTTAAACGAAAGTGTAGGACAGCAGAGCGGAAATGGAATTCATCAGGCGTACCCTCTGTCAAACTGGCCTGCCGCCTCCTTCAAAGGCAATATCGACTCTGCATCTACACTAAGAAAAGAGTCTTTATTCAAGCCTGCATCTCCGCTGCATCAAACAACACGGCCAGACTTTTCAAAGTCTGCAAGGAACTGGCCAATCCTGCAGCAGCCTCCTCTTCTGTCACACCCACCCAGGACCTTTGCTCAGCCCTGGCTGCACACTTCACTGCAAAAACCCAAGACATCCTTTCCTCTCTTACTTCCACACACACCATACACCTACACCTCTGGAGCCTCCCTTGGCACCTCCACCACTTCTTTCTTCTCTCACTCCCATCACACCTGATGAGGTCACCAGACAAGTCCGGTATATGAAGGCTTCATCCCCTGCCCCTGTGAACCCCTGCCCCTTCTAAACCACTAAGGACAACATTGACTCTCTCGCTCCAGCCTTGGCTGATCTGTGCAATCTCTCTTTTGCCACTGGAGTTTTTCCAACTTCTCTTAAGCACTCTGTTGTTCACCCTCTGCCTAAGAAACCCTCTGCCGATGCCTCCATTCCGGCAAACTACTGCCCTATCTCCATCACCCCATTCCTGGGCAAACTCCAGGAGAAGATGGCTATCTCTCAGCACACCCTCCATACTGAATCTGCTGGTTGCATCCACGACCATCAGTCTGGCTTTAGAGCATCCAGAGGCACAGAAACTGCTCTCCTTAACACCCATGAAGACCTGCTCTCAAATCTCGACACTAACTCCCTCTGTCCTCCTCCTTCTCGACCTCTCCCCTGCCTTTGACATGGTAAACAACAACATTTTGATTGCATGTCCTGTGGCACCCTGGGAATCACGGGTCAGGCTCTGGCGTGGTTAACCTCCTTCCTTTCCGACCACCCATCCCAGGTGGTACTTGGGTACCTTCACTCTACTATCACTCTCTCAACCTGTGGTGTTCCCCAGAGCTCTAACCTATCCCCCTGGTTTTTCAATGTCTACATGGCTGCCTTGGCACGTGTGATTGCCACTTTTAACTCTATCTTCCAGTGTTTCACAGTGTTACGCGGATGACACGCAACTCTCCTTCGGGCTACCCTCAGCCACCTCTTCTACCTCGCTCATATTTGAATGTCTGTCCGCAGTACAGACATGGTGTGCTGCAAATGACCTCTGCCTCAATGCCAGTAAGAGCGAGATTGTGCGCATTGGAATCCTGCTCCCGCTTTCCCACTCTCACTCTGGCCGGCCTCGCTTGGCCTGCGCCCACACCTACCTGCAAGGCAGAAAACTTTGGGGTCCTCTTCGACTCCACTCTCTCCTTCTCCACTCACATTTCTGACATCTCTAAGAAGTCCAACTACCAGCTGCACCTCCTCAGAGGCACTCTTCTTTTTCTCACCTTCCCCCAGTGGCTCACTGTCTCCAGAGCCCTGGTTCTCTCAAGGCTGCACTACTGCAACTGCCTCTTTCCTAACCTCCCTTCCTACTCTGCGCCCTCTGAAATGTATCCAGAACAGAACCGCAAGACTTATCCTTGGCCTCAAGCCCAGGGACTGCATCTCTCCGGCGCTGAAATCCATCCGCTGGCTCCCCGTGGCTGCATGGATCAAGTTCAAGACCCACTGCATTGTCCACAAGGCTTTCTGGGGCCTGGGACCTACCTATCTGCAACATTGCCTACCTAAATACTGTCCTTCCCGAGCCCTCTGCTCCTCTACCTCCAACCTTCTGCGAGTGAGCCGGTTCTCCAAGCAGAGATTTGGAGGGAGATCATTATCCTCGGCGCAGGCCTCCCTCTGGATTAGCCTCCCTGCTGCCCTCCATCTTGAACCTGTGTTCCGGAAACTCCTCAAGCCTTTCCTCTTCTCCTCTTCCATCTCTATGCCACTACCCTGCTAACTTATCTCTCTGCTCTATCTCTCGCCCCCTCCTTGTCCGTACAAGCTTGCAGACTGGCCGCCTGGCGTACCTCAGTCTCACAGGTCCCTGGCATCCCCGCCAGTCCTCTCGCACTTGCCTCCAGGTCTTTGCATGCGCCTCATCATCACTGCACTTGGGTCAATCACTCTAGAGAGTGGAATCTCTCTGCATTTACCCCAGCCTCTACCGACTGGGCGCACTTGGTCCCCCATGCACTTGTCCCCCCTCCACCACCCCTCCTCCCCTGTAACAGCTTGTGCACTGGAGTGATCCGAATGCACCATGCCTGAAGATCATCTGTCTGCTTTGCCCTGGTCTTCCCTCCCTGCATGGTGGCGCCTTAAGGCACTTGGAAAAACTGCAGAACCGTCGTCAGACCTATTTGCTGTTATCTCTACTGTTAATTGTATCATATGCACTTACTCTGCCTGTGCAGAATAGTATCATTGTGGAATTCCAAGGGCTCTGAACGACTGTTTTTCCCCTTGTTCCTTCCATCCTTGAACGCTTTGAAACACTTGCCTTGTGTATAGGAGTTTTACAAATAAACATTACCATACCATACATCAACAAAATACATAGCAATTATACAATACATTTTAAAAACACATTACAATGTAAACAAGAGTTCTAATAAACATGTTAAATTACAAAAACATACACCCATGCTTAAACAAGGAAATCTAAAAAAAAAAGAACATTCTTACAACCGCCTTCATATTACATCTCACTGCATAAACCAACTCAACTTCCCATGCTAAGTCCAGACAAGTACACATACATCACAAAAGTGTGCACTGAGAGGTGTGGTGTTTGATAGGGTGTGTTAATGTTTCAACAGTTTTTGTTTGTTTTTCGTAATAGGCAAAACCTTAAATTTGGAATTCTCAATCTTTGTTGAATAATGTTTTAAAAAGAAAATGTCCCAGCTGTTTCAGCACCTACAGAAATTTCTAACGTGGATTCTTTGAGAGACAAGTGTCCTTTAGAAACAGCTAGACGAGACAAAAAAACGCTCTTGAGCATAGACTTTGGTCACAAGGGAATGCCTTGTACACTCCAACTTTGCCAGGAACCCTCCAACTATTTCAATATATGGATCCCGGTAGGAAAGTCTGGACTGTCAAGCTTGACAACTATTTGCTTAAAAGCCTTCTGACATGCCTTCTAGTCATGGTGTAGTCTGACTCAATCTATCAACATGGGAACAATTTTGCCACTAATCAGGACTTCTGCATGTGGTTTTCCTCCCTTCCGCATTCTGGTACCAACTACACAAACTGAATACCATCCCATCGCCCTCAATGCCAACATTCTACATTACTTCTGACCACTCCCAAGGGCAGACTTTTTTTGATCACCTCTTTGGAAAAATGAGCATAGCAGCTAGCGGAATTACATTTCTTCCCATATTTCCTACAGTCCGCTGTATGGCCTGGTGGACAGTTACGAGAGTTGTCAATGTAAAATGTACTCCTACAATGGAAGGATCGGATTACATTTCTACCCTCTCCACACTCTTTCAGAGACATTCTAGGATACTGACACCGTTTAGCCCTATTCTCAACCTAATTCTTCTTCGGACAGTGGCATCTTTCGCCGTCACTGTTTCCCTTTTGTTGCGTTTCTCAATGCCTTTGACCACAGCACACTTCCTGATAGTACCAATGTCTATCTCTTCTCCCTTTAAACACACAGCATCATGTATTCCATTTCCTTAGCCCCTCATCTAACGTGAGGTCCCCATTACCACATACCTCCGGATTAATATTACACAGCCTTATCCTCAGCATGATTTGATCTTGTACATGCTTGTTGTATGAATCCCTGAAGTTGCATTTGTTGGCCTACTCCCTTAACCCAATAGCCAAATCTTCACATACTCCCCTTCCCTTCCCTTTGCTCTCTCATTCGAAAATAGTACAGTTCTAGTATAGGGTTGTTCTTCTTCTCAAAGTGAAGGCCTAATTGCCTTAGGACAGTGACTGAGGCCTCAAGGGACTCCCCTCCACCCTTGCCATTTTCCTCTACACTATGCAGGCAGCCTCTAGAAGTCACTACGGTTGCCGTCACACCTGCTAGGACCACAAGTGGACATCTACACAGGCCTTTACTGTTCGGGCAGTAACCCAATGTTGCTCCTTTGAAAATGACATCTCTTAGCCCACTCACTTTAGCAACCTTGGGGGACAGCTACTCATCCACCAGTAATGTACAAGTTGTAGCCGGAGGGGGGAAAGAACGAGGCATACACCTACTAGCGGTTCCAGTGAGTTTTAATCACCTTTAAATGATCAGGCAAACACAAGTGAGAACGGGCCCCAAGGAGCAACACTTCAGACATCTGTACTCCTTCCCAACTGCCAAATGGAATGTTCTTAATGCTAGAATCTTAGCAGCTCTCTACAGCTAGGACTGAGCCTGAGCTAGCCAAAGATAAAGGTAGAACTACACTCTTAAGCATAAGATGAACTGATTAAGCATGTTTTTAACAACTGGACATGTCAGATTACCCACATTTCTGTTTTGCAGAATTAAAACGAAATTGTTGCTTCCAGACTACATGCTCTGATCAGAAAAACATGTTCCTGCATTATATGAAGTGTGAAGGCAACACAGGGAGATAACAAAGGCGGTTTTATTATGTCATGTACAAATAAGAATGTTCAAACAAAAATACATCATGTTAAAGTTCCTGTCGTTCCAGGGTGTGGTTCATCTGTGATCTGAAAAAGCAGAAATATCAGAAAAGTTATGATAGTGTTTATGCAGCTTTCCAATACATTGTTACTCCCCAAGAACCTTTATTCTACTCTTGCAAGTCATTATATTTTTTATTATCAGACAGTCTGAAGCATGTTACATAAATCAAATGCCTCAGTAACAATGTGCAGTGTGAAGTTTCCAAGCGTGTGCATCCTTAATAATGGATGACCACAGTAACTACAAAACATAAATGTGTTCCACCAATACACTTCGACTGGTTACGTTAAATCTTTCTGCAATATTTTCTACCAAAGACTTCATTCAATTATCAATGTTCATATATTTGAAGAAAAGAAGTTTGTACATAGTTTTGTTTAATAAAGGCAAGCCTGAATAGCATACCAATGTCTGTGCTCGCTTCTGCAGTCTACGCCAGATGCTGTGATGTGCCTAGAAGGATGAAAGGAATTGGAAGATATGAAGCATTCAAATGAATACTGTTTAAATCAGCTCACAAAAACCATCTTTAATATGATTAAAACATGTTCCCTACAAACAGATTACTAAGAATTCTAGTCACACAAAAGTGAACAAACTGCACATGAGGAACCATATCAAAACACAGTTATAGTCCAATTCAACTCACACTGAAGACTGGAATACAAATCATACCCAGAATACCTATATCACACATAAGAGTTCTTCTGCAAAATGGAGATATACACTATCTGCAGTGTGTTATCGGTGTCCCTGGAGTGTATCCAGAGTCTGTTCTTCATTGCAACACTGTGGCCAGAAGAGGTGGGACATTACATATAAATACCCTGCAAAGGCGCAGTGCGCCGCTGAGCTTGTTGCAGAGTTTGCAATCTGCGGTAGTCTGTGGGGGTCAGCTGCGAAGAGCGGAGAGACCATCCCTGAAGAGTCGGGTGGTGCCCCTTCAGAATATTGACATGAAGCACAAACCACAGGGCACGAAGCAAAAAGGACAACTGTGCATGCTTAGTGATAAGTGAACTCCGAGTGATCCAACGCCCGTGCTGAAAAGAGAGCCACTGTGCCTAAGGTTCTACAACATCCCGATTCTGAAATGTGCCTCATGCACCGATGCATGTGATAATGGTTTTCCTTTTACAAAATTCTGCAACCTCTCTAGGTTATAACTGCTTAACTCTCCTTTTGCTTCCTGAGTAAAACCACTTGTTAAGCTGCAAACAAACTGTGTAGATTTGCCCACTGAAACTAGGCAGTGACAGTGCAGCCGACAGTGCAGCTGATAAAAGTCACAGAGAGCTATAATTGAGTGACCTCACTGAGGCATTTGAGAGGCACTTTCTAATGAAGACCACAATCAAGTGGTATTTTTACTTGTTTTCATCCACTCGCAGAAAAAGGGCAGACTAATCAATACGCCACCAAAAGCAACACAAGGGGTGCGATGGCTAGTGAAGACATCCCAGCTATTCCAGATTTATCTAGACTGGATTCAGCTGCTGAGCTGTCCAATCTTCTAACCCTCTTCGATTCGAGAATATCTCTAACTCCCTTGCACCTACGGAAAAGAATTTTCTTAAAGAAACACAAAATAATAATATGTGGTTTTTACCAGAGCTCAAGAAACTTAAAGCCTCTAAACTTAAATACTTTTATGCATGGAAATCTAGTCATATTTCTTAGACTTTTCCGTTTACAAAGTGGCAGCAAAAGAGTATAAACTAGCAGTCAGTGATGCCAAAAAAACATGCTTAATAGTAGAATTCAGAACTCACAGTCTGAAGTGAAGGAGCTCTTTAAAATGTTAAAAGAGCAGGAAACCCCTCACATTCAGGATACTGGCACTGTGAAAAAGGATGATGCATGGTGCTCATCTATTCAAGAAGCCATGCAAGGAAAACTAGATAAAATAAAGGCGGACAAGGCTATGAAAAACAGGAATCAAGCCAAACCAGCGGAAGCTAGGGCCTCAACTGATTATGTGGACAACCGGCATATACAATATTTTAGACTCTCCCCCATAACTGTACCAGAACTAGCTGGTATCATCGATTATTTGAAATCTACCAAATGTAAGGGCGACCCTTGCTCGGCGATGATCATTAAATCCTGCTCTGTTATCCTGTTGGATTTTTTCTGTAAATGTGTAAATGCTTCGTTCGCAGAATGTTCAGTGCCTTTGGGGATAAAAAAGACCTGGATAACCCCATCCTAAGAAACCAGTACTATGCCCTAAATTGCCTTTAAAACGTAGACCTATTACTAATACGCCTTTTCTGCTGAAGATCCTGGACCGTGTGGCCTATATTAAAATTTCTCCAAAACCTTAACAAATATCCTATTCTTAATGAACATCAGTCAGGTTTTAGACAAGGTTATGGAAACGAGACTGCTATACTGGAGCTGAAGTCTAGACTCCTGGATCACATGCATAATGGAAACCATCCCTCCTAATGTTGTTGGCTCTTTCTGCAGCCTTCGACTTGGTGGATTACTCCATCTTGATCACCAGGTTCAAGGACGTTGCTAATTTCTTGGATGAAGCAGCCGTATGGATCTCATTGTTCCTTAGCAACCGGGAGTGTCAAGTCTACTGCGGAGAAGCAGAAGCCTTCCCCATGATTCTTGAATATGGCGTCCCCCAGGGGGCTTGTATTTCCCCATGTCTTTATAACATCTTTACGGTCACCTTCTTTGCTCTACTAGAACAGAATGGTGTGGCTTTTACAAACTACGCTGATGACACCCAATGTGTCATCCCGCTTACTGGCTCACACAATAAGGATGAACTACTTCTGAGTAAAGTGTATATTCTCATCCAAAAATGGAAGTTGCAAAACGGTCTTGCTCTGAATAGAGATAAGACGGAACTTATGGTTGTTGGCACTCCATACATGGTAAGGAAATTAGGACCTGCCTATGAGAGCTTTCTTATTGAAGATACAAAAATTCCCACACAAAAGAAGGTTAAGACGCTTAGCATCTTCCTCAAGCAACATTTGAACATGAAGGCGCATGTTAGCAGTCTGGTTTATTCTTCAGCTTATTATATCAAACTTTTAGCTCATCTGCGCCCATTTGTTACGCAAACTAACAATGAGACCATTGTAAGGGCCATAGTGGGCTCCAAAATCGACTATTGTTGCAGTCTGTTGCAGGGCATCACAAAGTTGGACTGCAACCGCTTGCAGGTGATACAAACTAGTGCAGTTCGAGTGGTTACTGGTCTCGCTTGGAGAGACCATATCTCAGAGGCCAGAAGAAGTCTGCACTGGCTTCCAGCAGAATCAAGACTATTGTTTTGCTTTTTGCTATTAACGCACAAATGCTGTATGGGTAAAATGCCTTCTTATCTACAGGACCTGATTAAGGAGAAAACAAATATGAGACTTCTTAGATCTAATAATTCTGATCAGTTAGCTGTTCCTAGATGCAATACTAGCAAAGCAATGAAAGGAGCTTTTCAGAATATGGCCCCAAGAGCTTGGAATGCCCTCCCGCTCAATCTCAGAGAATTGAAGTCTACTGAGATTTTCAGAAATGTTAAACTTTGCTATTTGTCTAAACCTTCACTTGTCCGTGCATCTCCCAGTAGGCCACTTGTTTATTGTTTTCTGTTTTGTTTGTTAGTCTTTGATGATTCTTGTGCGCTTTATTGCCTACAGATCCCTGGCTGCGCGGTATAAATGAATTAAAGTAAACTAAATGTCGGACCAAACACTTATTGGCCATATTGGTGCTGTACAAGAGGGGGCAATGACCCAAAGTGTGTCTGTGAAAGCCTTTGTGAGCCGACCACCCAAAACCCTCCCACAACCCCCACTTACTACAGAACCAATCAATGGCACCAACCACCGCAAATAACAGGGTAACCAGAGCCAAAGGGAAGATGATAGCATATTACACTACTGTGGCTGAGGCTGAGCATTCCACTACGGATAGTGCTAGGGGTAAGGTGCACAACACTCGGGAAAAGGAGGCCACAGTGCAAAGTGTAATAAACGACCAACAAGGCCCCCACCTGATTGATGATAATTCTTTATTAACGTTATTCTACAGCCTCCAAAGGGAGGCAGTGGGTTGTATGACAACTGACACCGTGACGGAGATGATGACAAGACATCTGGTGGAGAACGTAATCGGGTCCAGCGAGCCAGAAACCACAAGAGCTATTGTAATATCAGGTCTCATTACCATATCATCCAGCTCAGATAGCTCTGGTTTGACTAACAGTACTGCCAGACTGAGGGTGAAACAAGCTCTGCCACAAGAAGACTGTATCTCTACTTAAAGATATCCTGCAACTCTGCACAGAGAAATATTGGGTCCAGAAACTGTGCTTAGAAATAATTGACTGCGTGGAAAAATCCCACGCTCAATCAGAACTACACTCTTTGACTTTTGTAGGCGTCAGTCAGGCCTTGTCGCCATCACAAAGAGAAAGACCCAAAAAAGCCCACCCATCTCCACAATCTTCTATGGTCCGAAGCGAATGAAAGAAAAAACAAATAAAGTCTTGCAGTGAGGAAAAAGCAAAAGCCTTGCTGCAAGCCTAGGAAAAACTGCAAAGCCTTGGCCGAGACAGTTGTAAATGGATTTGAGTATATCAATGTGGAAGGAGCCATCAAAGTCTGAGCAATGGGCAAGGAAGATAGGGGAAAAAAAGAAGGGTACAGGCACTCTCGATGGATGGGTACAACAAACAAGACCATGTCCAGTACCCTTGTCTGGACCCCCTGGTGGAAATTGGTGGCCTTCAGCCAGCCTCGATGACCAAGGCAGACACCGTTCCCCATCTGTCTGAAAACGGTGTCAACAATGTCCATAGCCACCGTGATTGGATGGTCCGAAGCCACTTCCGCCCTCCTGGAGGAGTGCGACCACCTCCACCCGCTTGTCGTCAGGCAGGAAATTGGGGCCAGCTTGTACCACAGTTCCCTGTCATACCTGGCCAGGATCATCAGTGAGGGACTGAGGACTATGACGAGGGGTTAGACGATCTCTTCCTCGCAGCTGCCGACACCACTGAGTCTGGTGACGGTTTGCGACTGTAGGCACCTGGGTGCGGACTTCGGCACCCAGTACTTTTTCTTCAGCCTATCCTGCTTGGCTGGGGCCAGATTCTATGACAAGACCGGAGGCAAGCATTATGCTTTATCTTCTTTAATTACTGCTAACCACAGCTTTTTAAATCTTTCTTTGTTTTCATGTATAACACTTTTATTTTTTATTTTTTTTATTTTTTATAACTCGTATAAACAGAGAAAAGAAAAAATGAAAACATCGTCTGAACATGACAAAACTACATTTCCCATGAGGCTTCTCTGCCTGGTAGTCCCACAGCCTCTCTTTCATTGTCCAATCCGGCAATCCTTCCTGCTATAAGTCCCCGTTTCCCTGGGTCCCTTCCTCTTCTTTTTTGCTGCAGCCACAGATAAGTGACATTTATTATGGATAGTGCTTGATTATACTATCTTTGTCTGTTGAAACGTTTCAAGAATGGACTTTACTTATTCTTAATTGCGCGCGCGTGTAACTAACAAGCGGCAGAGCGTTCGCGCGAAGCTTTATATGCGCTGACCTCGCGAGTAGCATAGCGTATTTCAGAGCGGCCGCCTGCCGAGCCCGCGAGTGATCCGACACTCGCTTTAGGGCTCAGGCAGCCGGCCGCACGGCAATGCATTTAACGTTGATGGAGTTCGCGTAATACGCGGAGTAAGCCCAACCGACCTTAGAAACAAGGTGAACCGCGCGCATGCGCATCGACTTACAATCTCCTCAGTGGAACGTTTTCTTACTCGGAGAAAACGTACGGCCAGTCCTTCGCCCTTATTTCGTTCCCAGGAGCAGGAATTTCACTACTTTCTTAGCGGTTCGCCCTAGCACAGCAGAGGTATCCCAGATTTAAAAAATTTACAACAAAAAAAAAAAAGGATAATAATAATAAATAATTTCATTGGCCATTGTAGAGGAGCTACATCTTTAACCCACTAGTTCCTCTGTACGGCACATACAATTACCATGGCATACAGCATGGGAAACGAGGCTTGGAGTGAAGGGAGCGAAGGAGGACTGGACCAGGAAGCAGAATGCATGGAGGAAGATATAGACCTCTCCCAAAGCTTCAAGAGAGTGCTAGGCGACTCATTAGTTCAAGCCGTAGCACTAGGAGTTAAGCCTCTACAAGACAGGCTATTAGTCCTGGAAGAGATGCTGGGCAGAAAAGCTGGCACGCTTGATGATCCCGGAGAAGGAACCTCCACACAAAATCCTCTGCAAAAAGGTGAGAAGGGGAACAAAGTGGCCCGGAAGAGGAAACACTCTTCTACTCCCCCGGGCGAAAATACAGGGAAGGATAAATCCCTAGAGGTGGCTGATGCATTCAACAGGCTTAAAAGTGCCTTCCTGACGAAGGCAGCCCTGCCCAACCTCGTACCCCCTACCCCAGGGGCGAAAAATATAGGGGATGCCTATTCATCATCCTCGGAGCACTCAGATCAAGAACAGCCAGAGGAGGATGTTCAAAGCATAAGCAAAGTAAGCGTGGTCTAGCAAAAGAGTGCAGGCGAGCCTAAAGCCAGCAGCGTGGAGGCCCTTCTGGATGAAGAGGACATATCAGACATGTTCGACCCGGACACCATAAGGCACCCCAGATCGACAGACTGGACGCCTTCTCCAAGAGTAGCCCTTTACATGGCCCAAAAAATGAGGAAGCCTATGGAAAAAGACATTAGATTCAGACTCAAAGCTGAGTGTCCGAGGCCAGAGCTGACTGGGAAAGTTGCAGATACACCCGAACTCGACGCAAAGATGCTAACCTTCATTACGAAGGCAGGGAAAGACACCAGGAAAGGTATGGATAGGGCATGGAAAACATGCCAAGACAAGCTGCTAGACATAGCCGGCCCTATAGCAAAGATAATGGACCTGGCCGAAAGGGCCAGGGATACAGGGGAGCCAGTCGACCCATCCATCCTAGCAAGCTGGGCACAGAGGGCAGTCTGCATGCTAGGCAATGCAAACTGCGCCATATCTTCGGAACGACGCAGATCAGCCCTATTGAAAATCGATAACAAACTTGGGGACTTAGCGTCCTATGAAGCCGGGGATAGCGCCCAAGGTCTCCTGTTTGGTGATACATTCGTTAAGGAGATGAACAGGTTCGTCGGTACATATACGGCGCTGGTTTCCGGGAAGAGTTTTTTCAGGGGCCGGTCGATATAGAGGCCGCTCGACCGGCCGCTTCAATAACAGAAGAGCGCAAGGCCCCAGAGCCCAATATTGGGAGACCCGACAACAAGACGCCTTCTTCCCGAACAGAGGACGAGGCTTGCGGGGACATCGGGGACGCGGATATCACCGACACCAGTACAACAATACAGGTGAGAGAACGCGCAGCGACCTATCCTCCTGTGGGGGGCAGGACAACGCTCTATTTGCACAACTGGCGCGTGTTATCGTCAGATGCGTGGGTCCTTCAGACCGTACAAGGCTTTATGTTAGAGTTCATAGATCATCCAGTGCAGAATCGGCCTCCTCACAGAATTCAAATGACGCAAACAGAAGAATCGCTATTAGGAGCAGAGATCCAAGCTTTAGCGCAGAAAAACGCGATCGAGAGAGCGCCCGAGAGCGCCCATTCCTTCCTGAGCAATATTTTCCTAGTGCATCGCAAGGACAAAGTTCGTCCAGTAATCAATCTGAAGGAGCTCAACAGCTGGTTAGTGTACAAACACTTCAAGATGGAAGGGATCCATCTACTAGGAGACTTGCTCAGGAAGGGAGATTGGCTAGCGCGCCTGGACCTGAAAGACGCATATCTCACCGTGCCCATAGCAGCGCCTTTCCGACACTTCCTAAGATTCAGCTGGGGAAGCGAGCTCTGGCAATTCAAATGCCTGCCGTTCGGTCTAGCATCCGCACCATGGGCGTTCACCAAGCTCATGAGGTCCGTTGCGACAGCACTTCGAGAACAAGGATGTCGGATGATCGTCTACTTAGACGACATCCTTTTCATGGCCGAAGACAAAGACCGCTTACAAAAACAGGTCCACTGGGCAATAGAACTGATCTCCAATCTGGGATTCCTGGTGAACAGAGACAAATCAGATCTAGCGCCAACCAGGCGACTAGAATTCTTAGGCTTCACCATAGATACAAAGAAAGCTACATTGGAGTTGCCAACTCAGAAAATGAAGGCTATCAAGAAAGATCTGAGGACAGCGCTCAAGAAGCCGCTGATCTCTCTTTGTTATCTAGCCAGGATAGTAGGGCTTTTGGCAGCATCCATACAAGCAGTATTTCCCGGGCCGTTACATTATCGAGCTCTTCAGAGGCTGAAGATCAAATGCCTAAGGAAAGGCTGGAGATACCATCGACTAGTGCCCTTAGACGAAGAAAGCAAGTCCGAGCTCATCTGGTGGCTCCACAATATGGAAGCCTGGAACGGCGCGCCATTTTTGGCGACGTACCAGAGTTGGTTATAGAGTCAGACGCCAGCAGGTCCGGCTGGGGGGCGCGATGTGGCGAGATAGAGACAGGAGGAAGATGGTCAAAAGAAGAATTAGAACTTCATATCAATTGTCTAGAGTTGCTAGCGGGATCTTTCGCAGTGAAAGCATTTACCAGGGACAAAGCACACTGCAGCATACTTCTCAGGATGGACAATATATCTGCAGTAAGATATATGAACAAACTGGGAGGTACCAGGTCCAAGATGTTAGCAGAATTAGCGTAAGATTTCTGGCACGACTGCCTACAGAGACAGATCACAGTGAAGGCAGAGTATCTCCCAGGGGCCCTGAATTCAGTGGCGGACTGGAACTCCCGACACGTAGTGGATTACAGCGACTGGAAACTACACAGGGACATATTCGAGAGATTGGAAGCGAAATGGGGTCCCCTGCACACAGACCTGTTCGCCTCGAGACTGAACACTCAAACAGGCGAACTACTTCAGCTGGAGGCTAGACCCGGAAGCCCAAGGCACCGACGCATTCATGCATCATTGGGGGTCGCAGAAGCACTACGCTTTTCCCCCTTTCGCGATGCTGGCGAGGGTACTAGCAAAAGTGCACAGAGACAAGGCGCAAATAGTGATAGTGACGCCAGAGTGGAAGTCGCAAGCTTGGTTTCCAGTTCTGAGGGAACTTTCTATGGATTTTCCACAGAAGATTGCATACAGACCAGACTTCCTGATCGATCCAGTAGGAGTTCCTCATCCTCTGATAGAGAATCAATCCTTATCACTGATAGCGTGCAGAATTTCAGGCATAAATGGCGATTGCCAGGCCTTTCAGAAGACGCTACAAGACTTATCAATCTATCATGGGCCCCATCTACGATCAGGAGCTATAATTCCGCATAGCAAGCCTGGGACCTATGGTGCAGGAGGAGGAGTATATCTCCCATTTCAGCACCTGTAGTACAAGTAGTGAATTTCCTAGCCAGCCTCCTTTCAACAGGCAGAGCTCTTAGGACCGTAGGGGTATATAGGTCCGCAATCTCCACGGGGCACAAGTTAGTGGACGGGGCACCAATAGGGGAACACCCGGCGGTGTCCCGATTGCTGAAAGGTGTGAAGATGAGCAAACCGCCGGGACCCAAGTACTCATCAATGTGGGATGTCCAAAAGATCATACATCTGTTCGAGCAATGGCCTAGTAACAACTTTCTATCAGGAAAGCAACTTTCTGGCAAATTGGCTACACTCCTTTGCTTAGTGTCTTGTAGAAGAGTTTCAGATGTTAAAGCACTCGAGATAGACAAAGATGTATTACCCAGAAGGGATAGCCTTTACCATAGCGCAGCGTACAAAGACCAATTCTATAGTGATCTCATACCCATATTGGCCGAATAATGAGAAATTGTGTGTGGCAAATTGCATAAAGTGTTATGAAGCAGCGACAGCAGCGGTTAGGCCACAAGGAGTGAAACAATTGCTTATAGCGCGTATAAAACCATACAAAGCAGTCACATCAGCTACTATAGCTAGATGGGTGAAGGAAATAATGGAATTGGCAGGTATAGACACGTCTAAATTTGGGGTCATTCTACCAGGGGAGCAATGGCTTCACAGGCTTTTGCAGTAGGAGTTCTGCTGCAAGAGATCATGAAAGCAGCAGACTGGTCGAGCGACTCAGTCTTTAAGACTTTTTATTTCAAACCAGTATCCAATATAGCAGCTGCTGTGGTAGAAAGCATTGAACAATCATAATGCTCGCCTCCGGTCTTGTCATAGAATAAAGATTGCCCATGCGACTAGCGCAGGAAGTCTTGATTCTATTAAAGACACGGAGGCGAGCATTATCCCACCCTATGGAATAATAGCGATGGGTGTTATGTTATGATCTGTAATGGTTGCAAAGTTGTTTACGTAAAGACTTGGTTATGATATGTGACGAACTGTATTCCCCTTCCCTAACATGCGCATTTCTCTTTTTGCGTAGGAGAGGATCAAAAGAGTAACAGAGATTAGTGTATGGAAGGCAGCAGTCCTGCGAATTTAGAGCACAGCAAAGCTATTGAGGATAGAAAAGACAATTTCTGTTTGGAGTTACGATAATTCAGTTGGATTTTAGACTTTGTTCAGTTAATCGGTGCGCTGTAAAAGAAGAGGAAGGGACCCAGGGAAACGGGGACTTATAGCAGGAAGGATTGCCGGATTGGACAGTGAAAGAGAGGCTGTGGGACTACCAGGCAGAGAAGCCTCATGGGAAATGTAGTTTTGTCATGTTAAGACGATAATGTTTTCATTTTTTCTTTTCTCTGTTTATACGAGTTATAAAAAAAAAGTGTTATACATGAAAACAAAGAAAGATTTAAAAAGCTGTGGTTAGCAGTAATTAAAGAAGATAAAGCATAATGCTCGCCTCTGTGTCTTTAATAGAATCAAGACTTCCTGCGCTAGTCGCATGGGCAATCTTTATTCTTCAACAGAGCCAGGCCCTCCTCCCAAACATCATCCAGGAGGGACACTGCCATGATGGTCTTCCTTTTGGACTTGCGCCTCTGGTAGAAGAAGCCTTCCTTCTTGGTCTCCTCGAGTGTCAGCTGGAAGAGTTTGGACGCTCTCGGCACCATGCCATGAAACAACCCCAACTCATCCGGTGGGGATTCCATCGACTGCGGCGATCCGCCCACCGTGACGGTGTTGTCGTGTCCGCCCAGTGTCCAGGTTCCTTGAGGGGAGGGAGGGGCCACGTGGTGCGGGTGTGGTGGCTGATGCAGTGGCGTTGGATGGCGTTTCCTCTTTTTTCGCAGATGCTGACCCGGGGCCACCGGGTCGGGGCCACCTGGGCCGGGACCTGCAGCATCCTTTTCTGGATTTCCAACACCAACATTTGTAGGGTCGAAAGGATGTCCAGAAACACATCTCTCGGTGGAGTTGGAGCGGTAGGCCTACTAGGCCCCACGCCGCTGTCGCTGCCGGCATTTACGCTGTCGTCGTTGTTAGGCACAATTATATACAGTACCCTTTGTAAACACCACACAAAATTAAGACAAGTGTCAGTACAATTCCACCTTTGGTACAAGCCTGTACTACACAGTAAAGTGGTAGCGATGGCTGAGCAGCCAGACGTATCTCAAGAGTAAAGTGAGCAGTACAAGAAGTTACACAAAGGACAGCAATTACTATGATTCAAACAAACACTGATTCAAGGTTTCTGAGTAAATGAATATACATTTATTTACACCATCAGTTATAAAACAGTTCACTAATATAAAGCAGCAGAAAATCACAATCTTAATATACTACAACCATACCGAATCAATTCTGGACAAGTTAAGCTCCAAATGAAGTGTGAGCAAAATGGCACTATAGGGCAATTTTTAAAGGGGAGGAAAGACAAGGTGATTCAAAAGCAACAACCCCAACAAGTTATAGGCAGGGCAATCTAGAAAAGGCTCACTACAACTAGGATTCAAGTCAATAGGCCAATGTTTATGGTTCAGAGTCTTTGCAGAGGATCACACAGTTCAATGTAGTTCGCGGTTAAGTCTTTGCCAAGAGTTCAAAACGAAGTTGGTCGAAGGAAACGTTATTCAAAAGAGAAGAGAAGGACAAGCCTTCGGTGAGGCAAAGGATTTCAAGCACTTTCACCGCGGTCAGACGGAACGAACGACCGGATTTGCACAGTACCTTAAAGACAGAAGAATGCTGTATCTGAGACAGTTGTTCCTGGCAGTTCCTGCAGGCTCACGGTCCCTGAAGCATCAGTCGAGGTGACGAGAAGGAGGACGTCTGGAGGGTCCTGTACTGCCCAGGGAAGAAGCCAGCAGCAGAGCAAAGCGTTGAATAAAAGGTGCGCTCCTTAAACCCAAACAAGTCCATTTCTCCCTGGCTATCCGGTTCACTGCAGCGATGCACAGCAAATTCGACCAGGAGAGGGAAGCCAGCGTTTGGTGTTTGCCGAGCTGGTTGGTCCCACCAAGCTTAAAGGGAGGAGACTCTTTGCAGATCTCCTAGGTCATCGAAGTTTCAGGCGATTGGGACCTGCAGCAGGGCTTCACCGGGATGTCCAGTAGTTGCAGCAGTTGTCTTCCTTCAGCTTCTCATTGGCTTTCTCGATCCAGTGGCGACTGTGCCTTCCAGTCCTAGAGACCGTCTTTTTATGCATCAAATCCCCCATTCACGCAGCCTGGCTGTCAATCACACATCAGGGTGGCTGTCCTGGCCGGAAGTTACCTAGCAAATCAAACCATAGTGCGACTTGGGTCTCCTGTGCAGGGGGTCTAAAACACCTCCCTCACATTCAGCCGACCCAGACACTCGGGCACCTAAGGAGGGCTTCTGGGCAGAAGCTGCCAAAGCACGGCAAACAAAGTAACCAAACCTGGTTTGGCGCGCAGAGGTAAGCATGAGAAAGACCTTTACAAAAAGAAAATGGAGAATAAACCCTACCAGAACCAAATAAAAATAAAAGGGGTGCAGCGGGCTTATGTGTTTGAGGCTACCACCATTGCCTAACTATACCGAGGCTATTTCCATTGCTTGCGGTAGAAAGAAAAGGGTAGATACCACTGCCACCAACCTAAACTTAGAGAAAGGGGAACAAAATAATGTTCCATGAGAATCAGACAAAAGGGGAGAACTATTAACCCCTCCAGTACTCTATTGGAAGATAGTGTGTACTGGGTCTGTAAATTTAAACAGACTAGTAAAGTCAATGGCAACTTTACATGTTCTGGGAGACAGTAGTCAGACCCAGAAAATGGAGTTTTAAAATGGGAGGTCTGAAAAGACAACCCTGTTTCACTGCGCTAAAGGTGCTGTGCGACACACAGTAAAAACATGATGCCTATGGCGAGACTCCATATCCATGAACACAAAAATGTACAACACACAGCAAAAACACTTGTAAGAGTGAGAAAAAAGGCTTGCACTCTTACCAGGTGAAAAAAATAAATCCTAGAAATCCAGCAAAGCTGCTGAGGGACTCATCAGGTAAGGGAAATTAGCCATTCTGGAGTATTCTCCCTAACAGTCGTCCCCCACTTCTTTCTGGATTGTGTGCGTGGACTCACGGTCATCCTCATTCGAGGAAGAAACATCTGTGTCCAGGGGTACGGCCTGCTGGCCTGAGGTCTCCCTTGCCCCCTCCGCCCCTTTTTGCATCCCGAGGAGTCGGAACTGGGCTCAGCAATGGCATTCTCTTTTCCGGTGTAATTTCCACCGCCCCAGCCGAGGCCTCCCACCTCGGGGGTAGGGACACCTTGGGCGCAGTCGGGGTTACCTTCACTGGGCAAGCCCCTTCGGCCTTCGTGAGAGCGGCCGCCACCATCTCAATCGTCGAAGACGATTGTTCTTATGCTCCCTGGGCCGGCTGCCTTTTCTTCCACCCTAGGCTTCTCGGGCCTCTCGGGCCTCTCCCGCAGCTTAGCTTAGGATGATTTCCTGAGGCATGACAACATTAACCTGCTAATATGTATATATTTGAACTACACTTGTAAGGACCACCTGTAAATCTTAGAAATGTTTTCTTATTGTGTTGTAACTGTATTTACCATGCTGCAATGCGCCTAGATACCCGAGGGTTTGGTGTGCTATATAAATAAATAAACTAAACTAAACTCTTGGAGGAGGAGGAGCTGGAACGAAGGCTGGCAATGGAGGCAGATGGTGAGGTTGAGCGTGCCCTGCCCATCACGGGACACGCTTGTGCAGCGACCCCGATGGAAATGGACTTGCAGTGCTTGGCCTTGTCTTGGGACCCCACGGATGGAGCACCCACAAAGTACTTAGAAGTCCGCTCCTCGGGTGAGGCATGACCCTACTTTGGGCACAGGGCAGAGCCTTTGGCGCTTAGCCATGCCGCCAGTCTACTGTGACAATCGTTCATCGTTCTCTAGAGAACCTGAGACAGATTTCTCAATCTCCTTCTTTGTGGTCCGGGTGAAGACAGTAGAGGCACTGAAGGTGTTTGTCCTCCACAAACACGTTCCACAGTCTGCATCTGGAACAGAGCTTGAAAAGGGAGGTTCCCCCCTTTCTTCTCTTCTGATATGGTCAGCCGTGTAGAGTAACCCGATGGCCTTCTGGAAACTTCGAAGAAACTCGACGATCCGTGCCCTTGAGGGGGCGCTGAAATTCAGCGACAAACGTATCCCTGCATATCAGCCGATGGAAAGAAAGAGCACACTGGCTCAGTTTGACAAACATATCTTTTTTCTCAAAAAAGTGCAAAACAAAGTAGAATAGCTCATGTAGCAAAACTCTAGGACTATCAACACTTGAACGTGCAGTAAAAATCTGAAGATGCCTGCCAGAGGAAGGGCTTAGGGAGAGGGAAGTCATTGGCATGGGGCAGTATGACCCAGAGTGCAGTGATTGGTTTAGAGGAGAAATACAGTTTGCTGGACAAGTTGAACTTACCGACTCAAACTATCCTTAGTTTATTTAGGTAAGGAAATCCCACCGTATTATAGGGCAAGTTAGGCCTTGCACCATCCTGACATTTGAGTTAATAAAGACTTTTTGTTTGAACCTTGTCCGTGTCTTGCTTCATGATGCCTTCACAATACTGTATGTAAGAAGTTAGTTCAAAATATTAAATCTCCTTTAAAAACCACAGGGGCTAAGCTGTCTTTCCCGGGTGCCGCAGACAGCTTGGCTTTATTGATCATATGAAATGTATCCTCTGCCTCAAAATCAACATGCCAAGAGAGTTCTGATAAAAAATAAATGTAGAGGAGTAGAAGACGGCAGGTTAGAATATAACTTTCAAGCTCTGCTGATTATTAACCATATCCCACTACTAACAGATGTTTTTAACTAGCAAAAAGTGTCCATCTGTAGATAGACATGATAACAATCATCAATTGTTGAAAATCAATGATCCTGTAGATCGCTGTTCCGATTCGATTATCGCTTGATGTGCTTTGCACCCTGAGGTAAACTGCATTGAGAATGGGCACTTGTGGCTGACTGACATATCCCTGAGCAGACGTTGGGGGACAGCAAGAGTTGGTGTGCTGCTGCATGCTGAGACCTTCTGTGCTCTCTCCCCACCGGTCACCTCACCCTGGCATGGTGCAGTTTGTTGTGGTGCATTGGAAATATCTCGGAAATCGTGCATCCAAGGGCCTTGAAACGTGGGGGACCTCTAGTTTCGTTCCTCGTGTCGCAACCGATCCTTCTACGAACACTTTGATGTTTCGCCCATTTCAGGAAACCATTGTTAGGGAGACTTTTTCCTGGACTTCTGGACCTTTTTTTCCAAAATTCTGAATGAGTGGGGCGTTTTTCCACTTATTCATTCTTTTGGGCTCTGTCTTTTGGAACACGCTATTCTTTGTATTTTATCTGCCCTATGGAGTTGATTTTCCTCCATAACTCTTAAAGGCATCTGTATTTTACTATTGCAGCACACAGCTCCTTATGGGCAGTGTTACTGGCGACACTTAGGATCCTCCTCTGAGATTATTTTGTTGATCATGGAGTAACTACAGTTCTTAAGGATAGATACTTAGTATCTCTCCTAAAACTTTATAGTCTGAGAGATGGCACAAACCACCTTATGTAGAGTGCCAAAGGGATACCCATTATTCCCCTTCTCTCTGCTCCTGTGGCTTTTTAGTCACATAGACAAACTCCTAGTTATTGCTGGTGGCAGTGGACGTCTCCTACCTACTATTGTGTGATTTAAATACCGCAGGCTATGCCCAAGGCCTCGGTAGTGCACAATAGAGAGAGAGAGTGTTTTTTTGCCTTTGGCAGGAATCCTTGTGTGTCCTCGCCTAGGCTCCAGAGTGTCTGGGCAGGCAGAAAGTGGGGGAGGAGTTTTTCACCCCCCTCTCCTTTGTCTGCCCGAGTGCCCGAATGGGACCAGCTACCACTGGGTCTGGCTGTCCTAATTGGACAGCCATACGCCCCTTTCTGTAAACTGCTGAGGGCGATTGCAGAGGAGTGCTGGAACTGGATAAAAGGCGAGGCTCCTGGAGTGAAAAGCAAGTAGACCACTCGAAGCTGAAGTAACCGAAGAAGAAGACGACCAGAAACACCTGCACACCCTTTGCAACACTGAAGTGACCACTGCTGTCCTGACCCCGTTTTCTGTGCGACAGAGGAACTCCAAATAGGACGACTCCTTCCCTTTGACTGGTGGGAACAACCAGTCCCAAGACAAACTCTGATTTGAGCCCTCTCCCGAGGTCCTGTGAGTTTCCAGAGCTGTGGAACCCCAATACCAGGAGATCTGCTGCCCATTTCAAGTGCATCGGCGTGGAAAGGCCAAATCCGTCCAAGTCTTGCTGAGCCCTCAAGGACACTCCAGACACACAATCCAACTTGTCCAGACCCCCTCATCAGAGTGTGGTACTGCAGGAACCAAAGAAGATTGACTCTGCAAATCGCGTCCTTTGTTGGTGCCGCAGAAAAACTGCAGAGTGACTAGAGAAGTTGATGAAAGCTGTGCCAGAGGTCCCCCTGGAAACTGCTGCTGAGAGATCCCGTTCCCTTGTCCTGCCTTTCGTCATCAGACTAAGGATTCTGGCAGTCAGGTCCAGATCTGCAACATCACAGAGCATCCACCACAAACATTTTCTTCAAACCTAAGATACTGTGGGGAAAAATGTATTGCTTACCTTATTGCAGAAAGCCGCTGCAGAGCGTTGGAGTGCACATAGAGGTGTCCAGTGCAACCCCCTTTGACCTCATTACCAGTCCTTTAACAGGGTCTCCCACATTGGTTAATCCTTTTTGTATCTGCTTTCCTAGGACTAGACAGTAACCACAGCAACATTTCACTTCTGCTGCTTTTCAAGACTTTAAGCCCCTCAAAACTGCCTTTTAGCTAGGCTTTCGTTTTGGACTTTAAAAGACTTGCTGTGCAGGGAAACTGCCTCGAGAACCTGAAGCTCTGCTAGGATCAAAATAACCAACTGTTTTCCTTCCCAAAAATGACCATCTTATAGGTGTGTGCTGCCTAAACGTAATTACAGTATTACTTTGTGTGTGCACGTCTTTACTGATTGTACGGTAGACCTGTCAAACGCTTGTAACAATTGTGTGAGTTCAGCAACTACCAACTAAGAAGTGGTCTTTTGAAGTATTTTAAAGTATGCCTATGTGTGTTGGTTTATTGTGCTAAGTATTTAACAGCAACTCTTGTGTAAATATTTAATAAATCTATATTTTAATATGAATTGATGTTTTTCTTTGATGTGCATTACTAGCTAGGTTCAGTGTACTTACCTACAGCTCACATATTCCTGTTAAGATAAGTCTGACTGCTCTGGCACTCTGCTAAGATCTGAGTAGTAAAGACTGATACTAAGAGTTGGGGATCTACGAACCACTGGGGTAGCTTAGTAAGTCTTACCTCCAAGTGGGACTTTAGAAAAAAAAACTAGCAACCGTCTCATGTGTGACAGTGCTGAAATCCCTCGAAAGGGGTTGGGTGTCCAAATGTCATGTAGCCAGTAATGTCTGCAGGGTGCTAACAGGTAACTACGCAAAATATGTTGCAGATTGCTGAAACGGTGTGGAATTGTATAAGGAACAACGCTTCGCCAAGCCACAAACCCACATACAAATGTTTACGTTTGCTGAAATCCGGGGAAAGGGGTGTCAATATTTCAGGTAGCCAGTAATGTCCGGAGGGTCCCAACAGGTAACTATGCAAACTTTGGTGTAGATTGGTGAAACAGTTTGGAATTGTGTAAGGAACAACACTTCGCCAACCCACAAACAAATTTGAACTTTTATAGAAGATCATTAACATTTTCAGCATCCTTCTGCAAAAGTGTTGATTTGTAGGCCTTTTGCCAATTTGTATATCTCTGATTGAGAATCTTTTGCAAATGTAATGATTTCAATGAAGAATTTTTCCCTAGGAAACACAAGTTGTAACGCAAATCATTATTTTTGGAGTGAACCATCTCGTCAAAGGAATGTGGATGTGAAAAGTGGACTGGAGTATAAGATAATGCTGACTTAAGGAATCTAGGCGTAGTACTAAGGCAATTAGAGTGGCTGCACAGCTCTGAGGATAACAGCTGATCATCCAAAAATATAAAAGGACAATCTTGAGTTAAACTGAAATAGCCTTAGGTTGTCAAGATAACCTAGACCTTTAAACATTAAGGCAAAGACGGATATTACAAGTTATATGAATCCTTGTAGCTAAATTAGTTTCAGGTATAGGAATGCATGATCACTCAAAGGGGACTTTTTAATATCTAAATAGGAGAAATATATATAAGAAATGTCTATAAATAAAAATCAAATCCAATAATTGTGTTTCCCTTTTTAATACCACACTGTTCCACATCCTGCCAAGTGTTAGGTGGGGCCACCAGGTCTAGGGCCTTCTGCACGTAGTAGGGTTGGCATGTGTCTTAGGACGCTACACGTACTTATACAATGATGCAGTTAGTTGTGCAGGCTACTAGATACTTGCATGCTATCTATTAAGTTGGATTGTAAAATGGTATGATACATCTTCATCACCTTTGTCAACCCCAGAACTTTTTGCTGGACTTGGTGATTATTTTTCCTTTTTCCTTGTTCCGGGGTGACCCTGTCTTTTCACTCTTTTTATGGGTGACACTTGTAGGTCTCTACAAAGTGTAGGTTTCGATTTTTACTTTTGGGCTGTATGCATTTTCCTATGGCAGCAGACAGCATCTTATGTGCAGTGTTGCCCTGGGGGATTCCCTTTATTATTTTCTCTTAATATACCTTGGGTGAACTACTGTTCCCAAGGGTGAAGTGGGATTTCATCCCATTTACATTTTAAATAGGAGACCAGAACATCCCATCTTATGTGGAGTGCTGGGGAGATACATGGCATCCCCTTTCTCACTGACCTAGTAACATTTATGTTACTATGGCAAGCTAACTCTTATGGCAGGTGGCAGTGGATCTACTTGAATGGCTTTTTAGTTAATATTATTCGGAGACTGTCAAACCAGCCATGGTAATGCACAGAAGGGTCACCATTCTGCTAGAATGGTGGGCTTCTTTCTTTTTTTGCCATTTTGAGTGTGCTTGTTGTTTCATGTGTCTTCCTCTGCCGTCCTAGGTGTGGGAGGTCCTGGATGAAATGTTGTCTTCGGGGGAAACACTTTGTGTTTCCTGTTGAGGCTCCAGAGTGTCTGTGAAGGCAGGAAGCGAGGGAGGAGTCAGAAACTCTGCAGCCCTTTGTCTTCTGGTGTGCCGAAAAGGACTGGTTAGCCACTCGCCCCTTTCTTTAAACTGCAGGGGGAGTTTGCAGAAGTTGGGTGTGAGTTCCTGGATAAGTGTCTGATTCTAGAAGCTGAAGACAAGTCGACCACTGGTACAAAATCCAAAGAGGAAAATGAAGAAAAGACGCCTGTAGCTGATTCCAGCAACCGGAGAGTCTGCTGCGTAACCAGAGCCTGTTCTGGCCCTTCCTCCCAAGCGACCTGGGGGGTCCCAAAGAGGACGACACCCCTATCTAGTGGTTGGTGAGACTCACCTGTCTTGAGATGACCTGCAAATTCAGCCACCTCTCAACATGCTGCGTCCTTGCAGGGCTGCAAACCGCCAGTACCAGGGGAACCTTGAGCCTGATTGCTGTGCATCGTCTTGCAAAGTCCGATTTGCGCTGAAACTTTGGTGGACTCCTACTAGACCTCCAGAGGCACGATCCAAATCCCCGAAGTGCCCTTACCAGAGTGCTGGACTGAGAGAGTGAAGAGAATCTAACCAGCGAAATCCTTTCTTCATCCGGTTCCTGTAAAAGGGTGCCAAAACCACAGACCCGCGAGAATCATTGAAGAATCCTTTGTTGGGAGCCTCTTCTGTCAACTGCAAGTTCCCATCCAGTGTCCTCTTCTTTCATCACCAGATCAAGAATCCAGAGACCAAGTCCTGTGCTGCTGCATCGTGAAGGCGTCAGTCCAGAAGCTCTTCTCTTCTAAGGTACTGTGTTGCCTTGGCTAATACTTACCTTAAGTCTTGTGTCAATCTTGTGTGGCTGAGCAGGTTATTTGTTTGTTTGGGAGTTCACACATACGGTTCGCCCAGGCCTAACTCTAGAACGCATTTAGGGAGCCTTTTCCGAAGTCTCTGACCACTTTCTACTAACTTTGAAAAGAGTACTTACTTGCTGAAGGACATATCCTCTGGAACTTTCCTGCATCTGAGCCACATCCCAACATGCCTACTGTTGGCTCCTAGACCACTAGGGTCCCTCATCTGCCTCTTAGATAACACATGCTCTAGAATATGGCTTGAAAATATAGCAAGTGTTGAAAAGTACTTGTAAACGTGTTAGTGTATAACTTTGATTCCTGAACAGAATAAGTTACAAAGTGTCCTAAAGTTCTTACTTTATAGATGCTTGTTGCCCCTCTGAAAAGTATGTAAGTTATTTTACTTGCGTTGAATTGTGTTTCACTCTTCTAGAAAGTAATTGAGCCGGTACTGTTTTTGCATTTTTAAAATAGTCTGAGAGTTCTCACTTAGAGGTGCATTCTGCACGTCTGAAAACTATATAGGATCTTACTTACCTTCAACTGCTGATTGTCTTTCTTAAAAGTCTGCTAGAGTAATTACTTAACCTAGAATAGTGTTCCACTCTTCTGAAACGTATCCTTAGTATAACTGCCTATACCTGTATTAGAAATAGTGTTATAGTTTATATACCAATAGGGGGTTACTTACCTTGAATAGCTGCAGCCATGCCTAATAGAGTAACATTGGGTTGTGCTTACCTTGAATTGCTTAGTGCACTTGTTAAACCGTCTTACTGAGTTCTTATCCATGAGTGCTGACTGCTCCTCTGAAAAGTATATGAGTTATTTTACTATCTTTGAACTGGGTTTTAAAAAGTAATAATGGTGTAACTGAATCCATTCCAAACAGAAGAATAGGTTACATATGTTGTAAGATGTATACCTGTTACAGTGTTGGTCTAACTAGGTGATGCGTGATACTGAATAACACTGTAGGTTATGATCAATAGAGTCTGCTGCCTTTGAATTACTTACTTTATTGTAAAAGTCTAACTAATTTGATTTTACTCACCATGAATAGCTGATTGCCATTCTAAATGTGCATCATTAGGTTTTACTCACCTTGAACTGTATATTGCTGCTCCAAGTAAGGTTATACTTTGGTTTGCATACCGTACTACTGTGTTGGTTTTTATAATTGTGTTTATGTCTTATGAAATAGTAATTACCTTTCTTTTAATAAAGCCCTTTGGTGGACTTCAGAAAAGCTGCCCTAACATTATTTAAATTCTCCCCATCGTCCTATGTTGAGCGATTGCCCTTGGCAAAGGACCCACATACAGATGTTGGGGTTAGGAGAGTCCTTGTATAGGCATTACTGTTTTTAAATATACTTAGTATCTTTTTAATACTATGTATTATGACCAAAGTACTTATTTTAACGGATAGTTTTATATGGGTGACTTTATTAAAGTATATATTTATCAGTATAACAGTGTAGTGTAATTTCTAGATGTGTGGGTGTGTGTTTGTGTGTGGGTGGACTAAACGTACCTCCCACCCCTACCTGAGAGTTAAGCCTTGCTGCTCTGACCACACTACCCACGTTTAAGATAGATTTGATTACCTTTCTTCTCAGGTATTTTAGCCTTCTCCCTCGGGTTAGCTGTAGCATCCTCAAGAAAGGGCGAAACCAAAACTGCCTTAACAAAGCTTAATGCCTTTTGCCTCAGCACTTCTGTACAAACATTCATTTGTGAGAAATGTGTCACAATTACCTTCAAGTGTACTGGGAGAGAAAGCCCTTGGAATCTTCGTACAAGTTCAGGTTGATTTGTAGAAAGGTTATGCGCTGCAGTCACGTCATACTGAAAACAGAAACTGGTCCTTGGAATGTGAGGTCCATCAGAGAGATCTACAAAGTCACCACATCTAATACACAGATTAAATAAACAGGTTAGTAGTGCACGTCATTTAACAATTCTAGACTATTAGGAATTGCAAGCACCCTGAGTTTCTAAGTTTTACAGCAAAATGAAGTTGAAAAGTACTTTCTGAAAGACTTATTGACATTTTAGAACACAATCAGAGTTTTATCTATAGGTTTTCACCCATTTCCAAGAAGACACAGCGTTACACATGAAATAGGCAAACGGTAATTTAAGGAACTCATGGTGGCAACAGTAAAGACAGACACAAGTGATCGCAGTACAATGGTGTTTATTAAACTGTATAAATCGGTTGAAATAATGCTTGAACTAAGCCTAAATCTAAGATGGAAGCAAGCTACGACCATCAAATAATATTAAGGCAGTCCTAGTGGCGTCTTGTCAAATAAAAGGGCCTATACTATAAAAAAAAAAAAACATTGCCAATCCTTACAACCAAATACAGAAAAGCGTGGGATAAGGTTCTTTAGAAAGAAAGAAGTGTTCACAAATGATAAGTCAGGATGTAGTAGCCAGGAGTATCCCTTCCCCAACTCCTGGACCGTTGGTTTGCCCGGTGATGCCCTGCTGCTGTGCTGAAGCTCCAAATTCCCCTCGACTAGAGAAGCCCTGCAAGGACGACTTCTCCCTTTGAGTTGGCGGGACCAATGAACTCCAAAGTAAGTCAGTCTGGTCATCCTCTCGGGTCTGGCTGTACTTCAACTGCTGCTGCTGCTGTTGGAAGAGGTGCCAGGGAGAGAAACACCAGATTGTGTGTGTTGTTTTTAAGTTGGACCAGAGCGCCAGGAAGATCTTCCGGACTTCCCTGAAGCAGGACTGACCAAGCCTGGGCCACCTCAACAGAGTGTTGGACCCCAGATGCGAGGAAAGTCCAGAGTGGTATCCGAGAACCGCAGTGTTGCTATTTGCTGTCAGATGCGAGGTGCTGAAACAACGAGGAACTGCTGAATTGAAGTTTGCCCATTGCTGCCGCTCACCATCCCATTGCAGAGCAGGAGTCCCCAGACGTCCTCCCTCTTGTCCCCACGACTCAGCTCCCC
Source organism: Ambystoma mexicanum (assembly GCF_040938575.1). Classification (NCBI taxonomy): domain Eukaryota; kingdom Metazoa; phylum Chordata; class Amphibia; order Caudata; family Ambystomatidae; genus Ambystoma; species Ambystoma mexicanum. Next base: position 325,720,381 of record NC_090939.1, on the reverse strand, counting down.
TTGACATTGTGAAATTAACATTGGCTGTCCTGGCTCCTTGAGAGACACCTCTTTACCTCGGACTTTGTGCTTTGGCCTTTCCCCAGGAAAGGGTTAATTTACTCTGCATTGGAAGGCTTTTAGAAGTACTTGCCCGTTTGTGACTTACTTGTTAAACATTGTTTTATTCCTCTAGTCTCTCTTTTGCACCAAACTCAGTATTGGTCTAAATGTACCAGTGATAAACCAATGTCCACAGTGTGCTAGCTATTTAAGTCACCTGAGGTTATAGGTGTCTGTGTGCCATCCCCAATGGGTAGCATCAGTTTTAGAGAAACTAAGAGTGTGTTTTGAAGTTTATTTTAATTGAGGCTTATACAACTGACTGTGAAATAAATTAATAATTATTTTATCAAGAAACCTTGAGTGTAAGTGTTTATTTGAATAACTGCTATTGTGAAACTCTGTGTCACAACATTACTGCTCACATTGACCCCTCTTGAGATAAGCCTAGCTGCTCAGCCACACTACCAACCTGTGTAGTTCAGACTTATGCCAAAGGTTGGGTCCCTATTGCCAGGAGGTCAAGGTTATTGTAGTGCACCCAAAGGGTACTGCATACAATCTTGCCTAACGTAGGGTTTCAATAAAGAAAGAATTATCCGCAAATAATAAGTCAGGAAGTGATTGCCAGCGTTCTCCCTTCCCCATGTTTTGAGCACGGGACAAGGCGGATCTCCTGAGCAGAGCATCCACTCCAGCTTTCGCAGCCTGTGCCGATAGTTCTACATCAGCTATCAGGTTCTTTGATGGTTACATTTCTTTTAACAAAAGTCTCTTGCCTTCAAGGGCATGATGTTTTCAAGAAACAAAGTTCGGTTCCACCAATACTTTGGGTGATGGCTTCACCCATGGGCCCATATCTTCCAAGAGTAGACCCCTCACAAGTCGTATTCAACAAATCGACTAAACAGTTCCTTTCTCAATGAACTTTGGGTGATGACTTTTCACCCCTGGATCTCCCTCGGCCAGGCTCGGACCCCAAATGACAAGGGGGACAATTCACTTCTCCTGGTCTTGCAGTACTTCTTGTTTTCACGAATCATAATGTCTGTTCAAACAGCTCTTCAAGGTTCACCCCGGTTTGTCGGCCTCCATCTTCCGGGTTCACTCGGGCTGCCTTTATGAAACAGTTCACTATGGGACTTTAGACTTCGCCCCTTCTCGTTAGCATCCCTTCACCGGGTTCACTATTGTCAACCTTTGTAACACACTGTTCATCCGCTCATTTCACTAAGCAGGATTAATTTCCCTTAGCTTCTGTCGGTCAAAGACTTTCAACGGTACAGAGGATTTTGCAAGACCCCTGTCTGACCACTTTGACCTCTTCCGCCTTTTCCCAAGGTCTTCTGGCTAAGGTAGTCTCTACCATCGGGAAATAGCCCAGAGTTTTATGAGGGAGCGCCCACGTGGTGCCGGACTCCTCTGTTGCTGGTTTCCCCCTCTCTCATCAATAATAAATCTTGTTGTGCTTTTCAAAGTTCAAATTACCAGTTGGCTACTTTTCTTTTAACAGAGTTTGGTTTCTTATTGATACGCCCCTCGACTCAACCGCTCTGATGAACCGCTTTGCTTTCTTTTTCCTTGGAGTCAAGGTTGGTACCACAGAGACAAGCGTCTCTCTCCGGCTTGGTAATCAGCGCAGAAGGGTCTTGTGTACCATTGACATCTGTTACACCACACACTGGTGGCTTCACAGGCCTTAGTCTGAAAGGGCAAGGTTGCTTCTCTCCCCATCATCCTCTCCGTCTACACCAACTTTTTCCTCCTCTTGAACTGCTGTGCTGAGTTAGCGATCACATTGTGCGTTCTGCCTTGCTCGTTCTGTGCTCTTGCAATCCACCTTTTATCTCTGTGGGGAAGGGAAAGGACCGTCAGGTGTGTGTTATTGGTCAATTGCCTGACCATTGTATTGGGACATGTCAGGTAAACGGCTCTGGTGTTAGTCTGTTGTCTTTCGCATGGTGCGAAAGTATTCATGTTGAAAGGGGGGGCAGTGTTTAGGAATATCATATGTGGTAGGAGGGGGAAAAGGTGTTGAAAGAAAGGGGATACCGCGGCTCACCCATCAGTGTCCCACTCCTATTCTCCAAGGACCTGCCACCCAGGTGATCCTCCCTCACTAGTCCACCACCGTGTCCTGGCCACTGGGATGACCGATCTGCCGGGACTAGGCAGGGAGACACTGTCAGGTTTCTCACACTTGCCGGTCAAAGACTTTCGACTGTACAGCTGATTTTTCTAGACCTCTGTATGACCACTTTGACACTCTTCTCACCGCTCTCGCTCAGCCTTCTGTTATTGGTAATTTCAACAGAAATTGGGAATCAGTTTATAGTCTCTCGCTGTACACCCACGTGGTGTCGGACCCTTTCAGCTGGTTTTCCCCTGCGACCATCACAATTCTTTGAACTTTCCGTAACTTGTAACTTTCATTCAACTCACTTTGGTTTCTTATCGGTTCTCCCCTCGACTCACCGGCTGCGATGAACTGCTCCGTGTACCATTGACATCTGTTGCAGCACACGTTAGCTTTTGTTGGCGGTCTTACGATTTCTTCCACAGGGGAATCGCGGGTCTGGGTCGGAAAGGGCAAAATCGTTTCTCAACTTGTCACCCTCTCAGTTCTCGTCGCCTTTCTCCTCCTCTTGAACTGCCACCCGGGGATAGCTGTCTTGTCATGCTGGCCACCTTGCTCGTAGTGTCTCTCATACTCCACCCTTTATCCCTGTGGGGAAGGGAAAGGGCTGTCAGGTGTGAGTGATTCTGGTCAATTGCCTTACTTTGCCTGACCCTTGTGTTGGGACATGTCGGGTAAAGGGCCTTAATGTTAGTCTGTTGTCTCTCGTGGTGTGCGAAAGTGTTTGTGTTAGAAAGGGGGGGCAGGGGGAAGGGAGGTTGAGTATCCTACACAGTAGGATAGGGAAGATGGTTTATGAGAAGGGCAATACTGTGTCTCACCAGTCGGTGCTCCCGCTCCACTCCCTGAGGATTGTCCATCCAGGTGATCCTCCCGCACTGGTCTACCTCCAGGAACTGGATCCAATAGCGATGGCTGTGTCCTGGCCACTTGGATGACAGATCCCCAGGGACTAGTTTGGGAGACACCATCAGGTTTCTCACAGTAAATAAAAGCACTTTTAGCAATTACTATTGCTTTCTATCTTTTCAAGTGACTTCTAATCATGGGCCATCAGAAAGTGTACTTAGCTTGCCTTCATCTACTCAATGGCTTACAAAAACAGACTCCCTTTTGAAAACCTACTTATAGCGCAAAGTTAGCTCAAGGGCAGCAGAGCGCCTTACAATAGAAAGGTGCCAGCATTGGGCCTGGCATTGTAGGCAGTAGTGCAGTACCATTGGTGAACAGAGAAGGAGCTTCAGTCTTCTGGCACGTTTTTAGCATTTTGCGTAACTGGTGGATGAAGGGGCATTTCGTGATTCTGCCAGGATTGAATTCCAGAAAACGTGGGCAAGGCAAGTTTTTTGCATTTTGCCTAACTGGAGGATGATGGGGGCCTTTCGAGCTTCTGCCAGGATGGAGATCCAGATGGAGGGGGCAAGGCAGGGGAAGGGCTGCTTTCTAGTCTTTGCTTTCTGGGCTACCTTAGACTCCAACCTTTTGATAGATTAGTGCAAGAGCCTACTGAAGTCAGTCGCCATGTATGCTGGTGTTCTGTTCGAGAATTCTTTTTAGGGGATACATTCATTTTTTAATATGATACTGGCAGATAGGGGAAGCCAGTGAAGCTTGCGCAGTGTTGGAGAAATATGGTTGCCCCACCCACTTTCTAAGAAGACTACATTACCCAGAGCCCACGTGCCATTGGCGCGCGCTTCGGCAAGTAGCTTGTGAAGTAGCTGTTGGCTGTGAAAGGCTGGATCCTGCTGCCTGACTCTCAAAGTCCTTGGAACACTGGAAACGTTGTTTGGGTACGGAAATTAACTGCTTTTCAACACGGTCATTGAACAGGACATACTGGACTTCTAATGGACTTGCTAAAAGTGCTAAAAGTAATATAAACTCCGTTTTTGTCTTCTATTAGGTTAAGCCCCACCCCCTTTCTAAGAAGACTACATTACCCAGAGCCCACGCGCCATTGGCGCGCGCTTTGGCAAGTAGCTTGTGAAGTAGCTGTTGGCTGTTTGCTGTGTGCGTGGTGTGGGCAAGACTGGGATTTGTACTGCTTCACAGGTTGTTTATATACTTTTAACTATAGTGTTTCAGGTGGCGTTTCTGTTTTATATGCCGAGCTGTGCTGAAGAAATGACAGATTAAATCTGATTGAATGCGAATGAATGTGATTTGCAAAATACACTTGCATATGTGTAGGTGGAATATACGTTAGGCTGATCTTTGCCGAACGTTGCTGAGTTGAAAGTGTGTAGAAAATACATAGAAAGTATATAGTTAATGCTGTAAAATACTACCATCTAGTGGTCACAGGTTTAATTCAAAGGTTTGTTAGCTGAAAATAAAGTTGTGTTATACTGTGCATTTGTATTTCTCAACTGGTTGTTAGTGGAAAAGTGTAAAGCGTTTGAGAAGTGCTGACTCTTAACTCTTAGGATGTATGCCGTCTTGCATGCTTTATAATGAAGGATTCTATAATGCTTGAGTTGGGCTGTGATAACCTCAAAACATTGCGGGGGTGGCGTATCTGTATGCCCAAGGTAATATCTAACCCTAAAGTTTTGAGTAAACACCAACAGATTTTTACCCAAAATCGGGCATAGCATCCAGTAAGAATGTGGTAGCGGCAAAAGAACTTGCCACCGAGTTAACGAGTGATTTGGGCTGCCTCAGTGCCAAATTCGCTACATGATATTATATGTGGAGAAGTACTGCATTCGATTACCAAGTCCGCTGACCGAGTTGTTGATAGTATTGATGAGGGTCATCTTGTTACATTGGGTGCAACTACCGCAACTGCCTCTTCTTGTGCTGAAGGTGTGGACAACGAAATGGATTTACAAGCAGGAAAGGATCGTCTTATGTCTAATTGCCCGCAATATATAGCGGGTAAAGTAATATGCACTAAAGCACAGATATGCTCTAATATAGATGAAGGGGAGTGTTTAGATCTGCCTCATAATGATTTGGAAGACGATTAAGTGGCTTATTTGGGTCAAGATTTGTCAGCTTCCTTTTGTGAATATTCCACTCCTCTATGTGATATGAAGAAATCACCATCAGGATTGGAATGTTTGCCCTTATGTGTGCCAATAAATTTGGGGTTGGGTGTAGGAGAGAAAAGTGATGAAAGTTGGGTTCTTCTTTGGTGATACAAAAAAGGTGATGAAACAATCTGATTTTACTAAAGCCCCTACAACAGAGATTGCTTCTATCCCGAATGACGTGGGAAATGAAAGTATTGGTGATACTAGCATGTCTTCGTCTATGATGTTTAATGCATTTGAGAATTTATTGACAGATATAGTGGCAAAATGTACGCGCTTAGAGGTGAAAATGGATATCCAGGCACTTATCATACATAAATGCATGGTGGCTCGGGAAAAGGTACTATGTGAACGTAGTACTTGTGTATCTGGTATAGAGAATATAGATGACTTAATCTCTGAAAAGGCTAAAATACAATATGTGTGTCGTCATAAGCCTAAATCTAAAAATAAAACACATCATGCGTTTATGCATGGAAATAAACCCATACTAAGAAAGAACAAAAAAGGCCAACAAAAATTAAAGATGAATATTAAGCCTATAATAGTTCCATTAATTAGAGATGTTAATGTTGATGGACTAGCATGTGCTGTTGCTTCTGCAGGATATCAGGATATCAGGATATCAGGCCTATATCAATGCCGCAATTAAAATCTCATCCCACTATACTAAAATTAGCCTTGTCTGAGCCTTTAAAGCATAAACAGGGTACTTTATCAGAGATTAGGAAAGCTAAATCTATTATTGACACACCGACGCCAACCCATAATCACGCATGTGAAAAAGTGAACAACAATAAGAACAATAATAGTGATAATATGGTCAAGGTATTGCAATTACAGAAAATAGTGCACGATAAGGACCAAGCGCCATTGAACAGAGCTGCAATACTAAATGTTTTTCACTGTATTCTACCTTTGAGGTCTATTAAGGCCAGTGACATCAAATTGTTAGATCAAATTGAGAAGCCCAAAACATACATATCAAATATATGGTTCAACAGTGATTCCATTCTATCATATGTATTGCAATTTGAAGAGGATTTTGTGCGCATGGGTTATACCTGCTGTTCTACTACCATTTCGACAACAGTGAAGAAACGTGTAATCACTTCTAACGTGAATGGCACTAAAGATAATAGTGTAAGGGCTGGTCTTAACCTAGAACCCAGCATAAGTAAACTAGCAAATACTGTACCACCTATAGGTAAAAGCGGAAAGGTACATCTTGTGGCGACTGCGTCTCCATCTAAATCGTTTAATACGAAATCGGATGGAGCTCAGCCAGTCGATTGCGAAAATGGTTATTTTCAGTGGTTACCAATCACATTCAAACAATATTTTTCTAAGGAATTGAGTTGATCAGATTGTCTTGTCATGGAATACTAGGGGTCATTGTCATGTATTTGCCGAAGAGGGTCTTGTATCCGTCCTTGAAAATGTAACCTTTGTAGCCCTACAAGAAGCTTGGTTAATGGACAAAGTGTTGTTTGATGGTCGGAGCACAGTCCATCAGGTCGCAACCAAAGGGACTTTAGGGAGGCCCAAAGGTGGGCTCCTGATTACTGTAAAACATCCATGGGTGGCGGCTATGCTAGATGAATCAACGTTGAATGTGTTGGCTGCTAAAGTGATCGATTTGAATCATGTAGTAATTCTAATTAATATCTATGATGCTCCCAACACAGTGGAATCAAAAAGAAACATAATTGTGGCCAACAATATTTTGATGAAATATAGTTATACATTTCCAGTAATATTGGTAGGAGACTTTAATGCGAACATCGCACACCACACTTTCAAGGAGTTAAAAGATCTGTCTGAAAAATCCTCCCCCGTAAAAGTGGTAAATAACAGGCAGGGGAGATTATGTCATAGTATGTTAATTAACCATGGGTTTACCATGCTAAATGGCAATATGCCCGGCGATGAAACAATGGCAGCTACGAGGGTGGTTGGAAAAGCTGCCTCTGTTTTAGACTATGCTTTTGTCAATAATGTGGGCATGGAATTAATTGTAGATATGGGTTTGGTTTATCGAGAAGAGAGTGATCACTTTCCTTTGAGTATCCTCCTTAAACTGCCATACACAGAGGTACCATTAACGGAATATGATCGTAATGGGCAGCTTTTTGTGAACGAAGGTAATAATAGAATACAATGGCATTCCAATAATCTGGCCCACACTAACAGTTGCGGAAACTCTGATTTCCAACTTTTTACTAGAAAGGAAGGTAGTGGTAAATAAAGAAGGAAGTAGTTTAATTAGTGATTTCTCTGTAATGATCGAAAAAATACAGAAGGAAGTTAGGGAGTTTCGTACATAGAAGTCCTGATTTGAACAAACCAATAAGGGTCAATAAAAACATTATGACAAAAATATAAGTAATAAAAAAAGAATGTAAGATGTGAGATAGCAATGGCTGTCCGCGAAGTAGTGCCGGGGGTCCAACCATCATCTATCTCTACAAAAGTTAAAGTTATCAAGAAGTATCGTCTATGGCTCAGTGCCTATAAGAAGAGTTTGGAAAATGCAATATAGAAGGAAATTTCACTGTTGGCCCAGTCCAATGAAATCTGCTAAGATATGGGATGTCATCAGGAAAAATAAGAAAAGGGACATCACAATTAATTGTATATCAGAGGAAGTATGGTGTTCTTATATTGGATCTACATTGGGCCGTACTGAAATTATCAGTCAGAGATGTTTTATACCAAAGGATATTTGGCAGTGCAAATCAACTATATCAGATATAGCATCAATTATTGCCAATCTCAAAAACTCTCATGCAGCAGGTCCAGATGGGTCCTGTAACCTTTTGTTTAAACTTAATCCCCATCTTTGGGCCGAAGTCTTCCTTTCACTGTTCACAGAAATCGGTAAGTTCGGCTTAATACCAGAATCATGGCACACAAGCCACATTCTAACCCTGTATAAGAAAGGTTCCTGGGCCGAGCCAAAGAACTTTAGATTGTTGACAATGCAAGATATCCCTTCTAAAATTTTGCACAAGTACTTTTAGTGGAACTTAATTCCTGGATTAAAACTAAGAACATTTTACCACCTAATCAAATTGGTTTCAGGGAAAAAGCTTGCACAAACCAAACGTAGGAAATTAAATACATATTGTGCCCCGATTGATTTCTCAGCCGCGTTTGATACTGTGCTGAGAAATCGTCTGTGGCTGAATCTCCAAGCCTGGGACATTCCCAGAGGACTCCTCAAGATGCTAATGTTGCTATTTAGCAATACAACTGTAAGAATAAGACTTGATGCAAGAGGGAAGCTCTCTGCTGTAATACCTACATGTTGCAGGGTTAAGCAGGGTTGTATTGTGGCCGCAACCTTGTTTAACCTGTACTTAGCTGATACGGAACTAGATTTTAGTTGCTTACAATCAACACATCCTGTAAAATGCGGTGAATCGTCAGTAGGGTGGTTGGCATACGCTGATGACTTGTTGCTTCTAGACCATACCCCAGCTGGCCTTCAAAAGCTATTAGATGCACTAGAGGCATACTAAAAAAATAATGGGTTACGCATTAATATTGAAAAAAGTAAAATAATGGTGTTTGCAGCTAAGCGCGTTTATAAAAAATATGCGTGGTACCTTAAAAGTATCGAGATTGAAATAGTTAGTAGTTACAAGTACTTGGGGGTTTTGCTGTATAGCAAACTAGTTTGGGAAGAGCAATGGTCCGCTGTGAGAGCACGTTGTTTAATTGCTGCCAACGCTATCAGCGCGTTTATAGGATCTAATGTAGGATTTTCAGCCGAGGCGGTTCTATTAATGTATACCGCGAAGGTTCGCACAATGGTTATGTATGCAATAGAGGTATGGGGCCATAGATTTTTGCCTCGCCCAATTAATCTGGAAGCCTTTATATTGAGAAAACTAATGAGCCTTCCTAGTAACACCTCCATTGAATACCTCTATCTTGAATTTAATATGAAGTGTATTAAAGCAGAATATATTAGTCGTTCTGTAATGAGCTATGTAAATCTGTTGCATCTTGACAATGACACCATTGCGGTAACTCATATGCGTGCCTCTTTGAAATTACACAAGTGTAATAGTTTGGGAGTACTAGGAATTGTAATGTCCATGTATGAGCATTGGAAAACAGGTTTTCAAACGACATCAATGAATAGTCCTGTGAATTCATTTACGAGGTGGCTCAAAAGAAAAATAGCAATTCACTGCAATGAGTTGCATCTAGTCTCCTTGACCTCAAAAGCACATAGTGGACATTTTTGTCAGTATAACATGTATCGTGTACAACTCCCTAACTATATCAAGGCATATCCTAGTCCATATGTGTTTAGAACTTATCTCTTAATGAAGTTCAATCTGTCCATAGTTTTAGAGATAAAGGGAGCATGGCTTGGTATAGAGCGGAGTAGTTGCCTCTGCAGACTGTGTGGATGTTTAGAGATTGAATCATTACACCATCTTCTGCTGTGCTGTGAAAGTCTAACAGCGCTGAGATCTTTGTTTTTTAAATCATATAACAATCAGATTGATGTTAGGATGACAGAGAGTTTGTGGAGAGCTTTTATGCAAGGTGATGATCTTAATTTCATATATTTATTCGTAAAATTTTATCTGAGAATAAGTGAGAATTTAAAATGTATAGAATAATGCAGTGTAATGATTATAAGTAATGTGAATTGTTTTAAGGATTGTATGTTTGTCGTATTGCATGTGTTTTTAACTGTTGTATATACAAAGCTTGATAGCTGTAAGTAAATTAAATAAACTTAAACTTAATAGGATGGACCTTGGGTGACCCACCACATGGCTGCTTAGATCTGAATTAGCCAACTCGTGTTTTCCACATAGGTAGGATAAAAACCATTTTAGTGCAGTCCCAGAGAAGTCTATCCTGTCGGTGAGGAGGGAGAGGCGGGCTAGATGGTCAAATGTTTCAAAGGCTTCCGAGAGGTCTAAGAAGAATAGGATGCACAATTCCCCTAAATTAGAGAGTTGCAGAGCATTGTCTGCGACTTAGATGGTTGCAGTCTCTGTGCTGTATTTGGGTCAGAAACTGGACTATTAATTGTGGAGAGGGCCAACCTTGTCGAATTTGGCAAATAGCTGGGTGCCAACTACTTTATTTATATGCTTCCTTATGAACAGGCAGCTTATCATGGTTACGTCTTTTGAGTCAGGAGAGGGTTTTTAGAAAAGAGGTCATAGCAGACCAGTCTTCGTGTCTGAAAATGCCTGTTCACTGAGAGAGAAGTTTACATTACCAAGCAGTGCATCCAGTGCTGGGCCATTAAGTTGGGAGTAAGAGGGAGGCAAGAAGGAAGTTGGATATTAAGTGCTAGGTTTAAGGGAAGCAGCCTATCCTTGGGAGAAAAGAATGCACAGTCAGTCCAGGAGGGCCCTGTCTGGGGGGATGCTAAGCAGGTTTTGGGGCATCAATGAGACCTCTGATCTTATCAATTTTGTTAAGGAAGGTGATAATTCCATTGAATTTCCCTTGTGAATCCGGCACTTCCAAGGACCGGTGTGGGCTTTGTGATGAATCCCAAGATGTTTTCACTTCTCCCCAGGGGGAAGCCCCTTCGTATGAGGCCAGAGTGGTGAGGCCGCTACCCCATAGACCCTTGTATATTACCATTGACAGCATTTACTGTACACGAAAACTGAGGCAATACCTATCCATACCGTACTATCCAGAAACAAGAAATAATCCACTTGCTCTTCTTTTGCACTCTGTATAAAAAGGCAAGGAGGTGCTGGCAGAGCCCAATAATGATTAGCCTCAACATCGGGCTAGTGGCAGATGTACCATTATTGTGGAGATCATCAAATTCATCTAATTTAATTGTATTTATTAATTTCTATGTACCGCGCCGGAGCCCATGTTTACTAAATATCTTAACTTGGCATGGATAACAAAAAGCAGGAAGCTAATGGCATGTTCCTAATCAAATAGGATGTTATATGTGTAAAAAAATGAAGTTATTTTATGAGCTAAAAGGTGAGGTATTTGTTCGAGGCACATCGATTAAGTCAGATTTTTCTGCTGCATCTGCAATGTGTCACAGATGGCACAGACACCACTCCGAGGGTTTATATTTGGTTTAATTTGTGGGGCTTAGGACAGTCCCTCTCTCTCCCTCTCTCATTAGCCCACGAACCACCTCTCAAGCCCAGGTGCCCGTAACGTCTGGTTAGTTCAACTGAATGGTAACCACTGCCTATGATCTTCTCTTCCAGTACAGATGTTTTCCCTATATGCAGTCTAGCAAACTTTCTACTGTTACTACACTAGCAGTAGGTTAGTGTTATAAGAGGAGAATTTAGTAGTCCGGCTGGATCATAAATGCCCACTAGTAAAGGCCTCCATGGGCGTGGCAACAGATAAAGGCTGCCTCGAGCGCCATACATGGATTGAAAGAATCCAGTGAAAGGATTCAACTGGAAAGCACCCAAGAAGGTTGCAACTTTTCTTCCTGACCCCTGATACGCGTAATACTGTACACAAAAGAGGGTAAGTAGCCTGGATAGGCACTGCTGCGACTGATATGAAAATCAGTCTCATGGGGTACTGCTGGGGAAATAGTAAAATAACGCTCCCCAGTTACAGAATCAACATACTAGATGGTATTTCAGCAGTAGGAGATGAGAAGCCCTAGTGAAAAGTACGAGATTTTCTTACCTGGAGGTGAGCGGAGAACTTTCTAATGTGGAAATAGCCATTTCTATGTACCTTTTTATTTGCAATGTAGTACATGACTTTTACTTTCCCCGCTGTATTCAATGTATTGCACAAATTCATTTTCCAAAGCATTGGGTGACTTACTTTTCCTCAAATGCATTTTCCTCTGTGTCCCCTGCACTGTGTGTGGGGGGAGAGTTGTGGACACAAACCATGATCCCTCAACTCTTCCTCCCGCTGGCCCCACCCCATAATGAATATCCCCTTTGTCTTGGCATGAAGCCTCTCTGAAGCATGCAAACCAGTTCCACGTGTTGTGTCCAACAAGTCACCTCCCCGTTGGCTCCAACAGCCCTGCACAGTATCATTTTATCTCCCCCGACCCTACAGTTAAAATCCACTCTGGGCTCAAACTGCCAGCACCCCTAACCTGGGAATCACACAGAATACCTGAAAGTGTGTGTGCCACTCTGCATCCCATCTCCCCTGGAAACGACCCTGGCAACACTTGCCCAAACAAACACTGGGTGAGGTGGCTAATCCTGGAGAGGGGTGGAGCGTCACTACGTGTCCTGGCAACAGCCAAACAAAGACTCCTGGGTGAGGAGGTAGCTAACACTGAGGAGGTGGAGTGACACTATGTGTCCTGGCAACAGCAAAACAGACTCCCGACTGGGGAGGTGGCTAAACCTGTAGGGGGTGGAGCAACACAACTTGTCCTCCTACATAACATCCACAGTACAAGCAGGGCTATCATGTTGGAAAAGGAGGGGCTTTCAGCAGGTAGACGGCACACCCCTACAGCATGTGCCATTGCTATAAAGACTAATAGACCTACTTTAAATTCCATCGGCTATCGCTGTAGTGAAGTGCGCCATACACACCAGCGGTGCATTCATGATTTCCCATGGCAACGAGGCCACAGACTTAGAAGCCAAAAGGGCAGCATATTTTCCAGAAGAGTCCGACTTTGCAACTGCTCCAAACAAATACACACATACATACACAGAACATGGTCATGAAGGAGGGATTTAATACACTACCCATAGCATATATTGTAGAGTTGCAGGGACAGGCACCACCAGAAGAGCAGGAGTTGTGGAAGAGGAGTGGATGCTCACTGTCCCCCACAGAAGCAATGTAGCAGCAGGAAACATCAGGAAACCCGTTATGCCCTCGGGCTGCTTACAGAAAGCAATGGAGGAGCTCCATTATCCAACACGCATTACAAAGGAATGTCTGGCAGTATCAATATCGGAGGGCTGGTTTGTCCCCAACGTAAATGAGCACATAGCAAATTTTGTAACTTAACGGTCTTGTTTGCCAAATGTTTACTGCTGACCATACCCTGAGAATAGTGAGGAGCAATATTCCGTCCCACTGGACCATTTCAGCATTCACATATTGACTATGTGGATATGCTCCACAGTTGTAACAGTTACAAGAATATGATAGTAGCCACATCCACTGAGAAGTTCCTCGTACATGAGGTATTTCTAAGGTGGGGAATGTGTGAAGTGCTATGTTCGGCCAACGGACCGCACTTTGTAAACAAGGTGTTTGAGCACATCACATCTTCTTGGGAATAAAACACAAATTTTCATCTGCCTTTCATCCAGAAGCAAACAGAATTTGAGAGCGCCGAAACACCCTTTTGAAACAATGTATTGCAAAAATAAAGAAACTCTGAAAAAGATTTGGCTACACTGCCTTCCTTTGCCCTTATTCGCTTTACGTAATTAGCCAGGCTTGTACATTACTGGACTCTAAATGAGGTAGTGACACAATGTTGAATACATACACCCATTGCTCCTCTCACAGTGCTGCTGAAAATGTTACCACTGTACTTGAACAGAAAATTCACAATTATTTGACCAGAATGTCTTAAATGTATGTCTCGGCATTTGCAAGGGGGGGCCCTGAGAGGCGCAGAAGAAGCACATGGGCAAATTGACCTGGATAACGTGTTGAAACCCCTTTTGTGTATCGTAGGGATAAAGTGCTTTGCCTAGTTTTTTACGCAGATGGCACAAACACCGTTTTCAAGGACCCTACGTGGTAGAAGCTGCTACTCCCTCCTCTGTCAAAGTTGAAGGCAGGAGAGTGTGGATCCATCTCAGCGATGTCAAACCATATTGAGGTGAGACACCCACCCCCGTGTCTACGAATACCGAGCCCGGAGGTGAAGAAAACTTACGAAGACCCCAGATAAGGGTGGTGACAAGAGCCATTCAGCAGCGAGAAGACATACAAGAGTAGAACTATCTTTTATGGTGCAGTCCCTAAAGATTTTGTTTGAACAATATCCAAAGACTACTTTTTGAACAAGTTTCCACCCTTCCTTGGTTCTCATGTGTCCAAATTACTTGACTGGTTTACCTTACACAATATTTTGGAAAACACTAAGAGTGCACAAGATTTTTTTTTTATTTGTAGTTGTGAAGGATGATCTTAGAGCGGACATCTGTGTGTGATCAAAATAATATTTTCCTAAGAGATGATGAACTTAATAAACTATGTAAAATATTCCTCTTTATTGCCTAAACAAATGTACAGATTCAGTCACCTACACAAGGCTGACTCATTGGCCATTTTTATTGTGACAGAATTTGCCTCCTTTTGCTGCTTCTATTTTATATATTGTCTCGCAATACAAGAAATAATGAATTATGGTGTGACAACCAGAGAAATGATACCTTAAACGTACCCAGAAGGTAGCACTCCAGGTAGAAGGTCACAGAGGAATAGAAATGTAATTGATGATCAACGCCACATGAGACAATATCTTGATAAAAATGTCTCTAACAGCATGTGGTATCAACATATGAGCGAGTGGGGAGGGAAAAGTCAGAAGATAGTTGTTTTGTGTGTTCGCTCATTCCCTACGCCATGAGTGCCTCCAGAATATTAATAGCAACAAAAATACCAGCACACAGAGCACACTAACGCATTTAGCACTATGCACTACGAGAGGGCCATTTCAAGGCAAGTGGGCCACCTTACAATGGATGACAAAAACAACGTTCCCTTATAGGGATAGCTACATAAAACAACACTCAATGATGGATTACACTAAAACAAAAAAATAAGGTGATGAAATATACACTGGCAGGCAGAGGAGAGGCTATAATAACAGACCATAAGCTGTTACAATGCATTAATGCAGAAGGAAATAAGTACCTGGTTGCTCGAACAGACCCCAGTTACTAATATACAGATTGATATTTATCTCAGATGGCTGGGACAAAGGGATGATAGGTTGTAAAGACCAAGCACTTCTATCAGTACCAGTAGAGGTTGTGCAGAATGCAAATGATATATGCCTCAAAGGATGGACTGAATATTCCAAATTACTTGTGTAGGTAGAGGATTAACCAGACCCCATACCGAGGGTACCCATGAGGAATGCCACTTTACACTTCAGAAATAAGGTCACATTAAACGTAAGGGAAAATGAAGGGTGCAAAAAACATTTTTCATATGCCTGTCATGAAAAAAGGCACAGCTGTGCTAATGGACCACTATTGGGCCTGCGGTTCAAGAGTCTACATGTCGCTCACTCCGAATTCGGGAGGCCTTTGCTCCTTAGTAATAATAAGTGCACCAGTCCTGGTAGTGCTGCAGAAGGAGGTACAGATTGGTTATTTCCCCTGGATTAATGCACACATAAGAAACAAAAGGTCCCTCACACTTAGACGCACAAAGAGGTATAACCATTTCTTGATAAAAGCAGCAAACGCATATGATGAAATACCAGACGAGCATAAATTGTTTGGTGGAACAGCAATGTTCTTTACATCCTTTTTTACTCCTCGGTGCAGGTGTAGAGGTGAGGCCAAGTACCCCCACCCAAAGCTCCTCCCCCATGATGCCTATATGTTGGGAGCCAGAGTGTGAGACACGTGCAGTACCAGTAAAAAATACCTATACCGAAAAGAATCTTGTAAGTAAGGTTCCCATTGAGGAAGCCATACATGCATTCACGACAATATGATAGCCATTTGAATAAAATCCCGGCGGAAGTGCGAAAACTGAGAAAAAGAGAAGATTGGTGACGTCATGAAAAGCAGAGCCAAGAGACAAGAAGCTGAAGACCATAAGACATTCTATAGGCTCTTAAGAGGAGGTGTCAAAGATGAGCAACATTTCGGGCTCGAGATGGAAATGCTCATGCTACATAAATAATGAAGAAGATATCAAGTCAGTTTACAATTGTACAGATGCAGTAACGCAAGTGGACAAAGTATTCTTAAAGGCTGGCTATGTATTAAATAGATTGCGGCGATGCACCAACGTATATGCATAGGAAGTTATAGACTATGGATGATTACAAAACGCATTTTAGCAGAGCTGAATCCCCTGAGCAGAAAGGCTTTTTAGTATGTCGCAGTTAGAAAGCAATTGAATTACAAAGGTGGATCGAAGAAAGGCTTGGCTGGTCCAGCACCAGGAAGTCAAGGCCACCGTGAGCCTGAATGTTTGTGCACTGGTTACAGAATGGGTGAAAAGAACATAACTCCTGTCTTAGGTGAGGAGCGAGAACATTGAAGACGTCAGAGGTTCATCATTTAATAGTATTTTAAATACAGAAAGACTAAAATATGGTCTGCAGTCACGTGGTCGGACGAAAATAAGACACTGGGATGAGCTGCATCAAAACCAAGGGACAGAGTATACCTATACTCCCTCTTATTCTCAGGCACAGAGAACATTTCCAAGGCCAAGTTGAAAAACTGAATTGACTGGCAGAAGGCAAGAGTAATGATAGATGACAGGCTAATTAGGTGGGAAGCTATGTTCATGACCAGCCCACCAGCACCTGGGTTCCAGCCTGTGTGCTGCTTGTGTTTGTGGAATATTACAGAGGAGTACGATGGTGCCAATCAATTATGGAGAGCTACATAGTAGAAGAGCCCTATAGTTTGTATAACCAATGGGACGTCGTTTATTTGATGACGTTCGTAGAAGCATGCACTAGAGGAGGGCTTAGTTGCCCCATCTGATGTTAGAAACCCAATCACCTTCCCTGACAAGTATGGAACGTATACCTAGATGTTCTCTGTTAACCTATCACTTTCCTAAGCAGGTTTTTGTAGTTAGCCACGTAGGTTGACGTCAATTATGACGGGTTTTTAGTATATAAGCTACATTTTTTATGAAATGCGTTGAGTGAGAAGATCGAGCGAGTTTGTTGATGTTCGTTGTAACTCCTTGTTTTAGATAATTGATATTAAAACAGACGCACTTTGCCAACTTCCTGAGTCAGTATGATTATTGATGTTTGAGTATATTCTGTATTCCCATCTAGCTCAAAGCATTGTTACCTCGTCTTAAAGGGCTTGTGTCGGACACACAAGTTGACAGGCATCTACAATTGCAAAATGATTGCAAATAACCAGGTGGGAGCTGTGAAAGGATTCAATGCAATAAAGGAATTGCTGAAAGCAGTTAAGTTCATGACTCTCTGAAAGAGGTATGTCCTCAACCTCATAATGGCAATGGAGGGTGGTGTGTGCGCAAAAATTGGCCCGTCTTGCTGCACGTACACACCTAGCCATGATGAGGAAAATGGGACCCTCACAGCGGCAATAGCCACCTTGAACAAACTGCACACAAAAATGGTGGAAGAGGTGAAAGACATATACCCACCTGGGTTGGCCAACACGTTCCAAATACTAGTGGCCATACCGGTACTAGTACTGTTGGCTTTCTATGTCTTAAGAAAAGCAATAGGCCAATGCAAAAAAGACTGCCAAGAAGGCAATGGTAATTAAAATAATAATAATTAAAATAATAATAATTTTGGATACTGACATACATGAGTATACCCAAACAGATGACTTCCCCCGTACACAGACTTTAGAAAGTTCTATTGCACCTCCTGTGTCCAAGATTCAATGTTCCTGTGACCCCTACAATTACACCGAGCACAGGGTGAATTGTGACTCTAATGGGGAATGTAGCTACATGACAGGGGGTCCAGAAAAACATGTGGCATGTGGAGGGAGCTTGAAGGGGTTGAGCAAAATATGGATACCCAAGGAGTCCTATCTTGGGGAGAGAAGAAGAATGGGAGTGGTTGATGACTCGACCAGAGGAGGGAGTGTTAGGAGGCAGATGAATACACCATCAACAGCTTCTGCTCCTCCCCCGCGCCACTACTGTGAAGGCGAAAATTTTACAAAAGACAGACATTTTCCTCATCCCAAATGTTACTGCAGGGATAGGAGACAATGCGAGCTAAGGAGAATGAAGGCATTCAAACTAAAGTTGTCATGGCAAAAGCAC
The DNA here is from genome assembly GCF_040938575.1 of Ambystoma mexicanum. Lineage (NCBI taxonomy): Eukaryota > Metazoa > Chordata > Amphibia > Caudata > Ambystomatidae > Ambystoma > Ambystoma mexicanum. Next base: position 325,702,198 of record NC_090939.1, on the reverse strand, counting down.
ATACATTAGACACGAAGAAAACATGCAATCCACACAAAGAACACGTACAATAGGTAATATATGCATTTAGACAATGAAAATACTAATAAAGCATCCATAGACATGAAGAACATTAACATGACCAATGTATAAAGTGAATGCAACATAAACAACACGTGAATATGGCTCGCTAACATAGAAGCGAAAGTGCAATTGGGCAGCCATCTTCCCAAAGATGGAAGCTGCAGCATGTCTCAGAATGAGTACAGGCCTCAAGGCTTTGGAAAACTCAAAAAGACAGAATCCACAGAAACACATTTGTGCAGAGCTCAGACAGTAGCTGGCAACAAGTGACAAGGTTAGAGAGAAATAAGGGAGGAATGGGACGGCAGAACTAAGGCATGACTTAGCGGTTCCCAAGATGCAACCAGCATACTTCCAGATTAAGGTTTCAAATAGTAAGGTGCAGTAAAGCAGTAAGTCAAAAGACTCCATGAAGAATAACCCAAACATGTCTCCAGTGGCAAGAGAAAACATGACACGCACATTAATATTAGCTTAAACCTTAGTATATAGAAGGTAATTCGATTTCATAAACTGTCTCTTAGCACGTGACTCAGACATGGAGAACACTGGACAGTCATTAGAAGCAAACACAGATAGGGCACCTGCAATATTCCCTAACATCACACACAGACACAAAGCACCACAACAAGGCCAAGTACAAAGGGACTGCATGGTCTCTTGGCCGGACAATGATGGATAACTTATTTGGAAGAAGAGCAGTCCATGGGCACCCATTCCCTATACGTTTTGCGAACTAATATGTTGTGATGTCTTTAATGATGAGTTTTCTAAGCAATTTTCTTTGATTAACATGTAAAGAGCAGCTAGACGAAGGCTTGTATGCTCTCCGGGCTTTGTTTGATGTTTGAATAAAGCTCTGTTTTGCCGTGCACTTAGTCTACCCCCTCATTCATTTAATTATCATTCATTCATAACGCTCCTAATACCATGGAGTGGCTTTTAAGCACCCGATAGGGATTTGAACCAGTGTTGTGCTGCGTTGCCTTGCTTCCAAGACAAACACGTTGCCCCTGAGCTATGCTTCCGCCCCAGTCTTGATTGCACCGAGTTTGATTCCTCTGGGTCTATTCAGGATTTTGGGGTCAAATCTACACCATACATGAGAACAACAAGCTAAAGTCATACGACAAAGTTACTTATTCCGTTTCTGAATGATCAGACACATTATGCCCTACATGAACTTCACACACAGGACCTCAATGGAAACTTCCAACACACTATACAAATATACAATAAACCAGAACGAAACTAGTTAAAGATTATTGTAGAACTGGCTCATTCTGGCTATGCGCAATGAAACCTAAACTGAATCAGCACTATACTACTGCTAAAATGCAACGGACAACTCAAAATGAGTCCCTGGAATATTCCCAATTATCGATGCTGCCCAACACATTTAAGCACCCATCATTTGTCTACGCCCCTCTTCTTCACCTCTAGAATCTCCTACCACTACACACACAAATCCCCCCATACACAGCAACCTCATGCCCATCTCTTAGCACATCAACATTAATGAAGCTGTAGCCAAGAACAAATGACTAGGTCCCCTCCCCGGGTGTGCAAATTACCACAGCAGTGACACAGGGGAAGGCGTACTACCCAGAACCAGTGGATGCTTGACCAGGGGGAGATCTGTTGGTCATGGGCAGATGGCATGTGTCAGTCATATTGCCACATCACAGGGCAGTCTCAGGGGTTCATATGGACAGCAGGGTGTGTGTGACCGAGGCAAGGCTTGGGAGTGGCGGGGGGCCCTCCAATTAAAAAGGAAAATTCAACCAAAAGCACATTGAGTAAAGAGCCACGAGTAAAGCGCACAAGTAAAACATAGTCAACCATAATACGTATAACCGTTAAAATAGACAAACAAAAATGTGTAAACAAAAAGGATTACATTGCAGCCAGTAGCTGACACACTGGAGAGCATACAATCACAGTTCAGGAGTAATAATTATAGAAAGGATAGTAGACTTACCTGTATACCGTTATCATTCCTTTGGGGTTCTGGGATGCTTTTTCCTCTACCATGGTCGATTTAAGCCTAGAAAAACACATGTTATGAGGATTTAGATGATATTTAGCCCCTTTCCATTCACACACGCATACATTTCTAAAAAACATTTAAACAAGTAAATTTGCCTCATATTTGACTGATTGTAGAATGTGCCTATACCTGAATGTAAGTGCCGCAGAATGAAGATATGATATGATAGTTTATTTATATGGCGCATATACACAACGTGTTTCAAAGCGCTTCAAGGCAAGGGAGGGAACAAGGGAAAATACAATGACATTCTTACAGGCCATGAACAGTAAGGATGCGCAATTAACTATCGTACTCGGCCTGACGACATTTCAGATAGTGCAAGAGCTAAGACATAGATAAGGAAGGGAGCGGGAGAGTGGGAAGGAAATGGAAACAGACAGACGACTACTGTATTAGGCCGGACGACATTTCTGGTACAGCCAGAGAAAAACAAAAGGTGAGGGAGAGGGGTGCAGAAAGTGAGGGGAGGAACAAAACAAGAGACTATCGTACTAGGCCTGACAACATTTCAGATAGTGCTGGAGGGGGGGGGGGGCAGTAAGGAGGGGTGGGAGGAGACAGACGCGGTTGCTATCATACTAGGTCCAGGGACAATTCTGATAGAGTAAGTGCATAGAAGAAAGTAAGGAGAGGAGATAGGAAAAGGGAGTAGGGAATAGGAGGAGAGAGCAGAGAGTAAGCAGTCAAAAAGAGTGGAGAAGCAAAAGGGGAGAGCGAATGCAATTGCAGAAGTCAGTAGTAACACTTAATGTTACAAGCCAGGATACAAGATGAAGATGGGAACAGCATGATTCAGGGCCAACATGAGTACAAGATGCAAAGGAAGTCCAGCATGAGAGTTAAGAAAATGTGACGCACCGTGAATCAATGAAGTCCATATCCAGTGAAAATGTTGCCAACTAAAACATAGTTCAGTAAAAAGTCCTGACAGGAAAATAATTTGCTAATGGAACCAACTTCCTCTGTTTTTTTACATTGTGTGACTAAACCGAACTACATTTGCTATTTTAGGAGTTCATCCTGGCAATCTGATTTACATTCCAGAAATTCTTGACCACAATAAGGAAAATCAAGTGCAAGAATACATCAATGTTATTTTCATCCTTGTGCCTGGTAGGGTATTTATTTCTTAATCAGTATGGCACAGTAAGAAGAAAGCATGCTGAAGAAATGCCACTTACTTATTGTGCTGGAACATGTCTAGTGCTAATTTTGCATCCACTTCCAAAGGCTCAAATGGCAGATCTTTGTGAATTAATTGCATAGCATCTTTCGTAAAAGACTGTAGGTTTCCCTAAAACAAGAAGAAACCATATCCTAGTAAATCCGTCAATTTCTCCACAAAAAGGTCCAAGCATTCTAAGCAGCAATCAATGAGGATAAGATCATTCAAAGTCTAATATATAGGTCATCCATTGGCAATTCATCACTGCACAAGCGTCAGAACAAAACGTCACTCAGAAACCATGTGTTACCTTTTGCACTGTGCAAACAAAAAAAGCGGAAGAGAAAATATAGGCAATCCAATATCAAACAGCAAGTTTCAATGGAAGAGCAGACAAACATTTGCAATAAATACATTAAAATAGCTCAGGATTCGACCGCAGCATTTTCAAGTACTAGTCCACCAGGGGGCAGAGTGGGTCTGATAGCAATGTAAAATCCGGGAAGAGAAGGAGAAAGAAGGGAGAGTTGACCATAAGAACCGGAGAAGAGACTGCAGAGTATAGGGGGTGACACCCACGGAAGTGGGAAGAAGACAGCCGATAAGGCCTGGAGTCAGGGTCAGGGCTATCTTGTGGAGAATGCACCCATTGGTGGGAGACTGGAGGAACTGGCAAATCCTTAGAGAGGGTGGAGATAGAGGAGGAACGTCGATAGAGATGGAAAGGAGAACAGTAGAGGAAGCAAAACAAAAAGGTGTGAAGGGGAGGGAAGGAGGAGATGATAACAGAGTAGAGAAAGAGGTGAAAGTAAAGAGGAGGCTGGAAGGAGAACTCTTAAAGAGAACAAGGTGAGTCGGAATGCTTACCCCAGGAGGATCAAAAAACTGAAAAGCATCTTTGAGGGCCAACTGGTGAGCTTACAATCAGTGCAGGAAAAGGAGACCAGGGCGCCTTACCCCCTGGAAAGACACAGATGGAAGGGAAGAAGAGGGTCATCTGTCACGCTTGAGCCCACAACAGAAGAAAGTAGGTAGGGTACCGAATGCCCAGGAACAAGAGCATCAGTTGATCACCTATGCACAGGCTGGGATGGCAGCCCTGGAAAGCCAAACAGAGGGAAAGGTCCCTGCACAAGCAGAAAGTGACTGTGCCCGATGGAGGAAAATAAAACACCCAAGGAGATCAAATAAAAAAGGTGGAAGCCTTGACCAAGCAAACCGTAAAAATAGCCATAAAAGTCACCTGTGGACTAACCAGGTGAAATGTCTCAAAATCCAGAGAATTTTTAACACTCCAACCATACCGACTGATCAAGTGAAATAAATGGAACAAAATCCCTTGAGCCATCAGATGTAACTATTTGTTGCAGTTGTTTAGCTCAGCTAGGCCTCCTCAAATCTAACAGAACTAGTTACTTTCCATGTTAGTTGCCAGTGGTGGGAAAGAAGCTCCTACTGGCAAGGAAGCAGTGTGACTGATGACCAGAGCATTCGAAGCGAAGCAAACGATCCTGACCAGGCAGACTGGTTAAGGAGCTGCACAGTTATACTTGCTTGTGGTAGGATGACACCTAAATGGTGCCTGAAGATTCATTGTTGGGCATTTTAGTTCTTGTCACATGAATTATGTTCAATATAGGTTCAAGACAAAAAGGAGCTGGAGGAAATAGGAAATAAAAAAGATACAAGAGGTGGAAAAACATATAGACCTTATCCCAGGGGAAAGAGGCATGCGGCAGGCCGTTGAATTTCCATAAGCAGGGATAGGAAATCACATTGCTGTGATAAAATGGTGACCTCATTAGTAAGAGATGAGGAGAAACATTTGCTACTAGAGACCTATGTCTGGGCTGAAGGGGATGGGGCCTAAAATGTAATTCATCTTTAATGATGTCTTATATGACAAACAGCCTTCACACTACACCCTCATCTGGCTATGGGTGACTTCTCATGCATAAAGGTGGGCCATGTGGGAGACCAATTTTGGTTTTAAATTTGAATGAACCGTAAAAAGCACAACATGCTGCAAAATCCCCCATGAAAGCTCAGCAGTGCATTCAAGCATATTTCCTTTTGGAAGATACTTTAAAGATAAACGCAGTCGGGGCCGAGGAAGGTGTGATGTCTACAGTAGCTGCTGTGGCAGGCAAAGGAAGTGGGGAGGTGGATGATGTCTTGGGATGGATTTCCGAAATGAACCCTGGGGATGTGTTTTTGGAGCTCATCCTATTATGGTGAACAGGGTAAGGTAGCAGAGTGGCAAGGCTTAGACTCAGGAGGGCTGTGAGAGTGGTCTAGGGATACAATCGGTCCACACAGAACACAACCAATAACTCCAGTTACACAGTTTAGTATGAAAATATACAATTATGTATTAGGCCTTTAAAATACATACTAAGCAAGTAAAACATTCAGGCAAATATTGTCACACTCTCACTATAAAAATCGATATATACATTCACCCTTAGGAGAAGAAAGTATTTGTTTCAATAACATTAGCACCATGGGCGAGGAAGCCAGCCAATCAGGTGGCTAGGAACGCGGGCTGACATTACCAGTTAAAGCCTGCGTTCTAGGCTGCCTGATGGCCGGCTCCCCCGCTCACCCTCTTCCTCTCACCCAACCCTTTTTTTTTTTAAATCCCTCCCCCCAATACCACTTACCTTTTCACTGCAGAGGTGAGTCCCGCCGCTGCAGCTGCTGCTGCTGCTCCCTTCCCCGCTTTGGCTGCCATGGCAATGGACGAGGGGCTCCATACAGAGCCCCGAGTTCCTAATCCAGGGCGGCCATGTTGGTAGAGTATTTTTGCCAGAAAGGCGTCCTGTGCATGGAAAGAAAACACTTTCCAGTTTTTAAAAGAAAACACATCAGCACCCGACACGGGTGCTAACAGAGATATGCCCCTCGGTGGGCCTGCCACTATCGCCTCAATGTAAAACAGGCAAGCACTCAGATGTATGGAATCCAGTAAAAGACACTTTAGAATAACCATAGAACAGTTTCCCTAATAAGTCCATCCTATGATGTTTTAGGTCCTTGTGGCCTAAAGAAAGAAGTTCCAAGGTTTTCAGGTAGGGATTGGACAATGCCAGTGGTTATAATACAAAGTTCAAAAAGGTAAGTAAATTCACACAATAGGATAGAACTGGGAACGGATTCTTGACCAGGCCCCCAATTACCAAAGTCAGGAAAGGGTGATTCCTTGCCCCCATGTAACCCTGTGGAGAACAGGGAAGACGGAACAGGTATATTAACATAACCCCCTTACTCCAATGTTTCCAGAGACCACTGCTGAGGTTCCAGAATCCGTTGGGGACACAATCTTCTGTGCTTGGTACGGTCGAGGAAGACCCAGGTGTTATGGGTGCAGAGGTCACTTTTGGACGCAGGATTTATTTTGGCCGGCCACAGTGCTTGAACCTTGGTTCCAGAGACCTTGCAGCTGAACACCCAAATGAAGAGAAGATGAAGACTTCTGCAGAGCAGCCAACCTCAGGACACTTCCAAGATGCAACAGGCAATCTTCAAAAGACAAACAAAGAACCAGGTTCTGCAACACTAGGTTCTGCACTGCTTCTGTTGATGCAAGAAGACTGAAAATGGAGCAGCAGGTGCATTGTAGTACAAGCTGTATTTGTATTTGATTGAATTTATATAGCCCTTTAATCCAAAGTGCTTTACATGAGAACAAGCAAAATACAACAAGCATAAGATGGCAATCGAATCACAACTCGAAAACAGTATAAGGAGCTGTAAAGACCGGAGGGGGGGGTGGGTCTGCACTTCTGCGCTGTATATGGTAGAGGGGAGGCACAGAGACCCCTGCCAAGATTCTCTATTATGGTAACGTAGTTGATCAAGGCCTACCTTCTCGGGAGGTGATGCAAGCGGGCTCTTAAGTACAGTGTAGTCCCCAAGCACCCACGAAGCAATGTCCACACACTGTATCGGTTAAAACACAGTCTTTATATAATTAATATTCAAAGTCATATACACAATCACGATAACTCACTTTGTACTCCGAAAATCAACAATGGTAAATATGTACAATTCTAAAGTGGTACCACTAACGTTATTAGATCTTAGTAAAGTGCATACGATCAGGATGACACACAGATCAAAATAAAGAGGAAACCAGCAGTAGAGAGAGGAAGGAAAGCAGGATGGTTGAGCAATAGGCAGAATTCTGGTAACTACCGTTAAACACAGCTCTGTGTGGAGGTCCCCCCACCTGGGCAACCTGTAGAAGAAAGATACAAGCCCAGCCCATATATTGTTCCCCCTTAGGCTTCCCAATAGTTCTGCAACCCCAAAGTACCTTGGAGTTGTAGCGTTCTGCGTCAGGGAAATCGACAACCCTTCTCGAGTGTCCTCCCTTTCAGGCAGGATTCACGGGTCGTCAAACGTCTGACGGAGAACAGGTTGCGCTACGACAGTGAAGTGGCTGCGTCGTTCCTAGCGGTGCTCATTGACTGGGAAGCGTTAACGTCCTGCCAGGAAGAGGTGTGTGGGGCACCTCGGTGTCGATAGTTCTAGACCGCAAAGAGTTGAAGAACTGTGGCCCAGCAAGGGCGTCGAGTCGTCGGCGTCTGTGGTCTTTGGGTGGCAGGAAACCCACCGGTGGATGCTCTTGGGCGCGTCGACGGTCAGGCCTTCTCCAGCAGGATACACCGGCGACGATGCGGACGAGAGCGTCCTTGGATCAATGAAGTTTCTTAGGCAACGGGAGCACGGCGGCTCCGGTCGGCGACGGTGGTCGGCGACAGTGGCGGACAACAGTCCGGGCGCTTCTCCTTGGATTTCCTCAGCAGTCCCTGTATCGGGTCGGCAGCCTGTCGAAGGTCTGTCTACCCGGGATCTTAGACAAAGATCAGCTGTGCACGATGGTCCCTCGTAGCTCGGGAAGCGGGCGCCTTACCAGGTCCTCTCTGGGTCAGTTCTTGAAGCACAGCAGCTTTCAGATTGCGAAGGAGAGCAACAGCAATTCTTCTCGTCCAGCAGGGCTCAAAGTTAAGCTTCACTCCAGTTACTCGTCGTAGTGGACTTCAGCTTCTGAACACGGTTCCTAGCAGTGAGAGGTTCCCAGATATACTGTTGATCTCCCATTCATTCCGCTGGGTCACACTCAAGCATCCAATCACGACTACGGGCATTCATGCAGGCAGGCAGCCAATCAGGCACACGAGGTATTCAGGCCATTCACTTCTCTCTAGACACTCAAAACAAGTTATGTGTATTGGGACAAGTACCGAGCCATTCAACACTCCAAGCTGCATTCATACCAGTTTCGGGCAGGGCTGTCTCAACTATTGTGTCAAACACCAGCTACTAGACAGTCACAACATAGAATGTACATTCGTCACACACTCCATTCACCCAGGTCCCACCCACAGGCGTGCCCACAACATACGGACGTTGAGAAGGCTCCAGCCAGTCTGGTCGGCACGTCCCCACACTACCATATATGGAACTTCCACCCAACAGCCAGTCAGGGGGAAGGGACAGAGGCAGGGCTTCCCGGGACTTCGGGAAGATCAGGGTAACAGGTGATGGAAAGCAAGAGGCCATGGGGGCCATTTTGTCTCCATCAGGAATCTACTGATTCCAATGACGGGGACTGGGCATCCCAAAATGGAGGACGCTCAGGGCACCAGTCATTTCAGCACGGAGCTGCCACCAGCCCGTACCCTGCTCTGTGGGTCACACACAGGTGCCCAAAAACATACACCAGGGGCACAGGGTTGTACCCCTACCCATGGGTGCCATAAGGGTATCCCACGGGTCCGTTCACCAAACCAAAAGGAGAGAGAGCTGCACCGACAGGAGTCCCACATGAACTCCTGCGCAGAAAACATGACAGAACACACAATAAAAAGCAGTAAAGGACAAGGATACAGAGGCCCTGTCCCTCCGATGCATTTCCAGCATCACAGGAATAATTTACAATATTGCAGAGGTGAGTAGGGAGGGGCAGAGGTGTGCAGGGGAATGGTAGGTGTTAGTGGAGGTAAGAGCGGGAGTAGGAGGGAATGCAAGAATGTGTGAGGAAGAAGAGAGGAAAGAGTTAGACTAGATGAGAGCAGGGGGTGGGGAGGAAGGAGGTAGAGAGGATGGAGAGGGTAAGGAAGAGCAGGAGTAAGAGTTGAGGAATGAGGGGGAGGGAACCTGAGAGGAAGCGAAGGGTGTTAGGGAGGTGAGTGAAAAAGGTAAGATTTTAGAGAAGAGCGAAAGGAAGAGTAGGAGGGGGAAGAGCGGATGTGAAGGGGGAGGTGGTTCCAGTGGAAGGGAGCGAGGAGTTGGAAAGAGCGGAAGCGGGAGGGGGCGCAGGGTGGTGGAGGAGGAGAGAGTAGGAAAAGATTAGCAGAGCGGAGAGAACGAGAAGAGGTATAGAACGTAAGAAGGGAGGGGAGGTAGGGGGCGGGGGCAAGACCATAGAGGGATTTGAAAACAAGACAGAGGAACTTGAATTTTAGCTGGGAGTGACAAGAGAGCCAACCTAGAGAGGTGAGAGAAGAGGAGATGGAATCAAGAGGAGAGAGAAGGCAGAGGGAGCGGAAGGCAGAGTGGTAGATAGATTTGAGTGGGGAGAGATGAGAGGAGGGGAGTCCAAAGAGAAGGGAGGAACAGTAGAAGAGCCTGGAAAAGATGAGGGAGTAGATCCTCCAAGTTCAAAGGATAGAATCAGAATGGTGACAGCTGCTGTGAGGTAGCCCAGAAGAGAGCTGGTCAGTACACCTGTTGGCTCAGGAAAGATATACCAGTGCTCAGAAGGCACAGATCCTCGAGCAGGGCTAGAGACTGGTTGTTACCACCGGTCCAGCATCTAAAGCTCCAGTGAGGGTATTCTTGGAATCAGGATATAAGAGCAGGGCTTCACCAGGACTTTACTGGCGTTAGTGCTGGTCAGTTGTAGGGGTTGCCAACGGGTTGCTTTTTTTCATTGAGGACTTGACTCCTACAATGCTGTCAAGAATTGCTGCAGGAGTCCCCCTTTTATCCAAGATTTGTATTGGAAGTTAGTTTGTACAGGTCCCTCAATGGTAAGGTGCTTTATTTAAACTGGCAGTGGCTATCCAGTTGTTAGGGGAGTTTTCCTAAAGTCCACCTTGGGGTAAGACTTTATCAAACTATTCCAATGGCATATATCTTCAACTCTTAGTATCAGTCTGTACTGCTCAGTGGCAGAGCAGTCAGGCTGATCATAAGAGGAAGATGTGAGCAGTAGATATGTGCACTGAACACAGTTAGTAATGCAATTCAAAGACACAGTTACATAATAGACGTTTTAAAAAAACTTAGCACATTAAACCAAAACACATCAGATTACTTGTAGATAGTTTTCAAAGGACCCTGTTTAGTTTGTAGTTGCTCGCGGTTGCAATTGCTACAGCTTTTTGACACTAATGAAAGTTTTACTGTATTAACGGTAACAACGCACACCCGCGCACACACAAAGATGCACAGTAATTGTATTTAGCCAGCAAAACCTCATAAAATAATGTCTTTATGGAAGGAAAATAGTTGGTTAGTGAAACAGTAGCAGGGCTTAAGGTTCTACAGGCAGTTTCATCGCACAGTAAGGCTTTTTTAAAGTCCAATTTGAAACCCTAGCTAAAAGTAAGTTCGGAGGGCTCAAAGTCTTGTGAAGAAGCAGAACAGCAAAGATACTTTTAGTCTCTAGATAAAGGATAATTAGAATAGCAGCACAACGTGGGAAAGCCTGTAAAAAGGACTTGCAAAAGGGATGCAAGCAGCAGCTTGGGTCAAAGGTAAGAATAGACACTCTGGACACTTATATGTGCACTCAACGCTCTGGAGAGACTTCTTGGATCAGTACTTTTGGTTTGAAGAAATGTTTGTGGCTGGATTCTCCTTGATGTGGCAGTGCTGAACCTGACCTCTGGATTCCTTGGTTTGGTGACGGCGCCTTTTCTGTAGATCCAACAAAGAAGACAATTCACCCGGTCTTCTTTTCTGGAGTCCTGCACTCTCGTGAGGGGACTTGGATGAGTCGGATTGTGTCTCTGGAGCTCAGCAAAGACTTGGATGGATTTGGCCTTGTCAAGACTATGCACTAGGATTAGGTCGAAGGTCTATTCGCAGTCTGCAGCTCTTGAGTTCCACAGCACCTCAGGGGTTTGGCTCAGATTGTAGTTCGTCTTAGGAATGGTTGGTCCCACCAGCCAAAGGGAAGGAGTCGTCCTCTTTGGAGTTTGTCTGTCACATAGAAAACTGTGTCAGGACAGCAGTGGTAGCTTCACAATGGTGCAAAGGGTCTGCAGGTGTCTCTGGTAGTCTTGTTCAGTTACTTCTGTTACCACTGGTCGACTTCGCTTTCACCTCAGAAACCTCACCTTTCATTCATTTTCACCACACACTCCTCTGCAATCTCTTTCAGCAGTTCACAGAAAGGGACAGGTGGTTGTCCAATCAGGACAGCAGACCTCCAGTGGGAGCTGGTTCCATTCAGGCACTCAGACTGACAAAGAGCAGCGGAGTGAAAAACTCCATCCCTACTTCCTGCCTGCCCAGACACACTGGAGCCTAGGCGGGTACACCCAGGGTTCCTGCCAAAGGCAAAACACACACAGAAATCTCCCCCTCCCAGAATGGTAGAAGTAGGGCTAACAAAGAACAACCACGCTAGAAATGGTAAAAAACATAAAAGGAGGGAGCCATCAAGTTATTACTTATGTGACCCTATTGGGCACAACCAGGACTGTGAATACAGTCTGTGGTAACACACAATAGTTGGTAGAACATGTCCATTGCCCCCAGTCATAACTAGAGGGTAGTCTATGTGACTAAAATGTCACAGGAGCACAGAGAAGGGGGATATGAAAGTAGTGTGTACCAATCTCTCAGAATCAAAAGAATCTAAAGTTTTAGGAGAGATACAAAGTATCTCTCTATCCTTAAGAACAGCAGAAAGAAAAGATAAAGAAAGAATCGCAAAGGAGAACCCAAGGGGTTCCCAGCAACACTGGCCATAAGGAGTTGTGTGCTGCAAAAGTAAAATACAGATGCCTTAAAAGAGATATGCAGTAAAGTAGACTGCATAGAAAAAGTAAAACACAGAACAGAGTCCCAAAACGTAGAGCCCATAAGAATGAATGAGTGGAAAAAGGCTCCACACATTCAGGATATAAAGAAAAGGTCCAGAAGTCCAGCAAAAAGTGCTGAGGGTCTCACTAGGAGAGGGGATGAAGCATAAAAATGATAAATCTCCCTAACACCAGTCTGGCCAAAACACCTGCCGAGCAACACACACTGAGGCAACAGGATGTGTACCTGGACCAGACAGCCCCAAACCCCACATCTGGGTTTAGTTTTACACACAAACTGCCTCTTTTCCTGGGAAAGCAGCCGCTTTCCGCTGAAAAGGGCTTGCCATATATGGAAATTCCAGACCAGAGAGGGTAGGAAGAAGGCCAAAGAACAGTAAGGACAGGCAATATCCTTGTGGCACAGCCATCTGAGGGTGCTAGCTTTAGGAGCCTTTTACTGTAAATGCAAAGGTGCACTAGTAAAACGTTTATAGCATGGCACCAAAATATCTGATGCCACCAGCCCATCCTAGGCACACTGTAAATGTAACAAAAAAGTCTCCCAAAAAAAGTTCTAATACACAAACTGGCAGGCTGCTGCCACACTTGCGAATGTTTCCGGCGCATGCGAATGGGAAATTACCAGGTCATTACGGCCCTGCCAGACCCGGTAATTGCCCATTTGCAGGCGCCACAATAAAAATGCTCCCCATTCCCATTTGAGCCCCATAGGGTTTAATGGGATTGGAGAGGTCGGATGCACCGGCACCATTCATAAAGTTGCCAGTGCACCCGACATGCTCTGCTCGCGGGTGGTCTGAACTGGCGGGCGGGAAGGTACCCGCGAGCAGAACTCGTAGTTTGCCGGTCCGGTAACAATGGTACCGGCAAGCTAACCGGTACTGTTGATACCAGACCGGCAAACTTATAATGAGGCCAAAAGTATCCTAATCGTACTTCATTTTGAAAGTGATGTGTGCAATTGTAACACTACAAGAAACTTACTAATAGAGTCATACTCTCTCAGTGCTGATAGTCTTCTGGGCTGAACAGATTCCCATAGCAATGAGCTAAAAGACAAGGGAAGTAAAGCAGAGGGCTTTATTTACCTCCATAAGGTCTGGTCATGAGTCAAAATAAAGCAAAAACAAATGGGTGTCGTATAGAAGTCTATGGGAGAAAAAACAGAAAAAAGGCAATCTTTCCTAAAAGTCTTTGGCCGACTGTAGGGTATTAAGCAGGTGCAGCCATTGAGCGGTTGCCTAGGAAAATGGAGGTCAACAGGAGTACACACAAGCAGCCATAAGGGAACACAAGCCTTCCTGGCGATCTGACTGTCCGACTCCTCTCTTGCGAGTTCTAGTAACTTTACACCATTCTCTGGGAACAATTCTAAATAGAGCCAGTAAACGGGTGGAGTCAACTCGCAGCGGGTCTGCTGTGGGTGGGCACAAAGCTATAACCTAGTTTACTTACTTTTCTGCAGTCCCTTGTCTTGTCAGATCGGCCTGCATTGTTTCCCTGTCCTCCAAGCCCCTTTTGTGTCCCACCGATCCAATGGCTGCAACACAGAGCCGAGTGCACCCGTTTTCTAGTCCTGTCGATGTCCTTTCATGGGGGGACACCCAGTATTTTGAAAAATATTCTCCCCACAGAGAATACCACTTTTCTGTTTTTCTTTTTCACTGATGACGTTAATTTCTGCCTCACCCTTGCAACCCAACTTATGGTCCAGCCTCACTCTCACTGTTCACATATGCAGCCACAACACGTAGGCCACTTGTATTGCAGCCAAGAGTTCTAGACCTGACGCATAGTAAACTTACACTGTTAACCCTATCCAACGCACCTATATATTAGTTACTAAGTAATGTAGTGAAGTAAAAGGAAACAGAGCATCCAACTAGGTGATAACAAAACAAACATGTCGAAAAGAAGTATGATAATTAGGATTGTGCATCTATTAATTTATTAATTCCTAATCCATCTGCAATTTTCTTCTTTGTATGCCTTTGCAATTGACACCTGTCATAAACTAACCTCTGGGATATCTTTTTTCATCTGGATACCAGATCTATATTCTATGCTCTACATAGATAATTTTAGGCTAGGGCTAGATTAAACATTCTGGGTATGACATCTTTAAATGCATAATATAAAATGCAATATGGCACCTGCAACCTTCTTTAGGGCAGAGGATGGTAATGGCATCTACTGTCGATAGTGTAGAGAACAGCAATTATCTCAGACAGACAAAAGATAGATGCTCAAGGTAAGGCGCACATGGTGAACTAGGGAAGGAAGCATGCTCTTCTATTTCCAAAGTGATGGAGGGTACTGTGACGAATCCTCGGATGTCATCGTCCCCATTTCCCTGCGGGGAGGCCCTTCTCATGTGGCCAGAGTGCTGCAGCACTAGTCCAGAAGACCCCGTGGAGGTGGCAAAATGAGGGAGGATCAGATAGGGAGGGATTTCCCTTATGCGAATGGGGACGAAATGTGTAGGAGAACACCATGTCTTCCCTACACTCCAGATCCTAAACCTCATGACCAAGTTCCACAAACCCCAATATTGTATTGTCAAACTAATAAGGTAGATCATTCTACTATTACTAAGTCAAGTAAGAGCCCTGTTCCATTCTGGGTAAATAATAATACTGAGACGAGGAAGAGCCCTATCCCACACTTGGCAAGTAATAATACTCGGATGAGTAAGACACCCACGAGTAGTGAGTAACACTTATGAGAACCACAATACCCGGTCAAGTGTTTGTCCATGCTGGATTGGTCCTTCCCCGCTTAAAAGGCCAGCAGTAAAACAGAAGGGGAGACTTTCTCCTGTTATGGACCAGGAGCTCGGTAGCGGGTGTGAATCACGGCAGAGCAGAAGCTGGCGGGAGGAAAACGGTGTCCTGACTGGAGGCAAACGACCAGAGACTCCTGAACTGCTGCCGCCAGAAGGGTAGCAAAAAGCAGAAACATCCCAGCGGAACAGGAGGACGATATTGCGAACGGACATCACCCCGCTCCTGGAGACTGCTGCAAAGGCTACAGAGAGCCGCGGAAGCCGCCGAGAGACCCAACCAAGATCGGGTGAAGCCAAAGACAAAGTCCAGGACCTGTGAGTCCTCAGGAGAGGACTGGGACATTCGAGCACTGTCAGGGAACCAGGAAAGAGGGTTCCCAGATGATGGAAGGTAAAAGAACTGCCCAAAGTGTATTCACTGTAATCTTCCTCGTCCCAGTACTTGATAAAACTGGGAAGTAAAAGTGTAGACTGGGAAACCAAAAGGTTGTATATCTTTTGAAGAAGAACACAAAAAGAAGGGAAGAAAAACCTGTGAAACTAAGAGAAGGCTACTCCCTTACCTTGTGAATATTGCAAGAGATGAAAAAGTAACACAAGCCTTGGCAGGACAGTATTCCAGGCAACCTGTTGCAAGTCTGGGACCTGCACCCAATTATAAAGTTCACATTCTGAAAGTCCTGACAGAGGACTATACACCATGTATTGTGATTGCGAGTCTGGGACCCACACCCAATTGCAAATAAACTGTGAAAGTCAAGAAGAGGAAAGACCTCTTGGGTGTGTGAAATCCAGGGGAAGGGAACCATACCCCCCTGGCTGGGAAAGTTGCATACTGTGAAGAAAGTCCTGGCAGGAGAATACACCAGGTGAATTGATTGTAAATCTGGGACCCACACCCAAATATATAATAGACAGTGAAAGTAAACCACTTTGAATGTGGGGAATCCAGGGGAAGAGGGAATCATAATTATAATAATTATACCCCCTGAAATAGGAAACTGTGGAAAAGAAACCAAGGGAGGAACCATATCCCTTGAACTATAGTGTTGTTTTAAACTTTACATTTTCTGAAGAACTCAAAGAGAAACACCTCCTGAGAATTGCGATTGTGAATTGAAAAGAATTTGAGAAACTCAGGGGAAGGAGACCCCCTCCTGAGGATTGTGGAACTTTATTTTTGCACCTTTTGGAAATGTGGGTTGGGCAGAGCGGCATAAATGCGGCAGTAACGCCATTACCACTGCATTACTGCTCTGCCCAAACCCATGTTTCAGCTGTAAGTGGGAGATATACCTCCAGTTTTCCTGGAGGTAAATCTTGCCACTTTCCGCCCATTTGCGCTGCTACTACCGCGGCGCAAATAGCGCTGCAGTACTAGTGCCCATAATGGCAACACAACCAACCCCCCGCAACTCGAGATCCGGCGCCAATAGCAATTTGTGTTGGTGGCATTCTGGAGGATTTACCGTCGGGATACCGCGAAGGTCGTGATAGAGCCCTATATCCCTTTGCACTTTATTTTGAGTTTAGCCTGTAAGGGTTGGGTTAGGATTTTGGACACAGGATGCAAAACTCTTTACTTTTGGACATTCAGCCACCGACATCCTTTATAGTTTTGTCGAGGCAGGGAAATCCCTCATAGTAATAGGGCGAGATAGGTCTTTCTCAACCCTCCTTGTCTTTAATAAAAGTCTATAGCAACCTTCATAATTCCACTATGTCCGAGTCTTACTCCTGATTCCTTACAGTACAAATTATGCCCTTTGAGTCCTACCATTTAAAAGCAGTATTTGGATGCCTCCTCAAAGTAATGGCTAACATAGTATGGCCTGTTTTAAACAAGCATCGGCAATGCCAATAGGTTTGGCGTTTACTGTTGTTCTTTGCATTATGCATTTATAGGAGAGTTAAAAGTTTTAAATGAAGATGAGATAAAGTGCCTAAACTAAAAATGTGGTCTAATGACTCTGTGAATTGTGCTCAAATGGCGCAGTGTGCCTAATGCAAACATGCCACCCAGGTAAGGCATCCTGACAGTGACCCCCACCCATGCAAGGGTGTGTCTGGATTGGAAAGGACTGCTTACCTTCAGAAGAGCTGCAGTCCACCATCTTGCATGCACAGAAGAGCAGGTGGGCGCACTCTTGCTTGTGGAGTCTGAGCTGCCTTCCTCTCCAGCAGCTGACAGTAGGGATGCAGGGGAGAGGCACGGTGTGCCCCCCCATACATGCCTCACCGCTCCCTGATCTCCAATTCTCCACGTCCCCTGTGGAGAGGGCATCGGGCTAACAGCAGCATCACTCCCCCCCCCCCCACCCTTCACCTGCCACAGAATCCGGGGAGTGCTGGGTGGACGGTGAACATCAGCAGCGCTGCTAGCAGGGAGCTCTACCAGAGCAGGAGTGGAGGGGTTTGGGCTATTTACCCCCCTCCCCACCCCATCTGCTTCTTTAAGGCAAGGGGTGGGAGGGATTGGACAGCCGGTTTCTATGTAACCTCCCTTGCTTCTGTCAAAAGGCATCACTGGGCACAAAGGGATGTGCAGTGGGCTGCAAGCTGGTTACTCTTGCCACAGAGGTAGGGGGACTTGAAATTATTCCAGATCAGCAGCTAGGGGTCAGACAGGTATCTTCGTGTGTATGTGTGCAAAAGTGCCAACTTGGTTGTCTCATCCCCTCACAAGCAACGAGATGGAGTGCAATGTGTGTGCATTAACTTTTCAGGTTGTATATGAACTTTTGATTCAAATCTTGGATTGTACCTACACGAAACGTGAATAATGTCACTTTTTTCCAAACAGCTTCGTACAATATATGTATACGTAAACCAGTTTGACCTGCACAGCTGACCCTTATTTGATATGCCAACACCCACCCCTTGATCTATTGGGGCACCCTGATTTGCCCCCACATAATTTCTAGAGACACCAGTGAAAGCGCCCTGTAAATCACATTCTCAAACGCCTAAGTTGTACTAACATCGCCCAAGCTGATCCTCCAAAAAGTAGAATCATTCGACTTTACGTTTTTAATTTGAAAGTTTAAGCTGGTCTGCGTATCTTATCAGTCAACAAGACTGCATTGATTGAGAGTTCGGGGCACTGTAGACTCGCAGTAGCAGATCACTTCAGTCACGCCACGTTTCCACTGCTATTTTGACAGGTGGAGTGCCATGCTCACATAGCAGCACAGAACAGTAGAATGAAAGCAGCAAGAGCTAAAAGTGCGCACACACGACAGGACACCACCACATACGGAAACCCTTTTAGAACAGGTGGCAGGGCCACTTTCCCATTCCAACTCAGTTACTCAGAGCCCCAGACTTCAGCTCCTGCAGAAAAAATGCTAGAGGAGGCACATACCCAGGAGAGCGGCCGTCCAGTGGCGCCACCGAGCAGTGCCATGTAGAACACATCCAGACGGAATGAACTGTTCCTGCACTCCACTACTGATCGCCGGAGACGGTGCGCGGGATACTCGCCCTCTAACCACCAACTGCCCTGGGGGAGGCCATCGTTGGTGTGGACAGCACCCAATGAATAGCGCAATTTCTGATGTGAAAAAAGCACAATCTCCCATGAAAATAAACTCCAAACAAGCGTTTGCTAAAACAGACAAAACCACCAATAATGATGCTGTCAGTCACCCCACCCACCGCAAAAAAATAACATAAAACATATCCCATAAAGAATCCCTTCAAACGTATACTAGTGATGTGTATTGGTTAATAGAGAGCCCTTGTTAAGTGCTAACCTATCTATGTCGTTATGTGTGTTGTGTCCTAGGCCTCAGCCGATGCGTTGGCTGGCTGTAGGATTTATGGGGCCCTGGCCGCCAGGGCCTCGCTGCGCAGCTCCGGCGGGAGCAATAAGAGATGCGGTCACTCTCGTGCGTGGAGCGCCCGGAACTGCCAACGCGTAGCAGGGGCGGGGCCTTTATTTAGATGGCGCCTTACGTCACCGCGTAGTGGGACGTAAGGCGTACACAACATTCCTCCTTTTTTCCCCAACAAAACATTGACAAACATGCTATGTATTAAACAATGTTCCAAACTGTGCTTTATTATGCCTCGCGGGCTGGGCTTTTACCACTCATAGTCTTTCCGGGGGTCTGGGCGCAGTTCTTAGAGCATACCGTCCACCCCTGGGGGCTATCCCTTGACTCCCATTGGGTTGCTCACCTTCATTGTTCATCTCTGCTGCCTCTGGTTTGCTTGGCAGCCCTTCCGTTTCGCCGTCCATGGTCGCTTCTCCTTCCCGATAGTGATGATGCTCCTCAATTTGCTGATCTTCCTCTTCTGCTGGTTGCTGCTCTCCGTCAGTCCACAGGTCTTTTGGCACCGCATTGAACCATGATGCATTTCTTGTGACCCGTCTTTGTCCCCTTGTGGCTGTTATCATGCTCCCTCGCCTTTGTGTTATGGTCCATTGGACGGAGTCGTATTGGGTGTCCAGCTTGGACTTGGATGGGTTCCTCACCATTATTACCTGGTCACCGACTCAGTGATTTGACCTCTTGGCGTGTCTCTTGGTGCTCATGTGTTCGTTCGCTACAGTCCTTCTTTGTTGAGTTCTTGCCCGTTCATACGTGTCTGTACCCCTGCTCGGATGGTGTGGGATGGATGAATTGATCATGGGTCCATACATGATGTCCGCCTGTGGTGATGTGGGGTGTCACTCTGTAGTTTCTTAGGAACTTGTAAAGGTCCACCCTCCAGGGGCTTGAGTTGACACGGAAAGGCGATGTACTTTATTGAGGGTTCGCATGAACCTTTCCACGTCTCCGTTGGCCTGTGGCCATATTGCGCATTATGTGGTGGTAATGGATGTTGAGGACAGCTAGATACTTCTTGAATTCATCGCCCTGGAACGGTGGTCCATTGTCACTCCGGATTCGCTGGGGGAAGGCCATGAGTGGCAAACATTTTTTCCATGGCCGGTATGACTGCCTCTGCTGCTGTGGAGGATACGATTTCAACCTCTGGGTACCTGGAGTGGTCATCAATTGCCACTAACAGGTATATCCGAAGAACAGGTACGTGCCCTCCTGTATCTTGCAGCAGAAATCGACGCTGATTGCATCCCACCTGCAGGACCCTCGTTCTGCCGACAGAATTGGTTCGGGATTCGGCGGGGCGCTGGTGATTTGACATGGGAGACATGTTGCGATCAGTTGCTCCACCTTCTCGTCAATGCGGGGGAACCATACACGGTGTCTGATCCGGGCCTTGGTCCTTACCACACCCTGGTGACCTTCATGTGCTAATGCTACGACTCTGTCTTGTATGCTTGCGGGGATGACTATTCGGGTCCCTCTTAGTATGAGCCCTTCCTCCGTGATTGACAGGTCTTGCCTTACTGCGAACATGCCAGCGAGGAACTCTTTGGCTTCGGCAGTGTGATTGTGAATGTTCCGTAGGAAGGATTTCCATTCGCCAGAGATGATCATGTCTTTTACCAGGTCACAGCATGGGTCGGCTGGAGTGGCCTCCGCAATGTCTTCGATGCCGATGGCTCTTGGTTTCATCGTGTGAACCACGTTGCAGATGTGTTCCTCCGTTTCCTCAGCCACGTGTATTTCCCCTGGCGTGGCTGCTCTGGGATGCCTGGACAGAAAATCTGCTGGGTTCCCGCTGCCAGGTTGGTATGCCAACTCAAAGTCATACTGTTGTAGGTGGAGTAGCCATTTCCCTATTCTGGCTGGGGGGTGCGATGACGAGCCTATGAATATGGGGAGGAGCAGCTTGTAGTCTTGAACTTTCGGCCGTACAGGTACAGGTGAAAATGGCGGCAGCCCCATAGTACTGCGATTGCTTCCTTTTCTATATGGGAGTACCGTTGCTCCGGTGTCAAGGTGCGGGAGGTGTATGCGATCGGCATCGACTCTCCTGTGGCAGCTACTTGGATGATTGCCCCTAGACCCACTGGGCTGGCATCGACATATAGTTCGGTCAACAATGTGGGATCATAGTATGCCATGGTGGTGTCGGCCGAGAGTGAGGCCTTGATCTGTTCGAACGCTTCCTGGCAGGTGGGGCTCCAGACCCATTTCGTGTTGGCCTTAGTGAGTTCCCTCAGAGGTTCAGACAGCGTGGCCAGGTTAGGGATGAATCTTCCGCAGTATGTTGCCATCCCTAAGAAGCTGCCTACCTCTGTTGGTGTGGTTGGGGGTGAGGCAGCACGGATGTCCGCTACTTTTTGAGGGTCTGCAGAGATGCCTGTGCTGTTGAACGTGTATCCGAAGAACGAGATCTCTTCCTTTAGGAACTCATACTTGTCCTTGTGGATAGTTAACCCGGCACCCTCTAGCCTGCTGAGTAGCATGTTGAGCCGTCGTATGTGCTCTTCCTTGTCCCCTGCATGAATGAGAATGTCATCGCTGACGTTGAGTACCCCCGGGATGCCACGTATCACCTCCTGGATGGTCTTCTGAAACACTTCGGCCGCAGAGGAAATTCCGAAACTGAGTCGTTTGTACCTGCGCAACCCTATGTGGGTGGAGAATGTTGTGATGTACCTGGAGTCCCAGTGGAGTTTCAGTTGGTGGTATCCAGAGTTTAGGTCGACTTTTGAGAACATTTTCGATCCTGTGAGGTCTGCTATAATTTCATCAAGGGTAGGGGTGAAGTGTCGCTCCCGTTTTATTGCTGCATTGGGGAGGCGCATGTCAATGCATATTCTCACCTTGCCCGGTTATTTGGGTTTCTTGGTTACGACCATGGGTGACACCCACGTTGTTGGTCCGATCACCTCTTCAATGATGCCCGCTTTCCCGAGTGCCTTGAGTTCTTGCTCAACTTGATTTCTTATGTGGAACGGAGTTCTTCGATGGCTTACTGCTCGCGGATGAACGGACTCGTCAATATGAAGTCTGATGGACTTTCCTTTTAGGCATCCAATGCCCTTTAGGAGGTTCGGGTATTTCCCGAGAATGCTGTTAACGTCCTGTGTATCTGTTACATCACAGATGAAACTTGTGAGTCCCAGGTCCTCTGCCGCGTCTCCGCTCAGCAAGCACTCAATTCATGCGTTCACAACGTACATTTTAGACTGCAGTGATTTGTCACCTCTGCTGAGAGTTGTCCGAAATCGTCCTATTATTGGCAGTGGAGTTTTGCACCCATATTCAAAGAGCAGCGTGTCTGTTGTTTTCAGGATTGGTGGGGGTCACAATTTCCTGAATGCGGTCATTGGCATGACGTTAACGGATGCCCCGGTGTCTATGGTCATCTGCATTTCTTGGCCTTGGATGGCCACTAGGCATTTCCGTCTTCTCAGTCTTTTTGTAGGCGTCACGCCTTTGTAATCCAGTGCTGAGACCAGGTATACCTTTTTCCCTTTTCTCCATTGCTCGTATGATGCTTCTTTTTGAGGTTGTGCATCATTGTCCCCTTCTTCGTCGGTTGACAAGTTGACAGTCTCAACTCGGCAGGCACTGGCCTGTTTCTTCTTCTTCCCCGTGGTTTTGTCTTGAGGCATTTGGGGGTATTGGGGTGACCCAGACGATCTGCATACCTTTGCATAGTGATCTTTTCTGCCACATGCACCACATGTGGTGCCTTGGGCCGGGCAATTTCATCTCCCATGGCGAGGTCCTCTGCACCACCCACACTGGGTCCCGGGGTTCTCGGTTGCCACCGGGGGAGGGGTGTTGTTGCCGCCGGCCTCGTCCCTCGTGTATTGACGGTTTGTGATTTGGGCCACTGTCGCCATCGCTGGTGCCGGGTTGGAGTTTCTGCAGGGTCATGCCCATGTGCACTGCTCTGGCATATGACAACTCCCTCTGGTGCCCGAGTTCCAAGTTTCTGGTCAAAGATATGCCTTTTTCACTTAACACCATTCTCCTTAGCTTCTCTGAGTGTATCCCATTGACGATCTGGCTTCGGATTTCTTTTTCCACGTCTACAAATTCGCAGGAGATTGCAAGTTTCTGTATTCTGGTGTGATAGGCGTCAAGTGTCTCGTCCTCAGACCGGATGGTGGTACAGAAAATGAATGTTTCATAGTCTGGATTCAGCTGGGGCAAAAAGTGGGCTGTGAGAGCGTCTTTGGTTTGTTGGTAGACGTCAGAGCCATCTGCTATCGCCAGCAAGTGGAATATGCGTAGAACCTCATCCCCGACATTAAGGAGAAGGTGTGACCTCATTTTGCGAGACGTGGTAATGTCTTTACAATCCATGGCCATCTCGAATTTCTGGATCCACAGCTGCCGTCGGGGACCGACAGTGGAGGGGTCGGTGTATGGGTCGAATAGGCAAAGCGCCAATGACGTCCCTCCTTGCCAGCGTGTGTGGCGTGGATGGCGAAAGGTTGGTTGCCATTCTCAATGGTGTGCTGGGCCTGGGAGTGGAGAGGCCCATGGCCATTTTCATGTGATCTTGGTGGCTCTTTCTGCCCATGTGCACATTAAACCCCTCACCTTTGTGGCCAGTGCATGTCCGAGCTTTCTTTGCTTTCCCAGGAGGTGCCTAACTCCTCTGGGAGGTCCTGTGGCAGGTGGTAGGCCGTTGGATCATCGGATGTTGGGCAGATTGTGGTGGCCCCTTTGGTACCATGCGCTGGTAAGATGTTCATGTGGAAGGTGCTGGGATTTTCTCTCATGCTGTCCACATTCAATTGGGGTGGGGGATGGGTCCCCCTCCGTGCTTCCAAAAATGGTGCCCATGCTGAGGGCTTGAATAATTGGGCATCGCATGCAACATATGATCCTGTTACCTCGTCGCCAGTGTTGTGTCCTAGGCCTCAGCTGATGCGTCGGCTGGTCGCAAGATTTATGGGGCCCTGGGTGCCAGGGCCTCGCTGCGCAGCTCCGGCGGGAGCAATGAGAGACACGGACACTCTGGTGCATCCGGAACTGCCCACGCGTAGCAGGGCAGGGCCTTTATTTAGATGGCGCCTTACGACACCGCGTAGCGGGATGTAAGGCGTACACAACAATGGGGAACATGTAGATTTCAAGCATTTCTGATCAGACTTATTAAGGCTTCTTTTGTGAGCCATTTTGCTTGCTTTTTCACATACAACCACTGACGTGTGGTGCAGCATCTCTGTTAAGTTTTCAGGAGAATTAAGTGATCAGTGGCAGCTATCTCCTTTTCACAGCAAATAAAGAGTCCGGTGAGCAGCGTTGCCCGGACTCGGTGCGGAGCCATTTGTATGATTTTGGTGAGTGAGTGGGTTTTAAAAAAGCGACGGCAAGATGGCAAATGCTGGTATTCCCCCACGTGCCATTTGGCTGATGGTCCTTAAAATGTTACATGCGTAAGTGCCAGTAAAAAACAAACAAGCCACATCTGTCTGGAGAAGACGTTAAAAGAAAAACAACGATGCAAGTCTTGAGGAACTCATTAAAGCACATAGAAAATGGCAGTACATGAAAAAACAAGGCCCAGCTGGTGCTTCGGCCATTGTCATCGCCAATCATAGGTAAATTGCCATGCCAACGTCATATAATGCTCCCAAACTCCCCTTCTCCATCTTTAACAGTTGCAATGTTTTTGGCGATATTTGTGGCTTATCGCACAAGGTGCCAAAACTAAACAAAGGTGGAGCCTTTATGCCACCTACTCTCCAGCTGCACCAGAAACTACCCAAAATCCACCTAGTACGTTGCCAGCTACCCTTGACTACTCCTAAAATAAATGCATTCTCTCTTCATCCTCCTCATCCTGCTATTCTCTCCAGTCATGCTACAACCCCCATCTTTCCTATCCTCCATCATAAAACTCACAACTCGGCACTCTGACTACATCATCTCTTCCCATCTAACAAACAACGCCAGCCAAGAGACAGTTCCACTCCTATCACCTACCCATCCACCCCTCCTCTCCTACTGTAAAACTAAACTTCTCTACTCCTCCCTGCTACATCTACTGAACACTGCACTTTGGAACGCTCAGTCTGATTGCAAAGAAACTTTCTTTATCACATAATGCTTTCAACCTAACTCTCTGCCCCTTGATTTCCTTGCTATCACTGAAACCTGGATCTCTCCCTCCGATACTGCTACCCTGGCAGCCCTTCATGACTCCAAACTTTCCTGCTCACTCTCCTCGTCCGACGGGTAAAGGCGGTGGTGCTGGGCACCTTTTTCTTCCCCCTTACCATCTCACCCCACCCAATGTCACAACTCCTACCGCCTTTGAATTTACGCTCAACTTTTGTTGTTCCTCACTCTACTCACTTCATTTCCATTTAGCGCTCTTCCTGACCCCAATTGACCATTCTTCGATGATCTCTGGCAACTTAGTGATTCTCTCTCCCAGTCACATCATTCTCTTGGGTGACTTCAACCTTCCTTCTCCGAACACTTAGCAGAAACTTGACAAACTTGACATTAAGTCTTTTCTCAATGAACACGCCATCTTTTCTATTCATAACCTACCCACTTACTCTGCAGGCAACTCTCTTGACCTATTAATCTCCAACTCTCTCTCAGCAAATAACACAATATTAACCAATTTGTTTGTTTATTTTTGTTTGTTAGGTCTTTTTGACCTAATTATAGCTGTACGTCGTTACCTTCTTCCCTTTTGACCTACATACCTGAACATGAGGTGTGGGGGTGTCACTACTACTGTCACGCCGGATGCATGTGATCTGCCCGCGAATGCCTTGCCCACAGTAAAACCGCTTGTGCCCCCGTTTTGACAGTTCATTGAAAACAGTGGCCCAAGCAATTTTCAGCCCCTGCCTCAATTGTTAAGTGGACACCCCCGCAACCTCTGAGGCCGCAGATACCTGACCATGGGGAATGGGGGCCACGGCCTCAACCCCCGCTCCTCATGTTCAGGTAAGTAGGTCAAAAGGGAAGAAGGTAAAATCATACAGCTATAATTAAGTCAAAAAGACCTAAGAAACAAAATATAAACGAGGCAACTGGGTAATACCGTCACACCATCTCTTTCGGACCACTTCATTGTATCAACCACCACTATCTTCCCTCCCTGTAACCTTTCCTCCCAAATTATCACTCCCATTCCTAACAGCAAATGTAAACACTGTGCTATTCCTCCCTTCCTCGCTGAACTTCCTGCTCTCCAGATCCTTCCTTCACCGACACTGCTTTCTCCACCTCAGATCCCTACTTCACTTCATCCCTAAATCCCATCGTCAACCATAGATCTCCGACATGCGACAACTCATGAACAGATGGAGGCGCTCCCACTATCATGAGGACTACCACCTATACCACTCTGCCCATGACACACTGGGCTTCTCATGATAGTACTAAATGAGATTTCTACCTTTTTCTCATTCACTGGCACTCCAACCATCCTTGCCGATTCCAAGGCACTCTAAACTCACTCCTTGCTCCTCCTCCACCCACAACTTTAGACTCCACTATTTCAGCTAGTGACCTGGCTGAATACTTTGCTTTCAAAATCTCCGAATCAGGGAATCTCTCCACACCCTCCTCTTACTCCCTCCTCCTACTTTCTTCACTCCACCTACTCTACCATCTTTCACTGCCTCTATCTCACACTTCAGTCATTCCAACACTTAGGACGTCCTTGCACTGCTGATGAATGCCAACCCCTCCTCTGCCCCATTGGATCCTCTTGCGCCACAGCTTGTCAAACCTATTGCCCCTCTAGTGGCTTCTCACCTCGCTACACTCTTCAACCCGTTCTCAAACTCTGTTTGCTTTCCCTCTACTTTCAAAACAGCCATGGTCATCCCTCTCCTGAAAAGGTAAGGTGCAGATCTAAACCTGCCAACCAACTTTCGATCTGTGTCACTTCTTCGTTTCTGCTCTAAGGTGTAAGAAAGAGTTGTATTCAACTGCATTACTAACATTATGACAAACATAAGCTTTGTGACCACCTCCAAGCTGGTTTTCACTCTTGCTACTGCACTGAAACTGCTTTCATGAATGTCTAACTTTATTGCCTCTGCTAAACATTCCATTCCGACCTATACTCTATCCTAATCCTCCTCGAACAATCTGCTGCCTTTGCTACCTCTCATCACTACTCTCTCGCTGCTTGGGATTCGTGATCAAGCACTTGCCTGGATCGGGTCTACATGGCACCTTGAAAATTCTATGTTACCTGGAACAACAACTCCTCTCAACTTACTCCTCTTGATGTTCGGCATGGCTCTGTCTTGAGTCCCTTCCTGGTCACACTGTACACTTCTGCTCTCAGGGCACTTATCTCCTCCTTTGGGTACTCATACCAACTCTTTGCAGACAACCCCAAAATATTTTTCTCCTTTCCTGAACTCTCCACTGACCCATCTACCAAAATCTCAAGACTGTCTCTTTGCTTTAAAATACTGGATGGCCTCACACTCTCTTACGGTGAACTCCTCCAAAACAGAGGTGCTTTTCTTTCCGGCCAAGTACTCTATCTTCTCCTCCCCTACTGCTCCAATTCTCACCCGACATGCTCTCTGCTCCTCGAAACCTTAGTGCCTTCTATGACCTTTCAAGCACATTCTCTACCTTAATCTCTTAAAACTGCAACGGCGACTAACCTCACCTCAACCTCCTAAATATCAGGAAAATCAGACACCTCCTTCCTTTCAAAAACCAAACATCTCCTAACCAGCCTGGTCTTTTCTAAACTGGACTACTGTGCCATTATCCTCTTTGGCTGTAGAAGTCTTCCAAACTATGCATTATGTCCTCTTGACAAGATTATCAATGTTGGTATCGGGACTCTTTGAACTTCCTCGCTTCACCTCTACTTCCTCCTTTTGCCAGCAGGCTGGCTGGCTAACTATGCAAAACAGGGCCAGATTCAAAGTTCTCTTGCTAATGCATAAATTCCTCCACGGTAAGGCACTGCAGCATATCCTCTATCAACACCTACAAACCCTCTCACAGCCTTCACTCTGCCTCCTCCACCCTTGTGGCAACTCGCCCACCCTGCGCTCCCCTTTGCCCCACTCTTTCACTCTTCTTGTACTGCTTACGTGGAACTCCCTCCACTCTGAAATTTGAAACACTGTCCACATTGATGTATTTAAAGCAAATTGCAAGCCCACCTCCTCGCTTCTAAGCTATCCCCTTGACTCTCTCTCTCTTTTCCCCACCAAACTAACAGCTTGAGGTGTGGCGGGTCAGAAGGAAGAATCGGACACAAGGAGGACATATTAGGTTACTTGTAATGAAAAGATCTGGTAAGGGCCTACCTTTCCCTACAATTTAAGGGATTACCCTACCCAGAGCTCCAGATAAGATTTGGAAGAGTATTTTACTCCCTTTCTTTCAAAGCTGGGAGTAAAATGACTTTTTAGGGAGCAAAAAAGGTACATCCACTTCCCAAAGGGAGCATTTTACAAGTAAGTAGAAATATGTTAACTGTACAACGGAAATGTTTTTGTAATAATCGTTTCTTTCCACCTTTGCACATTTTTCCAACCAGCAGTTATAATAGTAGTTTCCTTCTGTGGTATTATTTGTATTACTGGTCCAAACATCCATGGAGCTGTGTGGGGGAAAGCAGGGGCACACATGGTTCTACGTGTATGTTTCCTAAGTTTTTGTTGGGAGTATTTGTACACCCTATTTATATTTTTGGGAAATATTTGCCTATTTTTAGGGGAGTCAAAGTGGCCATTACATCCCTTATCTGTATTGCTGACGCTACCACTAATGTGAATAACTCAAAACTAGGCCAAAAGAATGTCTGTCTACTTCTGGTATCTGAATCTGTATCTTAGTTGCCGGTTTCGTGATTGAACAAATGTCTTTAATTTCAGGATATAGTTTCCCAATGTTATCTACTTTGATAAGTTCTTGACATCTTCCCATGTACTTCTGGATTTTGTTCAAAGGTTATCTACTTTGTTAAGTTCTTGAAAT
The DNA here is from genome assembly GCF_040938575.1 of Ambystoma mexicanum. Lineage (NCBI taxonomy): Eukaryota > Metazoa > Chordata > Amphibia > Caudata > Ambystomatidae > Ambystoma > Ambystoma mexicanum. Next base: position 325,673,250 of record NC_090939.1, on the reverse strand, counting down.
CTAACTCTTCCCATGTACTTATGGGTTTTGTGCTCTCTTTAGTATCAGAATTACACTAATGTTATTTGGGATACTCGCACAATACTTTTCCTTTTAGTTATATCCGGTCTCTCCTCTTGGGTTTCAATCTGTCTTAGGTTTTGCAAGACCCTATTCCAATTAGGAGGTCCTCCTTCCGGGTTCTTCATACTGTATTGTCCCTTCTACAGCCCTGTTCCCTTGGCAGGCTTATTCCTTCTAGTCAGTCTCTGGAGGTATCCCCCCTTCCTCTCATGGTATTTGTTTCCCTTTTTGTTTATTTTCCCAAGCATTGCTGTTTGTCACACTCTGTATTGCTTTTACATTTCTCGAGTACTAATTAAATGCTCGACTTTAAATGTCAGTACATAGATAGTCTTCTCCATCCCCTGGCAGACTCCCATCTCTCCCGTTCTCTACAGTACCTCTTTCGTTGTAGGGGAATGTTGCCGGGTTGGGCCTGCTCTCGGGTAGTGCGTTTCCATCTGTACTGCTTGACGTCTCGCTTCGTTGTAGCGGGACCTCTTGGGGTTCATCCCACTCTCTGATACTTAGTTTCTCTGGGGCACTGCTCTATGCCTGTAGCGGAACCTCTCGTGGTTCGGTTCACTCACAGGTACTTGGTTTCTCTGTTGCCGGTGGGCGTCCACGGACGCGGCTGGTAGGGAGCAGAGAACGCTCCCAACTCCTATGGTATTGGCGCTGTTGGTTGGGCGCTTCACCTACCATGTAATTCTTGATGCCACGCCACAACCTTGCATGGGTTTCCCGTTTCCGTGCAAGCAACAGTTCTTCTGTTGCTCGAGTCTGGTCACAGACGTCTCCCTCTGGTATCCCTCACCTCTCCAGCAGTCGCAGGTCCCACAGCTTTCCTCTGCTCCGCCTTCCTCAGGCGCAATTACGCAAGGGGGCTTCCGCTTTGCAACATACTCTCCTTCCAAGGAGCACTCGTCCCAGTTATATGTATGTTTCTCTTTAAAGAGACATCTCTCTGGCTTAGAGCTATTCTTCCCCAAATTCCAGACTTGTGAACCAGGGAATGTGATCGATGGTTCCCAAGACAACAAAGGGGTATATTTATTTATAACGTTCCGACCTGTCAAGGTTTTAAAAGTTCTGAAAAGGTTGTAAAGCCAGTCCCAATGATTACTTCTTCAGGAAGACCGGATGCCACGGCTGTTCTCAGGCTAGTAGTTTGATCCCAGACTTATAGCTGCAGAGGGATTTTTGGGATAGGTTTCCATATCCACATGGACACAAGTGATCCTAAGGGCTTGGTCCCCCTTGAGATCTACTGGATATATTATGTCAGCACGGACATGTGTGACCTTTGACACAATAATATGATAGGTTATTTATAACGCGCTTAATACCCAGAGGTTACTAAGCACGGACCCAAGGATCGAACCTGTGGTGCTCCGTGTCGTCTTGCTTCAAAGGCGAGCACGTTGCCCCTGAGCTATCCTCCCGAGACAATCACAGGCAGTGATAGCCATGCACTCCCAAAGATAGCTTTTGGTGTCATGGGCAGTGATCAAAGGTTAGTTGCTTGAGATTTCTTTCAGTGTGCGTGTGTTAATATTTTTCAGAAATAGTGGGGGCGACCGAGCATAGCGAGGGAGCTATAAGGATCTAGGGAGGGTTTGGGGGATTCCCGCGCCCCAATAATTTTTTTTCAAAGATGGGGTTGAAATGGTGCATTTTACAGCAGAAAAAGTGATCAAAAAGCCAAAAGTTTACAATCAGTTCTAAAGGGCACATGATAGCCATGCTGTCCCAAACATAGCTTTTGGTGTCAGGGGCAGTGATCAAAGGTCAGTTGCTTGTGATTTCTTTCAGTGTGCATGAGTTAATATTTTTCAGAAATAGTGGGGGCGACTTCACACTCTCCTTCTCTCCCCACATCTTTGACGTCTCTAAGAAGTCACACTACCAGCTGCACCTCCTCAGAGATATTCTTCCTTTCCTCTCCTTCCCCCAGAAGCTCACTGTTTCCAGAGCCCTGGTTCTCTACAAGCTGGACTACTGTAACAGCCTCTATCTAAATCTGCCTGCCTCTACTCTCCGCCCTCTGCAACTTATCCAGAACAGCACTGCAAGACTTGTCCTTGGCCTCAAGCCCAGTGATCATATCTCTCCAGGACTGAAATCTCTGCACTGGCTTCCAGTGGCTGCAAGGATTAAGTTCAAAACCGTCTGCATCGTCCACAAGGCATTATGGGGCCTTGAGCCTCAATACCTTCAACTCTCCCTTCCCAAATATCTTCCTTCTCGAGCTCTTCGTTCATCCACCTCCAACTCCCTCAGGCGATTCTCCAAGCAACGAGTTGGTGGTAGATCTCTTTAATCGGCTGGGGCCTCCCTCTGTAACAGCCTCCCTGCCTCCCTTAAACTTGAGAACCATCTCTGGTTCCGGAAGTACCTCAAAACCTTTCTCTTTGCTTCTGCTTTTTCTCTGCCTCTCCTCTGCTGACCTTCTGGCTGTAACCGGTACTGCACTGGCTACCTGGACACCATCTCAACGCGTACCCAGGTCCCACTCCTGCCAAGCTGCACACACCTGCACTGACCACCTGGCAACCCCTGCACTTGGGGACTGTTTCTGTATCCCTACAATCCCACTTCCAGCTCTTGACACCTGATGTCTGCACTGACCCATGCACTTGACACATGCTGGCACTTACTTATTGTTATTATTTATTCCCTTGTACTGCACTGTCCCTGCCCCCCCCCCATGCACTTGTGCGATCTGAATGACACCTGGCCTAGTAGGATCGTTATCTATCATCCCTTGTTCCCCTCCGTTGCCTTGTTGCGCCTTGAAACATGTGTATAGGCGCGATATAAATGTCATATCATACATCATAAATGCCATATCATCACATAATGCCATATCATAACAGCAGTCATGATGTTCAGCGTGAGAGAGACATGGCAATTTCTTATGTTTAATATCCTGCGGCAAAAATGCTACCTTGTCTCTTGAATAAAGTGGTATTATAAAAACATACATTACCTTTGCAGTGACATTCAGAACTGTAGCTAGTTTTGAAAAAAAAAAGATGAAAAAACAACCCGTAGAATACATTTAGTTGCATGTTTAGAAGAAAAGAAACAGCAAAGAAAGCATGTCCTGTCGCTTTACATTTTTGAAATGCGTATCAAACTAATGAAAGCCTGTCTGTTTTATAATAAGATAACTAAAAGAAGTGGAAGTACCTTCATAGCTGATCTTGGGTCGCAATTTGTCAAAAATGAATATTATGTTTTGATGGTTATCTTCAGTTTTTAATTGGCTGAGGACCAACGCCACGACCCAGTTTATTTATTTATGAAATGTTTGTCGGCTACCTTTTTCCGACAAACATTGCATAAATAAATAACCCACTACCTCCACCCCCCAGATCTTTTTGACATGTCTCTGCTTTTAAGGGGATGTCAATGATTTTTGTAAGCAGTCTTCTGAAAGGTAGTGTGTGAATTGCCGTTGTAAACAGCTCCATGTTTAACATAAATATCTTAATCAAGTGTGCTTTCAGCCACTTGATTTATAAGGAATGTCTGCCCTTGCATCTGTTGCTTGCACTTAATTCCTACCAACGCCACCAGTTTGGGCTTTGGGGTAAGCATTTGCTAAGCACTGCTATAGTGCCCAGATACTACCACAATTTGCCAGAGGGTACCATCTTACAGCCAGGCACTCAAAATGCATATTTCCATGCCAATGCAAAAGCCAAACTGTTGGCTTTGACAATGCTTGTTTAGAGAAGATATACAATCAAGACATGTCTACCCCATTAGCCCTATGATATGATATGATGTGATATGATATGGAATTTATAACGCTCCTATACACAAGTGTTTCAAGGCGTGACGAGGCAAGGGAGGGGGAACAGAGGGAAGACAGACAACGATCTTACTAGGCAAGGTGTCATTCAGATCGCGCAAGTGCAAGGGAAGGAGGAAAAGGAAAGTTGGCGGGGAGGGGAAAGTGCAGTACATGGGATAATAAAATAACAAGATATGGGAAGTGGTCTCTGCCTCTTTTTTACTAAATATATCAGTGTAAGAGATGTATTCCAGGGGTATCTCAGTGGTAGCGGTGAGAGCCACGCACTGAGACAGCAGACATTTTGCAGGAGAAGACGACAAAATCCCTAGTACACACGTGGTATCCTTGGGACAATTAAGAAGGAATGAAACACTGTGTTCTCCAGTCAAGGGTAGGGTTATGTTGTACCAAGCAAGGGGTACCGAAGATCATACCAAAATTAGGGGCCTTAATAAGGTAAAACCTTATTTGTTGCTTGTGTATGCGTGCTATCGTCATGGCCACTAATATTGTTTGATGTCTTATGGGTCCTGATATTAAGGGTGAGCCATCCACTGCCTCGACGGTTTCGCTAGTGTCAGGAGATAATCCATGTGCATTTAACTGCCTCTGGCTCCTGAATCTATAAGAGCAGGGGAGACCGCAGACTCATTGGCACGCCACGTTAGGATGATGGGCACATAGACATAGGGAGCAACCTAGGGCGTAATCTTGGTACAAGGGGAAACCGCATGAACGACAAGGCCCGGTACATGTTTTGCCCATCATGTCCGGACCTGTGCTTTTCCCAAGGGTCTATTCACGTATACAATTTAAATGTTCTGTAATATAAAAAGAGGCCCCCCCTGGCGCCACAAGTTCCTTTCAGCGACAGTAAAGGGTGCATGCAAGCCACCAAGTTGCATGGGTTCAGATGGGTTATCCACCCCTGGCTTACCCAACTCATCACTGGACGCAGGAAAACGCGAGAAAACCAGCGGACGACGGTGCTCACACTTCCGCTCTCTTATCCTCTGGTTAAAACAAGATCCAGGAATTCAGGGAATGAAGATGGCAATGAAGGAACTGTTGAAAGGGCATCTTAGATGTCATCGAACAACCCCTTATAAAACAAGGTGGTTCTTTAAGTGTCAGGCCACAATTCCGAGCAACTAGCTGGTTAGAATTGTGCCACACACTGTGGCAGGCCTTTGTCTCCTTATTTGAGTTCCAGCAGCTCCTTTTCAGAAGCCTGGTACTGGTAGCGTGAGTCTTGCAAGGACTTGGGTCAAGGATTCTACAACATAGAGAACTGGGTTGTTTTTCTCCAGAAAGGGGTTTTCCCGTTCAACTGCCATACCACCTAGATAACAGAGCCGGAAAACTGCTTTGGAAGCAGGGTCAGGTAATGCAGAAGGTCTACAGAGGGATTGCACTGAAGGTATGCTATGTTTTGTTATCGCCCATGAACATTTCGGCCGGGGCTAATGGGAAGGGCAAATGTGGCAATATAGGGTTTAGATTGGGCAGGACTGGTAGAGGCACAGCGGCTTCCAATTCAGAAGCACAGCGGCTTCCAATTCAGAGCCACAAAAAAGGTTCTCAATATGTCTGGTACAGCATTTGCCATGAGCCTACAGACCCATAGTGCACCCACACGTCCTGGTGCGAGAGAGAATAATAATAATTTGCATTTATATAGCGCTACGAACCCTCAGGCATCTGAGTGCTGCTTATTACCCATGGTGTACAGTGCTCATTTATCAACCTTGGAAGGATGAAAGGCTGAGTTTGGCCCTCCTGGGATTCGAACCTGCGTAAGCAGGCTCTGCACAGATGTCAAAGCGAGCGCTCTACTCGCTGTTCTATCTGACCGGCTAAGATAAGTCCCCCAGAGAGGAGGTGATAGCCCCTGGATAAGGAGAACTCTCAGGACCCTAGGAAACAAGAACACTAAAAGACTGTTAGTGTCAGAATAGTCTATGGTAAAAGAAAAGGAGGTGTATGAAATAAGGAGTACCTGGTTTTATCTTGCAGATGCAGGAAGTAGGAGAACAGTCCGGTCCAAATCCAGGAATCCACATAGGCCCGATGAAACGAGGATGACCCGCCAGTACGAGGATTCAACAGGCATCCAACATTCCAGGTTAGTGTCCAGATAAAAGTTCCAAGAAGAGGGAGGGATGAAGGGGGTCGCAAAGTCATGAGAGGGTTCTTTTAGATTGTGTGGAGCCAAGCAGGTTCAACAAATTAGAGCGATTCAGGACGGGTGCAGGAAGTCTCAGGAGTGGAAAGTAAGCATGGCACGAAGCCAGAATCACAGACCGTAAGGAAGTTGTGTATATGCATTGAGGAGAGCCACGGTGCTCGAGGAAGGTACCTTTAAACACCGCTGTGCGTGCTTCCAAGAGGGGATTATGGGACATGAAGTCTCCACTCACTAAAGTCGTACGGCGTGAACTGTGCAGCAGCACTCTCCAACACCTGTATTGTACTGGTATTTCATTCATAAACAAGTCTATTCTTCTAAAGGAGAATGTGTAAATCTATTATATATGGTTGTGTGCGACAATACTTACCTGTGATTTTTATATGCCTTGTGTGTAACATAAGACCTAATAAATAACTGTATTTGGATACACTTACTGTCTAACTTGAATTATTGGTTTCGCACTATGTGGACTTATTCTAGCCCTAGACTACTCTCACACTTTTCCTGAGACTAAGCCTTGAATGCTCAGCTACCTTACTTGGATTAGGTTTTAGCTAACCTTCAAGTGTCTTCCCTGTTTACCCCAAATAGGATGACCTCACAAATCCCTCCCACCGGAGCTGATTTTGGAAATCCATTTTAACAGAGCGGCAGGTGAATGCACCAGCGACTATCCACATAGCGTCTCTCCAGAAGGTGCGTTGGTGATTTGAAAGCTCTTGGGACTATGCCCGAGGTGAACTGGGTATCTGTAGAGATGGAAGGGTCGATGTACCCCTGTGACTGGCCTCTGCTTTCGTGCCGGGATCGAGTTGGGGTGGGCAGGGGATCGCCCTAATCTCTCAATTTTTACTGAATAGGTTCTATAGACCTTCACATATTCTGTGGTCTAGACCTTCCTATATTCTGTGGTCTAGTGTACCTTTTTAAAAACTCTTCCCGCCCTCAGAATACAGGCTTGACTGTTCTTCCACGATTCACTTGGGAGATTCAGGCAACTAAGGGGAAGCCCCATGGTGTGGGTGTGTGGTGGGTGTGTGGTGTGTGGTGTGTGTGTGTGTGTGTCCCTAAGCATGAGCCTTAGAAAAATCCCCTTACATTGGGCATGCCAAATAACAGATTATTGATGGAAGACTTCCTCTGAGAAACAACCTTGACTTTTCAGCCCTGAACCATGAAACAATCCCACACTCTACTTGGCACAGATCCAGATCCAAAGGCAAGCCTATGTATCTCGAAGTCTCAAAACATAACTTATTTCCCTGCACCTAATCCAACCACTTCCCCTGCCATCACCTGTCTATCCTAAAATGCTTATCCTGTCCTATAATAACTTTGCAACCTCTTTATTACCTCCCACCTCTTTACCCTTTGACGCTGCAAGATGCTACGAGACCCTTTGGGTAGGGTCAGCGCTAAATAAAAATGCAAATAAAATACATAAATACGCTCACCCAGGACAGTATGTTCCATAATGCTGAAGAGACCATGACTGCTGCAACTCTTCCAGTCCCATCAAGAAACCTACTCACCCGACTGGTTGGTTGATAACTCTGGTATGGGCTTACACAAGGATTTTGTTCACAAGAGCTGGCTCATTAAGGAAAAGAAGGAGGAGGTGGCAAGCCATTGGAGAGGGGATCGATTGACTTCCTTCTTCCTTCTTACCTTTTCACAGAGATGCATTCATAGATGGAGAGGAACTGAACATGAAAAACGAATTGAAAACTGTACACCTTTTTCTAGAACTGACTTCCACTTGACCTAGATAGCCCTCAAGGAGATTAAGCGCAGACAAAGCAGTCTTGATTTCAAGTATAGTCTACATATGAGAGACAGGCTTCTCTGCTGAGAATGAGGTTGCATAGAACCAGGGAGTTGCATGACTTTTTGAAGAACAAATCACATTGTCTTTTATGAAAATACAATTGGCAAACAGTGGGAAAAAACCTGAAAAATGTTAATATACCTCTGTTGGTTTCCAGTCATCCAGCCTATTGTCCAAAACGACATCATAGCAGAAGGCTCCAGATATCACTGTGGAATAAACAATGTGAAAAATAAAATAAATAACCCAAAAAAGGTGCAAGGAGCTACACCGCAGATAACCTTAATAGTGCAGCACACCACAAGATAACGTCCCTGGCATTCCATCTCCCAGGAATAGGACTGCATGATTTAATGGAACTGAAAACTGCCCATCCACCAAAACGTGGACAAAAATGGGGAGTGGGATTTGCTGAAATTATATTCAGGACATGCATGACCAGACATCCGTTTCTCACTAAGACACTAAAGCACACTGCTATAAAGATCTTGTTACAACACAAATCGCTCAATGGTTCTGGCTGCAGGCGACCTTGGTCGATCTAAACATTAGGTGAGGAATTCTGCTTTTGTGCACAAGAACTATCATCTATTGTAAAACAAAACAAAAAAGAAAAAAAATAATACTCGTAATGGGAGATTTCAAGTTTCACTGAGTAGACACGTTTGCAAAACAATCCAGCCTATTTCTTTTAATAAATCAGATAACACTGTCTGGACTAATGGAGCATGTGTAGAATCCCATGCACGCAATCTGGCATATGCTCAGATGGGTATTTTGGGACAATATAGTGATCTCAGATCGAACTTTAGTGGAGCGATAATGGCCAGAACATGAAGCCATAACTTGCAGAATTTCAATTTCAGCCAAAGCCATGAACCTTTGAAAAGAAAACCTCCCATCTGTGATGGTGTGAAACTAAGACTTTTCCATCCCTAAATTCCCATGTCTCAATTATTCCACCAGAGGCATTTCAGCTGCTGTGCTGTACTGCAACTGAACCAGGGTAACAGGTTGTTAACCAAGGAACTGTCATTTTACCAAATTATATGATGTCAGCTGGAGCAAAGATTGTGAAAGAGGGGTTTGTGAAAAAGCATAGACATGTGAAAAGGCAATCCTTGGACAAAAATAAAAAAAACAAAAACGCGGTACTGCTTTAAAAATGCCAGAGCACACAACCAACACACACAAACCTTTTAAGACCTTAAAAACATGCAAAGGTCAGAAAACTAATCACGTCAAGTTATGTGCGACAGATTCCCCTATTTTACAACTCAATAACTATTGCACTCAATAATCAAAACAACTGCTACAAGGATTTAGCTATACCTAACAGCTGCCAAAAACAGAAAGCTCTCAACAGTTTGCCATATTATATTGGCCAAACTCATAAAGAGCGCACTATTCACAATTCCTTCCTTCAATCCTGCGGGCTGACATCCCCCTGACACAGTCAAAAAGTAAGTGGAAACCACTGGCCTACAGTTCTGGACAAAATAAATGTATACTGCGAGACTGGATTACTGCCAGGGGCTTCAAAGGGGCTGTAATAAATCCTGTTTTAACTATTACAAAACGAAGACCCTACCAATGTAAACAACTTCCAGCCATTTAAACTATTGTCCCAGTTTATATACTGGAGCAGCCGCTGACATCCTATTTGCATGGCCATGTGAATATATGGCTGGATCCACTGCAATAGGCATTCACAGCATCTCAGGAGACATTTTCTGGCGTGCTGGATATCACAGACGCACTCCTAGATGAAAAGGACAAACTGGACTTTGTTGCCACATTTGATAAAGAGGACACCCATTGTTCTTTTCTGGACTGCCTGGTTAGGGATAATAAATTTGACTACAATAATGAATAGAGCTCCTCATGTTAGATGGTCCTAGCACTCAAAGTACGGATTTAGCCCTGCACCTCATTTATATATTTTAGGTTCCCAGAGGAACCTCCTCATTGCTCTTCAATTTTCCTTATATGTTCGCTGACTTAGGCCATAAAATGTTATCGTCAAAATTTCACAATATAAGTCGAGGTCAGCGAGAACTTAAACAAGATGAAACAAATGGAAAGAGAGCTGGTCTTTAGTGCCAGAGTCAGCATAGTGGTCATCATGGGCCTGGATGCTAGAGGCTTGAGATAGCGTCTTCGATCTGCAGGTGGACACTGCAGGTGGATAAATCATTCTAAGATGGAAAATGTTTATCCAGCTTGATTGACTGTAATGCTAGGACTAGGACGCTTTCCAAGCCATCACGACACTTGTGGACTTTCTATTGTTACCTTAAATCCGTGGTGGTGGTGGTGCTTCAGTATCATATTGGAATGGTGCTGGTGTGATTTTTTCACCGTCTCATCTGGAGATATTTTGAATGGGGATTATTCCTCCAAAAGATGGACTCTTGTTTACTTTGAATTTTCGTTAGAGGTTACATTGTGGCTATTAGGAAGGGTCCCCAGCAACCACCATTGTGAGTTACAATCAAGCTCCCTTCACCATGGTAACATCCAAAAATCCCAGCAAACAGGGGGTCGCCATTGACAGTGAACACTATTAAAAAATAAATATCTATGTTGTGGCCTTAGAGTGCAAATACTCTAAGCTAACAAGGAACATCCCATCATAGTGAACAGAAGGTACTTATCCTGTCCGGATTGGATTATTGCATCACATCTCACGGCTACACATGAAGATAAAAACAAGTGAAGTGTTGGGTCCAATTTAAGCTCTGTGTGTCGCACACATGGACATGTAGCAGTCTGGACCAGCATACATCCACACACAAGCCCATCACCCTCACCATTTTTTTTTAATTCCTAAACACTGAAGCGAGAGTGGGAAGAAGTCTACATTCAGATCAAGAACCCACCAGTTAGAACGCCCTACCAATGGAACTTGCAGGAATTAAGTACCCTCACACTTTAGGAACAAAACAAACTCTGGCAAATGGGCAAGCCCAGAGTCAGTTAACATTTTGGAAGTGCAAGTCAAATTTTCTACACCCAAAAACGTGGAAGTTAAAATACTTTTGTGAAAAACAAAGACAAGTCAAAAGTTTGGGGAGAAGTCAAGCGTTCGGGGAGAAGGCAGGTAGAGTTTTCCAGTTTTCTGTTTTTCTAAGTCAGAAAAAAAACACATAGGAACAGGTAGCAATTGGATTTGTAAATGGTCCATACTAGATAGAGAAAATGGAGTGACAAACTATGGGAAAGATTCGAAGAAAATAAAAGTATCACCAGCATGTTTAATAATACTTCTGAGCAGGGCTAAAGATACACTATTAAAGTGCAAGGGTGGTATGCACTACTTTTGGAATAAACAATTTTAAGGGAGTACAATATAGTTAGTCTTGACTGGATTAGTTTTAGGCAAGTAAGCATATCTGAATATTAAACATCAAGGTATTATTTCTTTGTGCCCGATAATTTACTTTAAGTTTCATCTTAAAGTCCCTCTTCAGATCAGGTAATACTATAGTGGGCCCAATTCTGTGTGATCTACGTGGCACATGCTGCGGATAGCTGGGGTAGGAATCACGTTCCTTGCTCGACTGTTTTGGGGGCACCGATTAGTCCCTATGGCTGTCAATGCAGGAGAACTCTGTTCTCCATTGCGAAATGCACTTTTTATTTTGGCCGGGCACCCTTAACCTTACAGTAAGGTCCATTAGGGATACTTTGTGTTCCTATAACTTTGCTTTTGTACATTTGTGGTTACTTGTATGATGTGTCTAAGGAGGGCTGGTGGCAGGTAATACTTTTCTACTGTGTTTCTTTTAATTCACTTGTGCATTTTACTGCTTAATGCCTTATTGAATAGCATATACTCTAAAATGACAGGGCCACAAGATGTATGCCCGTCCATTGGCCATTGTTTATTTGGTCTGCCTTCCTACCCTGTCAGTACCAGATTAGCTATACATGATACGCCCCTTTCTGACCGGGAAAGCTCCAGCTTTTCCAAGCAAAGCAGTGGTGTGTGATTGTAGGGGCTAGGACTGTCTGGTCCCAGTCGCCATCCACACCAAAATGCATCTGTTGCGGGGCAGATGTGGTGGGTTATCCACGATTGGATAGGCCCGGCCAGTTTGAACGGTGCAGGACCTTACCATCGGTGGGATTAGGGGGTGACTCCAGCTTGAATCCTTGATAAAAAATGGGACTTTTGCAGCCATTTAACAGATCATTGTAGCCAAGACCCCTATAAAGAGGAGCATCCCGCTGAAGAACCGGAATTCCCTGTTGCAACCAACCAGCATGGTCTTCTTCAAGTCGTCCTGCTCTTTTGTTGGTCTCCAGTAGGCCTTGATTGATACTTTGACCCCTGGAAGAGTGGGGACAACCACTCTCCTTCCCTACTTGAGGATCCTGCCCTTGGTACCCTTCAGAAGTGTGCTGGAAACATTTGTGGGCTGACAAGCTTCCTAGAGGGCTACCTCACTCCATTGGTCCCTGTCCCAAATTCGGACTTGAGATTCCACAGGTCCTCGACTTGTGATAGAAAACACCCACAACCCCCTGCAGTTGCAACTCTCCAGCACGAAGAGGGGCCTTAGAGAACCAGCATCTTTGTTTCCTCCACAAGTAGAATGTTCTTTCATTTCTTTGAAATGGCCATTGCGGATTTCTGCCTGCATTGTATCCTGGGAGTCCTCTGTGGTTATCGACAATGAGGTGGTCCTTTTTCATCGAGTCAAGGTCGCCCAGCTGTCCAGTCCCATGAACAGCCTTGCCACAGTGCACAACCCCAGATTAGCCAGAACTCAATCCCGACGCCGAAAGTGACCCGTGCACCTGCAACTACCAGGTCTCCTTCAACATAACCAAGCCACAGAGTATGGGTGCCCAGAGATTTCGGGAGCTGCCAAAGTGGTCGCTGTGTGAATCTGCACACACGGGGTGAGTAAACATGCCTGTTTGTACTCCTCTATCACCATAGGGTTTATCGGGGAATCAAGTCATTGCCCTACCTCTCTTCCACCAGACTGTGATTTGCAGCATTCAGGTCAAGGATCCTCCCCTGGCCTTTCCCTGAGGTGATTGGATTTACAGGGGGTCCGAGACAAACATACTTTCATTGTTCAACTTTGAGAAACTTACAGCTGCCTGTTGGCCGTGTCAACACTTGTTCCGACTTCTTTATGAGTTTATTTAGCCTTCTGAAAAGAACGGTATTGGGATTTGTGGCTTTCAAGGCACTAGGCCCCATCCTTTCTAACTACAGGAGGACTTTCAAAGTGTACTGTGTGATGCATCTGATGATGTCATCACTCCTTTCCCCGAGTGGCCAGAGGACGGCAGCCGCTAACTGATCCTGACCCTGGGGGTGGCTATTTGAGGGAGGATCACATGGGGGGGAGGCAACCCTTGGGGGGATGACATGACATTGGGTGAGGCACAATATCTCATTTTCCCTTTTAGGGATATTCCCTCCATCCCTCATGCCCTAGTGGCATACTGCTATCATCCCCTTCAGCAACTTGACAATCTTACTGACAGTATTCCTCAATGTCAGAAAATCAATAAAGGAACAAGACCTGAGATGAAGAGGAGGCAAGGAGCAATGTCGATTGCACCTAATGCGAACCAACACCAGCAGCCTAGTAGCTGGAAGAAGGCGATTGGCCCGACATGGTTTAAAACCATGCAGGGAAAAGAAGCATGGAGTCAGTCTTCTTACCCAGCTGTGATAAGAACAGTCGAGTAGAGAGAGACCAGGATTACGGCGGCTCAAGGCACAGGCAGTTCTCTGCTTCTGATGCGAGTTTGAGCAACCTGAAAAAGCAGGTGGTCTTGCCAAGTCGTGGGAGGCTGGAGACTGCTACACAAGAGAAGCTCACAGGTCGAAGCACTGCCACCAAGACGCAGAGAAGAGAAGATGCCAAGGGGAGCCAGAGGCGTGGGGAAAGCTGGCAAGTGAACATAATGTTCCACAGACCGACACAAAAGCCACTGCTGAGAACCGGTGAGCCTGCTGAGAGCGATGGGCCACTGGGACGCCTTGGAGGGTGTACCGTGTACAGAAATAAATGCAGTATAAGAGCTGGGGAAGGTCTGAGCAAGATAACAAGGCCCCTGGAACATTTCACTGTAACCTAAAAAGTCCACGGAAAAGGGTTTGGAACCCATAGCCACGCTATAAAAAACACATGAGAAAAACTGTGTGGCAGTCCATGGAAGGGGGTCTAGCAACTGTAGCTACACTATAAAGTAATACTGTGTGGCAGAAAAGACTAATGAAATACATTTTGAAAGAAAGTCTTGGCAGTCGAGTATACCACGCAAAGCCAAGTGGGTGAAGTGAACAACAGTGAAAGTGAAAAGGAACCTGGCTGGAGAGTATACTAGGTGTTTTGCGAGTCTGGGACCCTCACCCAAATTATATCAAGGAACTATATGAAAGAACCTGGCAGAGGAGTATACCATGTGTTGCTGTGTGAGACAGTGAATTCCGAGGAATATTCATGCCTTTAGGACTTTGGATTACGTTTAATGTGAGAAGGACTTGGAGAAGGGAGACATTTTCCTTGGAATAAGTTACATCAACAACAGGAGGGGAGTTATCCTCTTGAGCTATAAAGAACTTGGTTCTTCTTTTGAACCTGTATGTTTCGGTGAAATGAAATCCGGGGAAGGGAGTGAGTCCCTGGAACTGTGAACATTATTCATTTGGAACCTTTCTTGGATTTATGTCTTTTTGTTGAACTTGAACATTTGTGCACTTTGCAAGTCAGAGACATTTCCCTTAGCACCTTAGAGTTACTTTTAGAGTGTGAGGGATAGGCTAGGATTTCAGACACAGGACATTTTTGCTTTGGACATCTTAACACACGACAGGGCATTTTTGGTTAAGGTAGAAATCAGGGAGGCATTTTCCAACACTGTTTTCATTTAATGTGTCCAGAACGCATTCCAGGTCCATCACAACTGCCTTATTTTTAGAAGTGTATGGTGTTTTAAACTCCAATGTTCCTTACATATTAGTTCTTTAATTTGATTCCTACTTACTCTGTCCATTAGTCATTTGCTTTGTTACATTTGCTAAAATTGTTTTAACTGTATTCAAAAGTAAAATTTTAGTGTTCTATAGCCAGATCACCTCCAAAAGGTTAACATGAATATAATAGAAGTGTATGTGATATTCGCCTTTTGTTTTTAAGTGATCAGGGTTTGCCCAAGGGTCGATCAATGTATTTAAAAACATTGTGCCTAACTTTTAGCATTAACAGTCGTTATGTGTATGCTTCACTGAACCATTTGCCACAGTTTTCCTGCTTGATCACACTACCTCAATAACGTTTGGCTAGACATTAGTGTTTTTGCCTGTTCACCAGAACAGGGTGGTTTCTCAGAATCTTTCCAGAGGGCATCCTAACAATCGTGAACACTAAAACTTAGGCACTGGAGAGAAGACTGGGGTAGCATGGTAGAAAATGACTTAGCATAAAATATCCAACAGCAAGAAAAATGATTGGGGGGAAATAACAGTCCTAGTGCTGTATCTAAACATTCTGTTTTTTTTTACTGTTTGCCTATAAAGAAAAACGTGTTATACAATGGAATAGTCCGCATATCACATAAACCCATATGCCAATGTTAACAAGAGGCAAAGCCAATAGATCTGGCAACTGTGCTTCCATATGCCCACGTAAAACCTTCATATGCACTGGGACTACTTCTCGAGGGACAGGAGATGCAGTGCTCTGCGGTTGCCACTGGATGTCGGACCATATGCACAGCATGTGAATCTATCTCGGGTACACTACAAGTCACATAGGGATAGTGTTACAGGCATGCCCATGTCGACATCCCCTTTCGATTCTCGAGGGACAGGATGCAGTACTTCACGGTTGCCACTGGATGTCGGGCCATGTGCACAGCATGTGAATCTAGGCAGATACAACCATCAGACAACCATCAGACATGCTTTTACAGTAAGTAATGCATATCGTATTACATTCTCCTTGTTAATCTCATTTATCTGATGTAACCAACATGTTCTATACAATGAAGGGAGAAATGAGCAGCAGAAGGAATTGCCTTGTCTGCTGTGTCTTTCCTTCCACTAGATGAACATTCTGTTACTGAATATGCACTCTTTAATGCCCGATCTGTAGCAAAAAACAGACATAGCATGTTCGACCTCGTCGCCTTTGACAAACAGGACTTGGTCTTTATCACGGAAACCTGGTTCTCTGACGACTTTGCCCCTATCGCCAATGAAGCCTTCCCCCAGACTACTCCCTCATCCCACTGAACCAACTCTCTAGAGGAGGAGGAATAGCAATCGCCTTCAAGTCACACTTCTCTGCCTCAATCATCAACAACCAGCCAACCATCCTTCTGCGAATCGCTTCTTGTAAAACTATCCCCCCCCTCGTTCTCCCACGGCTTCCTAATCATCTACAGACCTCCTGGCTATGACAGACAATTCTCAAACAACCTCTGCGACTCGATAGCCACCCTCCAATTAAACCACCCCACCCTCACCCTTCTAGGAGATTTCAACATCTGGCTTGACATCCCCACCAACCCTATGAAGCACTCTCTGGTTGACTGCCTAGACGCGATTAACCTCCATACCCACATAAACAAGCCAACTCACTATAAAGGACACACCCTTGATGCAACCTTAGCTCCCACAACCAGATACAGCTAAACCCCCCCACCCCCATCATCTGGTCCGATCATTTCATTGTCTCATTCACTCACCCACCCTGCTCCCCTTACCCGAATCAGAACCTCCAAATCTACACAAATGCTGGAAGAAACTAAAAATCCTTCCCGACCTAGCTAATGCGCTCCTTCAGTCTCCTCCCCCCTACCCGCCCACCCAATGAACACCTAACCTCCAACGCCTTTGACTCATGGCTCAATACCTCATTAATTCCGCTCACCCCCTCTTGCAAACATCAGCTCGCCATGGCCCTTTTCCTAGATGGTTTACACCAGAACTGAAGACCACAAAACAACTATATAAATCCCTTGAACGCAAATGGCGGAAAGACAAAAACCATCCTGAGCAGATCGACCTTAGCCCAGCACCACCGCCACTACAAAGCCGAAATCCGGAAGGCAAAAAAAGCCCACTACAACTCCCGAATCTTGAACTGTAAAAACCGCAGCAAAGAACTCCACAAAATCATCTCCGAATTCCCCAAACCTTCATATACCACCACCCAATCGACCCCCTCCCAATCACTCTGCGACTCACTCTCTCTCCACTTCTACACCACTGCTCTCGAAAGAACAAATTCTCTAACCAACAAACTGGCCCTCTTGGACCCACCACACAACACCCACCCTACCGCCATCCCACCGCCTGCAACTGCTACCCACCCCGACCTTCGACTCTTTAACTCCAATATCAACTGACCAATCTCTCAAAACCGTCCGGCTCCCCGCTAGACCCCTGCCCTGCCACAACCCTCAAAGAAATATTCACATCCACCTGCGAACCATCATAAACAACTCCCTCTCCTCGGGAATTTTTCCTGATGCGTTCAGAACTGCTCACATCAAGCCTCTGCTAAAAAAAACCTTCCCTTAACCCTCTCGACCCAAAAAACTACCTCCCCATCTCAAACACCAGGTTCCTTGCTAAAGTCATTGACCGAACCGCCTACTCCCAACTAAATGCCTTTGTGGAAGCCAACAATCTCCTAGACCCTGCTAAATCAAGTTTCAGACCCCGACACGGAACCAAAACCACCCTAACCTCAATCTGGGATGACCTTAAAAACACTGCAGATTCTGCGGGATGCACCGCATTAATCCTTCTTGACCTATCAGCCACCTTTGACACAATCAACCACTCAATCCTCCTCGACCGCCTCCACTCCCTAGGAATCAGTGGAAACGCTCTCAAATGGATAGCATCCTTTCTCACCAATAGGAACCAAATAACCATACTCTCCTCCTATGCTTACCCCTCCCGACCAGTCAACACCGGAGTTCCAAAAGGAGCATGCCTATCAGCCCTCCTGTTCAACCTCTATATGTCCACCCTCCCACGAATAATCTGCTCGCACAATATCCTATGCTCCAACTACGCCGATGACACCAAACTAATCCTAAAACTCCTCAATTCAAAACCCAACTGCCAACCCGACCTCGCTGCCTGCCTCATTGACATAGATCATTGGATGACCACAAACTACCTCCTGTTAAACCCCTCCAAAACTGAAATCATGGTGTGTGGCAACACCGAACTTCTTCCGCACCCCCTACCCTGGCCATCCGCCATGGGCAATTCCCCGACATCCTCAAACTCAGTAAACAAACCTTGTGATGCACTCTTGACTCTGACCTAACCCTCTTGCTCCAAGTCAACAATGTCTCTAAGACCTGCCACTACCACCTCAGAATTCTTAGGCGCATTTTTCCATACCTCTCCTTTCCCAACAGACTCTCTGCGGTCCAATCAATTGTTATGTCAAGACTGAACTATGCTATCCCCCTCTACCTCGAAGTCCACGTGTACCACCTGACTAAACTACAAAGAGCACAAAATGCTGTGGCCAAATTGCTACTTGCACTTGGCCCAAGAGATCACATCTCCCCAGCTCTCAAACCTCTGCACTGGCTTCCGGTTGCTCGAAGGGTGACCTTCAAAACATTATGCATCTCTCACCGAGCAATGCATAAAACCAGACCACAATATCTCCAGGACAAACTAAAACCCTACCATCTACCAAGCACTCTAAGATCAAGCTATGCCCGCCTCCTAGTGATACCAAAAACCAACTCAGTCAGGCTAGGTGGATCATCATTCTCAGCCCCGGCCCCCACTCACTTGCACCCCACATCCGACTCACTGAGGATCTCAGGTCTTTCCACAAACTACTGAAAACGCGGCTCTTCCCCTAAAAATCGACTCTCAACACAAACAGTATAACAGCAATAATAAACAGTAGCCCACGAATGTTGTATCAAATACATTTTTTTTAATAATCTGGCATCGAGACCCGATCGAGAAAAATTGGAAACCTAAAACTACCAATGTAAACTAAAAGAGATAAGCCGCATATAAGGAATGAAGTGGATGAAAAGCATGAAGTAGATGCGGTGGGTGAAACAAATGCACTAGATGAAACGGATGAAATGGATACAGCAGATGAATCGGATGCATTAGGTGCAACGGAACGAGTGGACGGAACGAAACGAGTGGACGGAACGAGTCGCTGGAACGGGAGAAGTAGACAGAACTGAAGAAGTGATTAAAAGAAGTATCCTGATTAGTTGAACTGTAACGAACGGTTGAATTATATAGTACGGACCAAGTAAACCAAACAGAAAAATAGATCGAACGCATGGAAAAGATGGAGTGACAGATACATTGGACAAAGGAATGAAATGGATGGAAAGGTGACAAAATTCAGCGGAGAGAGTAGATGGAACAGAGTGAGTTGACAGAATGGATAGAGCGGATCGAACGCACAAAATGAATGAAACGGATAGCGTGAATGCAAAGGATGGAACAAAAAACTAGCGGGATAAGTCTACTTGTCAAATCAAACGGATCAAGTGGATGGAACAAACTAATCAGATGGAATGGATGCAGTGGGTGGAACGAATGAATGGAACAGACTGAACGGATCGTAGGAGTCGAATAGATAACACGGACGAGTAGATTGAACGGGTGAGATTACCGAGCAGATCGAACGAATGGAAAAATGAGTAGCTTTGACAAATGGAACAGATCAAATGGACTGAACGGATGCAGTGGATGAAAACGGATACAGTAGACAGTCCAGAAGGAGTTGATAAAACAAATGGAGCAGAGTGAACAGATGGAGTGGATCGGTAAAATGGAGTAGATGGAATAAATTAAGTGAATGGAACAGGTAGAGTGTATGGAACAGATGGAGTGGATGAAGCCGAAGCTGAGGATGGAACAGAAGGACAAGATGGAATAGATGGAGCTGACGGAGTTGAACGAATAGTTGGAATGGATAGAGCAGATGGAACAAACAGAGCGGACTGGAGTGGATAGAACAGATGGAGTAGATGGAATAGATGTAACAGATGAAGTGGATAGAACACATGGAGTGGATAGAACGGAAAGACCAGATAGAACGAATAGAGCGGATGAAACAAACCAAGTGGATGGAACAGACGGAGTGAATGGGACAGACGGTGTGGAGGGAACGGATGGGTTGGATGGAACGGATGGGTTGGATGGAACGGATGGAGTGGATGGATCGGATGGAGTGGATGGTGCGGATGGAGTCAACGGAATGGATAGAGTGGGCGGAACGGAACGGATAGAGTGGACGGAACGGATAGAGTGGACGGAACGGATAGAGTGGATGGAACGAATGTGTGGATGGAACGGTTGGAGTGGATGAAATGGATGAAAAGCGTCTCCCCAGGCCTAACACAGCCAGAAATCAGACTGGGTATCAACCCACCAGAATGAACACATTTCTGACATCCCAACCACCACACCTACTGCTAAAAAACAGCTATCATGCAAGTGCCACACCAGCTGCACACATATCCGGTGCACCTATGCACCTTATGACTCTCTCTCTACTGACTTGAACTACGGTTCCCCAGGACGTTCAACCTACCAGCGCCTTGAGATCATACCAATGATACATAAGGCGCTATATAAATGAAAAGTAACATAACATAGCATGTGTAAACGCTGCCAGCATATACTAGGTCCAGCACCACTTACCAAGGTGCAGCCAAATACATTCACATGCAGCCAGACTATTCCAGGCCTTCAGCGCTACGTATATTGGTCATAACCCACATGCAGTCCACATGCCAAATATTGCCTTTCAATTTGAGGTACAACCTCACATATCCTAATACTTTCACCAAGGTATGTAATTGTATGCCTTGGCATGACTACATGTCACAGACTTCACTCTGCTAATATAAGGCCAGAAGTTAAAAAAAATGTCCTTCAATACATTCTACTTAACTTTGTAGAAATGGCTGACAGGGATACTCTCAGACTGACCTGGCCCAGATGGCCCATTAGACTAGATGTCTTAGAATACAACAGATGTATACTTGGCCTAGGTATAGGTTCCGAACTTGACAATGACCTATATCAGATTTACCTCACCCGGTGTAAATTCCACTTCTGGGTTACATAGCCCAAAATCCCATACCCTTGTGCGCACCCTCCTGAAAAATCTTCAGCAGACCTTACCTGTCCAGCCAACTATCGCCCTATTTCTATCACCCCCTTCCTTGGGAAACTGCTGGAGAAGCTGCCTTTCCACACTTGGCTCACACAATGAACTTGTTGGTGGTCTCCACGACCATCAATCTGGATTCCCAGCATCCAGAGGCACGGAAACTGCTATTCTGAACACCCGTGAAGAACTGCTCGCTTCTTTGGACTCTAACTCTCCAGCTGTTCTCATCCTACTCGATCTCTCCTCTGCCTTCGATACGGTTAACCATTCCATCCTCAAACAGCTCCATGATACCCTTGTTATCTCAGAGTGGGCACTGGATTGGCTTACCTCCTTCCTAACTGACCATTCGTCCCAAGTCATTTTGGGCACCTTCTCACTTACTTCCTTCTCAACCTGTGGTGTCCCCCAGGGCTCAAACCTCTCCCCCTGGCTCTGCAACACGTACCTTGCTCAGCTAGCACTTCCTCCTTCTCCACCAACTTCCAGTGCTACGCAGATGGCACACAACTCTTTTTCAAACTTCCTGCTAACCCTCTTCCATCTTCCATCATCCCTGACTGCCTTTCTGCCATCCAGTCCTGGTATAATTCCAACAATCTCTGCCTCAATGCCAGCAAGAGTGAGATCATTCCCATTGAGACCCCCGCTCCACCTTTTCCCCCACTCTGGCCATCCTCCATGGGCTCCCCCTCTGCTCCTTCTTCTGAAGTCAGAAACCTTGGAGTCATCTTCGACTCCTCTCTCTCCTTCCTCCCTCACACTAAGGACATTGCCAATAAGTACCACTTTCAAGTCTTCCTTCTCAGAGGAATTCTCTCTTTTCTCACATTCTCCCAGACACTCAATGTTACCCGAGCCCTGGTTCTCTCTAGGCTTAACTACTCCAATAGCCTTCCCTAAATCTACCTTCTTCCACTTTACAACCCCTCCAGCTAATGCAGAATAGCCTGAAGCCAAGGGACCGCATCTCTCCTGCCCTGAAAACTCTTCACTGGCTCCGGGATGCAGCACAGATTCAATTCAAATCCCTCCGCTTCATCTACAAGGCTGTCTGAGGCCTGGTCCCACACCATCTGCAACTTTCTCTTACTAAATACTCTCCCTCTAGACCTCTGGAACCAACTCTCTGTGTGTAAAGAGTTTAGCTAAACAGAGGGCAGAAGGGCGTTTACTTTCTTCACCTGGCTCTCTCTTATGGGACAGCCTCCCCCTTCCTCTTTGTCTTGAGCAGGACGTCCTAAAACTCCAGAAGCTCCTCAATACTTGACTATTCACCCCCTCCTTCCATTCGTCCCTCCTCTGCTAATCTCACAGATGCTATGATTGGTGACCAGGGCCCTTATGTATTGCTCAGGGACCTGTCCTCGCATACCCAATCGCTGCAACCTCTGCCTACCTCTCAGCACTTGCCTCAGCACCCACCGGCCTCAATACTGTAGGCTTGCACTATCTACCCAATGCGGCTCCAGGATGCATAGCACTTACCATACTATGCACTTCATCTGCTGCTCACCCTCAAGCACGGACATTCCAGCACTTACCCCCTCCGACCCCACTTCCCGTCTTCTCACTGCACTTGTATCTTCCACTGTATTCATTGTTTTCAATCCCATGTGCCCTCCCTGTTGCCCTGTGGGCACTTTGAAACAGAATTGACTTACTGTATAAGCGACTAACAAATGCACAATAAGACATGCATTACTTACCGTAAAAGCATTTCTGATGATTGTATCTGCTTAGATTCACATGCTGTGCAACTGGTCCGACATCCAGTGGTAACCGCGGAGTATTGCATCTTGTCTTTCGGGGACCGAAAGGGGACGTCGGCATAGGCGTGTCTGAAACACCATCCCTATCGTGACGTGTGTAGTACCCAAAATCCCTCACATGCCGAGGTCCCTCCGATTGTATTTTTTCTGCCATGAGGGAGCCCAAGGCTATAATGAGTGAGTACATGAAGAGAGAAAGTAGTAAGAAGTCTATGTTCCTTCCACCCCGAGCGGGGAGGCAGGGAGGGCGCATGTGAATCTAAGCAGATACAATCATGAGAAATGCTTTTACGGTAAGTAATGCATGTCTTCTGATGCTTGTTAATCTGCTTAGAATCACATGCTGTGCATAGACTAGCGAGCAGTACCCGGAGTTGGAGGTGGGTTGTGAGAAGGAACAGTAGAAAAAAGATGTCTTAGTACTGTTTGTCCCACCTGAGAATCAGACCTAGAATGAGTGTCTAGGCAATAGTGTTATGTAAAGGTGTGTACAGAACTCCAGGTTGCCGCTTTGCAAATGGACTCTAGGGGAACATTTGCAATGAATGCTATGGATGCCCAAGTGCCTCGAGTAGAATGTGCTCTAGGCTTGAAGGGTAGTTCTCTCTTTGCAAGAGTATAACATAGTGTGATGCATTTGACAATCCACCTTGATATTGCTGATTTAGAGACAGGATCCCCTTCTCTACCAGTTGCCACTGAAACAAAGAAATTGTTTAGTTTTCCTCAGTGGTTTAGTTCTATCCATGTAGAACATGACTGCCCTGTGCACATCTAGTGTGTGAAGGCTTCTTTCGGCCATGTTAGTAGGTCTCTGGAAGAACGTGGGTAGTTCGATTGACTGGTTCACATGGAACTTCGAAATAAATTTCAGCGCAAATCTGGGATGTGTGCGCAGAACTACCTTATCTTTGTGGACTGTAACAAAGGGGTCCAAAACCGAGAGGGCCTGTAGTTCGCTAACTCTTCTGATAGAAGTGATAGCTACTAGAAAGGGTGTCTTGTAAGTCCGGTCTTTCAGACTAGCTTTATGCCTAGGCTCAAAAGGGGGTCCCATGAGCCTAGAAAACCACATATAGATCCCACCCAGGGGCTGGGTGAGTGATGGGGGGATACATTCTTTTAACCCCTTCCATAAAGGCTTTAATCACCGGTATTTTCCACCACAACACCTTCTGTTGTGACGTGGTGTAGGCTGACAACGCCACTAGGTGAACCTTTAAGGAATTGAAGACTAACCCAGAGTCCAACAGATGGGTTAGATATAACACAATGTGTGAAGGCGAGCAATCGGTGGGATTGACGCCTTTGGAACTGCACCAGATGACAAAACGTTTCCATTTGCTGGCATAGCAATAACGTGTGTTAGGCTTTCTTGCCTCCCTCAGTATGTCCATGCATCTTTGAGGGAGTTGCAGATGTCCAAACTCTATGACCTCAGGAGCCAGGCTGCTAAATTCAGAGTTTGTGGGCATGGGTGCAGAGTCTCCCCCCTGTCCTGAGACAACATGTTGTACGGGCAGGGCAGCTTGACTGGTGGGGAGAGGGACATTTCCATCAGGTGTGCGAACCAAGGTTGGCGGGCCCACATGGGAGCCACCAGAATCATGGTGACTGGTTCCTGGTGCATCTTGTGTACTATCTTGTTCAGAAGGGGAGTCGGGGGAAAAGCGTAGACAAATTTCCCCGACCAAGTTATCTAGAGACCGTTCCCCCTTGGATCGGTTCTGGAGTACCTGGAGGCATAATCTTGGCATTGGGCGTTCTCCTGAGTAGCGAACAGGTCGATCTCTGAAACCCCTATTCTGCGAAGATGTTGGATACAATGTCTTCATGCAGTCGCCATTCGTACTCTTCTGGCAGAGGAAAATCTCTGCTGAGTACGTCTGGCAGAAGATTGAGTTCCCCTGGAACATGTTGGGATATCAGGAACATCTTGTGTTTGAGAGCCCATATCCAGATGTTTTGGGACAGCTTGGATAGCCCTGGAGAGTGAGTGCCCCCCTGTTCGTTCAGGTAATACTTTGCTGTTGTGCTGTCGGTTAGGACCAGCACTGTCTTCCCTTGCAGTTGCTCCTGAAAGGCGTTCAATGCTTTGAACACTGCTAGTAGCTCCAGTAGGTTTATATGGTTGGAAACTACCTGAGCAGACAACACTCCCTGCGCTGTCTGTTGAAGCAGGTGATCCCGCCCACCCCATGAGAGATGCGTCTGTCGTGAGAGTGGCTTCCACTTCAGGGGTGGTGAAGGTTTTCCCCTTCAAGAGGTTCTCCCTCGACCACCACTGCAGAGAGAGAACGAGGGCTGGCGAGACAACTAACAGATCTTCCCATTGTCCGCTGGCCTGACACCACTGGTTGTTGAGCCACTCTTGCATGGGACGCATGCGCAGTCGCGCGCGGGGAACCAAGTATATGCATGATGCCATCATCCCTAGCAAACGCATAGCTTTGCGTACCGTCACCTCTCGACTGGCTACATACTGAGGAACCTGAGAGGGCATGTTCTGAACCCTCTGGCTGGAAGGGAAGACTAGACCGTCTTCCGTATGAATTAGAGCCCCCAGGAACTGTTTTACTTGGCTGGGGACTAAGCTGGATTTCTTTTCGTTGATAGAAAATCCCAGGCTGAACAGTAGGTCTACTGTTTTTTGGGTGTTCGAAAAACAAACGTCGAACGAGTCCCCCGTGATGAGCCAATCGTCGAGGTAAGGGTAAACTGGAACTGAAAGTCTGCGCAGGTGTGCCGCTGTCACTGCCAGGACCTTAGTAAACACCCTTGGCGCCGAGGCTATGCCGAAGGGGAGTACCTTGAACTGGTAGTGTTTGTCCTGAATCATGAACCTTAGGAATTTTCTGTGCGCTGGCAGCATTGAAATATGAAAGTATGCATCTTTCATATCCAACGTTGTCATGAAGTCCCCCTGTTTTAGCAATGGGATCACCTCTTGCAGTGTTACCATGCAAAACTTCTGGGGCTTTATGTGTTCGCTGGGCGCAGGTCTAGAACAGGACGCATGGTGAGATCCTTTTTGGGTACAAGGAAGTACACTGAATAGATACCCTTGTTTACCTGAAGAATCGGGACGGCTTCTATGGCGTCCTTTCCCAGCAGCGCTTCCACCTCTTGGATCAGGATCTGCAGATGTTCCGGTGAAAGGCGTCGATGTTTCGGCGGTCTGAACTGGGGAGGTCGGGCGAATTCCATGCAGTAACTGTGGGCGACCGTCTTTAAGACCCACTGGTCTGAAGTTATCCCCTCCCATGCTTTGAGGAAAGATGTTACTCGCCCCCCGACCGGGGAGACATGGGAGGGGACCTGGACTTGGTGGTCATTTCTGACTCGAAGTTTACGCTCCTCTGAAATTGGAGCCTCTGCCTCTATTCTTTCCACGCTTCTGACCCCTCTGGGGGTAGTAAGTGGGGCTTGCAGCAGGTTGACTTGAGTTGAAGTTGCATGTGCCGAAATTGTTTTGAGCGGCGCGGGCTTGTCCTCGAAAGGACCGCCGAGAATTACTGCCCCTCTGTGAAGAGGGTTTCTGGGAAATTTGGTGCCGTGACTTAATCGTCTCGTGCTCCTTCTTGGCTGTCTCCAAAGCATCGTCTACCGCCTTCCCGAAGAGGTTGGCCTCTTTAGATGGTTTTGTTGATAATGGATGCCTGGGTCTCAGGCCTGAAGCCTGACGTGCGCAGCCGCGTGTGGCTCTTTAGGAGAGTAGCCTGTGCAAGAGACTTGCCTGCTGTCTCTGCGGTGTCCAGGGTATTCTTTACCACATTCTGATTGACAAGTTTGCCCTACGAGACAATGGCGAGAAGCTTGGCTCTGGTTGGTTCCGGAACCTCTTGAAGGCCTTCCTGGAGTAGGTTCCATTGGGCGTCGACATAGCTTGCCAGTAATGTCGTGTTATTGGCAATCCGGACGGTATAGGCCGCCGCCGACGTAACCCGTTTGCCTAAGGCATACAACCTTTTGGACTCCTTGTCTCTCCTGCTCTCTTGCCAGTGTTGGTCACCACCAGCGAGTCTGGGATTGTGTGTCCTTTGATATAAAGAGGGTCGGTAGGGGAGGGTCGGAAAAGTTTTTCGACCCTTGGGTTCACAGCCCTAGTCTGAGCGGGTGTGAGTAAGGAAGGGGCCAGCCGTCTCTTTACAGAGCTCAAGAGAGGGATAGACTGGCTTGCCGGAGGCTTTTGATTAATAATGTCCTCCGCGAAATCTTGTTCGGGCTAGGCTTCAAGCGTGGCAATTTTAAAGAATTCCGCTGCTTTTTTCAACATGTTGTTGAAAGCCATTTGATCATCCACCGGGGAAGCTTGTTGAATCGGGGTGGATGGGGGAGAGTCGAGGCAGATGATATCAGAGTTGTGATCATCCTGTTGGGTGTCCTCCCAGTTGTCCGTTGCTCCTTGATCTTCCCCATAGTTGCCCAGAAAAGAAGACTCCTCTTCTTCTGTATAGATGTCGCTGTGCGTGTCCATCTGGACATCTTCTTGATAGTGAACTTGGTGTTGGACATCTTGTGTTTGAGGGTTAGGGTCTACCCGAGCTTTTTTCGGCAGAGGTTGATCAGAATCCCTGAAAAACTGCTCCAGCCGATCCATACACCCCTCGAATTGCTCCGTGGTCCTCTTGGATGACCCAAATGGACCTAGCTGAGTAGGAACCGTGTTCTCCGCCCTAAGGCGTTGAGAGGATCTCCTCAGGGTGCTTGAGAGGGGTACATGGCTTTCTTCGTAAGAGTCTTCAAGATCGTCTTCCAAATCCGTGGAAAACTTTTCGGCGGATTGGCCCATAACTGTGGGCAGAAACGGTACTAGGCCCACCGCCGTAGCAATCCTATTAATGCTCTTACGGATAGTCACCGAATCTTTGGGAGACAACGCCTCCGATGATGTGTCGGCAGTGAAAATGTCTTCCGCGGCTCCAGAAGGGCCAGCGGACGGCTTCTCGGGTAGAGGCCTACTTGTAGTTTTCGGGCCTGTTCGGGCCTTGGAAACCTTGGAATCCGTCGAAGTTTCTTGTTCTGAAACTTCGGCGCGTGTAGTTTGGGGAGTAGCGCCGTTGTTATGTTTGTTATGCCCAGTCGTCATGCGCTGCTGCAGATGCAGGGAAGGCTTCGGATCAGACCTATCCGTGGGTGCCGCCGGAGTTTCCGGAGGACCCGTTGGCGCTTTCGCCTTCTTTGACGAAGTCGTCGAGGAGGGCGCTTGGGTTGTGTGCTTTGTGCGGTGCGATTGTACGCCCCTGTCACCGGGTGTGGTCCCTGTAGCAAGACCGCAGTCGAGCCTGGAAGGGTCGGTGATGGGCGTGGCAGCCCTAAAATAGTCCGCCTCAAGGTCTATAACATCCGCGTTGGACGTTTGGTCATCCGATGTACCCCCGTCACTTTCGGCTGGTGTCGTGGCAGGGGAGGGAGGCTCCACGCGTGACATTCCATAAGTGGCCCACCGCTTCAACCGGCACTCCTTAAGGGTTTTAGGTTTAAGGTGTTTACACGCCGAACACCGCTTTTCGTCGTGCTCTAGGGGGAGACAAGCGTTACACAACGTGTGCTCGTCTTTCCACGGATATCTGACCCTACACACAGGGCAGAATCTAAATGGAGTCCTTTCCATAGCAGAAGGGAAGGGTGACCAGACCAAAAAGGAAAGCAGTGGAAAAGAGGAAAGACATAATAACAGTATGGCAAACCCAGAGCCCACTCTCCCTACTGTCTAGGCCAGCCAGAAGGCCCGACCACGTGGAAGTCCGAACGCCGAATCTTAGGCGCCGGAACCCACAGCCGTAGACTATTCCCCCGTAGTCTTCGTCGAAAAGTTCTTGATGGGCGAAGTGACTTAACAGGGATTAAACCGACAATTCAGTAAGATGAACAATGTCTCATGAAGAGCTCCGCTATGGGCGACCAGTTATCTGAGTGGAAAAAAACAATCTGAGGGACCTCGGCGCGTGAGGGATTTTGGGTACTACACACGTCACGATAGGGATAGTGTTTCAGACACGCCTATGCCGACGTCCCCTTTTGGTCCCCGAAAGACAAGATGCAATACTCTGCGGTTACCACTGGATGTCGGACCATATGCACAGCATGCGATTCTAAGCAGATTAACAAGCATCAGAAATATATAAAATGATTCTCTCATTCAGTATAAAAGCCCATATAGTTGATTATATGTTTCAGAATGAACAAGTTACTGTTGTTCTCTAGCATGGGTCTGGCATGGATTCACATGCTCATGGATATTCCCCCTCGTCAGGCTGGGAATCCTTGGTAAAAGAAAAAACTGTTTCAGATTTGATCCTAAACTGTCTTTCTCCTATAAACCAATCACTGAGCTCTGGATCATACTGTCCCCAGCAAATGACTGCCCTCCACCTAAGCCCCTCCTCTGGCAGCCGTCCTCAGATTTGGTAGCATGTAAAGTGGCAGTAGGACCAAGAGAAGAGCCGCAGAGGGGCAGGCAGGGGGGGTTCACATGTGAATCCATGCCAGACCCATGCTGGAGAACAACAGTTACAGATCAGTAACTTGTTCCTTCTCCAGCATGGGGTCTGGCCTGGATTCACATTCTCATGAATAAAGAGTAGATAGCCGTACCCACATGCACAGCCACGGGAGGTGGCAAGGCTCAACAGAAGCAATCTCTTACCTCCTCAACAGGCTCACCTTCAAGCGAACAAGTTGCGCAGCACTGCTTGGCCGACTCTGGACTCCACCCTGGAATCCCTGTTGACGCAGTAGAATTTCATGACGGTGTATGTCGACATCCACTTAGCAGCCCTGCAGATGTCCAGCAGGGGCACACCAGACAGGAACGCCGTTGTAGCAGCGATCGCTCTGGTAGAGTGGGCTCTCGGACAGCCAAGCAGCGGTCGGTTTGCCAACCGGTGACAGCGAGCGATACAGCCGGAGAGCCACCTATAAATGGAACCCTTGGACATTGCCTTCCCATGGTTCACAAGAGGCAGAGAGGTTTTCCGGAAACTCTTCATGTGGGCTGCTTATAACTTCAGTGTTCTAGCCACATCCAGCGAGGGCAAAGTCCTTTCAGCCGGCGAAGAAGGCGTTGGAAAAAAACACAGGTAACACCCAAGGCTCGTTGAGATGAAATTCCGACTGAACCTTGGGCATGAAGGAGGGGTGCGTCCGCAGCACCACCCTCGCCTCGTAAAAACTCAAGGAAGGCTGCTTGCAGGACAGGGCCTGGATCTCGACTACTCATCTTGACAGAAACTTGAGCAGAACTAAATGCATAGGTGCGAATGGAGCCCCCATGAGCCTAGTCAGCACCACATTGAGTTTTCACGCCGGGGCCGTAGCCTTCAGCGGCGGGAACGAGCGTACCAGTCCCTTGATGAACTCCTTAACTAGATGGTGCGACCACAGTGAAGACTGTCCCGAAGATCTGGTGTAGCAGGAGATAGCCGCCAGATGAACCTTAATGGAGGCGTGAGCCAGCCCCGAATTAGCCAATGACAGTAAATACGGCAATACTTGAGGGGCCTTGACCCTCAGAGGGTTGATCTTCTGTGAACGGCACCAAACAGTAAAGCGTTTCCATTTGTGTCCGTAGCATTTTAAGGTAAATGACGGCCTGGCTTTGGCGAGAATCTCTTTGCAATCCGCTGGAAGATCATAGCCAACAAATTCTAATGCTGCAGGAGCCAGGCCTTCAGGTTCAGTGACCCCGGGTCGTGGTGCAGGATTGCCCCTCCTTCCCTGGCGAGAAGATCCGCAACCACTGGCAGCTTGACTGGAGGGGACAGCGACATGCTGAGAAGGTCCGGGTACCAGATCTGTCTCGGGCATGCAGGTGCGACGAGTATCATCCTGCACCGGTACCGTTGAAGTTGATTGATGACTCGAAGAAGTAACGGCAATGGAGGGAACGCATACAGAAACAGGCCTTCCCATCGGAATGAGAATGCGTCCCCCATGCTCCCCAC
Organism: Ambystoma mexicanum; assembly: GCF_040938575.1. Classification (NCBI taxonomy): domain Eukaryota; kingdom Metazoa; phylum Chordata; class Amphibia; order Caudata; family Ambystomatidae; genus Ambystoma; species Ambystoma mexicanum. The sequence continues at coordinate 325,642,491 of NC_090939.1, read as the reverse complement.
TTGGGGGAACCGGCTGGCGAACCTCCGGCACTTTGTGTTCGTCGACGTTGCAAACAGATCGATCTAGGACTGCCCCATTTGAGGTAAAGGTCGTCCACTTGATCTGGCTGAAGCTCCCACTCGTGGCAAGAGCAAAGCTCCCTGCTGAGAGAGTTGGCGATGGTGTTCTTTACTCCTGCCAGATGAAACGGGATGAGGAACATCCCCTGAGTGATGGCCCAGTGCCATTAGTCCGGAGCCTCCTCGAAGAGCATTGGGGACCTGGTGCCCCCCTGCTCCCAGATGCTCATTGTGGTGGTATTGTCCATGAAGACCCTTTCCACCTTGCCCTTGAGGGACGGCAGAAATGACTTGAGGGCCCAAAACACCGCCTGCAGCTCCAGGACGTTGATGTGCAACGTCGTCTCCTCTGGCAGCCACAGGCTTCTGGCATGAAGATGTCCAGTGTGGACTCCCAATATTTCCAGGGTAGCGTCCGTCGCGATCCTCTCCTGGTATGGGGGGCTTTGAAAATCTGTGCCTCCGGCGATGTTGGAATGTAAGTCCCACCACTGTATCGCTAAACGGAATTCCTTGTCAAGTGCAATCCTGCCCTGGAAGCCTCCAGAGACCTGGATCCAACAGGCATCGAGGAACTCCTGTAGAGGGTGCATCCACAACCTGCAGAGCCTAATCAGGTATATGCAGGACGACATCATGCCGAGTAGCAACTTGATGGTACTCACTGTTGCGACCCGCAGAGCCAACAGCTGCTGCACTTTGCCTAGGATGACCGATATCCTTTCCTCAGATGGTGATGCCAGAAACAGCACATCCTGTGAGGCATTCAAGCAGGACTTTGCATAGTTTATAGAGAACCCCAGTTCCGTCAGCAGGTGGACGGTCTTCACCGTGTTGTCGACGGCGATGTCCCTTGATCTCGTCCGGATGAGCCAGTCGTTCAGGCAAGGGTACACAGCGATCCCTTGCAGTCGAAGATGGGCCATCACCGGAGCCAGGCACTTGGTGAAGACTCTGGGCACTGAATTCAGTCAGAAGGGGAGAGTCTTGAACTGGTAATACTTCCCTTGACCAACAAAGCGCAGAAACTTGCGGTGTCCTTTGTGGATGGGAACATGGAAGCATGCTTCCTCTAGATCCAACGATGACGGAAAGTCTCCCTCCTCCAGCGGGCCAAGCACGAGTTGCAGCGTGACCATCCTGAACCTCTGGGACTTTATGTACTTGAGTAGTTGTAGGTCGAGAATGGGCCTGCATCCCCCGGTCTTCTTTCGTACGAGGAAGTACCTTAAGTAACTCCGAAGCCCTGGCGTCGTTTTGGAACCAGCTCTATCGCCCCTTTCTTTAATATGGCTTGAACCTCCAGCAGCAGCTGATGGATGTGGTTTTTCCTGCCGGGCCACCAGTGGTATTTGAGGACACTTTTGTTGTAACTCTAGTGTGTGTCCGTGGGCAATAGCATCCAGCACCCAACGATCGGTGGCAATGGTATCCCACACTCTGACGAAGTTGGCCAGCCGGCCATTCACCGGGGTGCACGGGTGGGGGCCCTGATATCCTGGCCAGTTCAATCTTGCTAGGAGGTCAACGTGCCGCCTTGCGGTCCCCGACATCGATAGAGTCTGCCCCTGAAGGCCTTTGAGGGACCCCTGTTGGCTTCCTGGGTCGAGGAGCGGGAGTGCTGGTGGTAAGAGGTGGAGTCCCCACCGAAACACTTCGAAGACCGGCTAGACTTCCCTCCTGAGGAACGAAAGGACGGTCATCATTGTTGTAGCGTGCCTAGGGCACATGCCGTCTCTGTGTCCGTCTTGATGGCCTGGAGGGATTCATCCACAGCCTTCCTGAACAGGTTGTCCCCGTCAAAGGGCATGTCCAAAACCTTTGTCTGGACCTCCTGCCTAAAGTTGGTGGCCCAGGACGGCAAAGGCAGACGCTGTTTCCCATCTGGCGGAAACCTGTGTCTGCAATGTCCAGGGCCACCGTGATGGCGTGGTCCGACGCCACCTTGCCTTCTTGAAGTATCTCCAAAGCCTCTACCCGCTTGTCATCGGGGAGGAAGTCCAGGAGCCGCACCAGCTTAAATCACAGCTCCCGGTTGTATCTGGCCATGATCACGAGGGTGCTGACAGCCTTGACCGTCGTCGTCATCGAGTAGATAACCTTTCTACCCATAGAATCCAATTCTTCCCCTCGTTGTCCGGAGGGGTGTAAAAAAGAAGAATCACGCCCAACTCGACGATTTTTTCCTGGCGGCCGCCGAGACCACCAAGTTTGGCGACGGTTGAGACCGCAAGCACTTAGCTGCAGAGTCTGATACTCTGTACTTTTTCTCCAGTCGGTCTCTCTTCGCTGGGGCTGTCGAGGGGTTCTTATCAGAACCAGCCCTTCATCCCAAACATCGTCCAGGAGTGGGACAAAAAGGATGGTCTTCCTCTTCGCCTCTCAGCACTGATATAAGAAACCTTCCTTCCATCCTTGCCGGATTGTGCAGCGCATCCTCAGTCCGCGTGGTACCTCGCAATCCCTGATCGCGGTGCGTGCTGTGCCCTTTCCATCCTTGGCTATGCTCGCTCCCGTGTGTCCTCAGCCTGCGCGGTTCCTCGCATTCCTTGGTCGCTTGTGCTTCCGCGCCCCTTCCATCCTTGGCTACACTCACGCCCACGCACCCTTAGCCTGCATGTTCCCTCGCAATCCTTCATCATGTGTGCTGCCGTGCCCTCGCTAGCACCCACGCACCCTCTGCGGGTCCTTTCCCCCCCATGCAGGCCACCTTCCGCCAGTCTTTCCCTTCCAGACCCTGTTGCTATGCTGTGCTGCTCTGCGTTTCCTCTTCTGAGCCCCTTGCTTATTGCACTGTTCCCTTTCCTGTTTTTTCTTTCTTGACTACTGTTATGTGTACTGTCTACCTCCAATTGTTTCTCTCATTCTTCTCCTTAGGTTCCCTTTCATCACTGCTCATTTATATCTAGTCCTAGCTCTGCCTAGTTGTTCCCTGCTGTGTCCTTTTTCCCTTAGGTCCCCTCATGTTAACTGTAACGCTTACCTGAACTCTGCGGGAACGCCCTGAGAGATCTTTACGAATCCTTTATTCAAGGAACAGAGAATTACTGTGGAAACATCAAACAATAACTTTCCTTAATATCCACCCATTGGGAATCTCTCTCTTTCAACAGACTGTCTAGGATTTAATTCCCCAAGTATACCCCCAGGCTCACCCGATTATTATTTTTTATGAGCTCTCCATCCTGTTTTCACAGAGGGGCGCAAGTCCTGAAGAATGTTGGTATTATGGAGACGGCAACACTAGAGGAGAGGGAAGATGACTAGAGTGTTCTAGAACATGAGGAAAACCCTAACTCTAGTCACCCTTATCCTAAATACCTAAGTTCAAAAGGGAAAGAAAATAACCCTATAACCCAACGGTAGTGAGTGTAAACCCTCCACCTAAAGCCTCAGAAAATATTCATATGTGGAATTGGTTATCGAGTGATGTGCGGGTAGTTTAGTTTGTTCAACTTGGCTGAGGAGAAATTTTGTTATTTTAATATCAACAGCAATTACACAAAAAGCCTGAAAACAATACCACTCGAATAAACTAACACGCAGACAATTATATGTTTGACTCAGAGTAGAGGAACACGTCTTGAAAACACCAGCAGCTCTGATAATTATGCCACGGCTGCGTGCGCTCCTTACCGGCAGTTACAACTGTCAACTGTGACTAGAAATTCGCCTCGTAAACGGCGACAAAAGAGAACCCTGACTAGCATAAGAATATTAGAGACTAACTCTTCACAAAATACAATAACACCACAACAGAATACTTGCAAATTGTTCCAGTATCCCTGCCGGTATTCACTGAGGAGATGTTTCACAACACGACGGAAAAAGAATAAAATGTAAGGGACTGGAATCAGACTAAGAGGGAAGGGAGGCGGGAAAGATGAAATGAGTAGAAGCTACGGGCAAGGGCAAAGACAAGGGCTCTGACTGGAAACAGCTGGGGAGCTTCCTGAGAGACCGCGGTAAGCGTTAGTACTGCAAGCAGTCAACGACGGAAAGCGCGAGTCTCCGGGTGAGCCTGCTATATATAGGAAAATACTGAAATAGACTAGACCTGTGAGAGTAGTCTCTGGATGGCGCAATGAGGCGGCCATTACAGGAAAACAGGAAGTCCTATTGATTCAGTGGAATTGATCTGTTTATCCCCGGGCAACACCACTATCTGCCTGGAATCAACCCTTAAGGTTACTATTAACCTACGGGCTGGCCTGTGATCATGACAGTACTCCCCCCCTCAAAGATCTCCCTCCCGGTTTGGTAGGGTGGTTTTGATGGAATTTCTTTAATAATCGAGGGGCATGAATATTCTCTAGTGGTTCCCAAGATCTGTCTAGCGGACCATACCCCTTCCAATCGACCAGGTAATATAATTTGCGCCGCACCACCTTTGAATCCAAAATTTCTTTTACTTCGAATTCTGGCTGATCATCTTCAATTTCTACTGGAGTTGGTGCCTGGAGCAAACGAGTCTCTGGTTCAACTGGTTTCAATAGGGACACATGGAAAACTGGGTGGATTCGCATTTTCTTTGGAAGTGTCAATCTCATAGCCACTGTATTAATGACTGCCTCGATGGTGAATGGTCCCAAATACCTGGGAAGAAACTTCTTGGAACCCTTTAATGCCAGGTTTCGGGAAGATAACCAGACAGAATCGCCCACTTGAAAACTTGGGGCATCTCTTCGATGTCGATCAGCGAACGTCTTTTGCGAATTCTTTGCGGTGGCTAAACTAGCTTGAGCATGGCTTGTTGCTGTTAAAATCTTGTCATGAAGGGTCTTGACAGCCGGCATTTCTAATGGTGCTGGAGGATCGAAGGCAGATGTTCGAGGATGACGACCGTGAAGAGTGTAAAAGGGCGTGAGTCCTGTAGAAGAATGAATTGAGTTGTTGTAAGCATACTCTGCCACCCACAAAATGTCCAACCAGGAGTCATCGGTCTGGTGAAGCATACAACGCAGATACTGCTCCAAGGTCTGATTTGTGCGCTCCGTTTGACCATCAGTCTGTGGGTGATGACTTGTGGATAGTCGTACATCAATCTTGGCTAAGGCACAGCATTTCCTCCAGAATCTTGAGACAAACTTACTACCTCTATCGGAAATTACAATGGAAGGGAAACCATGTAGTTTCACAATATTTTCCAAAAAGGTTTTAGCTAAACTGGAAGCAGTTGGAAGTCCTTTTAATGCCACAAAATGAGCCATTTTAGAAAATAAATCTACAATCACCAAGATAGTGTCGTAATCATCACAAGGAGGTAGGTCTGTGATGAAGTCCATGGATATGGTATGCCATGGATTAGGCGGAACATTCAAGGGTTGAAGAAAACCTGCTGGTTTTTTCTTGGAGTTTTTATTTTGCGCACAATTTCCACAGGTCTGAATAAAGTGAGTCACATCCTTATGCCAAGTAGGCCACCAATAATATCTCTTGATCTTTTCCAAGGTTTTGGTCACCCCTGGATGACCCTCAATCAAGGAGCCGTGGTAATTGGACATTACTTGGTTTCTAATCGCCTCAGTGGGTAAATACAGATGATCTTGGTAGTAAGGCATTTCCTCCCGGATACTGAATTGAGTACCTTGATCCACCCATGTTCTCAATTCTTCCTGAGTCAAAGTCTTCCTTACTTCATTTTGCAAGTCTTCGAAAAATGGATCCATAATGTGCGTCAAACCCAAGATTTTCTCTCCTGTGATGATATTGGTTGAAACTGGGGAAACAAAGGCCTCCTCTCCCTTGCCAATTCGAGACAATGCGTCAGCCTTACCATTACGCACTCCAGGTCGAAAAGTAATGATGAAATTCGTATTCGGCAAAAAACAGGGCCAATCGCAGTTGTCGCGCAGATTGTGCCTTGACGGAACTGAGGTACTGTAGATTGCTGTGGTCTGTAAGAATGGTAATTGTGTGTTGAGCCCCTAACAGATAGTGTCTCCATTCCTTTAATGCACACTTAATCGCCAACAACTCTTTGTCGGTAATTGTATAATTACGTTCTGCAGGGGAGAATTTCTTTGACCAGAATGCAACCGGATGTAATATCTGAGTCTCTGGATTGCGTTGCGACAAGACAGCACCCATCGCCACATCTGAGGCATCGGTTTCTACAATGAAGGGTAATTCAGGTTGAGGATGTCGTAAAATTGGAGCCTCCGTGAATTTGACCTTTAAACTCTCAAAGGCAACATCAGCCTCCTTAGTCCATTCAAATCTTTTATTCTTTCTGAGCAGTGAAGTGATGGGGTGTACCAATTGTGAAAACCCTTCCACAAAGCGTCGATAGAAATTGGCAAAGCCCAAAAAACTTTGTACCCCTTTTACTGACGTAGGAGCTGGCCAAGTGAGTATTGCATCCACCTTTCGAATGCCCATCTTAACTCCCTGAGAAGAGAACACAAAGCCCAAAAATTCGACCTCGGAAACATGAAATGAACACTTTTCCAATTTAACAAAAAGTGAATTTTCACGGAGTTTCTGGAGAACTGCAGTAACATGCTTAACGTGTTCCTGGGGGTCTGCTGAAAAAATTAAAATGTCATCAATGTAAACTACTGCACAAATGTCCAATAGATCACTTAAGACATCATTCATAAAGCATTGAAATGCTGCCGGGGCATTGCACAATCCAAAGGGCATCACTTGGTACTCAAAAAGACCATACTTAGTGCGAAAAGCAGTTTTCCATTCATCGCCTTCCTTTATTCGAATCAGGTGATAGGCGCCTCTGGGATCTAACTTGGTAAAGATTTGAGCTCCTTTAATTTGATCCAACAGATTGGAGATGAGAGGAATGGCATAACGATTTTTAACAGTAATTTGATTTAGGGCACGGTAATCAATACAGGTCCTGAGATCTCCTTCCTTCTTGGGTACGAAAAAAAGAGGAGAGGCAGCGGGGGATTTAGAGGGTCGAATGAAACCATTTTTTAAGTACTGATCTAGGTATTTCTTCAGGTGAGTGTCTTCCTTCTCAGTTAAAGAATAAATTCGATTGCACGGAATTTGCCCTCCTGGAATAAGATCAATCTGACAATCGTAGGGCCGGTGTGGGGGAAGCACCTCCGCCAATTCTTCTTCGAAAACCTCCTGGAATTCTTTATATTCAGGTGGTAAGACACCGATTAGCCCAAGTGTAGAGTAGGTAATCCATGTATCTTGACCGTGACTCTCCAATTTATTTTTTAAGCAGCATAAGTCTTCGCATTCAGCAGCAAAAGTCAAGGATCTAGTCCACCAATCGATAGTTGGGTTGTGTTTCTCGAGCTAGGGCATACCAAGGATAATCTGAAATTGTGGAGCACTTATAAGGTCAAAAGTAATCCTCTCTTTAGGTCTCTCCTGACAAATCATAGTGAGATTATCCGTGCGTTGTGTAACAGGACCCGAAGCCAAAGGAGTACCGTCGACTGCCGATACGTTTTCAGCTTCGTACTTGTCCACAAGGGGAAAACCCATCCTGGATGCCAGTCTTGAATCCATATAGTTACCGACAGCTCCGCAATCAATGTAGGCTTGTATAGCATGCATTTACGAAGGCTGCTCTTGACTAAATAGGATGATGGGAAATACAAAGTGTGAGGTCACTGAACCTTTTTCCATGCTCGACAAGCTGACCTCTAAACTTGTCGTGCGCTGGAGTTTTCCGAAATGTTTTCCTTCTTTTCCTGATTGACACCTCCAATGGGTTTCCGAGATGGTTTAACAGGACAATCCTTGAGGAAATGACCAGACTTTCCGCAATAGAGACACAGTTGCTGTTGGCGTCTCTTGTCCCTTTCCGCTTGTGAAATGGGTCCTCTGACAACCCCTAGTTGCATTGGTTCTGTGTTACTCTCAGTTCCAATTCTACTAGGGTTTTCCTTCTGGCGAACAAAATAAGTTCTGTTCTCGGAACGGGAACGGTCCACTCTTCGATCTTGTAAACGCTGATCCAATTGGATGGTCAGGTCGATAAATTCCGCTATCCCCTCCGGTGGATTGACTACCTGTGCTAGCACATCCTTTAATTCACTGCGCAACCCTCTTTGGAATAAGGTTGTTCTCTTCTCGGTGGGCCAACTGGTCTCTGCCACTAATCTATTAAAAGTTGCGACATAAGCCAACAATTCTTGATTTCCCTGCCGTAATGAGAGCAATTCGTTATCTAGAGCCTGCCCTTGGGTATGGCGCGCAAACAGCTTTTCCATTTCTTTCTGGAAGTCTGAGAGATTTCTTAAGATTGGGTCATCCCTATTAACTAGCGGAATACACCAATCTGCAGCATAACCCCCCAAATAGGATAGTATGAAAGCCACTTTAGCCTGGTCTGTGGGGAAAACACCTGGACGGCAGAGAAAATGGAGCCGGCATTCATTAATAAAAATTGCGAACTTCTTAGGATCCCCCAAAAAGCGTTCAGGAGGCGCTAAAGGAATATTTCCAGGAACTATTACATGGACTGGAGTTGGGGAAACAGCTGGAAGAGAGGTTGATGGATTTGCTGCGGGCAAGGGAACTTGACCAGCCTGTGTTTGCAAGAGTTGGCGCGCTAAGTCTTCAGTACGATCCCTGTTGACCACTAACTCCCTGCGCAATGCACTGGTCTCAGAACGAGCGGCATGGACTTCCGCTCTTAACTCCCCTAATAACTGCGCCAGTTGATCCACCTCAGGTGTCTCCATGGCGTTCAGGCGGCTTTGCGTTCTGTAACGCTTACCTGAACTCTGCGGGAACGCCCTGAGAGATCTTTACGAATCCTTTCTTCAAGGAACAGAGAATTACTGTGGAAACATCAAACAATAACTTTCCTTAATATCTACCCATTGGGAATCTCTCTCTTTCACCAGACTGTCTAGGATTTAATTCCCCAAGTATACCCCCAGGCTCACCTGATTATTATTTTTTATGAGCTCTCCATCCTGTTTTCACACGCAAGTCCTGAAGAATGTTGGTATTATGGAGACGGCAACACTAGAGGAGAGGGAAGATGACTAGAGTGTTCTAGAACATGAGGAAAACCCTAACTCTAGTCACCCTTATCCTAAATACCTAAGTTCAAAAGGGAAAGAAAATAACCCTATAACCCAACGGTAGTGAGTGTAAACCCTCCACCTAAAGCCTCAGAAAATATTCATATGTGGAATTGGTTATCGAGTGATGTGCGGGTAGTTTAGTTTGTTCAACTTGGCTGAGGAGAAATTTTGTTATTTTAATATCAACAGCAATTACACAAAAAGCCTGAAAACAATACCACTCGAAAAAACTAACACGCAGACAATTATATGTTTGACTCCTAGAGTAGAGGAACACCTCTTGAAAACACCAGCAGCTCTGATAATTATGCCACGGCTGCGTGCGCTCCTTACCGGCAGTTACACCTGTCAACTGTGACTAGAAATTTGCCACGTAAACGGCGACAAAAGAGAACCCTGACTAGCATAAGAATATTAGAGACTAACTCTTCGCAAAATACAATAACACCACAACAGAATACTTGCGAATTGTTCCAGTATCCCTGCCGGTATTCACTGAGGAGATGTTTCACAACACGACGGAAAAAGAATAAAATGTAAGGGACTGGAATTAGACTAAAATGGAAGGGAGGCGTGAAAGATGAAATGAGTAGAAGCTACGGGCAAGGGCAAAGACAAGGGCTCTGACTGGAAACAGAAGCTACGGGCCCCTGAGAGACCGCGGTAAGGGTTAGTATTGCAAGCAGTCAACGACGCAAAGCGCGAGTCTCCGGGTGAGCCTGCTATATATAGGAAAATACTGAAATAGACTAGACCTGTGAGAGTAGTCTCTGGATGGCGCAATGAGGCGCTATTGATTCAGTGAAATTTACCTGTTTATCCCTGGGCAACACCACTATCTGCCTGGAATTAACCCTTAAGGCTACTATTAACCTACGGGCTGGCCTGTGATCATGACATTAACTGGTTTGTTTTTTATGAAGGATTCTAACCGGGCGTCACACACTGGATCAGGACTCTTGCCCTTGGCCTAGGATGTAGCGCTCAATTAGAATACTTTTTTCTTTATTTTCAATTAATTCGAATTAAGCAGATACCCAACCCATCTCACACCCCGTTTTACAAATACCCGGAATCACGATGGACCATGAACCAGGCCGGTTGGTGGGAATACAATATTTATTTATTTTAATTTCAAAGGAAATCACACAATTTTTATATGGGGAAGCAATCACCAATGGGGTGATGATCACAATGAAAACCACTGAAACACACTCTACAAGAACAAATCCAAAGCAGAAATGAATAGGAGCACTTTTTCAATTAGGATAGATAGCACCCAAGTTAAGGTTTCCCCCTGCAATGTTCCCTCAACCCACAATTACTCGAATTCTAAGTGGATAGAAAGAAGCAGCAGGTAGTCATGGAGGCAGCCAACAGAATTAAAATCCGACCTTCCCCCACAAAATAAGAGGTAAAAACCCTTTGCAATGGCCTAAATTGACACTCTGATTTCAACAAATAATTAAATACATGTGTAATTAAATAATGATGTACATATGTTTTATCACAGTATCAGGGATGTTATATCACTAGCAACTATAAGCGAAGTTATCACAAAAGGCATACAGTTCACAAAGAAGGTTGAAATTGAAAACACAGTGCAGTCAAATCACACATGGAAAAGTTGCATTTTTCTCTTTTTCAGCTTTTAATGTGAAAACATTTTTTTTTTAAAATGGGTGAAAAACAAAGAATCCGAATGCGATGTTTAGGCTGGGTAATAGATGCACATCACAGGGACAACATAGAAGTAAAAGAGTAACTATAGCTGAAGAATTTAATGAGATTTTGAAGGTGGAATGAGGTTTGTTTTTAGGAAAATAAAGCAGTTAAAAAGTGAAAAATCGGTTTGGAAAGAAAGGAAAAGTTTTACTTATACAATATTTCATGGCAAGAAAAGAGGAACGCCATCCGTGAATACAAAAGTTACGCTGCATTTGTAACCCTTCATGCAGTGTACCCCTTTTCTTTAGGCTCCAACGACTCATGATCTATGCAAGACAGAAATGAAGAGAAAAGTGGCGCTTACGCTTGGAGATCAAGGACAAGATGCACAGAGAATTCTAACAGTTTTAAACAAGAAATCAGGGTATGGATATGATTACTTAGAAAGTAGGACCAAGACAGTATCAAGATGGGGTAGACTATGTGTGGCTATGGGATGGGGAAATACTCACAATCTGCACTTGAGTTTGGGGATTTGGGTAGCCAACCGGATTCTGGACTCAAAATATTTTGGTCACAGGAAGGCGGCTCTCCTAACAGCAAACATCTGGGCAATTATGGTCAGGATAGCAAGGGTACAGCGGTCATGCAGGTTGTGGGCAACAAGCCGGTCTGGTCACAGGATGCTTCCCAAAAGTACCACAGCTTTTCCCCTTGGTTATTGGGATTTTAGTGGGGTTTTCTGTATCAATGGCCTTGCTCGGATAGGGTCAGCTATGCTTTGGCCTTGCTGGGATGGGATCAGCTACGCTTTGGCCTTGCAGTAGAGTCTGTAATCTTGCACAGGTGGATCTGGAATGTCAAGATACGCAGGCGCTGGAAATTCAGGAGAGTGCGTCTCTGTCAGCCTCTCTTATTTATAAGGCATGGTGACATCATCGGATTATACGGTGGTTAGAACTAAGCTACACCTACACCCAAGAACCGGATAGGTCAGCCAATGTTGGTTGCCTCCAGTAGGAGGGGACTCAGTTTATGGGGTTGTGTTTTTATGAGGTGCAAAGCCTTCCCACAGTCCATTTTGCCAAATACCATTCTTAACATAAATTACACATTTGTACAGTTGTGGGACTTTAACAAATTACATAGACAGATTACATATCTCACGCAGAGCATGGCAGTCCAATTCTCATATTTGTAGGACTTTATTTCGCCCTTATAATAGTTTTTCACGATTTTACTGAGAACTGCTTCACCCAAAATACTACAATTTTAGGTGTGTGTGCATATTATCATAGGGCATATTTCTATTAATTTTTTAACGTTCCACGATATGTACTTTCCCTATGATATACATTCTCCTGCCATTTGTGTCCCATACATGCTATGGACGGCCACGATATCCTGTTTAGAAGCCTTGAAAACCACATTTAAACTGTACAACTTTTACATTTCTGCACTGTCTGGTTACAAAATTGACAGTCTTAAAAGTTTATTCATTAAATAATATTTTGAGACAGATGGTCAGCCTTTGTCCTTCAACTGGGACAATTGTTTTCTTCAGCTACCACCAACTGTCAGTTCAGCCCAGGGTGGCTATGGGGGTTTCCCAGTTTGATTGAATGTTTATTGCCACTTCCCCACTTCACACATAGGTGTCCCAGATCTATTGTCTCAAGCTGAAGCACAGAAAAAAGTCTGACAAGCGTGTGATCTTTCTTTGTCTTGGTCCATTCAAAGTTTTCAAAGGTAGCAATTAACATGCATGTGCCCCAGACATTTTATGGTGGCTCCTTTTGGGGGAAGGTCTCAGTTTAGCAAGCAGAAAAACCTGTTCTGGAGCTTCCTCAGTCAAACCAATGCCTTTAATTCTTTATTTTAGTTTGTTCTGAATCAGAAGCAAGTCTATTGAAATAAAACATCACATATATGTTTCCCAGCAAAAACACCTTTACATTGCTAGACCAGGACAGGGCCTTATCCAACATACACTTTTAAAACAGGTATTTTTCTTATTTTGCAAAAGCACATTTACACATGTGGTGAAGTCTGCTGGTATGTCCCTTTCAAAAGATTTTCCCTTCCATCTGAATTTCCCACATGGTTTTACAACCCCAGTAAGTTTCTCTCTTACAGCAATCTGTTTAAGACACAGATCCACTGAAATTGACATTGGCCCTTAGAGATAGGGTTTCTTTTAAAGCAGTGATTTTTGACATTTTGTAGCCCAAAAGCCAACATTTTTCCGTGCAGCTGAAAGTAAAGCTCCTGTTGATTTCCCAGACTTGGTCTGACACAGCATGCCATTCAGGAATAATGCTCTCTCCTGCTGGGGCACAATCTGAATATGGATGGGAATGGCAGGGCCTCACTGATAAAAGGAGAGTAATGTAGAACGGATGAAAAGAGCATCAAAGCGGCATCATTTTAAATGTAAAATATTTCCCTTTTTCAATGGGGAATCTTTGGGCTAGCAGCAAAGTTGTGCAGCTTTTCACTTTGCTTCTTTAGTACACACAAGAACACACCCTGGCAGCTTTTCTCGGGGTGCTCCCTGTTCCAACTTGCCCAATGGTGCTTGGCAAAACAGTGCAACCACCCTTTTGTAGCTGCAAAACGCAGTTTTGATGCGAGGCAGTGGTGCTCAAAAGAGCCAGCGCAGCCATTTTGCTTTTAGCTGCTGAAGTGCAGCTTGGTTATGGATGGGAATCCTGCAGAGTGGGTCAATGTATCCCACAGTTCTTCACTTCTATTTGATTATGCTTCTCTTGAGCCCTTCGTTTAATCAGTTTATTATTTATTACTTGTTCTTGTTTCGTTCCATCTCGTCTGCTTGCACCCCCCCTTGTGTCCTCCCCCCTGTGCCCTCTGCTTTCCCTTTCCTCGCCTCCCCCCTCTTCCTCTCTGTTCTTTCCCCCACATCTGTATCCTCTATGGTGCTCTCTGTTTCTCCCATCATCTCCAACTGCTTTTCTATTAACTATCCTGCTCTTCTCACTAAGTCTGGTAGGAAGAAGTTTAAAAAGGATATCCTGGTCTCCAACCCAAGCCTCCCCATTGCTGATACATACCCTCACCGACACCCTCTGTCGTTCCTTTGCCAGACCTCCAACCTCCTCATACGTTCACTGTGCGCTCTCCTTTTTCTTCAACTCCCTTGAAATCATCATAAATGTTTAACTGAATGGCACAGTCTTGGTACAAGACCCTCAGACCAATCTCCTCCTCTTCGATAGACGCTTCCCACACCATATCAATTTCCTTTCCTCTCCTGCAGTCCCTTCTCTACCTTCTTTGTCTCCCTTGCCTCCTCTCTCTGCCACCTCTCTGGCACCCTCACCTCCTCTTTGGCCACCTTGCCCTTTCCTCCTTCCTCTTTTGCCCTCCCTCAGACTCCCCCTACACTTCCGCAGGGAGTGCGCCCGATTGTACTCATCCCCAGAAGTCTTTCAAGGTTGGCAACCTTCTCCACCTTGCCACTCAACTCTCGCTCAGCTGTCAAATACTCCTGACATCTGCCGTCTTCTGGAACAACTCAGCCTTGATGTTCTTGGTCTCACTGAGACATGGTTCACGGCCAGCTCTGTCACGAACTTTGACATTCTCCTGCCTGATCCTCTCCGCGCCCAGCCCCAACAGTTCCAATGAGGGTGTAGCAATGATCTTCCCGGAGTGGATTGCTGCTTCCATCATTATTATGCAGGCCTACTGCTCCTTTGAATGCCTTGTCTGCAGGCTCTCTCACCTGGCCACTCTCTCACTGTGGCTACTATCTACCAGCCACCTGGTCAGATAACCTCCTTCCTTTCTGAGCGGCGGATCTCCCCCCCCCTTCCAGGCCTCAACCACTCAACTCCTCCTCCTTGGAGACCTCAATATCCACCTAGATGCTTCCTGTCCCTCCTCTGGACTATTTTGCGACTCCTGTCTGTCTGTGTCTGTCTGTCTCGGTCTCTCTCTCTCTCTCTCTCTCCCCCCACACCCCCACCCACCCGCCCCTCTGGCTCGGCTCACTCGGCAGGACACTCTGTCATGATCTCGTCAGACCCCCCTCTCTAACCCTCTCACCAATTCCTCCTCCTCCACCAATTCCTCCTCCTCCTCCCCCCCTCAAACCCTCCTCCTCCTCCTCTCAGGCCGAGCCAACCCCCCCCACTCCCAATTGCCACCCACCTTTTCCATCAGTTGAGACTTTCGCCACTACTTTCTCTCCTCCTACACCTTTGGCTGACTCACATCCTGACACAGGCCTTTCCAAGCGCCACTCTTGAATCTCTGATACTCTTGATGTACTTGCCCCTGTCATGAGGATCCGCATGAAGCCGAAAGCCAAGTGCAACTCCTAGTACAACTCAGACCTCGTCACCCTTAAACGCAAGTGTAGAGTGGCTGAGAGGAAATGGCTGTCTTCCTGTGCATCCTCTGACAAACTGGCCTGCCGCCTGCTCCAAAGGCAATACCGGCTCTCTGTCCTCACCAAGAAAAGAGCTCACACCCAGCCTGCGTCTCTGCGGCACCCAACGACTCGGCCGACCTCTTTAAAATCTGCGAGGAGCTGGACAATCCTGCGGCAGGCTCTACCTCTCCTGTCCCCTCCCAGGCCCTATGCACAGCCCGGGCTTCTCATTTCATCTCTAAAACCCAGGACATCGGTCTACCCTCTCCTCCTTCTCCCTCTACTTTCTGCTATACCTCCGGCCTCCCTGTGACCACCGCTCCTCCTCCCTTCTATGCCTTTCCTCCGTTCACCCCTGACGAGGTTTCTAGACAAAGTCTGATCTATGAAAGTCTCGTCAAAACAGGTTCTTCCCTGTTCTTTCAAAATCATCAAAGACCACATTGACACCCCCGCTCCAGCCTTGGCCGACTTCTGCAACCACTCTTTCGCCACTGGAACCTTCCCCTCCCCCCCTGAAGCACTCTCTTGTGCACCCTCTTCTCAAGAAACCCTCCGCCAACGACTCCTGACTGGCTAACTATCGCCTGATCACCCTTACTCCTTTCCTGGGCAAACTCTTGGAAAAGTTGGCCATCTCATTGCTGCTCTCTGCTCAATCTTTCAGTGCTATGTGGACGACACTCAGCTCACCTTCAGGCTCCCCTCTGCCAACTCTTCTCCCTCTCTCACCCCGGATTGTCTCTCCGCAATCCAGGGGTCGTGTGCCGCCAATGATCTCTGCCTTAATGCCAGTAAGAGGGAGATCCTCCTCATCAGCACACCTGCACTTTCCTTTCCTGTCACTCTCTGGTCGGCCACTCTTGGCCCTCTTGCTGCTCCCACCTGTAAAGGCTAAGAACCTCGGGGTCATTCTTCGACTCCACACTCTCCATCCCTCCTCTCATCTCTGATGTCTCTAAGAAGTCAAACTACCAGCTGCACCTCCTCAGAGGTATTCATCATTTCCTCACCTTCCCCCAGAAGTTCACCGTTTCCATAGTTCTGGTTCTCTCTAGGCTGGACTACTGCAACAGCCTCCTTTTAAATCTGCCGGCCTCTACTCTCGGTCCTCTACAACTCATCCAGAACAGGACTGCAAGACTTGTCCTCAGCCTCATGCCCAGGGATCATATCACTACAGCCCTGAAATCTCTCCATTGGCTCCCAGTGGCTGCAGGGATCAGGTTCAAGACCCTCTGCATTGTCCACAAGGCCTTCTGGGGCATGGGACCGCAATACCTCCAACTCTCTCTTTGGAAATATCTTCCTACTCAAGCTCTTCACTCCTCCACCTCCAACTCCTTGAGGGTCAGTCGCTTCGCCCAGCAACGTGTTGGGGGTAGATCTCTTTCTTCAGTTGGCGCCTCCCTTTGGAACAGCCTCCCTGCCTCTCTGAAACCTGAGCAGAACCATGTCCGCACTAATTGTTGTTTATCCCATGTTCGACACTTGTCCATTCTCCCCTCCCCACTGGCACTTTTTCACTCCCCCCCTCCTGTGCACTTACGCAATCTTATGTCACTAGGCCTAGTAAGCTCGTTGTCTTTGTCCTCCCTCCTTTTCCCCTCCGTTGCCTCGGCGCACCTTGAAACACTTGTCTATAGTCACGTTATAAATGCCATATCATATCATGGAGGCGTGGGTTTAAACAGTGACTAAAGAAAAATAATGCCAGGGGGGCGGGTAGTACAAACTGGTCTAATGCAGTAGTAAACCACAGTGAGGACTTATTTTCGCATTTTTCAACTGCGCAGATGGGCGAGCTTAGAAGGTTTATGCAGGAAGCCACTGGGGCTGTGGTGAATGAGGGGAATATGGAATATATACATGAAGGCGCTACAGCCGTTATTCTTAATGACATGGAAAATGAGGTGGAAGTGTTAATATTAGCTATGCAGAGGAATCCAGAGTTTACTAAGAATCATATATCTGGAGGCGATTTTAAAGGATGCTGTCATTGTTAATAAAACTGATAAAGCGTTTGTACATAGCAATGTGTCTGCGAGTCAAAATACTGGGGTTATTAATGCAGCCCCTTTGATACTGAAGATGGCTGTGTATATTGGAATTGATATGAGTACAGTGTTGGCCCTGATAATATTTCTGCTGAAGCTCAAGCAGGAAACGTGTAGAATAATGGGGTATCGCACATTGTTTAGGTTTTCAATACTGTCTCTGATGATTTTCAGGAAGGGGGCGCGCATAATGTTGATCTTTCTAATATTACTTCTGCTGATGTTCAGGCGGGGTGGATACAATTCGGGGTCTGAAACTTTTGTTGGCCCTCAAGAGGGGCATGTGCACAGGTTTGGGGACGGAACTTCTGCTGGTGTTCAAGAGGGCTGTGTAAATAACAGTGGGGCTGTTGCTAATATTTCTAATGACGGTCAAGAGGGGCATGTGCACAGGACCGGGGATGGAACTTCTTCTGGTGTTAAAGAGGGGTGTGTGAATAACGGCGGGGGAGTTTCTGGTATTTCTGATGACGATCAAGAGGTGAGCGTGCACAGCAATGGAGTAGTATACAATACTGAAATCTATAACAATTCAAATAATCAGGGGAAAAGTGTTCAGCCACAGGTCGAGGCTCCCCCCCGAGGGTCCATCAACATTGTACACTAACAGCAATACACATGTTGAAATACTGCCCCATGAACCCATTCTAATCCTGGATAGTGATACAGACATTCAAAATGAAAGTGGTCATGGTAATGAAAGTGGTCATGATGTGGTAACTGGGGGGCAATGTTGGGATCAACAACGTTTCAGATGTATTACATGTACGCGTGTAAAGGTTATTCAAAAGAACAAGAACAAAAAAGCCCACTTTAAACAAAATTGTAAGAAATTACTTTGCATCGTTTAAACCCTACTGTAAAAAGAAGCAGATTGTACAATCTATTGTTCAGAACGCTTTTAAAAATGCAGATGGGGCTGTTTTGATGCTAATAAAGCATCTGGGGGGTGATACTAGCACCTTAGCGGTGCAGCCTTGTGGGGCAGTGGCAAGGTTGCAGACCAGTATTATGCTAACCGATACCCCAGTTATTCAACACACATTAACCATAGAAGGGTCTTGTGATACACCTTGTGCAACATTTACACAGACGCACCCTGCTGCAACACTAGACAAGACCCCTGGTGTTGAACACAACACACTAACCATTGAGGGTATCTCAGCCGAATCTTTAACAAGTATTCCACAAACACTCCCTAGTATAAATAGACCCCTGACAACGCCTACTCTTGAAATATCCCAAACATCAAACATATCCAACACCCATAACGACTCAGTGCAAAGCCCCCCTATTAAAAAACAAAAAAACACTCAAGAACAAGCCCACACAGCCATCTGCTTTGAAAGACTGCATACAATTAAAAACAGTGTCAGAGTCATTGCTACAGAGAAAGCAGGTGTTCAGCATGGTGGCAGACACCTGTTTCGAAAAAAACAGCAGGCGAAACTTCAAATGGGACAGATATCTAGCGCAGGGATGCCGACTATTTAAAATCTTGAAAAATGCCTGATTGGTTATATCCAGACGCAAACAAACTAGCACGCCGCAGATATCAATGCCCCAGACACTGAATGCACTGGTTTATTTGGAAAGGGAGCAAACTTAACAAAGAAGTAATAAAACATTGTAGGCTGTGGAGCCTTACGAAAAATTTGTGAACTTGGACCACTTACGATCTCTAGGGCCCGGAATAACAGTAGTAACGGATGCTGTGGAAACACTAGTCCATCAAATATTGGAAACTGTTGGTCCCAATGATTTTGTTCAAATAAGAATGGAGGCCGATGGTTTAAACAGACCCTCATTTTCAAGGTGATCCACTTGTGATACTTTTTGGGTCTTCTTCCCATCTTGATATTTAGTGTTTCTCGCCGCTGAAAACCATGGCGTTAGTTGTCAGGCCACGTTCTGGAGGAGTTCATAAACCTTTGAGCAAAATTCTGCACAGCCACATCATAAAATCTAAAGGGCGGTAATTATTACATTTCAATCTCGGTCCCCTAAATCTCTGCTTGGCGTCTAGTTTTACAGGTGTAATCGAGCCACAGATCATAACAGACGCTGAAACACATACAAACGCTTTGCAAGCACACAAAGAGCTAGAACTAACAACAGACACTCTGATAGGGTTAGGACAGCTCAATAGCTTTAAGGAATATTTTAACAGACCCATCAAGATACTCTATTTTGACAACTGGGTGTGGTGATATTTCCCACTAACGGCTAAAATAGACAAAAACACTTTATATCTTTTACACCACAACAACCATTTCTACGGTATACTGAATATAAAAGGTTAAAAGGTTTTCTGGGGGCTAAACATCTTTGTCAGCATTGTCATCCCATTTCCAAAAACAAACAAACAGACACAGCTGCCAATCCCACTGTCGCTTGCGTCCAAGAGAAGAATGTCAAACACATAAGGAAAAACCTAAAAAATGCCCTAAGTGTCACGCATTTGCGATGTCTCAATCATGCATATTCAAAAAACGGCATTGGGGGCGGCTGTGTGTGAGCTGCGCATTCATTGTTCAATCGATGTCTCAATCATGCATATTCAAAAAACGGCATTGGGGGCGGCTGTGTGTGAGCTGCGCATTCATTGTTCAATGTGTCAAACATGTCTTCCCGGGAGTCATAGCTGTACCAGGATGATTTGTACAGTGTGCAAAGTTTCCGTTGAGAACTCGTCTGGAAACCTGTCCTCCATGACCCCTGGCAGACCTCAGAGTAAAACTGGGAACTACATAAAATATGAAATGGATGCCCGTCAGGAGAATGTAACCCATCAACCAAACTATATCTATGCCAGACATCTAACAGGGGATAACTATTGGGAATTTACACAGGACTCCTATGTGGCTACCTTTATAAGCACTTTTGTAATGAGCAAATTCATGGGCTATACCTTTCTAGCACATAATTCCAAATTCTATGACAGGTACTTTATATTGCGCCAGTTGGTCTGGGACAAAATGTAAGTAAAACCTATCACCCAAGATGCTAAACTAATGGTCATCTTCGTAGTACCACTACACATACGCTTTATTGATTCCTTGAACGTTTTACCCATGAAACTCAGCAAGCTTCCAAAAGCATTTAGCTTTCCCTGTTCAAAGGGTTTCTTTCCCCATCTTTTTAACACATCTGCTAACCAAGAATAAATAGGTCAGATTCCAACCACGGGTCAATACAGGGCTCAATGCATGATTCCTAACGAAAAAGAACAGTTTATGACTTGGTACAAGGCAAATGAACATGCAGTGTTTCACTTTTGCCAAGAGTTAAGGGCCTACTGTCAGGAAAATGACAAGCTTATAATTTGTTCAGGCACG
Source organism: Ambystoma mexicanum (assembly GCF_040938575.1). Classification (NCBI taxonomy): domain Eukaryota; kingdom Metazoa; phylum Chordata; class Amphibia; order Caudata; family Ambystomatidae; genus Ambystoma; species Ambystoma mexicanum. The sequence goes on along the minus strand of NC_090939.1, from coordinate 325,621,952 downwards.
GCATCATTCAAATGACTTGTCGTGAAACACAGATAAACGGTGGAATACACGTGTCCTACATTGATCTTTTTCAAAATATCACAGCGGCTAGTTGTTGTATGCAGACCTACAGACAACTATATCTAAAACCCCAAACAATCACGCTGTTTTCCCATGACTCATGTCTCAGTCGACAAAAATGTTATTCCACGCCGGCTATTCAGTGGCTCTTATCCATCTCAAAAACAGAACTTCTCTATACAAAACACCATAACCAGCGGTGGTGAAAAATGTTATGTACAATACTGGTTAGACGGCTATGCTGTGGTTCAAGGAAAACACAGCCTATGAATTTAATGGCTGCTTTTATCACGGTTGTCCCGATTGTTACCCCGCCAGGGGATTCAACACTTTAACGGGCACTACTTATGAACAGTTGTATAGACACACTCTGTTGAAACAAACTTTTCTAGTCAATCTGGGTGTTCGTGTTGTCACTATCTGGCAACACAAATGGCGTCCGATGGTGCAAAAGAATCCTGATGTGTGTTTCCTTAAAGAGATGAATCTGCCCGAACCCCTAAACCTCCCGAGACACGCTATAGGATGGCTGCACGAATGCTTTAAAGTTACGCCACAGCGTCACAGAGGGTGAGCAAATACACTACCTAGATTTTACCAGTTCATATCCCTCTGTAAATAATGACAAACCATACCCTGTGGGACACCCCAAGATCATCTAACAATTTTGGCGATATAGACCAATATTTCGGTCTAATCAGATGCAAGATCTATCCACCCCGAGGTCTCTACATGCCCGTGTTACCCTATACATGCAACAGTAATCTAATGTTTCCGCTTTGCTGCACATGCATTGAGACAAAACAGGCTTTTGCGAGAACAAGGATGAGGAGCAACGCCTGACTGGAACTTGGTGTACAATCGAGGTACAGGTGGCTCTGAAACAGGGATATCGCCCAGGGCGCATACACGGAATATGGCCTTTTAAAACAGTCACCCTTGAGCTCTTCTGAGGATATGGTTCCATGTTCCTACAACAGAAACAGGAAGCCTCTGGTTGTCCTGCTGGATGTGTAGACGATGCCGCTAAGCAGGCCTACATTGATGATTATAACACCATGGCATACACTAGCGTATGGAGCACATTGAGGACAACCCCTGTTGGCAAAATGATGCCTTAATTCGTTGTGGGGTAAGTTTGCACAACGAGTTCATTTGCCCAATATAACCATCATTACAGACCCTGATGTGCTTCACGCCTATCTATTTGATAATTCTTACAACGTGATCAGCTGCTTGTTCATAGACGATGAAAAGGCTTGTCTGTGCTGGCGTTACGCCGTACAATATCCAACTTCAGACAACACAAACATATTCATAGCAGCGTTCACAACCGCTCATGAACACTTAAAGCTAATTCTTGTGATAGAGCAATTAAACGGGTTCTGTATCACAATACCGACAGCATTATTTTGTCAGCCACTCTGAGGATGTCAACCGGGCCACCGGCAATTATCTATGGGATCTAACTTCTGAGCTAGCTCATGATGAATACATTGTGAAGTTTATATCCGCGGATCACAAAACATACGCCTATCACACATCTCTAGGAACCGTCAACATGTAAGTAAAAGGAATTACGTTAAATGTTAACACACGGGAAATACAATTTGACAGTTTGAAAGATCTGGTGCAATCCTTTGTACAGGGAGATGTGTGTAACGCCCCACCATCTATTGTCGTTACACATCCAGGTAAAGTGCGCAATAAAAAAGTGTGGAAAATAAGCACAATCACTCAACAAAAGACGCTCAGTGTTGTGTTTGATAAAAGAACTCTGGCTGCAGACGGATTGATGCACCCCTATGGCTATTAAATATTTCAATAATAACCTATCAGCTCACACTTTTTCCCAGCGCCCTTCTAATTGTAATTTTAACATGTACCTTCTATCTGTGTGTCTGAGATTTTGGGTATTTGAATCTACATGTTTATTTTTTATATTGCATTAAATTGCTTTTACACTTATATTTCTCATTTCTGTATTAAGTAAATCTTTTTATAAATACAATCTTTTTACAATTCATAATTTGGTCCGACTCCTTTTCATGTGGTCCTATTTACTATGTATAATAACACAGACCGCTTGTTAATTTTAAAAGTTTATTTCATTCGTATATATAATGCTATGCTGTGTTTGGGGCCATCAACTTTTAGCGGAACTGCTTTTAATCACACTATATAATTCTGTTTTCAAATGTTGACTTTTTATTTTCACAGGTATTGTTATAAACTCTTGACACCTTTATGTTGTCATATATTTCTACCAGTTTTATGCAAGGTGTGCTTGCCCCCAGTACCCGTTCCACATAAAGACACAACCAGGTTTTATAAAACAGACATTTATTCACATTTAAAACATCTATTTTTTATTCAGATTGTATTCACATTAAATAACTTGAGTTATCAGATGTTGCACAAGGATCTTCTCAGATACAAATTTTGATATATCATCAATTACCTCATAAACAGACTGTCTTTCCCCACATCGATAAGCAAACATACATGATCGCGAAACGGTTGACAAAAATTCATAAAGTTCCCTGTCAAACAACCATTGTCCTTTAAGGCAATGAAAGCTGTTGCAGGTCAGCCATATTTACGCGCAATGAGGGCCCCACCAGCGACTTTAAATTGCTCTGACCTCCTTTGTGATACTTTTGCCAGTAGTTGTCCATTAGTGGGTGACTAATATTGACGCATATGTTTGCGATTTATAAAAAATGGTTACATTTTCTTCTGTATATCCCAGTTGGTGCTTCCAGATAACACATCAGTCTTAGACATATAGTACCCAGGTGCTCTTTGTAAATCCAGCAATAATCGCAGTACAAATCCAACTGCAGGTTTCACATTAAATTGATCACTTTTCAGTAGATGTTAATTTTGTTGTTCCTGCAAATAAGTGTAAATACGTATGGAAACATCTACAGTTTCAATCCTCCTAGGTCAGTTTATGGGGCTGCATGCCCATTGCTCTACCATACTGTCTTTGATATACTTTATCCCCCCACTTGTGAACTGTTTTATCAATAATGCTTCTAGCACACAGACACCCTGTCTAATTGGCTTCATTTTCAAAAGGGGGTTATTTGCTGTTTGTACAGACCACAATGTTTTAGATGCACATCGTTCAGTCCCTACCCCGGTCCTTAGCTGTGCTAGTGACTGCACCAAATGCATCATTTCTACAAGACGTTTAGAGCTCAGCATGTGTCATTTTACATAGCAAATTATCTGTGTACGTTTTTTACAAACACCCATGAGCGTCCTGTCTGGGGCCATCATTTTTGTCCCCGAGCACCATCTGTTAAAGTGTTTTAAAAATATTTTCACAACAATGGTCGTAAAAACCTTTGATGGCCATAATATCGATCCAGGTCACAGCAGATGTGAGCGTTTCATCTTTAACGCTATCGATTTCCATCAGTGAAACACAGGTCTTACACAGAATATTTTTAGAATCAATTTGGCTTGAACAGCAAACAATAAACATTGATAGTTTCTGCTACAGCCTGGTTCTTCCCAGCACCGTCCACTTTGTCGGTTAAAGGCTGTAAACAAAACTAATACGCACAGTTTTAACTACAGATACTTCTTATGCCTTACAAAATACAGATGCTCACTTTAAGACATAGTCATGGTCCCCCGTATTTCTGATGGGGCAATAGGGCGTAATCCGTCTCTGGCGGCATCGCCACGTCTGCCTACAGAACCATTGATTCATTTCCACTGTCTTCAGAACCCGCATCGGCCCCAGCTGGCTGGTTCAGAATCATGTCATCGCAATTCCAGGTCACCATTCCCAGATTAGCAACTGTTGTGGGCACATGCTCCTTAATGTTTTGAACGCAATCTCCAATAGACTCACTCCCACATAGCTGTAACAGTAACAGGCAGCTTGCTGTCAGCAGAAAGTGTAGCCATGTTCTCACAGAGCTCACTCGTCTCACGATCCGTCAACAAGTCCTGAACAATCTCCAAACCACCATTCTCCATAAAACAATGGGCTATAACTATCCTCAGAACCCCCGGGATGTCCTGGAGGTGTTTTTCCATTGTTGTAATCGTAGCTGTTCATAATCCTCGTTTTCTGAATAACCCCCGAAAATCTCAAAAAGCATGGTGTTTTTCAGCACCATGCAAAAAGCTGTATATCCCGGTTATAAAGTCCATCCCAGACGCCATCACAGCCTTAAGTCGGCCCTTTCAATCAAAATGTATATCAAACATTCTTGAAATTCTTAAACTATTGCCATTTTATATAAAATGTATTGAAGGTCTTATGAAAAAGCATGCTGACTTTATATAAAATAATATAAAGTTTATATAAACATTATTCTAGTTCTTATCAAAATGTGCACCAACTTTTATATAAAAGTCTGAGATCCAAAGATGAAATTCTGGCATAGAGAAACAAGTTCCACAGGATCCTGTGTTTTGGCACTGTCCCTTGGATAGAAATACAGCATTGACTACTCGCAAATCCAAGAACCAAAAGAAAAAAGTGTTCGGGAGAGCCAATAGGTTCCACAAACCAAACAAGACTCCCAAGGACTCCTTTCAGAGTTGTACTACCAAACGGAGTCCAACTCTGAAATCTTCAGCAAATGCAGCCATGAAGATTAATGCAGCGAATGAGCGGGTGAGGAGCAGGAGACCAGAGAAGGCCAAACTGCATGTGTGGACCTCCGCCTCTCCCCCAAGAAGGTTCATGGCCTTTTCAAGGGTCACGAACCTATAAAGAAAGAAATTAATGGAGTGGGAGAAGCACTGTTCCATGAGCTGGTGGACCCAAGAGTGTATCAGAGGCAGGTACACGCTATAGCCTTGTGATGTTTTATGAAGAAAAGGCTGCATGCTATATCCTTCAAACTGTGTGGAGATTATGCACTAAAATTCAGCCTGTACAAACACCTTTTGTTAACTTTGTTTTCGAAGTTGGAACACTCCATTTAGTTTTAAGCAAACCCTCTATCGCTACAGAAGTGTATCCTAATCTGTTACAGACTTTAACAAAACCTGTTAAAATGCATTCCTTGTGTTACATATTTTGTCAACCTGCCACATCACAGGGATGACAATGTACATATAATCTCTTGGGCCATTCACCCATGTGGGTGGAAAGATAGCATTAAAGAAAAAGGGCAGGCATCTGAAGCAGTGCAGATTTGATTTTTAATGCTAACAAAGGGGACTGGTGCACGACATACACAAGCTATGAATGATGTCAGAAAAGTAGAGCAATCAGTAGTTTGGCACATATATTTTACAGTACCTGGCACCTCTGGTGCTCTGAGGAGTTTAACAGTGTATTCCTCTTTGAATGCTGCCTCCAAAACACAACCCAGGATCATAGCACAGGATCGCCAATAAGCCTACAAAAAAGAAAATTGTTACCACTTATATTAGAATGCATAGTCCCACAGAAGGAACGAAACAGAAGTAGGTGATGTAATGGAGGAGATTATCGAAAGGAATAACACACACACACGTTCAATGATTTCTCAGGTTCCAGAGATTTGGAAGAAAATGTCAACTTTTAGGTGTGAAATAGGAAAAACCACAACCATCAAACCACCAGTATAGTATAGTGTGGAACATTCCTGGGAACTGATGGTTTACTAATGAAAATTGTAAAGTAATGTTGGCTCTTGTCACAGACTGCTTGTTAAGCAAGATTGTATGCAGTACCCTTTGGGAGACTACAGCAACCTTGTCCTCCTGGCAATAGGTAACCCAACCTTTGGTATAAGTCTGTACTACACATGTTCGTAGTGTGGCTGAGCAGCCAGGATCATCTCAAGAGGGGTCAATGTGAACAGCAGGGTTTTACACAGAGATTCACAGAGACAAGTATCCAAATAAACTCTTACACTCAAGGTGTCTTGCTTAAACAATTATTAATTTATTAAACAGTCAGTTATATAAGCCTTCTTCAGAAGGGAGCAAAACATGTAACAATTAAAATATACTTCAAAACACTCAGCTTCCCTAAATCAGAGGGTACACATTGGGGATGGCACACAGACACTCCCTAGACCCTCAGGTGACTTAAATAGCCAGGACACTGTGGACATTGATTTATCACTGTTACATTTAGAGCAATACTGAGTTTGGTGCAAAGGTTTAGATAGGGAAGGGGGCGTGGCTAGATGGCCGCGAGCTAAGACGTGATCTCCGGGAGCTCCCGTTGATCCGTGCACGATCCTATGGAAAAAGAACACCCACAACCGACGAAAAGCTGAGCAAATACTGGAGAAGATTCATGAAAATGCCGGGCATGCAGCGGTGCTGAGCGTTGGGCACATAACGTGGGGAGAGTGAAGCAGCGGGACGACGAAGAGTGGGAGAAGCAGTCTGCCGAGAAAAGAAAATGGCGCTCGGCCAAGAACAAAGGGACAGAGGAGCGCCGCCGGATCGAACAGCAGCGAGCTGAGAAGTTTGCCCGACACAGCTGTCCCGTGCAACCAGGCGATACGAGCGGAGTGAGGCAGACCGAATGTTGCGGCTGTCTCAGCATACTGCAGGCGGGGGCCAGAGTGAGCTACACGGCACGGCGCCGAATACATTGTAACAACGGGAAATGAAGTGCAATGGTATGCAGGCAAAGTAGGAGCGTGCATAAAAGCATATGCCTCATAAAAGCGAGCAGACGAGGGCTGCAACGACAAAACATCACGTTTCACTGAGCCACGTGAAACCATATGGGGAACCGCTGTAGATGGAATGGACACTCAGAAGGGGGAACATTGCTGAAACTGGCTAACACTTAGAGTCAGTTGGACGGAAAGGCAGCTGAATTGACAAACGTCCTAAATAAACGCTATAATTCTACCCCTGCGCATGGGCAAAGGCGGCGCCAACAGAGCTAGTACAGTGGGAGGACACTGGACTGACACGAAGGGCCGGTTGAGGCAGGAGGGAACTGTTTTTGCGGATGGCAATGGGCCCCCAGGGATCGTGTGGCGTGTTATGGTCCACTGGAATGCATGGAATTGATAAGCCCTTATGAAGTGCACTTTCGCACGCTGCACATGAGACATTGGCACGGACATTGTCCTGGAGCGCCCAGATTGAAGTGACTGGAAAGGGGCACCCCGCAGCCACGAAGGTACTCAAGTTGGCACAAGTGAGTAAGCAACGTGCATGGCACCGGAGGCCACCGTGGGGCATCCGCATTTGACATCAGCACAGTTGCGATCTCCTGAGGCTGGAGGCATAAAGAGGAGGCATCAGGGCTAGCAGCGCTGGGCACGGGATGACCTTGGGATCGGCAAAGCGCTGTAAAGCAAAGCAGGGGATCAGAGAGCGCAGGCAAACACAGGCCACCGAAAGAATAAGACATAGACCGGAGCTACGACCGACTAGTGCGCGAGTACGTGGGAGGACACAACCCATTCTGGGGTTGAGGGGATCGACAAGAACACGATTGGACATAGTTGCAACAGCCCTGAACTGCTGAGAGCGGCCTGGTGCCACGTGAACGTTTGTGCGTGAGGAGGCGCAGCTGGCTCACATTTAGACCACACAGCAGGATGTCCTCTAAGGTTGTTCCACCCAGGATCAAACAGCCCACAATGGAGACCTATGCCAAATCGCCCCCAGTGGCGGAGGGGGGCAAGAACAAAGAGACCCCTACGACAGCGGTGGAGACACCGGGTACGATCCGGGAGGTGCTGGCAGCAATTGCCGACTTGAAAGTGGCCTGGGAGACCAGGCTGAGCCTGGCAATGGATGAACTGAAAGTGGATCTGGACCTCAAGATCGGAGCGGTCCAAGAGGAAGTGAGTCTGCTGAGGCAGGATGTGCGGAAGATTGCGGAGCGCACAGGGAATTTGGAGAAGGAGATGACCCTGACCAAGGAGGCATGCGCCGCGCACACTAAGGAGCTCCACGCCCTCATGCAACGGGTGGGCAACCTTGAGGACAGAGCTGAGCAAGCCGAAGGGTGCGCCAGGTGCAACAATATCCGCATAGTGGGTCTACCGGAAGGGATAGAAATGCCAAACCCCACAGAATACGTGGATACCTTGCTCTTACAGGAGATAATGGGCGGGATGCTGACCCAGGGGTTCGCGGTGGAAAGAGCGCATAGGGCCCTGACCAGGAGACCGGCCCCAGGAGCCCCCCCATGACCGATGATCGCAAAGATCCTGAATTATCGGGACCGTGAGAAGATTCTTGAATTTTTTAGGAAGGGTGGAACGATTGAGAGGGGGTCAGCAAAGATTACAGCTTACCCAGACTATACGCTGCTTGCACAGCGTAGTAGAATGAACTTTGGATCGGTAAAGAGAAGGCTAAGAGAAGCAGGCTACCGCTACATGCTGCTCTACCCAGCCAAGCTGAAGGTGTTTTACAAGAACAGATCCCTTTTCTTTGATTCTCCAACTGAAGCGATGGACTGGCTGGACATGCAGGGCCGACCTCAGGAATCGGATGCCGAGAAGGAAGCTGCAGAAGATAAGTAGCGTGCTGCTGCGGCACCCAGGGTGACACAGCTGAGACATTGGGACTAGAATATAGTGTTGTATTACGTTTGTGTGGAGTTCTGGACCCGTAGGACGTATTTCTCCTAAAAGAGACGACAGGGAGCTCTTGGTAGGCACCTCTTGACCCCAATAGTTGTATACTTAGTTAGGTCACTGTTAGATTGGTGACGCCCCGCGGGGTCCTAGTCCTCGGATAAGAGACAGGACCAGACACGGGTGGGCCTGAGATCCAGGGATGGAGCTGGCCATTTGTTGGGGTGGGGTAGGGAGGGGGGAGGGGTTGAGCTGTGTGCTGTGGTGGGAAGTTGGGGAACAGGGAGAGAGGGAACTGTTGTCAGAGGGAAGGGGGGGAGTCGGAAAACAAATCCTCAGGGAGAGCATTGAAGGGAGTGGTGGATTAGGAACAGACCGAGTACATGGCATCGGGTAATCTCCGCATTGTGACCTGGAATGTACGGGGCCTAAACAGTTATTTGAAACGTAATAAAGTGATGTTGTACTTAAAGAGGATGCGCATTGATATAGCCCTGCTGCAGGAGACTCATCTCACCAGGGAGAAGTTAGAGGTGGTTAAGAAGAAATGGAGGGGTGACGTGGTGGGGGCCACGTACTCGGCATACGCTAGGGGGGTTATCACCTGGGTGGCGTCACACGTGTAGTTTCAGGCGCTTAGCTCAACGATAGACCTGGATGGTAGAATGGTGGTGGTAACGGGGCTCCTGGAAAATAGGGAGGTGCACATTATTAACCTGTACGCCCCTAACCATGATACTGCGGCTTATTTTAGAGCCCTTTATGGTAAACTAGGCCCCCTGGCTGGGGGTGCGACGGTGTGGGGAGGGGACTTTAATTGCACCCTGAACCCCAAACTGGATAGGTCAGTTGACAGGGCAGGGAGAGTGGCGCCGGCGGCTAAAGCACTAGGGACATTGTTGGAAGACCTGGGCCTGGAGGATGTGTGGAGGAGGCTGCATCCCACGGATAGGCAGTACTCGCACTACGCAGCGCCACAGGACTTGTATACGAGGCTAGATTATATGTTTGTAGCGGCTGAAACAATGGTAGAAATGGTAGGAGCCGAATATAAGGCCCGGGTATTATCCGACCACTCGCCTCTGGTAGTGGAGTGGCTACATCAGCCCCCCAGATCGCGGATCCCGACTTGGAGACTTAGGACAGAAGCACTGCAGGATGAGGGGTTCCGGGAGGATCTGAGGGATGCCATTGAGGAGTTCTTTGATATAAACACGGGCAGCGTACGATCTGTGGGAAAGCTGTGGGAGGCGTTTAAGGTGGTGGTACGAGGAGTAGCCATTTCCAAGTCTAAAGGGTTCCAGGGGGGTATTGAAAGGGAACTGCAAGAAACGGAGAGGGAACTGGAGGGTCTAACACGACAAGAGAACTTGTGATAATAGGGCTAAGATAAAGGACCTACAGTTAACCTGCTGTGCACTTTGTGATAGACTTTGCAGATTAAACTACAAGAAATACACTGCGAGGCTACACGCAGGGGGCGATAAGCCGGGCAGATTGCTGGCCTGGCTATATAAGAGTGAGACTCCCCGCTCAGTGATCGGGGAAATTAGGGGCGAGGGAGGCCGCATCTGTAATACCCAGGAGGGGGTAAACGGGGAGTTCCTCAAATTTTATAGACATTTGTATGAGGACACGGGGGAGGACGTGAGTCAGGATATACGGCATACATTAGAGGATATAGAGCTGCCCACCCTGGATGACCTAGAACGCGCGGAGTTGGATGCTCCGGTCACCTCGGACGAGTTGGAGGTGGTGATTCAGAATCTGCCCACGTGTAAGGCGCCCGGGTCGGATGGGTTGCCTAGTGAGTTTTACAAGACATATAAGCAGGAGCTGCTCCAGCCACTGCTTGCCATGTTTAACGAGGCTTATGAGAAGGGGGAACTTCCGTTGTCCCTTTGTGAGGCTGTGATCATCCCGCTCCTGAAGCCAGGCAAGCCGGCCGGAGAGTGTGGGTCTTACAGACCTTTGTCCATGCTCAATCAGGACAGCAAAATACTTACGGCGGTGCTGGCTAACAGGCTTAAGAGGGTGATCTGTAAGCTGATACACTCAGATCAGACGGGCTATGTCCCAGGCAGTAATATTACTGATAACCATAGGAGGCTACACCACATTATCGACCAAACTGAGGGAGACACGAGTGAGCTGGCCATCGTGTCGCTCGACGCAGTCAAGACCTTCGATTCGGTACGGTGGCCTTGGCTGAGAGCGGCCCTGAGGGGATACGGAATGGGACCTGGATACATCAGATGGGTTCAACTGTTGTACAGCACCCCAATGGCGAGGGTCAAGACAGGATCCATAGTTTCAGATATTTGGCAACTCAGTAGGGGGACCATGCAGGGATGCCCCTGGTCACCCATGCTATACATATTAGCACTGGAGCCATTGGCGATATGCCTGAGGCAACAATACGGGGAGGTGGGTATTCGCACTGTAAGTGGGAGACACTTGGTGTCACTGTACACGGATGACATGCTCCTCTATCTGCGTTATCCGGAGGAGAACTTGCAGTATGTGTTGGAGGTGATGGACCGTTACTCCACCCTCTCGGGCATATCAGTAAACCCTGGAAAATCTAGTCTGTTTCCATTAGGCAGGTACAGGGATGTCCCGTTGAAGAGATTACCTATCCTGCCAATACCATGGCAGACAGAGACATTTAGGTATTTGGGAGTACATATATATCACAGGATTGTGGCGGAGCATAAACATAACACGGACAGGGCAATAGAGGGGGTCAAGCACAGCATGGTGTTTTGGTCCAGACTGCCCTTAACTATGATGGGTAGGGCGGCCTTGCTTAAGATGGTGGTCCAGCCCAGACTCCTGCATTTTTTTGTGAATGTCGCGTTTCTGATCCCCAGGAGCCTATTTGTGAGACTTCACAGTATGTGTAGGGGGTTCGTGTGGGGTAACTCCAGAAACAGGGTGGCCCTGTGGAAACTCCAGAACCCGTGTGATAAGGGGGGCATAGGCCTGCCAAACTCCGAACTCTATTACCTGGCTGGGCAACTGTTGTATGTGGCTAGGTGGCTGTCAGATGAAGACTCGGCGGAAGTCAGGCTTCTGCGGGGAGACTCAGCCCCATACTTTTTGAGGGAAGTGGTGTGGTCACGGAAGGACAAATTGGTGGGAAGAGGGCGGCTTTTGAGACTGGGCTGGGAGATTTGGCATAGGACATGGAGAATGATGGATGATTCGGAGCCTTTCTCCCAGCAAGCCCCACTAGTGGCGCTGTGCGGGAGCGACTCAATTATTCGAGTCGGTCCGCAGATACTGGGAACCGGTGGGCCTGGCCACACTGGGAGACATATGGCAGGAAGGGGAGGCATTAGACTTTCAGAGGTTGCAAAACGAGACAGGGGTACATAGAGGCCAGTATATAACCTACGCTAGGCTGATGAAACGGGTTAGAGAGAGATGGCCCGAGACGGCACTTGCTAATGACCCTGATGTCTCCCTGGAAACTATGTATGATGTCTCGGAGAGGGGGCATGAAATACCGAGGATATATGAGCTCCTTAGTGTGAGGGCTGGGAGAGAGCTGCTCCAATTGAGACAGGATTGGGAAGAAGAAGTAGGCGGGCCCTTAACAGACGGACAATGGGAGAGAGCCCAGAGGTACCATAAAAAGGTGTCCCGGAATGCGAGATTCCAACAACTTCAACTGTATGTCACGCACAGGGCTTATTAAACTCCCAAGAAAGTTGCGAAGTTTGGCGGCTCAGTTACCCAGAATTGCCCCCCATGTGGGGAAGTGGAAGCGGGGCTATTGCATATGTTTTGGGCTTGTCTGGAGGTGCACAGATTTTGGGAGGGGGTTAAAACGAAACTTGGTGGTGGGGGAGTGGTGTTGGACGTGGGATCGGCTTGGTCGTGCATGCTCGGGATTTTCCCCAGGCCCCGGGGCTTGGAACATATAAGCAAGATGAAGGACTTAGCTTATGTCCTGGCCAAGCGCAGAATTGCTATGAGCTGGAAAGCGGCCCACAGACCCAGGGTGGAGCTATGGTGGGCGGACCTCTTGAGATGGGCGGAAGCGGAATCCGTAGTTTGGTTTGAAGCGGTCACTAGGGGGGGGGTGGAAGAAGTAGGGCCCCTGCTGGCCTGGCGGCAATTGGTGGCCTCTATGGCCAACCCTCACCAGGGTGATAATGAATCAGAGGACTCGGATGATGAGCACATAAGCACTGCGCTACCTGACAATGCTCCTGTAGATGACACTAATGAGCCGGCTCTAGTTTAAGGGGGGGGGGGAGGGGCGAGGTGGGGGAATTACACTGGGCAAGGTGATGGTTTAATGATAATGATATATGCTGATATGATTGTATTGTGTGAGGTTTTGTTTGGTTTTGAAAAAATAAAAACAAATTTAAAAAAAAAAAAAGGTTTAGATAGGGGAATAAAACAAAGGTTAACAAATGATTCATAAACTGGTAAGTATTCTTTCAATCCTCCAATGCAAAGTAAATTAACCCTTTCCTGGGGTAAAGGCAAAAGCACAATCAGAGGTAAGAAGAGTCTCCCAGGGAGCCAGGACAGCCAATGTTAGTTAAGCAAAGTCTAGGGGAGCTGGAGATCTTCGTGCAGGTAAGTAAAAGTCTTGCACAATGTGTTTAGAAATGTTTGTAGAACTGAAATCACTGAAGGGCCACAAGCTGGGAGGATTGTGAGGGGCACAACTGCAAGCAACTCTGCAAAAGCCACCAGGACAAGTAAGGCTACACAACAAGAGGCAAGTCCTCTTAACTTTACATTACCTTTGGTTAGAAGAAATAGTTCCCGCTGCCTTCCGTTCCTGTGTAGCTCTGCAGATCCTGTTGTTCCTAGGCCTCAGTCGTGGGGACAAGAGGGAGGACGTCTGGGGACTCCTGCACTACAATTTGAAGGTCTGCGGCAGCAATGGGCAAACTTCAATTCAGCTGCACTTCGCGGTTTCAGCTTCTCGCATCTATAGCAAACTCTCTCAGATACCACTCTGGACTTTCCTTGCGCCTGGGGTCCAGCACTCTGTTGAGGTGGCTCAGGCTTGGTAAGTCCTGCTTCAAGGGAGTCGGAGGATCTTCCTGGAGCTCGGGTCCGACTTAAAGACTTTCACTCAATTCTGGTGTTCCTCTCCCTGGCACTTCCTGCAACAGCAATGGAAGTACAGCTAGCTCCGAGAGGATTTCCAGATGAGCTCGTCTTGGGGTCGAAGGGAGAGGTCGTCCTTTGCAGGTCTTCTCTAGCCGAGGCGAATTCCGAGCTTCAGCACTGCAGCAGAGCTTCATCAGGCAAACTAACAGTCCAAGAGTTGCAGCAGGCATCTCTTCCAAGTTGTTCTTTGGATTCCTTTGTCCAGTGGTCGACTCTGCCTTCCAAGCAAAAAGCCTTTCCTTTTATGCAGGTTTCTCCCATTCATTTGCAGCCTAGCTGTCACTCACACAGCGGGGTGGCTATCCTCCGAGGACAGCCCTCTAGCCAATCACCCCTGGGTGCATTCCTGTAACCAAGAATACTAAGCATAAGGATTTTCAGGCACCTCCCTCGCTTCCTGCCCTGCTAGACACACTGGAGCCAGAGGCAGGCTTCACCAGTGAATCCCACCAAAGACAAAATGAACCAAGGGACCAAACATGGCACGCAGAGTAAATCTCAAGAAGGACCTTTCCAACAACAAATGGCGAAAAAAGAAGACCAGGCTAGTTTGACAAAATGGGCACCCATGGGTGCTTTACTGCAGCTGCAATTGCAGCCCGCAGTAAAAACACACAATGGTAAAAAAAAAGCAAACCACTGCCACCAGCCAATAATTGTAGAAAGGGTAACATAAAAATGTTACATGAGAAACTAGACAAAGGGGATACTTAGTAAACCCTCCAGCATCATATTGTAAGATAGTGTGTGCTGGGTCTAGAAAGTTACTAAGTAAAGTCAATTTCACTTCACTGCTCTTGGAAACAGTAGTTTATCCAAGAAAATGTATTTAAACCTTTGGGAAATCTAAGACTTCCCAGTGCCACTGCACTAAAGGTGCTGTGTGTCACAATATAAAGATGATGCCTATGTAGTTTTTCAGACTCCAAAGTCAAAAGAAACACAGAGTCCAAATCACAGAAAAATACATGAGAGAGTGGGAGAAATGTCTCACTCTCTCCAGGTTAGAAATTAAAAGTTCTAAAGTCCAGCAGAAATAGCTGGGGGTCTCCAAGATAGAGGGGAATTAGCACATTTCTGACAATTCTCCCTTACACAGATCAAAGAACACCCAACTCCCAGAGATGGTTCAAGAGTTTTTATTGTAGATTCTGGAAGGGCACTGGGGCTGTTCCTCTCGTGCTAGTCTATACGCACCACTTCCACCCTCAACCAGGCATCCTTATTCCTCAGGTTAGTATTACAAAATGTCTCTCCCTACCGTCTAGGTACTATCTTGTGCTGTCAGGGAAACGTAAAAGCCAAATGCTTTATCTGTCTAAACTCCCTCAGGGACTTCCTAGACTGTCCCTACACTACCCAGAGGTTAGTTGACTACAAGGGATTATAGGGTGTGCCTGACAGACACTGTCAGATGCGGTCTCCTTGCAATTACGTCCACACACTCCTCTCTCGCTCGGTCTGATGTTCTCCACTCATTACTCTCCTAATTCCCAACTCCTCAAACTACCTGCTTCTTTTTCCTCTGTCATTACTTCTACGCCATGCTGTTATTACTCCCTCCTCCACACTATTACTCTCTACAACACCCAACTCCACCCCACCTTCTTCTCGTACATCATCCGTCACTCTCACATTCACTCCTTACAGCCCTTCTCCTAACGACACTCCGTAGTCTTTCCCACAAACTCACAACGCAGTACCACTTGCACTCACTAACCAATGCCTCATCTGCTCCAAAAATGAATGTCTAGCTGTGCTTCTCCATTCTTCTGCCGGCTTGTCTCTTGGTCTGTTCATTTTCTCCTCCTCTTCCTCTAGCTTCACCCGAACAACCCACAATTTCCTGTTTCCTAAGATCTCCTTTGACAATCCTCCCCATGGTCTGTTTAGTTGCTGCATCTGGCCAAACTGACCTCATCTTCCCCACCTGGGAGATGGTCCATACAGAGAAGATTTTAAATATTGTGTTAAGCCCCTCCAGCTTTCCCTCGCGGAGCTTCCGTGGAATGGTGATGGCAGCCCGGGACATGCAATGTCAAGTTCGTCTTAGGGGATCTTGGTCTCAGCTCCTCCAAGGTGTGTACATTTTGGGTGAGGGTCAGCGACTCTGGCGATCTAGAGTTTCTGCTCGAAGCGGAGCAGGCAGCAATGCTAGAGAGCAGTGTGTGGCATATCTCACGGCTGGGCAAACTTTGCACTGGGAAAATGTAAAAAATCAGTTCACTACCACCAGCCTATTCAGTGCACATGTCCCTGTACCACACCTTTGTAGGTGGATTGTGCTATAGAGTAAAAATGAAGGTGAAAAATAAAGGGAGGTACATTATGTGAACTGGTGGCCTCCAGCTCACCCAAAATGAAAAGAAGTGAAGCAGGTGTCGATAAAGGGTCTCTCCCACTGAAAAAAAACACCTAGAATCATCTACAGAAAAAGCAGATATGCTGGGGGACTCCAATGAACCCAGTGGAGAACAGTTGGAAAAATAAAGACATTCCTGACCCTTGACACCCCCAGAGTAGGAACATGGGCGGGGGGATCTTAGTCAAATCAGTTATTCAACCAACAGCATTGTAATGTTTGGAGCCTGGCCTATGCTCTATTGTGACATTAAAGCCTTGAAGGATTTGGGTTCTGTCCCATCATGTTGATCAGCCAGTTAAGGGACTTTCGGTCTGTCTAAATTTTTAAGGTAGACCACACCAAGCAGGGGGGTGGGGGGTCTAAAGCTACGCAAAGATCACACTGCAGCAAAGCCTTCTTTCTCAATGACCTATCACACCTTTCTACCCTTCAGCTGCTTGCAGATTAAACATATAGGGTGTTCCCTGCCTTTATCATCACTGTTGTTAAAACTGCACCAATGCCTACCTCGAAAGCATTTGTTTGCAAATGAAAATATCTTTTATAAATCAGATGCCCTATGAATACTAGCCTGGCAAAGGGTTTCCTTTTGCCAATAAAAGTTCTTTCCATGCACTACTTTCCCAATTATCTTTTTAGGCTTCTTGGAGGGAGGTGGACGAGAGTAATAGCAGTAAGAGGATTTGCTATGGTCCAAGAGCCAGCCATAAAACGTTGGCATTAAAGGGGGTCCACCACTCTGGTATAGCTTGCACTTTGCAAAGCAAAGCTTGAACCTTACTCACCAGACCCACACTGTGTGCCCTAAGTAGACATGAGCACTGACCAATTTGACACCCCCTACCCTTCATGGTCAGGTGAGCCTTTTTCGTTTAAATACTTTGTTCGGTATAAAACCATAAAGTAACAAACACATTAAAATATACATATAAAATCATTTTCAATTCTCAAGAGAACGATAAAAAGAAATTCATTTAACATTAAATCTTTTCCATCAATTCATCTCTTATAAAAATCGAAACACATAAAACAAATTAAAATGGAGCAAATCTTTAACCGTTCGCAACAAGAGGAGAGCTAGCTCGCAGCCTCTAATAATGACATTAACATTTTAAAAAGATTAAAAGCCACCACACCTTTCAACCAACTTACGACCATGGGTCTGGTTTACTGCCATCCTCCACCTTTCCCAATATTTTCATTCCAAGTAACCAGGCCGTATGAACATAGCGAGCTACTGCAAATACAATATGGTGTGCAGTTTAGTCTCTAAAAAATGTCAACGCTTCAGTCGTAGATTGCAAACTAGCCTCCCTAAGTAACGGTCTTAGATATTGGCTTCTCAAATCTTTCAATTTTACGCAAATAAGAAAGGAGTAACAGCATCCGTGCCTAAATCGCAAAGAGGACATGTACCCAACCCTCCATACTCCCCAGACCCCAGGATTTGAAAAAAAGGCCAGAGGTTGTGTTACCATCCTAAACAGAGTATACAATGATCTCTCAAATTGCAGCGGTCTAAAATCAAGGTAACGCTCAAAACCAAATCTGTTTTACACTCAAGATAGTCTGGGCCCAATTTAAGATTTATGGCAGCCTCGATTATCGTTTCTCTTTTCCTTGCAATTGCTGCTTTCTTAATCCTGTATACAACAGATTTGTCAGCGTTATCAGGGGCTTCCCATAACGCAGGCTCATTTAACCCAAATAATTGCACCTTGACATGTGCAACCCATGGTATACATTTCCCCCCCTCCAGACTTAATAAATGTTTTAATGCATCTCAATACTTCCCAAGGCTATTCATACTTGTTAAGATGGATTTCTAAACTACGACCTGGTGGGCAGAGGTTCAGAAGGGCAGCCTAGTTTCTTCAATAGGGTAACCTTCTGGACAAGCCAGACCAATCAGGGGAGCATTGGCGGTGGTCAAGACTCTCAGGAGTGGTGAGGGTGATCGAAAGCCCACAATGAGCACACACAGCAAATGATACAACAAATTACTCTCAGTCAAGTGTATATAGCAGCACTAAAAAACTTGCGTGCCACTGGGCCTGATTTGATCTCAAATGCGGCGCTTAAAAAACATCCATATGATTGGGCTCCCTTTATTGGAAAGCTGTTTTCAAATATTGCAGCGTTAAGAAAATGCCCGACTCATGGACCACTGCAGTAGTGGTTCCAATTCATAACAACTACCGTCCAGTTGCCCTTCTCGATACGATTGGGAACATTTTTGGGTCAAACTTACGCAAAAAACACGCGAAATGGGCTGAGGTATCCCAGATCACAGACGTCCGCCAAACTGGTGTTACGAAAGGTGTTGGGGTCGATGTCAACCTGTTAATTCTTACCATCTTGAAATTGGAAACGTTAAAGGCAAATGGCAAAATTCACCTCACCTTTATAGACATGAAACAGGCGTTCGACAGCGTAAATCGCGGCCTACTTTGGGCAAAATTGTCAAAATGGCGATGTTCAGCAAACATCCTTGAACCAATTATGGCACTCCATAACCAAACCTCTATGAGAGTAAGATTAAATAACTGTGGGGATCTATCAGACACTATTGTAACGATAAAGGGTGTCAAACCAGGGTGCCCACTTGCCACCAAGCTCTTCTAGCTATTCTTGGCCGACTTGCCGGACCATCTTGTACAAGTTCACTGCTTTCCACCTATGGTCAATCGAATTCCACTCAGATGTATCATATATGCAGACAATTTGGTGTTGTTGGATAGAACCCAAATAGGACTCCAGCGACTACTTGTGAGTCTACATGAGTATATGGTTAGCAATGAGCCAACGATAAATACATCAAAAACAAAAATTGCGTCAATTGGGAAGGTAGAAAACAAGAAAGACAAATCGTTTAGGTGGACGGTTGCTGGCGAACAAATTTAATCTGTAGACACCATAAGATATCTGGGAATAGAATTCAACAATTCCATCTGTGAATACCAATGGGTGAAAGAACTAAAATCAAAAATGCTGAAGCTCGCCCTTCAAGGAGCAAAAATCAACAAAAATGATGGAAAGTTTTCACTAGAACCCGTCCTCAGATTTTACCTGCAAAAAGTTGTACCAATCATAATATTCGGTGCCGAGGCGGGGTGGCATGTCAACGAGCAGATTTGGCACTTGTTGGAAGACGATTCTGGCGCCATGTGCTGAAATTGCCACAATCGACATCTATGACGGTACTGAGACATGAACTGTCAATACATTCTCTGCATATAAGAGTAATATGGAACTCTATTGTGTCAATGCAAAGGATGTCTCAAAAGTTTCCGGCACCAGCATATCAAATATTTGGAAATGAGTATGATCCAAACAGCAAAAATTGACTTAGTCTTTGGTTTCGCCAACTAAGGTCATTCTTGACGGCAGCTGATATAAATAATCAAGAGATCTTAAACTGTCCTCAATGTGCCAAGAAGAAATTCGATAATTGGGCATGGATTGTAAAATCAGGAATCTCGACATAACATGGATTCAACCCAATTCTTGGGACACGACTATAAAAAACTAAATGTACACCCACGATATCTACTCCAGTGCCCTTCTCGTCATCACCGAGAACAATTTTAGAGGCTCAGGACTAATAACTTGAAAACAAAGGAAACGCTTTGGAAAAGAAAGGATAAGTCAATAAAAGACAATCTTTGTCGCTTTTGTGGACTGGCCATTGAAACCTCGAAACATCTGTTAATCGAGTGTGATCATACAGTAAACCAACGATCACTCCATCTTGCAAAGTTTGCTCCATTAGATGAAGACATGAACGGGGGGTGGGCTAGGAGCATTTCAGGGAACAATATAAAACTTGTCTATGCTATTGTAAACTATATGGATACGATTCTGAAAGTGGATGTCTAATCAAACTCATTAGCGCAAAGCTGCTGTACAGCTGTGACATTCCCGATTGGTCGAAAGACTGCGATACGAATGAACCAAGCCGGATGTGTAACAGCATGTCACGACACTTGAGAGTGAATGTTAAGAATGTTTTCCTTTTTGTCCCTTCTCTTTTTTTTTCTTTTCATTTGTCTCTTTTTATGACTTGGATTTTATTAGGTTGTGTAAGGACTCCTTTTCTGTTTTTCTTTTGAAACAAAAGTTTTTGCCTTGTGTTTAAACTGTAGTTTTTTTCAAATAAAAAAATTAAAATTAAATATTAAAAATATATATACATTTATTAAAGGCCTTTTAAGTCAAACACCAAGTAATTATTCAGCAGTAATAACATAACCCACACAACACTTATCTAGCAAACATATATACAGTAACCAATGGCCTAAAGGAATAGTACACAGTATTGATCCACAACCTGTAAAGAAAGGGGTCACACAGTGCAAATATCGTTTAGGCAGTCCTTCACAATTCAAACCCTAATTAAGAGGCAGTCCAGTCCCTTAGATGAGTGGACCCTTGAGCTCGAAAGTACTTTTCGGTGCTGGCACACGCGTTTGGGCAGTTAAGTCAAAATGGGGTCTCTTCAGGGGGCTGTAGGGACTCAGGAAGGTGGGTGAGGCAATGAAGAATAAGTTCCCACTATTCGAGGAGTGGCCCTCAGGGGACACTCGAGCGTAAAAATGGATGGATGCCACCGGTAAGGGTAACAAGTACTCGCTGACCCTCGGCGCATTCCGGACCAAATTTCGGCAGTCGAGTCCACTTCGGTTGTAGGTTCAAATCCTACAGTTGCGCGGCTCTGCGGCTTTCCGGGCTGCGTTACAGGAATTATTCTATGGCTGGACAGTGGCTATTTCTCCGCTCCCGGTGAAGGGACCAGGCCAGTTCCGCTGCAGCGAGCCTTAGGGCACAGGGAGGCAAACCAGCAAGGCACCCACGAAGTTCATCAACACAGCTGGGCGATACGGTGACCACGTATGCTCGGGTTCAGGCTTACTAATTCCATACCTAGGAATGCTAGGTGTACGAAACTCAGCTGGAGTGACATATACCCATAGCTTACAGTCTACAAAAGTCCAAGTAAAAACTCGAGACAGTGGCGGTTACAGGGCAAAGGTCCTGTATGAGCTGGTCAGTTCACTGGGTGGTCCAGGAACACTTCCGAAGAGACTCACTTAAAGGTTAAGTTGGAGGTGCAAAGAATAGTTAGTCCCACTATTCCAATGGGTGAAAGCTCTCTTGCAGGCCTTCTAGGTTCGATCAGAAACAGGGGGACTGACGGGACAACAGCGGGCTCAGGGTGCCAAACCTTCCAGCGGGTCACGAGCAGTTCCACAGATCTGCTTCGTTGATTCAGGATACTTGGCTCCTTTATTAAGTTTGGTGTGAAGTCAGAAGAACGACCTGGAATGCGTGCAAGATGCCTTCTCTTATCCAAAATCTCCTTTGCGCCAAAACGAAAAGAAAGCAATAGGAGATCTGCTCATATACAGCCATCCCAGACGTGGACCAATCACGGACCACGGTGGTCCCAGTCATCCCAGCACACCAGACATCCTGGCACGCAGGATGTGTACTGGAACTAGACAGATCAAGCCCTCATCCTGGTGGCACACACACAAGGCATGCAGTCTGCGGGGGAGTTAACATGATCATACAAGGAATTTCCCCAGGTCTGCTCGAAGGCAAAGGGACAAGATAGCCAAAGGACAGGATAAAGGACCTTGTGGCATGGCCATTTTAAGCACTGGCCACTGTCCTGGACCAAACGCGGTAAACACGGTTTGGACCATTGAAGAGTTGAAAACATATGAAAAGTAACAGCTGGCACCAACTCTGGCCACGGCACACCTGTACATTCACCAAGAATCCTTTGAGGTTGTCTAGGGTCTTAAAAATGAAAAAGGGACCGCAGCGCACTGTACTGCAAGGTACTTTGTGTACTGCTAAAATGTAAAGAATAGCAACAAAGTGAAAGACTAAGGGAAACAAAGTCTCCCAGTACTGACTGTCTTAAGGGCATGTTAGTTTTCCCATAACAAAATGAGCAAAAGCCCAGCGGAGTACAGCAGAAGGCTGGGCTCCACTGGCAAAATTCATGCTAGGATGGTCAGACTACAGCAAAAAGTTGGGGTTACACAACTGGAGGGAAAATAACCCATACATGGAAATCTTTCCTAACAGTACTCCACTGTCAAAGCCAGTAAAAAAATGTGATTTAGATCATCTAGGTCACCAACCGAGCTGATGTCATATTCCAAATGTAATAGGGCAGCAGGTGAACTGTGCAGTAATGCAAGCACATTTGTCAAAAACCTTTTTTTGATTTTGTTGAGACACTGTAAACTACCAAAACCCCAGATTTCTGCACCAAAAGAACAAGTTACTTACCAACTGGTAACGTTCTTTCGACTGGATGTTCCACCTACGTATTCCACATCTTTGACATGTAATGTCCACAACTGTGCACTTCTGAAACTTTTTCGGCAGAGGGCGTCCTGCGTCGATGTTGGGTCGATATCCCTCGAAGGCCTCGGTCGAGGGCGACGTCACTGGATGTTATAAATAGGACGCACGGTGCCCGTAGCCTCAGTTTAACTTTTTTCCGCCAGAACGTGTGGCACCAATCCAATGCCTGCTTGACTGCATGTAGCCTTGCGGAAACGTATGCTGCAATCGCATAGGAAATTCTCCAGAGGGGCAGGCTGGGAGGGCGATGTGGAATACGTTGGAGGAACATCCAGTCGAAAGGACGTTACCAGTTGGTAAGTAACTTGTTCTTCAACTGGATTGTGTCCTCCAACGTATTCCACATCTTTGACAGACTCCCAAAGCAGTACTAGAAAATGGAGGAGAGAAAGAATTTAGAGTACCCAATCAGACGGCGGAATAAAGAACCACCTTACCAAAGGCCATATCCTGATCATGGATCATATCCAGGGAGCAATGCGTGACAAAGGTGTGGATCGAAGCCCATGTGGCGGCATCACAAATATTCCGAATAGGAACTCCCCCGTTGGAGGGTGGTGGAAGTAGCCATGCCCCTAGCCATGCAGAACTTACGCAAACGGCAACAGTACAGGGATTTTGTTGCTGGCAGCCCGGCCGAAAGCAACACCTCCATCACGTCATCCGGGAGGTCCCAAACCTTATACCTCAACCTTTCAGATACCAAGCGTGAAGGTTGAGAATCTTGACCTCTGGATGGAAAGCCTGACCCCGCCCGCCTCTTGCATGAAAGAGGATCCTCTCGGTAGGGAAGACGGCGTGGAGGGCAGATGGACATTTCCAGAAGATCCGGGAGCCACGCTCTCCTGGCCCAATCCAGAGCAATGAGGATCATGTGGAAACCGTACCTCTGTAACCTCCACAACACTTGAGGAATGACGGGGACTGGAGGAAACGTGTACAGCAATGGGAATGAGCAATCCACTACGAACGCGTCCCCAAAGTCTCCTCTCGGAGGAAATTCCCTTGAGCAGAATCTCTCGCACTTCCGGTTGGCACTGATGGCGAAAGATCCACTTGTGGGGATACCCAAAGGGCGAAGATCTCCTGAAGGACTTCCTGGGCCAACTCCCACTCGTGAGAGACTATTCTCTGCCTGCTCAGAGCATCCGCCGCCGCATTTTCGTCCCCAGCCAGATGAACTGCCGAGATCGAAATTCCCTGCTGGATGGCCCAGAACCAAAGCTGCATTACCTCTCTGCACAACAGGAGTGACCCTACGCCCCCCTTTTTTGTTGAGGTAATGCATGGCCACTGTGTTGTCCGTCATGATCAGGACGCTTTTCCCCCGCACAGATGGTAGAAAAGCCTTCGGCCAGTCTGACGGCCCACAGCTCTAACAGTGGAGTTTGGAATCTAACAGAGACCAACGATGGCTGGTGGTCAAGTCGCTGGCATGAGGGCCCCATCCTGTGAGGGAAGCATCCGTCACTACAGTCACCTCTGGCCATGGTTGCTAAAATGGCTCCCCCTTCATCAGGCTCCCTTCGTTGGCCCATCACAAAAGATCCTGTGAGACAGAGAGTGGAATCTGAACGGGATCCGACATCTTGCCTGAGTAATGTGACCACTGCATGTTGAGGACCCATTGCAGGGATCTCATCCTCAGCCTACCCTCCGACACCAGAACAATTCAGGATGCCATGAGGCCGAGCAACCTTAAGAATTTGAAAGCTGGGAGACTCTGGGCACATTGAAACTTGTCCACCATCTGCACAATGTGATGAGCCCTCACCTTGGGAGACGAGCACTTCCCCAAGAACATGTCCAACACAGCCCGATGTACAGGAGATGTTGGGAAGGTGTCAGATGCGACTTCTTGAAATTGAGGGAAAAGCCCAGCCTGTGGAGGGAGCGGCAGGTGAGACAGAGGTGAGCCAATGCTTGCTCGGATAAGTGCGCACGGATCAGCCAGTCATCCAGGTAGGGATAGACGCGAACCCGCCCTCGCCCGAGATACGCTGCCACCACCACCATTAGCTTGGGGAAGACCCTTGGGCGGAGATCAATCCAAAGGGCAGGACCCGAAACTGAAAGTGCGAGTCGCCAGCCGCAAACCTCAGGTACTTCCTGTGCTTTGGATGAATCGGCACATGAAAGTAAGCCTCCTGTAGGTCCAGTAACACCAACCAATCCTGAAGTTGAAGGGCCTGGAGGACTTGAGAAAGAGTGGCCATCTTGAACTTGTACTTCCTGAGAAGATTGTTCAACCAACGCAAGTCCAGTATGGGTCTCAATCCCCTGTCTTTCTATGGGATCAAAAAATAAGGGGAATACCAACCCTTGTTTCTCTCTGCTACAGGCACCAGTTCTATAGCACTATTCTCTAGCAGGGGCAAGATTTACTGCATACGGAGCAGGTCCGGAAGCTTCAAAGAGACATTCCCAGGTGTATTGTCGTGAGGCCCTTTAGCAAGGGAAGACAGTAGCCGAAGGCATTGTATCCAGAACCCGCCATCTGAAGTAATGGCTCGCCACTCTTCGAGATGCTGAGACAGCCTGCCCCCAACCGGCGAACCATGGGACATGGCCTCATGACTGTTTTGGAGCGGCTGCGGCAGCGTCTGAAGGCAAAACGTTAGCTGCCTGAGCGACTTTGGCACCTCTATTTCCCTGACCACCACGGGTACTTTTATGGTGACCCCTTTGACTGGCGGTTCCTCTCGTTCTACCAAAGGAGGAGTAGTAACGAAAAGAACCTCCCCTCCACTGCTGTCCCCTAGGACAAAAAGGAAGAGGTTGACGAGAGCAAGGAACCCATCTCTTTCTTCCCCCTCAGGAATATACTCAGCCGCAGAGAAACACAGTTCCACAGTGTGTGAGAAAACATTGCTATGGCACAAGTGGAGTTGGCTGATTTCAACGCTATACTCCCCGCAGAAAATACCTTGCGAGTCCAACCTTCGAAGCGTTTGTCGTCCCTATCCGGAGGGATGGTAGGGTAGCCGCCTGAACCACCAAACTCTCGGGAGTGGGGCGAGTGGATAAGTAGCTGGGGTCGCTAACGGAAGGGCGGTACTGATTTGTCAAAGATTTGTTAACAGCGGGAAGAGATTCTGCCACCTTTTTCTGTAAAGTGAGATGAAAAGGTAACACCGGGTCAGAGGACGGACCTTGATCCAAAATGTCTGTTCGATCATCTTGTACAAAATCTTCAGGACTAGACCAGCCCAGGTACTCCGAGACCCTAGCCATGAGCAGCCTGTATGACGACTCAGCATGAGCCTCAGGCTCAGGCCTGCCAAAGTCCACTTCGGGAGAAGTGTCCAACTCATCATGAAGGGTTTGCCTCAACTCCTCCAATTGAATGTCACCAGAAAAGACAGGAGCCACACCATGCTCAACAGGGTCCTCAAAGTCAGACCTTTCTTCTTCTTCATATATGTCGTCCAGAGAGAGGTGAAAACCTGGCCTGGAGACAGACACCGGCCTCACAGACTTAGCAGTAGCCTTCCTTGGAGGATCCACCAGATCAGGGAACTCCAAAAGATAAATTTCAGGCAAAAATCCCCAAAGGCGTTGAGGGTGCCGAGAGCGTCGACAGCTTCGGCGTCGAGAGCACCGAAGGCTTCGACGACGCCGGCTTCAAGCCCTTAGCAGGTTGCAGCGGTCTCGCCGGGGACGAGGGCCGAGACATGGAAGCACGTCTCTTGCGACTATCCGAAGCCTTGTCCGAACGGGACCTCAAAGGTTCCTGATGCGAGTCGCGTCGCGGTCCCGAGCCTGAAGGCGTGCGAGCCACGGTACAAGACCGTTCTTTGCCGACTTCATTAGAAGGCACGACCGGAAACGTGCCCTGCGATTGAAACAAATCGCCAACATCTGCTCCTTAAAGGCAGCCCATTCCTCTGGAGTCAAGGGCTTAGTCGGGAATGCCACTTTCCTTGCGGCTCCATCCTCCAAGGAGGATGGGGAAGACGACCGGTGACAGCGCTTCTGAGAATGCCGCGACGAGGAAGAAGAATGGCGGGAACCACTCTGTTACCGAGAACCCCAGGTGTCCTCCCGACGCAGAGAGTCGCCCCTCGAGTTGTCGGTGGACACCCCTTTGGATTTCGACTTAGATTTACCGGATTTACTGGGTTTAGAACCCCTACCTACCTAAAGCTTCCCCTTACGCTCCCTCAAGGCCTTGGCAGTCAGTGACTGGCATTTTGAACAGTCGTCGATGTTGTGACTCTCGCCCAAGCACCACAAACAAATGCGATGCAGGTCGGTGATCGACATTTTAGACTTGCAGTCCTAGCAAGTCTTGAAGCCAGACGGCGGAGTCGGAGGGGTCGAAGAAGAAGACATCTCTATGATGAAACACACGAGGGGTGCCGATTTCTCAAAGCAAACACGTCTGCAGAAAAAACAGAACTGAGGCTACGGGTGCCGTGCATCCTATTTACAACATCCAGTGACATCGTCCTCGACAGAGGCCTTCGAGGGACATCGACCCGACGCCCTCTGGCAAAAAAGTTTCCGAAGTGCACAGCTGTGGACATTACATGTCAAAGATGTGGAATACGTTGGAGGACACAATCCATTCAAACGTTATTGCCTGCTTTTGGTATAATTCAACTGCCGGAGAAATTGCACCACTCCTATGTTTAAAAATAAAAAAAGGAATGTGATGCCCCACTTTACTTTCCTAGATTATTACAAGCTTTGGCAACCTGCAAAGGGCATTTCCTTTCCTCATGGAATCAGATTCCTAAATAGTCAAAACAATAAAGTCTGTTCTAATTAACATTTATCTACATAGTGTTCAATTGACTATACTTGGAGAACTGTGGCCTAAAGAGCATAGTCTTTGTTTTTTCAGTGTTTAATTGCAGTTTGAGCTCCTCACATTTCTTTAGAAATACATTCAGATTTGCATTTAAGCCTTGAGAGGTAGTAGATCAAATTGCTGCATCATTAGAGTAAAATAGAGCAGGATAATTCTCCTGACCCATCTTGGGACAATCCATACTCTCTGCGCCAGTGCCTTAAATATTTCTTAAATATTTCTTCGATGTAAGGGGGAAAGGACACATCCTTGCCTTACTCCCTTCATGACATCAAAAGGAGCAGTTAAATCTCCAGCAAGCCCAAAACACACAGCTGCCCTATTTTCAGTGTACAGAGACTGTATAGCGGAGAATAATTTTGAGGGCGCTCCCCTGTCTCTCAAAATCCACTATAGAGATTCCTGTGAGATTCTGTCAAAGGCAGTCCTGATATCCACAAATACTGCGTACAACTCATATTCAACAGCACGGTGAACTTCTGGATCAACTGGAATAGCAGGAAGCTGTGAACGAAAAGCTCTTTAGCTTTTGAAACCTTGCCTGGAGGACAATATCGTTTAATAGCCCAGGTCTGTAAATGGAACAAGATGGTTTTTGCAAATGTTTTCCCCATGCTATCTAAAAGCGAGATGGGCCGATAATTAACTTGGGCGTCTCTGCGCCCCTTTTTTATGTATAGGTACGATAAGCACATTTCGCCTGGAGGCAGGCACAATACCCAGTCTAGTCACTGCATTAAAGAATTTACACAGAATTAGACCCCAGAATTAGACCCTCATCTTTATAAAGGTCTAGGGGAATTCTATCTGCCCCAAATGCATTTCTGCTCTTTTGAGTCTCGATAGCCCTCCACACATTCTCTGTATTAAACAAAAGAGTCTCTCCCCCAGAATTACGCTCAGAGTACGACTCCAACAAAACATTCTGATTTTGTCCCTCAGTAGGGCTTCCATAGAAATCTGAAAAGTGCTGCCACCAAGTATCTGCCGGGATACAGCATTGGAGAGTTTAATTCCCATTCACATTTTCGCCTGCTATCCATTTCCAATACGAGGAATAATCCCCTTCTTCATATGCCTTTAATCACTCATCCCATTTTTTGTGTAACAAAGTCTTTTTTTTTCCTTGCAATTGAGGACACATAGCCAAATCTATAGAATCAGAGCCGTGTCTTGTCCACAGCCTCAGCTAAACCCAGACATTGCACTTTTGTACTTTCTGCCTCCCTGCAGGCTTTATCACACTAACCAAAGAAAAGTGTCTAAATTTAAAGACACTCCAGTCCCCTGCACACCTTTAAAACTGAAATAAGTCAGTCAAGATTTTCATAGAATTTCCACATTTATATAATTGAATGTAACAATAGAACATAAATAACAGCATACATTTGCTTGGTTCAAATAACAGATAATAATCAGCTTTACATATAGCCAACTTGAAGAACAAAAAGAAGCAGAGTCAAAAATCTTCTTTAGGCAGTTCAAATGCAGTTTCAAGCTCTACGCGTTTCGGGGAAACCCCCTTCTTCAGGAGCAAAGATCTGCAAATGCATATACACACAGTTATAAATCACTGCATAGTCTACTCAATGCTCAATTTTCATAAACACACCCTATATAGGTTACTCTCTTCTATTTAATTGAAACAAGGGTCCAATCCTATTCTACAAAATATTACATTGTGGCTACTATATCACAGCAAGATTGATGTGGCTCCAAAAAAATAAAACTCAAAGAGAAAATTGAAAAGGAGGATAAATAACCCTCATGTGTACCTTTTAATTGAGTTGTTGTCAACATAAAATACAGATTGTTCATTTCACATCTGTGCTGCGAATGTTCAAAAAAACAAGTCCATGCGAAATCCACATAGGTCATCAGCTGTATGGACAACACTCCCTAATACAACACACATAATCAGTATAGACCTCTACACCAGCTCAAACTCAAAAGACAGTTAAATCATATCCTAATCACAGAAATGCAACAAAAAAAATCTAAAATATTACAATATAGTCACCAACCACTAAGTAAAGGCCCAACATATACTTCTACCAAGAAAAAAATAAAACTGTAGTCTTATACATTCCCAACAATGCAATAAGGTCACCAACCCTCGCCGAGACCCCTTTGCGCATTGTATAAATACCTTAAACAATTTCTGTCAGCGTGCCACAGGGACAAAACTAAGTCCACGTAAATCATGAAATTCCACTATAAAGTTGAGGCATGCAGCCTCAAAGAAATTCGTATTAGTCTGCTGTAAAAACAGACACACACCAATACATTCAAATATGCCTCGACTGAAATGAATGTAAAAAAGTCCAAACTGACAAAGACCAATATATAAACACGGCGCTCTAGAAATGTTACTCACAATTCAATAAATGATCCTCTCCACGATGTGTGGAATAAATCTTCTCAGCGTGTCAATTCGCACAGTCTCAGAAACGTGGGAGCATTGGAAAATAAAATGTTTACTGCTTCCGGATATGTGCGGTCACGTGATCTAATCACGTGACCACACAGTAGATAACTCAAATAAACACAGGTATTGAAAACACAAACGTAGTTCCCTACGCCCTGCCTATAAGCCTTAGATGCCTATCAGATAACTTTGGCATGGATCTAAAATATTGGATCATATTGAGTATCTCCGTGTGAAGGCTGCTCACGTGACAAAGACAGATGATGCAACGTCCTTCTAACACGCTCCTTAGTGAAGGTACCGTTAAATAAAACGTCCTAATACTTAAATCCCATAACTATACCAAATTCATAACAAAAGTTAAAAGAAAAGTAATGCCCACATAGGGGAAACATCAGCTACTGGCTCCTTTTTTAGAAAAAAGACCCGACGTGGGAACAAGATCCGAAAAGAAAAACAAATGAGCGAATCAATAGTAGTTAATATTTCTAGCAAAATTTTAACTAATAATCAACTTGATATACTCAACAAGGGACTTTCAACAAGCAATTCTACTTTGTTCGAAGAGAAAATCAATTTACATCTGTTGTTAAGAAAAATCAAACAAACTGTTTTTTGTAACATTTCTAGAGCACCGTGTTTATATATGGGTCTTGTCAGTTTGGACTTTTTTACATTCATTTCAGTCGAGGCATATTTGAATGTATTGATGTGTGGCTGTTTGTTTTTACAGCGGACTAATACGAATTTCTTTGAGGCTGCATGCCTCAACTTTATAGTGGAATTTCGGGCCTATGGGCCTGGCTTCCTAAAGTCCTCACATCAAGGAAGTCCAAATAGCAATCCAAGCACCAGGATCACATCCACGCAGAGTTACAGTCAACTGACGCTGATACGCATAATATAAGCCTCTGTTCCTAGAATACCAGGGGCTTTCAGCACGTGACCATCTCTGGCGAAATAAACCTCGGCGATTTTGATATTCTATGCCTACAAGAAACTTGTCTTATGAAAACGCCTACTTTGGATGGGTACGAAATTACTTTGGCCCCGGCCCATAAGAGCACCAAGGGCCGTCCATCCTCTGGCCTCTTGATGGCAAACCGTATCGGACATGATTTTAAAATGGACAAAGTTCTAAGTGCGAACCAACACCTCTTAGCAGTCTTGCTAAAATGGTCTCACAAAAGTGACTTCGACAGGAACGTGCAGTGCACGCCTATAGCTATTCTTAACACATACTGGAATCCTGCAAAAATTGAAGCGTCAGCCTTCCTCAGAGAAACTGAAATGGTAATAGACAAGATCTTGACCGTACACCTAGTACCACACATTAATCTGCGGAGACCTAAATGCCACATGTGTACCACAAAAACTCAAAAGAAACTTCACTCCGTCAGACCACAGAGGTGCTCAGTGGCTTGATCTAATGAACTCCAGAAAACTACAAAGTTTGGACACGTTTTCCCCAACCAGTCCCGCCCAACAACGTGGACAAATGGGTTGACTAAATCATCAATCGACCACATATTGATCTCGAGACCGTTCTTGGACCTGATCTCGTCTTTTGAGGCGATTCAAACTAAGTACAGTGACCACAATCCTTTAACTACATCCTGGAAAAGTATAAATGAGCCTGTGGAAATCCTGGCCAATCAGTTCGAACCAAACACAAAGGAAATAGACTATGTCTCTCAGCGAAAGACATCAAAGACCTGTGCAGTAAGTACAAAAGGACCAAAACCAGAAATCAGAATTATGTGACTGACTATGGCCCCCTGCTAACAGCATACAAAAAGCCCAGTTTAAAAACGTGCTCGTCCTCTAAATCCAAAAAGCACACATATGATTTGCTGTTAGTAGAAAAACGACAAGAATATCGAAAAGCCATAAGAATCTCAGCCAAGTTAGACACTCATCAAGCAAAAATGGCCAAGAAAGAAGCAAAAATCATCTATTGCGCCTGGTTAAGATCACACCAAAGGAAACTATACCAACAGGATTCCGAAGCCATATTGAGAGCCATCTGCACAAAAAACTCGAGAGAATTCTGGTCCCTATTAAATTATACGACATCTATTAGGAGTGACAATATCCAAAAACGTTATTGGAGAATCCACTTGGGAAAACTACATAAAGGAAACTTTCAAATTACCCTTGGGCCAGAAAACTCAAAGCACCGTGAGTCATGAGACTTCCTTGGCGAAACTTGATGATCGAGAAGAAATCTATGACTTATTAAATAAACTGAAAAACTCAAGCGCACCGGATCTTGAGGGCATCACAAACATAGATTTAAAAGCCCATTCCGAAGCCTGGTCAACCTTCATCAGTCAAGTTTTTTTTAAGATGCTCAGAATCCAAATCAATACCAGCTTCTTGGACTACTGCCACCATAATTCCAATATATAAGAAAGGCAACACCAAAAATCCTTCTAACTACCGTCCCATCACGCCGCTTGATCCGATTGGAAAGTTATTCGGCTCCCTCCTTTTGAAAAGGTTCCAAGCCTGGGCCAACGACGCCCTGTGCAATGACCCATTCCAATCAGGATTTAAGAAAAACATGGGAACCTTGGCCAACATCCTCATAATAAGCGCCTTGAAAAGCAAAATGATAGAAGGGGGTCCCAGGCTATACATGGCCTTCATTGATTTCTCTCAAGCGTTTGACAGGGTCGACAGGACCGTCTTATGGAACAAACTGAAAAGTTGGTCCTGTCCTCGATCCTATTAGAACACTCCATACCAATACAACCGTGCGAGTCAGATTAAACTGTAAAGGGTCCCCATCATCAACTATTGTGATCCAAAGGGGAGTCAAACAGGGGTACCCGTTGGTCCCCTCACTTTTCCTTGCCTATCTTGGAGACTTCCAAACAGCTGAAACCTCTGTCAGATCATTTCCAACGAAGCTGGGCCAACACAAAATCAGCAGGCTACTCTATGCTGATGATCTTATTATAATTGATCAGAAGCCCATAGGATTACAGCGCCAACTTGATAACCTCTTGGTATACGCAACCACCAACAACTTGGAAGTAAGCAAAGAAAAAAACAAAATAGTAATTCTTGAAAAATCAATAAAGAAATCAGAAAAGACAAAATGGTTCTTCCATTCGGCCGAGATTGAAAAAAATGTAAAAGCTTCAACTACCTGGGCATCATATTGGACAACTCCAAAAAAGAATCGGCTATGCAAGAACACCTAAGATCAAAAATCAGAAAATTGGCAGCACAAGGAAAAGCAATTGACCAAAAACTCGGTTGCTTTTCAACAATACCAGCAATTGACTTCTACAAAATGAAAGTAGTTCCCTTCAATAACTTATGGTTCAGAGGCAATGTTAACACTTCCGAGAGAAATTTGGCCGAAACTAGAAGCATACTACTGGAGAACAGTCCTCTGCCTCCCTTCAACTCCTGTAGCATCAATTCGAAGAGAACTGAGTCTCTTATCTTTACAAGGGACTTTAAACTGTAATTCGCTGAGGTTATACAGAAAAATGTTGCTTCCTATGAGTCAACTGCCGTACCGAGTAATAAAATCAGAACTGGCAGTCGAAACAAACAAGACCTTATGATCTTGGAGGCTATACATTTCTATGCTTCTGAATTCTATTGAGAGCGATGAGGATCAACTGGTCCAAAACCAGACAAAGGTCCTGAAATAAATCAAGGAACAAGATTGGATCTCGACCCTGGCAAAAGCCACGGAAAACAAGCTAACGCTCCACTTGCCTTCGAACATAAAGAAATTAAATGAACTTCAGGGATATATTAAACAATTCCCAAATAGGCAAGCCAGAAATTGTCTTCTAAGAGCGAGACTTAATCTCCTACCAAAAAATGAAATCAAAACCATCAGAGGTCTCTCAAATACAGCCCATTGTAGACTCTGCCGAAACACAAACGAAAAAGAGACAGTTCGCCATCTCCTACTAGGCTGCCCAGAAACTAAATCAATCAGGTCAGCATACATGCAGCATTTCTCGGCCGACCCCTCGCTGGACAGTGAATCTTGCTGGTGGTCGAGAATGATCAGTGGAGACAAACCTACATGGCTTATGGCAACATCAAAAATTCTACAACAAGTAATGTCCACGTTGGATATCCTGACCTAATTCCAAGTTGTACCAGAAATATAATGTGTCAAGTCTTTGACATCTTTATTCTCTCTGACACTAGGATACTCACAGCTTCTTCCTACACTTCTACCGAGTTTAACAGTCCAAAAAGGCTGCAAAAGGGCTGAAACCAGCTAAACCAAATTTTAAATGTGCATTTACCTCATCTTAAAGAACATTTGCGCAACTGCAAAAAGGTTTTGAAAAGTTTTTGTAAAAATCAATTTCTTTTGATTCATACAAATTAAAAAAAAGAATAGTGGAATTGCATGATTTACGTAGACTTAAAGTTTTGTCCCTGTGGCACGCTGACAGGAAATTGTTTAAGGTAATTATACAATGCGCAAAGGGGTCTCCGTGAGGGTTGGTGACCTTATTGCATTGTTGGGAATGTATAAGACTACACAGTTATTTTTTTCTTGGTAGACGTATGTGTTGGGGCTTTACTTAGTGGTTGGTGACTATATTGTAATCTTTTTTTTTCCATTTTTGTGATTAAGATATGATTTAACTGTCTTTTGAGTTTGAGCTGGTGTAGAGGTCTATACTAATTATGTGTGTTGTATTAGGGAGTGTTGAGTAATTGTCCTGATCTGTTCATACAGCTGATGACCTATGTGGATTTCGCATGGACTCGTTTTTTTGAACATTCGCAGCACAGATGTGAAATGAACAATCTGTATTTTATGTTGACAACAACTCAATTAAAAAGGTACACATGAGGGTCATTTATCCTCCTTTTTAATTTTCTCTTTGAGTTTTATTTTTTGGAGTCGCATCAATCTAGCTGTTATATAGTAGCCACAATGTAATATTTTGTAGAATAGGATTGGACCCTTGTTTCAATTAAATAGTAGAGAGTAACGTATATAGGGTGTGTTAATGAATATTGAGCATTGAATAGACTATGCAGTGATTTATAACTTTGCGTGTATATGCATTTGCAGATCTTTGCTCCTGAAGAAGGGGGTTTACCCGAAACGCATAGCGCTTGAAACTGCATTTGAACTGTCAAAAGAAGATTTTTGACTCTGCTTCTTTTTGTTCTTCAAGTTGGCTATATGTAAAGCTGATTATGTTATTTTCGACCAAGCAAATGTATGCTGTCATTTTTGTTCTATTGTTACATTCAATTATATAAATGTGGAAATTCTATCAAAATCTTGACTTATTTCAGTTTTAAAGGTGTGCAGGGGATGGGAGTGTCTTTAAATTTAGACACTTTTCTTTGGTTCATGTTTAACACAGGCTCCAGTGTCAGGGTGTGTATTCCTCCCCAGCACCCAGATATTCCTAAATTCTTTTATTTACTTTTAATGAAATAGGTGAGCTCCGATTGATGCTATATTGTTTGGCTTTATCACACTAGCCAGGTTTAGTTATTGCATGCCCTTTGGCTCTGGGCCCTGCAGAGGTCAAATGGGTCACTAGATTCTCTATCAGCTGATTAAATTCAATCATTAATTCTATATATATCATATCAGAGATACTGTATGAACAGATAACTGAAATTTCCCAGAATTGCTTCATATAACTAGTTTCGTGCCCTGTTCAACCACCCTGGTCCATTTCACTGATTTATGGGTGTGGCCCGTAAGAGCTATAATTTCCAATATGTTTAGGCTTGTACTGATAAGCGAGTGGCCCTGTTAGGACTAAAGAGAACACGCAGGGGTTTATGATCGCTTTCGATTCATTCATTCATGGATCCTAAATTTGCTTACCATGGCCCACTCCTTGGCCGAGACCATAATATAATCAACATTATGCCCAGTAAAGGTTACTGTAGCAGGTTAATTTTGTACAAACCTGCCATTACAGACCCCGAGTTCCATGTTATTTAAAATATGGGCTTTATCAATAGCACAATGATGAACACTCTTTGGGGATGCTGCTACCAGGGTGGGTACCAGGCACTATCCTGGTGTTCCCACAATCCCTCCAATTCCCTTATGGGTTCCATTTACAAATTTAAGTCACCTGTCATGATTATATAGGTCTTCATATGATTGGATCCCCTCCATGAGTTTATCAGTTCTTGTATCTTTTCCACCGCGGCCAACCCATTAGCTTCAGATGGTCTGTTATAAAGATTAAATAAGAGGATCCAATGGTCTTCCCTAGTGCAGACAGCCAAATGTTGACGCTCTTCTATGCAATCACCTTGCAATCTAGTTCAGTCTCCAACAACACGAGGAGACCCCCACTTGGTCTACCTCGAGGGCCTTTTCTAGCAGGTACCTGAAAAACTTGATATCCATGCAGGACAACCATCTCTATGGCCCACGTTTCTTGCAAAAGGATCAACTGAAGGCCCCTTAGAAAATCAATCCAACTTGAATCCTCAAGGTATTTTGCAATTCCTGCAATATTCCAAGGCGGGAAATGACAACCTATGTCTAGTACATAAGTAGTAGAGTCCTGTCACAGTCAGTCCTGATCTTCCAAATCTCCCTCATCTACATTATTCTCCCTGCCCCCTGACTTATTTAGGGAATTACCCCCAGGATGAAGAGCATGTGCTATGTCTAAATTCCTGAATGTCAGCCATCCCATGGATGCTAAATATATAGGGGCTTGAGATCTGATTGAGGTAGCAGTACCCTTTGGCGTAAACGCCTGAAAGTCAATTGGCAAGATTACATCAGCAAGGTCGCAAGACCAAAGGAAGACCTGAATGTAGTAAGTAGAATGATTTCGCATAGGGACCCGTACACATCTTACTATGTCTGATATTATAATGGATAGGCAGCCCTTAACAGGTCTTATCCAGTGGATACATTTTTTTTTTCAATGCATCTCACCCTCAAAAGGTATTACATAAGGGTTCTGGGACATTAATCATGGTGACAAAAGGTGAATTTCCCAGTGGCTCTCCAATCCCATTCTCAACCAAAGGAAGGATATTAATCACTCTATAAGCACTTGGGCAAGACATCAATTGCATAGATTTGGATTTCTGGTCCTGTCTTGGATTAGGAGGAATCCTCTCAGAGCCGGCAAGAACACAGTTACTTTGGCCCCATAGATTAAACCCTTTTATCACTGAAGGCAACGGGCAAGGTCGATGTTAAATTTCCCCTCCCTTGCGGGGCCTTAGGCATTTTGCCATTAGAAACAGAGATGATAATGGGGCAGCATTGTCTTTCACGGTTTTGATTTCACCCACCAATACTCTTAGGCAACTACCCAATTTATCGACAATTAGGGACTTAATTTCAGTTAACAGAACCTGAACATCTATATCTGGGTAATCACAAGATTCTGGAGATAATGGAGTCTCTCGCGCCAGACCACGTATAACCAAATTACTTTCAGCAGTTGGTAAAGACCTACAATTTGATTGTGCCCCTTTTAAGTCAATTTTCATAGGGGCCATTACCTTCTTATATGCTCTTTTTGGGCCTTTATGCAACGTCTGTACTGAATCATCTTTAACAGCAAGAACCGAAAACCTATTGCTAAGTGTTATCAGGGGGTTTACCTCAACAAATTCTTCTAGCGCCGTTTTGCCTCCCACCCCGACACTAAAATCCTCAGTTCAGTTTATATTGTTTGCCTCTATTTCAGGGACCTCAACCAAAGCACTTGCTTGTTCCCCTTGTGGGTGGCATTCAATAATATGGTTTACAACAATTCCTGTGCCCACCCCCTCCCCCTTTTATCAATTAGCATCAAAAGGTTTCTGCACTCCTGCCCAGGTCTTTTTTTCAACCTAAAGGGATCTAGCGAGCCCTTGACAGATCTACATACTTGTGGTGTGCAATCAACTGCTTTAACCAATGGGGGTTCATTGGAGGTAAGCAGCAAGGGGTGACAGTTCACCACTTGAGCCACATAATGAAAACACACTCCTTTCATAAGTGTCCCCACCCTATCTGTTGGGAACTTTTTTGCTATTCGGGACATCAATATCTTTTCATAAGTGCTTAATTTCAGTTAGAAGTCTGTTGACCTCTGTGATTGGTTGGAATATCTGGGATATATTCTTCTGCTTGGCCTCCAGGGAAGTAGAAGTGGCAGCCTTCCTTTTAGATTTGTTCAGAGGACCAAAAAGAAACACCAAATCCTTTAAATGATCGAGATGACAGAGAATAACTTAAGAATTTCACACCACTTATTCCATTCCCTGGCCTCTGCAGCCCAGCTCCCGTATTCCCAGTTTGTGCTGTTAAGCCCCACTTACTTTGATAAAACTAGGAGATAAAATAACGTGCTTTCGGCGCGTTATAGGCTTATTAACAACTGCCTATTCACAAAGTCACTGACTGTCACACATAACCACCCAGTTACTCATGCAGTCATACACTTACACAAGAGAATGGGAAAGAGGAAAATATGCTCAATACATACAGAATTTATAACAATTACTTAAATAATTAATTTAATCTTTTTGACAATCAGCACTTTCCTCAAGCTGGTTTTGCGCCTACAGTATGTGCGGACTATGCCAGAAGCTAGGTAGGCGGGGCACACCCGACTGACTAGAGGGGCGTCCATAGTCTAATTCCCACCCCACCACCCCACAGCCCTGTGATAAACAACTCGGATCAGTCAACAATCTGAAAGGGCACAAAGCTCAATGTCCTCCAATATGGTGTATTCCACACCATTATTACACTGGGGGCAGAACAAACAACCTAGCCCGTTTTGGTGTTTTAACAAGGATACTCTTAGAGAAGTGAGATAGTTGGAATACTGCAGTCGCTTCTCAGGAATCCGTGGTAATCCAAAATAATGGAGAGGGCAGAAGAGCTGGAATGCAAGTTACAGCTACTTTATCAGCAAGTCAGTTTATAAAGCTCCCCTCCTTCCCACACCTTACACCCTTAATGCAAGTAGGCTTCCTATCTTCAACCTACAGACCGGTGTTCAGTTTCATGTTGATCGTCTTCAGGCTTTGGGTGTATACTAACTCACCCTCCACATGGCTACCGCCAAACAACTAAACAGGCTTTTCCCCTCTGTCTTCACCGCAGGGGCAAACTGCTTCTCCTTTTCTGCTGGTGCTGCCACAGGGACGTGGCCTCACAGAGGAATCAGCCTCCCAGGTGTTCCTGAACAAGAGTTGTGGAGAACAAAACAGCTGAATGGGCTTGTTCGCCTGGGCTTTGCCGCAAGAGCAAACGGCTTCTCCTTTTCTGCTGGTGCTGCCAAGGGGGCAGGGAGCGTGTGGCCTCACAGGAGCAACGGTCTCCCAGGTGTTCCCGAACAACAGTATGGAGTGCAAAACAGCTGAATGGGCTTTTCCGGCACCACCTTCTGGTGGTGAGCCTTTTGAAGAGCCTGCAACACTCTGTGGGTGCAACCCATATTCTTCACAAGTGGTGCTATAGACAGCAATATCATCAATATATGCCATATAGAAGTAAATAAGCAGGGTTCGAAATTAAGATTTGATGAGCAGGAGCTAAAACCAGCTCCTGGGTGTCAGTCATCACAAAGCAGGTAGGAGCTAACGCTGGGGAACCAGGAGCGAGTACCCAGCGAACTGCGAATTTAACTGTTCAAATAAACTCTTACACTCAACGTTACTTGAATAAACAATTATTAATTTATCAGTCAGTTAGCATAAGCCTTGTTCAGAAGGGAGCAATACAACAGTAACACTCAAATACTCTTCGTGAAATATATACTCTTAATGTCTCTAAATCAGTAGATAACCTTTTGGGATGGCTCACAGACACTACCTACACCCTTAGGTGACTTCAATTGCTAGGGTGCTGGGGACATTAATATATCACTGTTGCATTTAGAATCATGGAGTAAAATGTCAAAGAAAAAGATTTAGAAACTACAAGAGACCACAAATATTCTTAAGCAGGTAAATACTTTGGATCCCCCCAGAAAGAGTAATTCAATACAAAAGGCTAAGCCAAAGACAATGGGCCAAAGTCCTATATGGGATGAAGCACCTCTGGTACGTAAATGGAAAAGTCTTTGCACAATGTTTTAGAAGTCTTTGAAGAAAAGAAGAATCAAATGTTGGGCCACAAGCTGATTAGACTTGGGAGTAGTAGTCAATGGAAGCAACTCTACAGCAAGATCTAAGTTCTCTCAGACCTTGTACAGTACCTTTAAAGATGAAGAAAGCATGCAGTAGAGGACTTCTGTTCCTGTGCAGCTCTGCAGGTCTCCCTGTTCCTGGGCCTCAATCATGGGGATAAGAGGGAGGACGTTGGGGGACTCCTGGAATGCATTGGGACGGTCAAAACTCGCAACCGGCAAACTTCACTTTCAGTGGCTGTTCAGTGTTTCAGCTTCTCACGTCTACCACAAATAGCAACACGGCGGTTCTTGGCTAGCGAGATGGACTTTCCTTGCTTCCGGGGTCCCACACTCTGTTGAGGGGGCCCAGGCCTGGTCAGTCCTGCTTCCTGGGATTCCAGAGGATCTTCCTGGAGCTCTTGGCCATCTTAAAAGCAACGCAGACAATCTGGTGTTCCTCCCCCTGGCTATACGGTTTCCAGCAGCAACTCTGTGGAAATTCAACCAGCTCTGAGATGGATGTCCAGGTGGCTTACTTTGGAGTTGATTGGTCCCACCAACTGAAGGGGAGAAGTTGTCCTTGCAGGGGCTTCTCTGTCGATGCAAACTTGGCGTTTCAGCACTGCAGCACGGCTTCATCGGGCAAACCAACGGTCCAGGAGTTGCAGCAGGCGTCCTCTTCAAATTCTTCTTCGGTGCCTTCGTCCAGTGGTCGACTCTGCCTTCCAAGCCAAACGACTCGCCTTTTATTCAATGCTCTCCCATTCATTCCAGCCCAGCTGTCAGTCACCCAGCAGGGTGGCTGTCCTCCTTGCCGGACAGTCAGCCAGCCAATCATCACAGAATGCATTTGGGTCTCCTAGGAGACTAAGCACAGGGGGGTTTCGGGCACCTCCCTCATTTCCTGTCTAACCCAGACACCCTGGAGCTAGAGGCGGGCTTCACTTGTGAATCCAGCCAAAGGCAAAGCAAACAATGGGATGAAACCTGGTTTGGCGCAAAGAGTTAATCTCAAGAAGGACCTTTCCACAAAGAAATGGCAAAAAAAGAAGACCGGGACCATTTTGACAAAGATTGCACCCTTGGGTGCTTTACAGTAGCTGTGAACGCAGCCCGCGGTAAATGCACACCATGGTAGTTAAAACAAAACCACTGCCACCAGCCATTCAGTGAGGAAAGGGTAACATAAAATGTTACACGAGAAGCTAGACAAAGGGGATTCTAGGTAACCCCTCCAGCACCCTACTGTAAGGTAGTGTGGGCTGGGTCTAGAAAGTTACAAATGTAAGTAAAGTCAATTTCATTTTACTGCTCTTGGAAACAGTAGTTTATCCAAGAGAAGGTATTTAAACCTTTGGGAAATCAAAGACTTCCCTGGGCTACTGCACTAAAGGCGCTGTGTGACAAGTCCTCAAAATCCAAAAAGTTGCTGGGAGTCTAAGGTGGAGGGAATTAGCACATTTCTGAGAATTCTCCCTAATAACTTCCACATGAGATGCACACTTCAACTTCTTGTCCATTATGTATGATTAATTGTGAGTCCCAATTCTTCTTTATTAACATTCACAAAGTTAATGTCAAATATGCACGTTTCTATGGCATCAATTGACCTAGGGAGCTAAAAGTTGCTACTGGTAGCTGTCAACCTAACCAGGCTCTTCTAGGCTCCAAGCAGGAGCTAAATAGCTCCCAGCTCCCCCCCCCCAATTTCGAATCCTGATTAAGGTCATTCAGTACATGGTTGACTGAGAAGTGGCAGGTACATTTGTAAGGCCAAAAGGATATCTTGAAATAGTAAAGCCCTTTTTGAACATAGAAAGTGTTTTTCTCCTTGACACGGTCTGTCAGTGCTAATTGGCAATAACCAGTGTGGAGGTCAAAAGTACAGAGGTACCTCGCAGCACCCGGCATATCCAATGAATCATAAGTATGTGTAAGGGGATGATCATCTGCTTTAGTGACAGCCTTAAGCACTTTATAATCCACACCGAATATCCTTTGAGCCTGCTTTTGGTACCAGTACCATTGGACCAGACTAAGGCCTAATGCAGGGCTCAATTACCCCATAGTCCAACATAATTTTTAACCTTAGGCTTGATATGGTCCCTTACTTTATTCCCCATTCTGCACTGCAGCCCTGCTTTTAACAGGTACACTCTCTCCTGTTTCAACATCATTTTGACTCCATCGTGTTCAGACTAGGGAGAGGGACATCCGAAGGGCAAACTGCTGAAGCAAAGTACTGCTCTCCTGCTGTTGCTTCAGACGCTGATGTGGTAGTCTTCATTGAGCAGTCTGAAGTCTACTATAGAGCATCAAGAAGAGGCTAACTCATCTTCTCTCTCGGATACCATGAATAGGAGTTACAACCGGAGGGATAACAATGTTACAGTCTACGTAAATGAGAGATCTTGGGAACCTCGTTGGGTCTCCCAAAATCCATTATCCAGCTTACCCCACCAATTTTGTAAAACACATGGTAAGGTCCAGTACATTTGTTATGCAAAGCTCTAGGCTTAATAGACTCCATGACAAACACCCTGCGTGGGAATGAATTCAACCTGTGAGGCTTTCTGCTCAACCCAATG
This sequence comes from Ambystoma mexicanum, assembly GCF_040938575.1. Classification (NCBI taxonomy): domain Eukaryota; kingdom Metazoa; phylum Chordata; class Amphibia; order Caudata; family Ambystomatidae; genus Ambystoma; species Ambystoma mexicanum. Next base: position 325,579,523 of record NC_090939.1, on the reverse strand, counting down.
CTTTACCTGCCTGCAGGCTGGCATTTGTATGTGCTATCATTTTTTTCAATCTCTTCCTGACACCTAACACGTAATCTGCAATGTTCATATCTGGTGATGGGGAGGAGTTTTTTTCACCCTTCCTTCAGCAGGTCCAAAGGGCCTCAAACAAAATGGCCAAAGAACAGCTGAAAGGGGCAGAGCCCAACACCCTCCTGAGTTACCGCTCTGTGAGCAAGGAAGAGACGTGTTGGGGGGAGTTACCACTTCCTTCTCAAAGGTTCTTCCAAAGCACTGATCGTGCTTTGAAGGGTTTCATTAAACCTTTTAACCAACACAATGGTTTGAGGATGGCAGGCGGTGGAAAGCCTATATGTTACACCACACTGCCTTCATAAAATTGGACATAACATTCGTCCATCCCATCAACTTTCTTAGGAAATCCCAATTCCGGTAACAATGGCAAGGGCTTTATAGCATGGATTTTGCAGTTACTTGGGGTCATTACGACCCAGGCGGTAAGTACACCAACTTTACCACCAGTGGGATTGCTTTAAAGGTACTTAGGGCATGGTCAACTACCACCACGATAAACCTTTTCCCTTTGGAGGTGGGTAGATAAAGAGTACTGAAAATGGCAATACCTACACTCTAAAAAGGGATCCATACAATAGGGAGTGGCACTAAAAGGTATTTGGATCTTGGTACCAAATTTACCAGCTAGCTGACAAGTGATACAACTCCTGCAGTGGCTATTGTTAGGAAAGATTTACTTTTGGCTGCTTTCCCTCCATATACATCTATTGAACCCGGCAAGTTTTTAGTTTTGTACCTGCCCTGACTTTTTAAGGAAAGTATATCCTCTTTGCTTGATGTGTCCAGAATGGGCTGGTAGCAGAATATCTTTTTCTACTATGTTGTTCTACTTTCACACCTGCATTATTACAATTAACAGTAACATGCCTTTAAAGCACCATATTCTCCGAAAGGGCTGTGCCACAAGATTTTGCCCAACTTGTCTTTAGGCCTTCCACCTGCCATCTCGGGACTGGATGTGCCATATATGGTAAGTACTTCCAGGAAAAGCAGTGCATGTGTTTATGGCTGGATGTGGGGACTGGTACGGCCTGTTCTCAGTCCACATCCTGTAAAAAGTATGCCTGTTGCAGATGTAGTGGTCAGAAGCCCTGCATGATTGGACAGTCCCTGCTAATATGAATGGTGCAGATCCTTACTATTGGTGGGATGAGGGGCGACTTCAGCTGAAATTTAGGATACAAGTTGTACTCCTGCAGCCACTTTTTATTAGACTTAAGACCCCTTCGAAGAGGAGCAGCCCGCTCAAGGCCTGAAGAAAGTTGTTGCAGGCAATCGGCATTGCCTTCAGGAACCTTGCGGGCGAAACACTGCCCATTTGTCTGATCTCCTGCAGGCCTTCATAAGTGTTTAAACCCCTTGGCCGGTGGTAGGAAGCAATTCCCCCCCCCTCCAGAGCTCAAGGATCCTGCCCCTGGAAGCCTTTGAGGGTGTCCCAGAACCACCCTGCAGACTAACCAGCTCCTGACTGGGCTACCTCGTTGCATCGGTCAGCGTCCTGTGTTCAGACATGGGACTCTGCAGACCCTCATCTAGTGAGGGAACAGGGTTCCCCCTGCAGTTGCAGCTCTTTAGTACAAAGGGGGACTTTGCAGGACCTGCTTCTTTGTCTCTGCCAGAAGAAGTCAAAATGAAGGTGATATGAAGGGGAGTAGCTGTCCATCGAGAAAAGCTTGTAAACAGAGATAAGCTCAATGAAGATTACCTACCAGTGGCTTAACATGTGTGCACCTAGATGGGTGCTTCTTCATGCACGGATGCCCCATTAGAGAGTCTGTTATAGACAATGCAGTTATAATATTAGACATCTTTGGAAGCTTTTAATGAGATTTGGGTGACTTATTCTATGGGCTTGCCTTTCACCATTTCCACTGAACTTGGTCTATCCCCAGAATGAGCCCTCCTTATCCAAGGGATTTAATTCTCCTTAGATGTACATCTGGAAAGCAAAGCTGGGGCTGACTTGATGGATTTATACAGAGGAGGGTTGGACACTGATGAATCCTGTGGAGTCATCACTGATCTCCGGCTAGAGATCTCCTCCCATGTGGCCAGGGAACGACAGCCACTACCTGATCCTGACCCTGGAGTGGTATTATAAGGGAGGATTATGTGGGAGGAGACATGTGTCGGGTGAACGTCGTGACCCCATCAGTAAAGATGCAGTATTCTTCCCTTCCCAGAGAGGAAGACCCATAATCCTTAAATTCTTGATGGCTTGTTGTCACTAAACAAGTTCCCCCATTGTAAAACCTCAAAAACCTTTCTGCAATTCATACCATATACATATATATATCACACAATATCTCCTGCTTCTGATGTTTTTGGGTTAAACAAAAATTTCAAACAAAATCACTTTAAAAGTTTCAACAACCATAGGGACTCCAACTCCCATAAAGTCTCAAGTACTGAGACAAGGAAGAGGGAGAAGGAGTTAATAGGGATTGAGGGAAACACCAAGCTAAAAATGCAGACTAGTTAATGCAATGAAGTCCGAGTGCGCAGCACATTTATAAATGATGTACACAATGTGAGCAAAGGAGAAGGAGAATAAGGAAGCAGACCAGAGGGATAAGGCAGCAGCACAGGAACAGACCATACTAGAGAAGGCAGGCACTTCCAGACTCATCAATCTAACAGGAAGCTGAACGCGTGGCACAAAATATCAAACCAGAAAAACTAATTTTTCCTCTCCAATTTCGTAAGACCTCCCCACAGCCACCCACCTTATTCACTTTCGCCACAATCACCTCAGTAACTATTCACTTTTAATTATACTTCCCACTCTTAAACAAAACGACCGCAAATTATTAAAAAAAACCCAATTCCATGGTCCAAATCCTCTTTACTTCTTATCACTTTTACAGTATTTTCGACTACAATGTTGTCTTTTTCCGACTACGGAAAGATACTCTTCACTACTTTGACTAACCAAGAAAAGAAAATAACAAACTGGGTGCAAATATATAGCTCAAAAACAGCTTACAACAAATAACAGTTCATCCACTTCTCCACAAACACTCACCCTTTCAATCCACCTAAACTTATCTGACTCCACACATACATGCCATATTACCCTACCACAAAAAATCCAAAACAAAGAAAACCCTCTTTCCCCCCCCCATCACCCTCTTGATTTACCTGCCAAAGTGCACTCACTTAAAATGTTCTCCGAAGTGGTGCTCCTTCAACTCACGCTTCACAGATGGACAGCAGCACCACAGGTCAGACTGTCAAGGGTTTTGACCCATGTTGAATTATTAGACTGGGTAGATGTGGGGATGAGCTGTTGCCGCCCATCATTCTATCCCAGAACAAAACTAAATCAATAGACTGGGTAGATGTGGGGATGAGCTGTCGCCGCCCATCATTCTATCCCAGAACCAGGAGAACCGCGCAGTTTTGCGCACAACAAAATGGTCCCCTGACCTGCCACCCACCAGTGCAAGCGCGATAGGCCAGGAGTGCCATGGGTGAAATGTGTGCCAAAGGAAAAACAGCAGTGCCGGTTAGCTCAGAAAGCGCTTTGAAATCACCTTTGTTTCTCTGAAATGCAAGCTAAAAATGCCTATTTTAAACATTGCAAGATATTCAAAAATCTCACTGAACACCAGCAGACATTTGGCAGAATGTATTCTTGTGTGCATACTAAATCTGGAAAGAGAAAGAGCCCAAAACAATGTTTATAACAAAACTGGCTGAGCTGTGGATGTCAGCAGCTGAAGTGAAATTGGACTGAAAGACACTAAAATCTAAATGTTTAAAATAAATGAGTGACCTACTGTTGAGTGTCACATAGTTTGCAACTGTTAAATGTCATAGTTTTGAACTTAGAATCAGCGTTCTAGCTGCATGTGTAAAATTGCAAGTTTGGTTTGAATGTAGAAAACTGGGAACTAAAGTGACATTTAGCTGAAGCCTGGCTTGACGAAAGTGAATTCTGCCCAGCAACTACCCCCGACAGGAGTTGAAACTTGATCAGCAGCTGTGGTCCCAGGCCTGGATGCATTCTGCTGCCCCCACCAAAAGGAGATGACACCTCCCTGATTGAATCAGGGGAGGAGCACCTGGGGACTGCAGGAAACTAAACAAAGCACTGTCCTTGGCCCAGGCAAATGTTAAATTAGGGGGGTCGTAAATGGCTTCCTCTTAGGAGGAAACGGGGAGGGGCACTGCATCTGTGAGCAAGCTGAACTTGGGGGAAGTGGATAAACCAGAAATTCCACCATGTGCTTTGGAAAACCACACCCCTTTGGGGTAGAGCATAATTTTAAAAAGATGGATAATTCATAGTGCGGACTTGTAAAAATTATATAAATAACATCATCATTCTTGTGATGTTTCTGTGCACATTTTAAGAGGTGTTAGGACTCTGTGATATGTTCTTGGGGATAGTAGCGGAAAAAAGGTTGTTACTCCAAATGTATGCATGTTAAAAATCTGACACTTTATCATCTGAAACCCATATCCCTGGTGCACATTTGTGTAAAATCTGGAAAGGTTTAGAGGTCATTATCTGGATGAAAAGGGGAGAATTCTGTCATAAGTGGACACAACATCTTACAAAGACAGGGATCGGATGGTTTGGTGCTACAGAAAATATGTTAACTGGACATATAATATTAGAAAATTGGTACATAGATAAATATGTATTTGGATCAGAAGTAGATTTGTGTGCAATTTGACAAGGGGAGGATCCTCTGACCATAAACCTACTTCATCACTCTGACTCACAACCCAGTTCCCCCAATCAAGGGAGAGAGGAGGAACTGGCCAATGATAAGTTGAGAGGGTTGGGCATGCAGAATGAGCCGACCCACCCACTTTCTAAACACATAAAAGGAGACTGTGCAGGACAGGTAGGGACATTCAATTTCCATTTCCTTGCGGAGCACGCTGACAGACTACTTCACATCCAGAGATCCGGACTGACTCCAGCAAGACAGAGACCAGAACTTAGAACTCTGACTCCAGAACTCAAAGAAAAGGCCTAACCCACAAGTTGAGTTCTCTTCAGCAGGCCTCAAAACCTAACCAAACTATTCACAGGCTGTTTGAATTTTTTGCCAAGAACTTTTGCCAGAACCAGTAGCAGACCCAGGAGGCAGAATTATCCAGAGAGACAGACCAGATCGCTGAGAGCTGACCCAAATCGCTGTGCGCAGAACCAGTACCCAGTGGCGAGAGAACCGCAGCCAATCCTGACCCGATCCGTGACAAAGTCGCATTCCTGTCCAAAAAATAGTGCGAGTACTCAGCCAGAACTGTGCAAAACCAATCTCTTAGTTTAAAATAATCTAATTCAAACTATTTTAACCTATTGAGAACTGCATCATAGAAATTGTGTCCCTTCTTTTGATTCAAAGCTGCAAAACTGTCATCTGTCATTTTGAAACTTTAAAATGTCATTTCTGAAAAACTACCTTCACGAAATCGTCCGTATCTCCGGAACCATTTGTCCCAGGAACAAAATTTAACTTTCATCTTAAAGCTAAGATTCTAAGATTTCCAATGAGCCCTAAACCGACAGTGCCTCCATAATCGCACTCGACGCACTTGGAAAAAGTGCCACGATTTGCGATTTGGCTCAAATTTCTTCACGTGTCAAAATAGCAGCTCCTTGCTTTCCTTTGCTGAAATTCGTTTGCAACCTGACAATCATTCATAGAACAATGCTAAAGTGATCCTGAACTAATTTGAAGTAGCTATCACTCACCCTGAACCTCTAGAGGGAATTAAAATAATGTTTAGCATATTTTTCCGTTCTTTGCATACCACCTTTAAAGTACGTTGCCTGTGTTTAAAATCATCCCTGTTGATCTAAGCTTGCTAGGGGGGAGGGGGGGAACTGAATTGGGATTGTACTGTGATTGTATTCCTGAAGAACTGTGTGTGTCACTTCCACCTCCTTACACTGCATAGAGGGCGGGGGGTGAATTGCCAAAAGGGGAAAAGTGATAACATTATGTTTTGCTGAAATCATATTAAGTTTATTCCTGTGTTGCTTCTTTTCCACCTTGCATTTCCTTGTACCATATAAAGCATTCTCAGCTACCTTATCCTCTATACTACTCCTAAGTAATTACCCAGTGTGCTAGTATTGCATCATCCATTGGTGATCACTCACTGTCATATGTCTAAGTGTGATATCCATTATTAATTTATTATAAAAGTGCGATATATATATCTATTGTTTAATTCTCAAATAAACCTTTTAAATTTGCAAAACAAACTTACTTCTTGGCTCAGTGGGGTCAGGGGGATTCTCAGAGAGGGGTGTTATATAAGGGTTGTCATCCAGAATACACAAACGACATAAAAATATATAAATAAGGGCTTCCCTTGGGCATCCCAGACCAGGCACCGACTTAGTGGGATTGCTTGATTGGAGTCATTAACAAGACAGGCCTTTAACCAATATTTTGCTTGTACACATCTCCTTTTAACTTGTACGAAAGATTGGCCCCTGCAGAGAAGTGTCACAGACTATTTGTGAGGAAAGGAAACTCCCAGTGTCTCGGAAAGTCTAGAGATCACTTCGGGATCACCAAATGTAGGGGTGGACGTCCGATCTCGTTACTCAAAATAGGCCCACCTCTTAAGAACTGAGTGCACGTTTGTCCGTAAAACAAGTTTATTGTAAAAAAAACGGCCAGGAGGGGCTAGGCGACTCCTTAGAGAGAACTAACCCAATTCTCCTTGAACCACACAAAGGTTACACTTTATATACATTGTTAAAACATTTAAGACACTCCCACATATTTCGTTACAAAGTCATCCCCCCAAACATGATTGGCTAACCTTGTACAAGGAAATCTAATCCCCTTAGTTCACACGCTCTCATTGGATACATTCACTTAACCACCATCCCCTTCAACACACATTTGCATTAGCTCATATTTACAGCACAACCCCTTTTTGGGCTCTTTCCATAGTCAGTCGTGACGTCACACAATTACATATTCACCTTCACCAATTATAATTTATTACAAGTTCCATGTTCTATCTGGTCATGGCTATTTTAACCCCGATCGTGATGTATACGGCTTTTACAAGCACACTTTATCAATAGGAGGATGGCGAGAAATAAACAAGTTTCCCTTGAACCGGCGATAAACATCTTACCCACCCAGACTTGCTGGCGTCCGTGGTATATCTCGTTTCATGCTAATCTATTAGGACCATCATCTCAGCTCAGATGGCCGCTGGACACATCCTGGTCATGTCCCAGCGAACCTAATTGAAACCGATAAACCATTTGCCACCTCTGCCCTTAAGCACCTCTTGCACCGGGTTTATTACCTGGTCCCAAGTCAACCCTGCCATGTGGCTGGACTTCCGTGGTCAATGAATAACAAACTCCCATGTTCTCAGGAACATTACATCTCTTAACAACAGCACCAAGTCGTAAACCTGTGACCCGCAAGCACTTAATTTCGTCCTGGCCGCAACTGACCATTTGATATTACCGCAGCTGGCCTTCCCCCATCCTTTGACCTCAGTCAACCAACTTTCCAAGTAGAACAGAGTTTATGTCGCCAACCTAGGTCTTTGCGGCCTACACAACCCCCAGCTATGAGGGACCTGTGGTATACAACCTTCCCATGTATTCACCATGTATCCCTTGTTCCCCAACTGTCCCAAACTTATTTCCCTAAAAAAACCTGTGTATATATGTCTTTGCACGTGTGTTCAAGACTACTGCTTCCCTTTATAGTGGTTTGCCCATCCGTGATCTCTTTCCTCGAATGCACATTTAAAGCTCCTCGCTTCTTATCTTTAGGCACTACACTGCATGTCACACAACTACATTGTGTTCACACTGTATCCACATACTTGTCATTATGTTTCTACGTGTAAGATAATCTCAAATGTATCAACTATACACAAAATAACACTAACACTCATCCCATTCTCATTAACTATGCTAGATACATACCAGATTGCAACCGCACACTAACCTAGCGTCTACCCCAGTCACCAATATGGTGTACGCAACGCAAACTCTTATTTCCCATTGAAACCATCATCAACCATTCCAACAAAGTTTTGTTAGTCAGATGTTTCAGGCTGTACAATAATCAGACTCATGGATTGTTTTCTCTCTAGTCACTCAATCTCCTATGGGCGACCTCCACCCTAACATAGGCTTCCCCTCCATTTCATGCGAAAAATAGCCATCAGTAACCCCCTAATGTTAGGACTGATTTTCTATACTCTGGCCGGTGGACAAATGTATAGAATGCCAACCTAGTTTTGTGACTGACAACTTTGGGAGCTGTAGCCAAACCAGTTCAAGGTAGCAAGGCGAGTGGGTCTAGGCTAGGTCTCAGGAGGTGTTGAGCTTGTAAGGGGTCCACAATGAGCACACACAGAGAAATAGTCAAAGGACACTTTGGCAAAGAGGTATAAAAATACTTCTTTAATTATGGTCAAATAACAGTGAAAAATGACTAGCCGGTAATATCACTCAATACTAAAAATTAAATACATATATACAGGCCTCGCAAAATCTTAAAAAAGCTGCTAGACTTGTAGGTAGAGTAACTCAGTTGATCTACTTCACCTGAGAGAAATGCACTCAACCTATGTTTGAACATGAGTTCTCATCCTGGAGATTCCCACACCTAAACACCATTTTCAGTAACATGTGTGAGGAAATGTACTTATGTGATGATCCATTAACAAAGCAAAAAAGAATATATGTTAACTTGTACTGCGCACTGCTGCCACTTGTGTAGTCTCTTGGTGCTCTAGTGGTTCTGCAATGGAAGGAGGGTTCCGGAGGGGGCTTGTTAGTGGGATTGAGAGAGAGAGATGAGCAGGAGAGCTTGGTTGTGTTGTTGGCAGATTCAGTTCGGAAAAACCGGTTGCTGAGCTTTGGTGTGTTTTTAGTTGGTAGCTGTCATGGGGTGTTGAGGTATGATTGGGCATGGGTGCTTTGTGTGTACTTGTGTTGGGTGCTGTGAGGTGTGCGCGGTTTGGGGTGCAGTAGGTTTTGGTTTAGAGTTTGAGGGTGAAATTGCAGAATATTGAGTTTTTAGTACGGTTAGTGGAATGCAACACATTTCCTACCCACAAAAAAATCCATCCAGGTGCGACACATTTGAATGGTTAATCTCTTGCTTAGGCAGCTAGTCCGGCAACATAAAATGCCTTCATGGCTCTCATTTGCTAATATGTGTGAATGCGACACCTGAGCAATATTTGAATTTGGTGAGAAACACAAAAGTCTACTCAGTTTAAAAAGAGGTTTGGTGAGGTGAAAATCTAATGCCAAGGAAAGCTAAGTCAGTAGAACGTAACTTTGAAGAGGCGATCTAGAGTGCTGCTGACAAACACTAGATTATCCCAAAGGGTGGCTAAGGATATGGGCAAGATGAAAACCACCCTGCCTGACCTGATTATAAAGAAAGGGGATGGGGTGAGGGGGCATTAAGTGTTACAGATAAAACCTACATATGTTAATGTTAAAGGGTCTTGTACCGCACACTCATATCGTATGAGTGTGCGCAGTGAGTAGGGTGGATATTGATCAAGCATTGCGGACTGGAGGGGTGGTAAGCGCAGGCAATTTAGATGAAGTGGCATAAAGTGAGAAGGTGTAGCGAGACCCCAGGCGCACGGGAAGGAGGCAGCCTTAGCTATGGCTAAAGTGACAGGTGAGCCCCAGCAGAAAAGGAATAGAAGTGTTGAACTTTGGAAAGCAGTAGATTAGATGAAACGGGAAGTTAATGTTACAGGATATTTGTACCACGCACTATCACCACTCGAGTGGTCCCCTGGTGCTCTGGCGGCTCTGAAAGAAAGGGGAAGGGGGGTGAGTTAGTGGGAATAAACTGGAAAAGTGCAAGAGAGCAGTGAGATGTGCTGTTGGCAGCTTTAGCTCGGTGGTCCGCTGGCTGCGCTTGGGGTGTTTTACGATCGGGAGTCCTTGTGTGCTGTTGTACGAGTCTAAGTGTGGTTTGTTTTGTTAGTGTAGTGAAGTTTGTGCAGATTGTTGTGTTGTAGACTTGTGGTTGTGTTTGGTTAGAGTTTGAGGGGTGTATGCAGAGGGGTGAAATTGTTAGTGGATTGGTTAATTGGCGTTGCTGTCTGGAACTGTGGTGCTAAATTTCCTTTTTCTCTCCACGAGGGGTGCGGGAGCGTCTCTGCCTCTCTGTCCTGATCTGGGCGATACTTGCAGGCCATTTCACACACGGCATCCACTCGCATTCATAACCTTACCCAAGTTCGGCCTCGGCCACCTACGCGACACCTGTCTGTATGCGGGGCAGGTAGGTGTAAGAGGGAAACCAGAAGATCTCCCGAAAATTACCCATGCACTAGATAAAAGAGGAGCAACTGCAGCGCAAAGAGAAGGAGCACGAGAGAGGTCTAAAAATGGGAATGGCCATAGAAATTAGCATGTGTAGGCACATTACCAAAAACCTATAGAGTCTGTGTCATTCCTCATATGTCATTCCTGTGTGTCCCTCCTGATATGCTATTCCTCCCTATATGTATTCCAGTGCAATAGTTCTGGCTTATAGGTGTCGCATGCAACATCTAATAGCCAAAACAAAAAGAATACTACAGTAGTTCTTGCATGATTAGTCAGGCGTTTAACAAAATAAACTCTTCCCTTTGGGAAGTCGGGAATAGTTTATTTTGAAAACCTTTGCACCCTGCTATAGAACATAGACACAATATTACAAGTGCAAATTGAATAATCAGAATTTACTTTTAAGAAAGTACACCCAGGACTATTTAACATGTCTTTCTCCCTCTCTATATGAAACAACTCACAACCCTACAACAACCTTAACGTTTTCCAGACCCATTTATGGGTGGGCAGATGTAATTTTCTATAATTGAGGAAGGCTCCTTAAAACAAGACACAAGCATTCACGGACAGCATGTACAGATGTCATAGCTATGGAGCAATATGTTAAAACCCATTAACCCCTGTTATAAGCCTGGCTGGACAATGCACGATTCTTAAGCTCTGCGATAAAATTAATTTCCAACAGAGCGCAAACCTTGAGTAAAGATGCCACCGCTTAGCCCCCACCGAGCCCAGGTGAACACTTCACCTCCTTATACCCTCCAAAGAGCCACTCAATTGTGCTGGAAATAAGTAAGTCTTCATCCCCCGGCCCTCTAATTACACCATTTGGCTGCCTCGCACTTACGTGTTAAAAGGCGCGTTCAGCTTGAAAGCGAGCAGCCCCTCCATGTCTCGCCTCTCGCCAATCACGTGCAGCTAATGTGACTCTCCTTGGAAGTCACAGTGAGAGTGAGGTATGACTATAAAAAGGTGTGTTCCGGGAAATACAGACACCACGTTTTTTGCTTAAAATATGCATGAGCATACCTTGACAAATGCATTTACACCAGATGTACTAGGCAATCCGGTGATCAAACCTGTTGGTAGGTTCACCCCCGTGTTAATCCAGGATAACAATTTGAAGACTGAAGATCCGTGGGCTGTCCTAAAGTGCTTGTGTGAAAAATCAATGGCCAAAGTAAACGCTTCTATAAGTTACCAAACTTTTAAAAAGGGAGTAAAGGGGTTCAGGTAAGTATTGCTACAACTCACCCCACGTACACTGATTCTTCCACAGGACAGGGCTCTACCAGAACAGCAGCAGAAGCTGGTTGCCAAACCTTCTTCCGACAGGTCCACAGTCTCCTTGCAAGCTGGACAGGAGTCTTGGCTCCTTCAGTTTCTTCCAGGATCTCTCCAGAGTGGGTGCAGGGGTCTGCTCCTTATCCTAAAAGTCAGGTAAGATCAGCAGCTCCCACTAGCCAATGTCAGATCTGCCCCACACATACACACAGCCGAGCAGTGGTCCAATCAGGACCACTGGTGGCAGAACTCATGCATATCACTCAAGACACACTGGCACCAGTTTGTGGTTTGGAACCAGACAGTCCCTGCCCACTTCCTGGCATAAAACACACATAGAACTCCAGTAGACCAAAAACAGCCTCTGCTTTCCCGGGCACTGGAAGTCCATATAAGGGTTTGCCTGGCCTCATAGGCCAGGAAGAAGGCTAAAAGACAAGATGACCAAAGGACAGCTTGTGGCATGGCCATGTTTGACCACTAGCCACAGTTAGTAGCCAAACGTTGTAAACGCGGTACGGCTAACATGAAATGCACAAAATCAATTTAAGAATTCACTTCTGCCACCAACTTGTCAATTTAGCACACCTAGAGTACCCAGAAATCCTCTGAGTGTTAGTCTAGGGCAAAACAAAAAGTGTACCACATTATACTGCATTGTAAGATGCATAGTACAATGATAAAAACTACCACAAGTGGTAAAAAGATACTAAAAGTAGTAACAAAGTAACTAGACTAAGGGAAACATTGTTTCCCAGTACTGTCAGCCTGAAGGACATGTCAGGTTCCACATAACAGATGAGAAAATGCCAGTGTAGTGAACCTTAAGGATTCACTGCACTGTAAAAAGAACAGGTCAGGTAAGAAAACAAAAAATTTGGAGGGTCCATAGAAATGGAAAAAAAGGTGCAGTAAAGAGGAATCTTTCCTAACATCTACTATCTAAAGTAACTTCTCTATTGTGAAGGAGCTAAACGCCAAGGCTCATCATTTTGATTCCGGGTCTACCCATGTTATTATTCCCCAAACTGGTGGTTTTAAGGATGGTTTAAGGTTGATGCCTGCATTCCCTTAATCACTCCCCCATTCATATTTTTTTTCTAATTTCAGAAGGAAAAGGAAAATGGATAACAGCTCTCCAATATAAAATGCCTTTGAGAAAAATGAAGAAAACTTTATATGATGTAATTTAGGGAAAGGGCCAATGCACCGAACTGCTATCTCAAAGATTCTGTGGCGAGACGCTTGTTCTGTGATAATTTCCAGCATTATTTCAAACACAAATATGTCTATTACAGTCTCAATGAATATCCTACTTTTATCTAAAATGCTTTTGTTTGTTTGTTTTAGTCATTTCTAATGCGCACCAGACCCGAGGGTAAGCGGGCGTAGAAATAAGGGTATGCAAAGCTTACAATGGTTACAAAGGTTACAAGATACATTTTACATGATGAAAATACTATAGACAGGATAGGCAGCAATACAGTACATTATATACAGGTATTATACAGGTATTATACAGAAATATACGATAAATTATATACAGGATATGAAGTTAAATAATGCTTGCCGGTAGCGTATCATCAGGCAGAGCAGTACAAGTCCATTTATAGTATACAATCTGTATCTGTAATAGAGGCAAGAGGATGGTAGGGGTTGCTGATTAGTTGATCGATTGCTTCAAGTGATTGATGTAGTTGGTTCTAAATTTAAGGTAGAATTTCTCAGCACGTATAGTTTGGGGCAGTGAATTCCATACTTGGGCTTCCCGGACGGGGAAGTTAGCACCTCCGGCCTTGGACAATTTAAATCTCAGGATAATAAGGGTATTGGCATAGTTGCTTCTGGATTGTCTTTCTATGAATCTATCCGAGAGAAAGGGAGGCACTGCTTTTTTCAGGGCTTTGTGAGTGAGGGAGGCCACTTTCAGTAAGATTTTGTCTTGGGTCGATAACTTGTTATTTCGCCTTATCTTAGAGATGTGGGTTCGTTTGGGGATGCCAAGACCTGCTCTCGGGGCATTATTTTGTAAAATTTGTATTCTATGTGGGATCGATTTGTTAGCCCCAATATATAGGGCATTACAATAATCGAGTCTGGATAAGATGAGAGCTCTTGCTAGGATCAGACAGTTCTCATCAGAGATGAAATGTTTACCAGCTCTGATAAGCTTACATGTATAAACTGTGGCTGAGGCCAGAGAATTTACCTGTTTGTTGAAGCAGAGGGTGGCATCTAGGTAGAAGCGAAGAGTCTTCACTTCCTTGGCAACGTTGATAGTGTTTCCGTCGATTTCAAAGGCGTGATATTTCTGGCCTAGTTTTTTGAGGGTGGAGTATGTACTTAGAATGAGTAGCTCTGTTTTATCATCATTCAGGCATAGATCATGAGTAGCCATCTATGCCTGGACGATGAGGTACACCCTATTTACCAAGGCCAAATCCTTGTTGTAATCCCCGGAAAGTGGGAATATAATCTGGGTATCATCTGCATAGTTAGTGTAGGTGATACCAAGAAGGTCCAGATCATCAAAAAGGGGCTTGGTAAATATGTTGTATGTTGGAGATTTTCAGGAGCCCTGGGGAACACCGCACAGGATGGGGATAGGGTCAGCTGCATCTGAGGGGGAGAACACCCTCATGGTCCTTTGATTCAGGAAAGATTCGACCCATAGTATGGCTTCTTTGGAGAAGTGAGCTGCAGAGTTAAGGTGGTTACAGAGGACTTTGTGGTCTACAAGGTCGAAGGCGGCCGAGATCCAAAAGTAGAAGGAGTGCTGTTTGACCTTTGTTTCTTAGCTCAACAATTTGGGCCTTCAAGTCGATGAGCGCAGTCTCGGTTCCGTGTTGTGGGCGGAAGCCGGACTGCCTTGTTCCTAGGAGCTTGTGTTCTAGAAATGTTTGCATTTGGGTGTATGCTATCTTGTACAAGATTTTTAGTAGAAAGGGGACTGTTGTTATGGGGCGGTAGTTGGTGGGGATGAGGGGGTCGAGGGATTGTTTTTTTAATAAAGGCAGTACCCATGATTGTTTCAGGTTGGATGGTACAATGCCTGTGGTGAATGATGCATTCACGAGCTTAGATATGAAGGGCGAGAGTTCTCTGGCAGCATCTTTTATGAGTTGTGCTGGGCACAAGTCACCTTGACAATTGGAGGGCTTGAGAGAGAGGATCGTTTTTTCCACTTCCAGGATGGAGGTTTTAGCAAATCTGATTTGGTTAGTTGTATTTTGTTCTAGTGGAGATGGGTTAGTGTCCAGTATGTTTGGGTTGAGGGTAGCTTTCTTAGCCGCAATTTTCTTTTGCAGCATGGGGACTTTGTTGGTCAGAGCTTGTTGTATCTCCGTACACCAGGCTTTGTCCTTTGTACATATATCAGGGATGGGAGTGGGTGACTCTGGTCCTTTTAGACTTGAGAACAACTCCCTCATGCTTGAGTTAGCCGTGGTTATGCGCTTATTATAAGAATTCCGTTTGGCCAGGACAATTTCTTTTTTAATAGTGTGAGGAGATTTCGGTAAGTTTGTTTTTGTGCTCTTCTGTGCATGAGATTCTCCAGGACGATTCGCAGCTCCTTTTGAGTTGGCGGAGGTCTTTTAGTTCAGGGGTGAACCATTTATTGAGGTGGTTTTTGGGTTTACTGGGTCTGAGTTTAAGGAGGGCTATGTTGTCAAGCGTGGAACGTACAATTTTGTTATACTCTTCCACAAGTAGCTCTGGGTTAAGGTGTTCATCTAGTTGGTTCAGGGTGGGTTTAGAATGGCCGGGATCACTTTGTCTTTAGTGATGCTCTTTTTGTTCCTTGTCGGGCATGAGGAAGCCATATTGGATACATGTAGAAGTGGCCTGATGGTGGCTAAGTCGAAGGTGACCAAGTAATGTCTGTCCATAATAGTGGGGAAATGGAGGTTATGCTTGCAGAGCAGTTATAGTCTGCTACCCAGTCGAGGGTTCTCCCTCTGTTGTGGGTGGGTGCCATAATTTTTTGGGTTATTCCCAGTTCCGTGAGGGTATTAGCCACATTGGAGGTATGTTTGTCTAAGGGGTCATTATAGCCTAGGTTAAAGTCTCCGAGAAGAAGTAATTGAGTGGAAGTTTTAAGGTTGGTGGATAATAGGCAATTGATCTCTTCATCAAATGTGCCCATCGGGCCCGGGGGCCTTTAAATGATGTAGATGGTCAAGGTCTGTGAGTTATGAAGTGGGAGTTTGATGGCGCACACTTCGCAAGAGTTGGAGTCTGGAATGACAGTGGTTCTCATATTTAGGCTAATTTTTGCAATAATGGCTACACCACCGCCTCGCATATTATTTCTGTCTATTCTTACAATGGTGTAGCCGTTTGGGATTGCTAGAGATAATAAGGGTCCTGCCGCCTCATGCAGCTAGGTCTCTGTGACAGCAAGGAAGTCCAATTTGTTGGACAGTATAATCTCGCAGATGTCGGTGCCATGTGCTGTTAGGGATCGTGCATTTATTGGTCCGCCTTTAAGAGGTGGAGCTGCAGTGGTAGTTTTAGTTTTAGTGTGGGGGGTAGGGGCTGTCTTAGCTTTGCTATTAGTAGTACTAGCCGTGTGGGTGGCAGTTCTTTTGTTGGCAGCCGGGAGAGATCTGGTCAGAGGCTCGTATAATCTGGTGAGTCTTGCTCTGAGCCTGGAATTTCTGGTAGTTGGGCTACAAGGGTTGCATGGTCGTTCCCTAATCGCTTCAGTCCTTGGTCTAATGGAGGGGTTAACTTCCTCCATGGTGATGAGAGAGGTGAAAGCTATGCAGGATTGATTAAGTTGGTGATTTTTAACAGTGTGGTGTTGGCTATTGTCAACTGATGGGCCGGTTGGGAATGCTAAAAGGGTAATAGACCAGAAGCAAAATGTTATAATGCTCATGGTGTATCCGTATAGGAGTTATATTCTAATATGTGGACAGCACTGGTAAGTGGGTGGGGGCTAAGTGCCCTTCCCTTTTATTCCCTTTCCCTTATTTGTTTCAAAGAACCAAATTATTTATTTATTCAATGTGTTCCATTAAATCAGTTGAGAAGAGAGGGTGAACATATAATGAGTTCAATAAAGCAAATGCAAAGAGTGCTCCTCTCCCCAGCTGTTTAGATGTAGTTGACATAAATTGGTGCCTTACGCCAAATACACTGTTTTAAGTGTTTGTGTTCAGTTTTATCAGAGCTTTAGATCCTGGCAGTAAAACGCTAAATGGATTATTTCCTACAAGTAGTTTCTGTACTACTGCAGATAAGGGATTTTTTGTCAGAATTTGTCATTTCCATTTGACAAGGTGTCAGTGTGACAATGTTCAGCAAGGAAGCGCTCTCTATGTCATTTCTTTTCCAACACGGAAAATCAAATAGGTCAAGGTCACCTTTTGGACTCCAATATTTCTTCAAATATACATTGTAAACATGATGGCTTAAAATAAATCTTCATACACAAATGACTTGTTCTTAGAACATAAGTCAAAACAAAAGGTCTTGGAGGAGCCCTTAATTTCAACCCACACAAATTCTTGTCATTCGGAAGCTAACCGAACCAACTTGCAATAGAATCATCCACACTAAAGGATATGTTTAGGAAGAACTGGGTGAGTGGGGAAAAAAAAGACTAAGAGAAAGCCTTCTAAGAGAGCGGGTTCAGTGTTGTGCAAGAAATTAAATGTAAAAAAGATGACATTTTTAATGCAAAACATAGTGCTCATTTTAACTTTTCTACAAGTCATCAGTATTCTACAACAATGTACTATCAAAGAGTGAGAACAAAACAATCCTGTATCATCACCAGCCATGTTTGGCCAAAGAGCTTGATGGCTAATGAGCTTCAATGATTTGTTGAGCGCACACGCAGCAGTAACTGCTTTGTGCTTCTAGATATTCAGCATATGTAGCAATGGTTAAAGTGCTCCAGATTTAAATACCTCGCTATGGAGCAGATGCTGCATCAGATAAGTATAGGGTGACTTGCGTGAGGATTACAGTGCTGCCCTCAATCGATTTAAAAGGGTATTGATTCAGCATTATGTTAATAATGGTTCGGAAAGGCTTAAGATGCAACAGATGTCTAATATGAGGGAATGATGTCTAATATGAGGGAATGATAAGAAAAGGAAGGTTTTCAGTGAAGCTGGGACTTGTTTATAGGATTAGTTGCACCCCAGTGACAGCGGCAGGAGTTCCAGGGTCATTATCATCAGATTAACTCTTTCATGTTCTGGCAATTAAGAGTGGAGTGCTGCCAGAGATAAGTGTCAGAAGAGCAAAGTATCCAGATGGAGAGTCACCTGTGTACTCCGCCCTGAATGTATACAAGGGTCATGCAATTAATGCTCCTGAAGATTAGATAGTGTATTTAGAATTGTTTCCCATGCCTACAGGGAGCCAATTAAGGCAACTCAGTTAGGAAGAGGGCAAATAGTGTTTCTTTATGCAGAAGATGAAGAAGATGGGGTTGTTCTTCTTTGAGGTGAAGGGGACTATCTTTCAAAGCAGTATTAGGTGGAACAAAAATCTGCCCATTTATTGTGCAGATTTGCATTTCAAAATTAATTTCAGAGTCCCACTTCACATCAAGGTTCCTTTCTTTGTCTGGAGGGGTACAATCCCCTTGAAGAGTACACATGTGACAGAGTGGGTGGATTCCTTTCAGAAGATCTTTGGGTCATTGCCAGGATAAGGGTTTTGGGTCACCTTGGCTGCAAAGCTGTCAGATCTCTAAAGAATTCAATAGCATATAAGCCCTTTGAAATGGATGAACACCATCTATCCATCACAGAGACCAGCAGGAATACCTGTATTCCGCATAGAAGGAAGTGAAAGAGAAGTTGGTGCTTGGTGGAAAGGTCTGTAGGAGGTTTCATGTAAATGCTAAAAAACTACAGAGGCAGATGTGAGGCCATGGAGACTACAGCAGACCAATCGGGGCAGTGAGCTAGTGTTTCCTAGACCCCTGCAACACCTTGAGGATGAATAAGTAGGGTTGAGTAATCTAAAGCCAAAGGCAACAGAAAGGTACAGCAGAAATGGCATGATTAGGTAACAAGAGCTTGTGGGCACTAGCAGGTCAACCCAGATTGTGGAAAAAAACGATTTCTTGCCATGGTATGGACAGACTAGAAGCTGCTCACGTTGTGTGTGGAAAACATAATATAGATAAATTACCGGATATGGAATTTGGTAGTCAGTTGATTCAGTTCTTACAGTTAATGAAACACACTGAAAACAAAAAATGATTACAGTAGTGAAATAAATGTCTCCACCAACCTTATTTACTTCCTCTGGATTTTCATCTTTGAAGGTTAGAAACTGGATCTCACATGACTTAGACAAAGGCCGGTACATGTCCCACTCCTTTCCATCCACAAGAGCCAGCACGGAGCGATTACAATACCACTCGCTAAGATCTAGAAGTAGAGAAGGAGCATTACACGTAAGAAGAGGCAGAGACAAAGAAAAGCAGAGCGAGAAAAGGAGAGAGAGAGAGAGAGAGAGAGAGAGAGAGAGAGAGAGAGAGAGTGTGTGTGTGTGTGTGTGTGTGTGTGTTTTATAGGTGCTCAGCCAATAAATTGTTGTCTTTCACTTACAAGCAGCTCACGTGCTACAGAAACCTCTAGCATTTGAATTATTTGATTTAAATGTACCTTTTGACTGTCAAAATTTAGAAAATAATTTAGATGTGTTCCCTTCTATAGCCGGTATTAACCTCATGACTGGTATAGAGTACATCTACAAGGCCGAGAAAATGTTATGTTTACACTCGAACCATCGTATTCTCTTCTAAATATATGTTTTCTTTAAAACATCCAGGCTAAACGTGCATCCTTTTTTCCTCCCAATAACATAGTAATTTAATTAATGCTAACGCTGTCATTTTTCTCTTACCCAATTAAAAAAAATCGACACACAATAAAAACAGTTGTGCAATGCCAAACTCATACATACAGACATCTAGGGCAGAATTGAAGATCTATGTGGGCCAACATAGAGGCTCTGCCCATCTCCACAGTGAAGCCATTTGCTTATCTTCACCCACTACATAGACCAATTGAAAAGAAACAGGGATATTACGGACGACAGTGAGCAGAAAAGGTCTTCCCCTCGGTGTTTTGGTAAAAATACATACAATACCAAAATACTGGGTTCTGATGTACAAAGAAGCTCGTTTCAGGAAATACTTGTTAGCATGCTTCCACTTTTCCACTTGGCCATTGAGGTGGGTGGGAATAAAATGAACCTCAAGAACACAATACTTATGTGCATTTACACACTGTTTATCATAATTCACATCACAGGATAGGCAAAGAACAAAAAGGAGTGCAGCATGCCTTTACAAATGACACGCATGCAGTTGCTAGGTTGGACATCAGTAAGGCTCTGGCTCAGCAGCCTCCTGCCTATATTGGTTTGGGAATCCCTAATATCCAGAAGAGTTAACCATCTTCAAATACCACTGAAGCAATGTGGTGTGGTCGCAAACATGCCAGCACCCTCACTTTGCAAGAGCCAGATAGCGCCAGCAGTTGGGCATGAACTGTGGTGATGATGATGTAGGAACATGGAGTGCATGTTTGTTATAGGGAACTGTACCAGTATGCGGGCCAAACTGGAGTTGGTTGGATGAGAGGATGGTTTGGTGAAACCCTAGTACCAGACATAGCTGGAAGATCAGTGAATGCTCCCTCCACGTCAATAGCATCAATGACAAAGCAGATAAATGGCACTTGTCTTAGGTTATCTATTTATTCGAAGTGATCCAGAAACACTATAGGAAACGTCCCGCTGCATCGCAGCTCGGAGGGGGAGCTAGAGTGCCACGTCCAATATGGCCGCATAAGGGAGGAGCTACCGTTGTGCCCAGTGAATACTTGTAAATATTGTGACTGGAGTACTGTTGTGAGGGGAAAAAAGGCAAATGTTATGTGCACAACATTCCCCAATATAATCAGGTCCAGCGCTAGACCAGAGAAGCAACCTACCTAACTGCTGACCTCCGTGGTGCCGGCCGAGCAGACTTGGAGCAGCACCGAGGCGACGGTGTGACCTGCTGGAGTCGAGCGCTCAATGACTAGACTATGTTGCCTAGGACCCTTTGTCGCAGCCATGTATGGAGGCCTGGACCGTGCAATGTGTTCTGGGGAATGGCCAGCTTTCGGGCCGCGTGACACACCAGTGCGGATATAGGATGGTGCGGTTCACTACGACTGGCAATGGTGAGACACAGGGCCACACGGGAGACCAGACATGCTGAAGCCGAGGAGATTAGCCCTTATTCAGAACTAGCCGCAAAAAAGGAAATGGGGCAAGAATAGCCCAAAAAGTGGAGCGCAGCACAAATCAACCATAACATATTCTGGTGATTGGAGAACTGCTCGAACCAGAGCCCTCTGTCATGGTGGATGCACTTGTGCCTCTGTAACGGTCTGAGACGAGACTGATTGCGTGTAATACAAACCCTTACCACTGAGGGCGGGGAGGGGGAATAAACACCCCTCCTCACCCCCAACGTGAAGCCACAGCTACTGAAATAAATTTGCCATGGTTTTGAGACACAGCAGACGAGCTAAATGAAAATTGGTCAACGGCTCCATTCAGAATAACGGTGAAGCCCGGGGAAAGTTCAATATTAAAACACAAACGGTCACATGCCATGTATTATACTGGCAGCACGAAATAAGAAAAACTAGAAGGCTTTGCGCTGAAAGTACAGACTGCAGCCACCATGAATGAGAAACAAGATTATCACTTATTAATGATGACCCAGAGGAGAATGGCCAGGATGCAAGGAGAGGAAAAGCGAACGGAAAGCCAAACTTGCCCAATATGTTTAAGGATCTAAAACGTGTATCAATATCACTGGATTGCAAAATAGATGCATTGTCTAATATGATGGAAGCATCACAACATTAGATCGAACAACTGTGGGAGCGGCTTAATGAGTCAGAGTGTAGAGTGTCAGACACAGATGCTATTATTAAACGATCATTTGATCATTCTATAAGACGTAGAAACGCAGCTGAAGAAACATAAATCGAACGTATAATGCTAAAAAAGGAACCAACAACGTGAAAGCACCCAAAACAAAGATCTGAAATCAAGAAGATGATGGAATAATGTTCATATCATATGGATACCAGAATAAGCACTACGTGGCCCAATGGAAGCTTTTCTATAAAAGATTCTGCCAAATAATTTTAAACCAACCCACAGGACAATGGCCCCTAAACCCGTCCCAGTTCAACCACTTCGACCGATTATTGTACAAATTATTCAATTACAGGGATGGCAGCCTAATATTCATAACTGCAAGAGAGCTGCCTGAAATAAAATATGGAAGTGCACCGTTACAAAGTGTGACGAATCTAAGGATGTGGTCCCCTCTTCTCTACAGGGAGACCTTTCCCATGGGGTCAGTGGGGTGCATCCACAGTACAACAGTCCCCTTGGGGTGGTGTACTGGGGGAGAATTACATTGGGAAGGAATCCCTCTATGGGATTAGGGGCAACTATTATCAGAGAACGTTGTATGACCCCGCGGCTCCATTACACCCAAACCTTTCTCCAAACCTAAATCCTCCTCCCCCTCTCTAGATGAAGCCAAATCAGTCAATCCAACATACCTGAAAAGACTGAAAGACCAGAAAGTACAAAGTATCATGAGAATGGATTTGAGATTGGTACAGTGATGAAGAAGGTGACCGGGAGTCCAAGGATCACTTGCGTGAACCAGTGTGAGCGGTCTAGCCAGTGATTCGCCCAAAGCAGTACAACAATCCCAAGTAGGAGTTTGAATGGAGCTCAGCTGAGACACGAGAAGGAGAGAAAGATCCTCAGAGGAGGAACAGCGGGAGCTGTGTATCTGAGCGGCAGACGCAAGCCAAACAGGCAGCGTGACCAAAGGAACAGCAGTGCCCAAGTGTGGTCCAGGAAGAGGGGACTACTCGGCTACTGCTGAGCGAATCCTGTCGGCGTCCCAAGACGTGGCTAAGCACGAGAGAGAACGTGCAGCCAGGAGGTGTCGAATGTCTGCAGAGCCGCTGCAGACCCCGCCAGTCACCCAATAGCTACCGGAGCCTCAAGAAAGGACGCAGCTGCATGGGAAACGCTGGTACCTACACCCAAGAAACAAAAAGGTACGGGGGTTAAAACCAGGAGGTCCTACAGGCCTGGGGGAGCAACAGGTACAACATAGAAACTGGAAGCAGAGGGGCAGAGACCCTCAAAGCCATAAGAAGTAAAAAGAAACCAGGAAGGAGTTGTATGCTTGGCAGGACAGTGAACCAAGCAGATACAACGGCAGTCTGGGACCTGCACCCAAATAAGAAGTTGAGAATAAGAGGGTCTAGGATCCCAAGGATAAGAGAAGTGAACAATGAAGAACTGTATGCTTGGCAGGGAAGTAAACCAAGCAGACATTGTGCTACATTGCGACTTTGGGACCTGCACCCTTATGAGAAACCAAAGTTTAAAGTGACAAGGTTACGAGGTTCTGGGACCCAGTGAGAGAAAAAGAGGAACTCCATGAGAGATCACTTGCTTGGCAGAACAGTGAACCAAGCCATATGAAGTGTTGCGAATCTGGGACCCGCACCCATATGAGAGATTGAGAATAAGAGGGTCAAGAACCCTGGAACTGCTAAAAGGAATCCTAAGCTTGGTTGCAGAGTGTGCCAAGTTGGTGGGATAAAGAATTGTGAATTCAAGAAGCATATCCTCATGAGTGAATTTGTGACTTTTGACCAAAAAGGCAAAAGGGGCTCAGAAGCCCTAAAATGAAGGAAAATGAGATAAGAGGAAATCTAGGGGAAATGAGCACTACCCTAACTTTGGAACATTATTTATTTTCCGTCACATTTACTACCAGAGAGACTGGGAACTTTTCTGTTGGTTGAAACCACAACAAGCACTTTTACGTTGAGAAGAGACCATCCTTGCACAGTTGTCTTAGGTTACTAGTGTTAGGGACAGAGGTAGGTTTTGGGACACAACAGTGATGCACTTTAGTGTAATTGATAGGATGTCTAAAACTATAGTTTTCTTTCAGGTAAGGAAAGCCCTCTTAGTTGTAGGGATAGAGAAAGATTTGTCCAACCCTTTCTTGATTAATAAAAGTCTATACCCAAAAATATGCCACCATTGTGTCCAAGCCTTACTTCTGCACCGTTATGGTGTTAGAAGTGGGATCAGACCGAGTTGACACAAACTGGGGGACCCTTATGATTGCCAACCTTAGTGAGCGTGCTATTACTCCCTCAGTAGCCACTAGGGCAGACCTAGAACTAGTAATTGTCCCTGAGGTGAGAAAGATTCCCCCTGGTAAAGAGAACACCAAAAGCATTCCTGATCTAGCCTTCGCGCAGCATAATGAACCAGTGCTAGCAGAGGCCCTCCTCAAGATCAGTCCCAAGGAAGAGGGAAGAGCCAAAGAGGATTAGTTATTTTCTCCGTAGGCATGGTTTACTATATAGGGGTGAGGTCGGACCGGATGGGACTCCCTGCTCCCAAATGGTTGTACCACGCAGCCATAGGAGAATGTTTCTAGAAATTGCCCACACTCATCTTACATTTAGAGGCCGCTAAAACACAGGCCCAAATTTGTTATCGCCAAGGGTGTATGCAGAGGTCAAAAACGTTATTCTGACTTGTGTACTCTGTGAGAAAACCAGAATCCTACTCCCCCCACCAGTTCCTTTACAGTCACTCTCCAATATGGGTGTCCCTTGTTCAAGAATAGGAATGCACATTGTTGGCCGTTTGGAAACTTTCAAACTAGGGAAGCGATAGTAGATTATGCCACCAGATACACAGAAGACTTCCCTATGAGATCTAGCACCACACAACAAATCCTCAAACACCTTCTTCTCTTCTTGTCCCGAGTAGGTTTCCCTAAAGAAATCCTGACTGACCACAGAACCACTTGCATGAGCCGGCTTATGGCCGAAGTAAAATAGGTTTTGCAAATCAAGACCCTCAGAACTTCGATCCATCCCCCACAAACTGATGGGTTAGTAGAACGATAAATAAAACCCTGGAAATTGTCCTTAAAGTGTGGTTGAAGCAGATGGGAGAAATGTGGACACCATGATACCATGGGACCTGTTTGCTATTCAGAAGACCTCCCAAGTTTCCCTCGGCTTCTCCCCATTCGAGCTTCTAAATGGAATAGGCCCTAGGGATGTTCTCGATATGCTAGGAGAAAAATGGGAAAAATCGAAAAAGGACATGTTACCCTTATCCCAGACCGCCCAATGTCTAAAAGAACATATGGCCTTAGTCAGATTCATAGTACACTCTCAATTTTAGTAAATCTCAAGAACATCAAAAGGCCAACTATGTCAAGAACGCCATCCCCCGTCCCTTTTCTATTGGTCAGAAAGTGTTGGTACTCCTTCCTACCTCAGAACATAAAATGCACTCCCGTTGGCATGGTCCCGATGAAATTCTAGAACAAACGAGACCCTATAATTATCGGGTGCCACAACCAGATAGAAGTGCCAAAACACAAATTTATCCCATCAGTCTGTTAACGAAGTGGAGGGAGGATCCAGTTGAGACAACTTCTGTAATGATGGCCAGTCTATTGGCCGAAGAAGTAGACAGGATTAATTTAGTTCCTACTGATCTGTCACCTAGTAAGAAGCAGGATATACAAACCGTGATAGACCACTTCCTAGATGTCTCCGACAGCAAACGAGGAAGAGTAAAGGTTTTTTTAATTACGTCCGTACTCCTCCTGATGAAGTTCTCAATCTAAAACCCTATTGAAGAGGAATCTAGAGAGCCCAGCCAAGATGGCTGCAAGCCTGCCAGCTACTGGGCGACCATGTATATTCTGAAATATAGGTGAGGAAGGCCCTGCGAGATGGGAGACCCTGTTGTAATACCTGGAAGCATTGTATGGAGATTAACAAGATGAAGGCAGCCTTCATCAGACTACGCTTCCCATGATGCAATTTGACAAAAGATCTCGGGATTATAAAGCTCTACAAGAAACGCTGCCCCACAGTGAGCTTGTGAGGGGGGATAACAAGGAACTGACTGCTGTGGGCAACATGTGGGGAGCTGTTTCGCGGGATGTGATCCCTGTATATAAGTACACAGCGTTTGCTGCAGCGTGCGTCACTGAGGATTGGTGTGGCGCTCAGCGGCAGGTTTAATGTTCCGGCTTCCAGGAGACCTGGTGGCTGATATTGCTTTGCTGGTATTGGTGCTGTTGGGGTGCTGGGGGCAGTAAAATAGTGAATGGAACATTGCCTCCCTCATTGAGTTTGCATGGAAGGCAGAATTGGAGAGGACCGCCAGTTCAGCTACATGGTCCAGATGCACAAAGCACTGACTGGAGTGCCGGGGTGCTGATTGGAGAGGAGGTTTTTTTTCTGAAGCCACCCTGTGTGTCAGCGAGCGGTGCTCCGAATTCTGGTGCATTCTCGCTGGTGATGTGAACTGCTCGAAACACCTGGATTGAGTGGGGTTACCAGTATCGCGGGGACAGGAACAGAGAAGGTGGTTATTGACTGCTGGGGAAGAGACAATTACAGATTCTGATGATTAACATATTGTGGGGACCTCCCTGTGAACCTGGTCAGAGGAGAGTATAGGGTGGACTGACATCTGAATGGTGGTTGAAATTGTGGAGGTAGTTTAGTGCTGCGGGATACCCGGATTACTCCTCTACTAGGAGTTACACCGGACATCCACGGAGTCGCAGTCAACCTGGTTAGATTGTATAGTGTGTCATGCCAATGTCTAAGATGGGAAAAACTAAGAGCAACAATTGAAGCTGCAGTTTGAGACACCCCCTCATGCTAAGAGCAGTAAAGTGGTGAAAGACTCTCCGAGTGTGGGTTCACTGTCATTAGCAGTGGACTCAAGTTAGGCATTCAATGATGTTAAAGTGATGTTTAATCAGCTTCAAGCCAGCATACAGTCTTGCCATATGTAGGTTAGATTGGACAAACACAGAGAGGATGGACGAGGCTGAATCTAGAATATTGACAGTGGAGGATGAATCTTCTGCAACATCGAGGGAAATCGTCCAGGTCAAGGCGGCTCTCAAAGAGTTGATCGATAAACAGGAAGACCTAGAATCCAGAAGAAACAATCTCCAGATAGTGGGAGTACCAGAATCGGTGGATCAGAGATCAATGGAGTCGCTGGTAGAATCCATTTTGCCTCAACCTCTTTTCTGCGGTGTTCATCGTCGAGAGGGCACATCGGATTCCTAGTGGTAAAACGCTGATTCCATGAGCGCCGGCTCAGACGAATATAACCAGATTGTTGAACTACTGAGACAGGGATCTTGCTCTCCGTAAATCCAGGGATAAAGGTGTAGTGACCTGTAAGGGTGACTCCATTAAGTTTCACCTAGATTTCTCCAACACAGTACAGGTGTCTCAACGTCAAAAAAAGACTCGGGGAACGTGGTATGAAATATGCAATGCTCCTTCCCGCGAAGGTCAGGGTGGAGTACAATGGAAGGGTACTGTTTTTTCAATCTCTGGCAGAGGCCAGTGCTTTCCTTGAGTCACTGCTGAGAGTTACCAGACAACGAGGAAACAACAAACGTGGTGGTGGATCCATATTAAGAGCTGATGTATAACACTGGCAGATGATAATTATTGAGAGACATGTATTGGTGGTGGTGATGGGGCAGCACCCATTAATGGTTGGGGGCTGCTGAGTTGGTTGGGTACTCGAATAGTCCTCAGGCGGGTGCCTATGGGGTTCTGTTTATGGGCGGGTTGGAAGTCGCTGCCGTTTTGGGGTTGCCAGTGGGGATGGGGTTGGAATGTTTTGTTAAGAGAGCACCAGTTTACCTCAATTATGATCTCAGCCCCCCTTCTTTGTAAAATCGCAAGGGGGTGGGAGGGATGTGAGGGACTTTGTTGGAATCCTGTAAAGTATCTGGAGTTCAGGAAAGTTGGGGCAGGCCGGTGGGGCAATTTGAGGCTGTGCTGTATACCTGTACAATGTCATGACTAATCGATTGCGATTCATGACGTGGAACAGATATTTCTCTTCCTACTCCACTTATTCTAGAGGGGTTTGCACGCCAATACACAGCTCTGTTGGGTTCCATTTAATGGAGATGGTAAAGAGACCAGGAAGGTATGGCGTTACTAGTTAAAGGGCTTATATACGGATGGGTGATAACATTGGTTAATTATTATGGCCATAACAGATTCGGTGGGCACTATGGAGTGGATTGACCAGCAGCTGGCCAAGTGTTCTTCCAGTGTAATAGTGTGGGTGGGAGACTTCATTGCAGGGATGGACCCCGACATGGGGTTCTCGTAGATCTCTCCCGAAGTCGACCTGTAGATTGAGGGATCTGTGTTCAACTTGGGAACTTAGTGACGTTTGGAGGGTAAGGCACGAGAAGGATAGAGGGTACACCTTCAATTCGACAGTACACAAGTCGGCCTCTCGGCTGGATTACCTTTTGATGTTAAAGTGATAGGTTGGGTAAATGAGATCACGATATTGTCTCGCACTCTATCGGATTATGCACTTGTGGTGTTGGTAGTTGAAATCCTGGGAAGATGCATAGTAGACCGGCCTGGGTGTTTAAAAATGAAGATCTATCTGACACAGTGTTTCAAGAAACCATCACACAGGTCATAGATAATTCTTTTAGAGGGAATGTGGTATTGTTCAATCATACTCAGTGTTATGGGAAACCTTCAAATGTTTGGTGAGAGGGGAGTGCATATCAAAAGAATCAGGGGTATTGAATGTAATTAGGAATTAATTGGCAAACAGCAAAGCTGAGATTCAGCAAATACAAGCGGTGCCCAACCATATGGGTGATCCCGTTAAGCAGAAAAAGAGCTGGAAAAAGTTCAGATTGCGGCTCACAGTGAAGTGAAGTTTCTAATGAGGAAGGACTTTGTTCAGAAGTACGAGGCAGACTATTAGCAAGGGTGGATAAAGCTGATGCATCTAAAACGCATATTGCAGCAATTAAGGATGCACAGGGGGACCTGAAATACACAGATCGAGACATTGTGCAGGTGTTTTGGGAATTTTTCACATGTCTTTATTCTGCACAGATTTGTGTTCCTCGGTCTGACATTGAAGGTTTTCTTGATCAGGTAGCACTATACTAGTGCAGTTCGGAAGAGAGAGACTAGTTGTGTTAACCCATTACATTACACGAAATGTTGGGGGCGAATAAAGCATGATCATCGGGAAAAGCTCCTGGGCCCCACATCTACTAGAAATGTATCAACAGGCTTTGCAGGATGGGAAGTTGTCAGAGTCTATGCGGTGGTCACTATATTGTTGAAGCCGGGGAAAGCTGTGGACGAGTTTTATTCTTACCATCCGATCTCGCTCATTAACATAGATAAGAAGATCTTGGTCAAGTTGTTGGCTGCAAGACTAGCACTGCTGATGTATAAGTGTGTTAAGTCAGACCAGTCTGGCGTTATCCCAGGGCGCTCGACCTTTTATGGGTTGAGGTGCATGTTTGGATTGATGTCGGCAGTGCATTGCGATGATTCTCTGGTGACTGCACATTTAGATGCCGAAAAGGCTTTTGATTCAGTAGAATGGCCCTTTACGTTTGCAGTTTTGAGAAGGATGGCAGTGGAGGAGAGGTTTAAGTCTAAGGTTTCCTTGCTCTACGACTCGCCAAATGCCAAGATTAGAGTAAATGGTTGACACACGCCGTTGGTTCCCCTGGGCCAAGGAACACGACAGGGATGTCCTCTTTTGCCCTTGTTATTTGCCTTGACGATTGAGCCGTTGGCTGAATTGATTAGTGATAAACATCTACACAGAGGGATACAAGTGCATAAGTTGTTGGTGTCCTTATATGCGGGCAATATGGCGGTATATGCAAGTCCAAGGGAATCATGAATGATGCATGCACACGCAGTGAGGGCAAAAGCCAATTCAGTAGCATTTCAAGGTCCCTTGGGATGTTGTCAGCGGGGCTGCCACATTCTCCACTTTGCAAAATGTTTGAAAAACGCTGACAACATTTTTTGGTATACTGGTACCAGGGCTGATGGCAGGTTTGGTCAGGCAGTCTTGAGACACAGGTTTGCTCCTAGTTAACTACCTCCATCCGCAAGTTTGTCATTCAATCTCCCATCAGTATGGAAGAAAGGGGAGGGGGACATAGAAGTAAGAAACAGTTACTCACCATAGGGACTACTGGTCTGCTAGCCCATAGTCCCCTTTCTGCAATACCCCCCTCCCACCATCACCCGCTAAATCGCCTTTAGTTAGGCTGTGGCGAGTGAGGCATGGGGGCGGAGTCGCATGGGCGGGCACGCCCTGTGTGCATTGATTTGGGGGGCTGTTATTTTTGTATGCAATGCGGGAGGTGCCCCAATCCGGTCCTTGTGGGAGGAGGTATTCCACCAATGTTTAGGAAAGGGGACTATAAACTAGGACTACAGTAGTCACTACAGTGAGTAACTGCTTCTTTCTGCAGAAATGTTGATGACAAATTCTACTCATTTCAGCCTATTGCTGAAAGGACAGGAGGTGCTCATGTATTGTCCAGCACAGGATTGGTTGCGACAAGAGGATACACTATGTTTTTACAAATTCGTTAAAGTCATAGTATGTAAACCAGAGTATGTTTTTGTGCTTTCAATTCCCTCAAAATGGCATCTTATATTTTCTGCACAACGTCCATCATGCACCACAGTCTGCCTTAAGCACTAATTGCATTTTGCTACCATGGACTTGTTTCACTAAATCTCTCAGCAGCAAGGAGTTTCTTCTTTTTTTTTTTGATCAGATTTGTCCTTGTCTCACCACAAGCTTTCAGTGTGCACATCTGGGTAGTGAGTACAGCAATTACTATATTCCGGTAAGCCCTGCCACTCCTCTCACATACATAATACAGCACACCAAGGTTTGTCAGCTAGTAAGTGGTAGTCCTATCACTACTGTGCACCAACCTTTAAGTACCGTTTCAATTACTGTTGTGTACCCATTTTAGGTGTTTTGTCCCTCTATGCAGGTATCCCAAATCTAGGTACTTCTGCATTTACTGTTGCGTCTACATTTTAGGCATCTCTCCCTCTATCCAGGTATCTCAAATCTAGGCATTTCTGCATTAACCGTTCTTTTGTGTCCCCATTATTACGTTTCTCCCTCTAGCTAGGTATCCCAAACCTAGGCGCTTCTGCATTTACTGCTGCATCTCATATCTAACTGTGCTGCCTTTTAATGCTTTGACTTGGACTTGGGCATTTCCTCCGCTGCTTTAGTGTCTCGGGTCTGGGTGGTTCTCCTTCTGCTGTGGTATCAGACTTGGGCGTCTCCCCCACTGCTGGGCATACATCGAGTCTGCTGCACTACCACTCTGTCCTAATCAAACTACAGTGCCCACCAACGTGCCTGACCGTGGGGCTGCTTACTGGAACCTAGCCAGCCTTCCTAAATCCTAATCTGGCACAATGCACACACGCATCTTAAAGTTAACTCTTAGAATCTCCCATACATGGACTCGGTCCCCAAAGGCATCCCAACTTCAAAGCGCATTGAAGCCATACAAATGGGGAAAGGGCGCTATATACATGACGATTACAATTACAATGTATTGGAATTTGGAGAATATTCGGGATTGAAAATAAATTCTTTAAAATCTGTAGTCTTTCCGCTCAATGATGGATTTAATTTTCAGTGACATATGGAATTTGCTTGATACTTGGGCATAAATATAGCCCGTTCTTCAGAGATTTTATATCAGTGCAATTATGGGAACGTATTAGAGTAGGTCAGAGTGGAGGATGAGAGGTTTATGAGATTGCCCCTCACTCTTTATGGAAGGATTTCAATGGTCAAAATGATTTTGTTACCTTTTTTTTAAACGTATTTCTGAATGTGCCATTGGTATTACCTAAGCCTTACAAGAGAGATGAAATATGCACAGGTAAAAGGACATGCATGAAGTGGGGGAAAGTGATAGCACCATTGAATAGAGGGGGGTTGGCGTTGCTGGATTTCGAGGCATACTATGAAGCGGCCCAGGTAGCATTTCTGCCAAAACTGGTTTACTGCTGGCACGGATACGAGGCATGTGGAGAAGTGGTTTACTGCTGGCAGGGATAGGAGGCATGTGGAGAAGTGGTTTACTGCTGGCACGCATAGGAGGCATGTGGAGAAGTGGTTTACTGCTGGCACAGATACGAGGCATGTGGAGAAGTGGTTTACTGCTGGCAGGGATAGGAGGCATGTATAGAAGTGGTTTGCTGCTGGCACGCATAGGAGGCATGAGGAGGCATGTGGAGAAGGGGTTTACTGCTGGCACGGATAGGAGGGATGTGGAGAAGTGGTTTACTGCTAGCACAGATAGGAGGCATGTGGAGAAGTGGTTTACTGCTAGCACAGATAGGAGGCATGTGGAGAAGTGGTTTACTGCTAGCACAGATAGGAGGCATGTGGAGACAGAGAGATAGAGAGGGCTCTTGCAGCTCCATTTTTATTGAGGGCTGTTACGGTCCAAGTAACCTATCCAAGCCAAAAAATATGATGGAATTGACATGCAAGTCCCTGGTGCATATTGAAAGGAAGGGGCAGGGAGATGTCCTCTATTCTCCCGAACTGCTGGTCACACACATTCCAAACAAACCAATTTCCCGGGTGGGCAGTTTATCTCCATGGATGCATTCAGGGGAAGAGGCAGTGTCACACCATTGTATTTATTCTTGTATTTTCGATTGAAAGACTCCTTGAGGAAACTTTTTCCAACATTTCCGAAGCCGCCAGAGGTGGCAACCATTCTACACTGGGTGATAGGACTACCCAACACTGGTAAACTTGTGTCCAGCCTCTATGGCAAAATAGTGGACAACAGGGTGAAGTGAGCAGAGTCATCTCGAGGGAAATGGGAAACAACTCTGGGTTGCAGCATCACTGCTGAAGTATGGCGATAGTAATGCGCTCAGACCAGAAAAATAGCTATAAATGGTTGGTTCAAGTTGATACATTTTAAATATCTCCATCATTTCTATTATACACCCACAACTATACACAAGTTCTTTCCAGATACAGTGGATGAATGTGTTAGATGTGCAGCTTCACCTGCAGATATTTTGCATGGAGCATGGAGCTCCCCCCCCCTGTTGCACTTGTGACACAATGTATTTGCTATAACTAGTGCCATTATTGGGGAATGGCTGGATCCCACTCCAATGGTGGACTTGCTGGGATAAACGAGACAAATTACTAGTCACATAAGGCGACTGACAGGACTGTTAGTGAAGAGGAGAGTGGCAATAGTGCAATGAAATGGAGATGGAATATGGGGCCATGGTGCACCCGAGAACCAGACCAAGAGATATTTGGGATCCGTATAACAATATCTCATCTTACAGGCACAAGGAACTGGTTCGGGTGATGGGATATCCTGAGGCATTGGGGTGCATGGAGAGTTGGGAAAGTCATGGAAGAGACAAATATTGTAACCGCTGGTGTTAGACATTCTTGGAGTTGTGATTATTGCAGTGGTGCGACATTAGGCAATTCAGAAGGGTGTTACAGAGTTATACCTATATGTATAAAGTGGGAGAATTGCTGTGACATTGTACCTCAACTAAGGGTAAACTGCTGTTCTCTTTTGTTGTTTTTTTAAAACAATAAACATAATTTCAACTAAAAACAAATAAAACCCTATTGAATTCCAGAGGCCCATAGAGAAATAGTCTGACAGCAAGTGGAGAAAAATGCTGCCCTCTGACTGA
Organism: Ambystoma mexicanum; assembly: GCF_040938575.1. NCBI lineage: Eukaryota > Metazoa > Chordata > Amphibia > Caudata > Ambystomatidae > Ambystoma > Ambystoma mexicanum. The sequence goes on along the minus strand of NC_090939.1, from coordinate 325,546,133 downwards.
TTTATTTTATTTATCTGACATTTGTATGGCACCTACAAATAAGTGTTTCTTGACGCCACAAGACACGGAGGGGGGTCAGGGGGAGTGGCACAAAGGAATTTAAGAACATAGAACAAAAACGTTTATATTGGTCATGTGACAATCCTACCAGGCCAAGGGGGCAAGTGCCAGGGTGAAACGGGGGATGGAAAGGGGGATGAGTGAGGTAGGCAGGGAGGAACAAGTTAGGCTAGTCCAGGGAAGTTAGTCTGAGGGCAAGTGCTGGGTAAGGATGCAAAAGGGACTGGTGGGAGTGGGGGCCGTTCCAGAGGGATGAGCTAGCCGAGGAAAGGGATCTACTCTGCTTGGAGAAACTTTTGACCTGCAGAGAGTTGGAGCCAGAGGACCGAAGGACTTTGGCCGGGAGGTATTTAGGGAGGGAAAGCTGGATGTAAAGAGGTCCCAGGCCCCAGACATGCTTGTGGATGATGCATAGGGTCTTGAATTTGATCCTTGCGGTCACCAGGAAACAGTGGAGAGAATTTAGGGCTAGAGAGATGTGGCCCCTGGGCTTGAGACCAAGGATAACTCTTGTCGAACCATCGCAAAGCCCCTGGTGCTCGCCAATAGTCTTAGTAGCCAAACTGGATCAGCTGTGTACATTTTTATTCAGAAATTGTGCATTATCCCAGTCCGACAACTATCCCATGCCTAGGATAGACAAACGTAGTGATCGACTGGGAACTGCAAGTTTTCTCTCCAAGACTGATTAAACTAAGGTCTATTGGCAAGTACCAAAGAATCCATGAGACAGGGAAAAGAGAGCTTTCTCGAATCCTGGAGGCCTATTTCACTTTAAAGTTTTACTGTTTGATCTTCACAGGGCACCCGCAGCCTTTCAGAGATTAATGGAGCAGGTCCTCCGACCGATCTCTGAATTTTACAAAGCCTACTTCGATTACAAAGCTTTTCGTAGTAAAACCTGGGAAGAACACCTGGAGGTATACCTATGAGGGTACCAGAGCTCTGAGGAAAGCTGGCCTTACTGCCAACCCAAAAGAAATGCCATATAGCCAAGTCCACTGTCAAGTATTTGTTTTTTGTTGGCAATGAGCTTTTGCAACCCCAAACCGAGAATATTAAGAACAGTACAGGAGACACCGGTACCCAAAACTAAACGAGACCTAAGAGCCTTTCTCAGATTGGTGGGGTATTACAGAAAGTGTATACCGAACTACTCTTCCATCACTGCCTGCCTTACCGACAAATTAAGAAATGCCGAACCCCAAAAACTTAAATGGGATGAAACTTGGGGCACTGCAAAGGATGGATCAAAAGATCCATCCTTTGCAGTGCCCCAGTGTTTAAAGTACACAACTTCATCAATAAATGTATTTTTCAGACGCCTCAAAGTTTGGAATATGAGGGAATATAGCATCCGATATTGTATATCAGCAGGAAACCCTTCCCTAGAGAGAAAAATTACACGACAATCGAACTAGAGGCTCTAGCTATAAAGTGCGCCATCGGGAATTTGAAATATTAGCTCACCGGTAGGAAGCTCCGGTTAGCACCCGACCACTCACCTCTCACTTAAAGACACGAACCCCAGGATTATGCAGCGGTTTCTTGATCTCCAACCCTACTGCTTTTGTTTGGAACACCGGAAAGGTAAGGAGCAGGCAATGTACACATTGTGTCCAGTTTTCCACTAGGAGATGAGGATACCAGTAGCATAATGGGAAAGATATGTGACGAATCTGAGGATGTTGTCCCTTCTTCCCTGGGGGAAAAGTTTCCCATGGGGCCAGGACAGTGCATCCACAGTACAATAATCACCTTGGGGGTGGTGCACCGAGGCAGAATCACATGGGGAAGGAATGCCTCCAAGTGATTAGAGACGACCGTCATCAGACAATGTGGTAGGACCCCACTTCATTCCACTCAAGCCCTTATCCAACCCCAAATCCTCCTCCCCCTCTCCAGATAGAGCAATGTGTTTTGTTGCCAAACCAGTCAATCCACCAGACCTGACAAGACTGAGAGACCAGAAAGTACAAAGTATCAGGAGAACCGTTTTGACATTGGTACTGTGATGAAGACGATGACTGGGAGTCAGAGAATCTCTCGCGTGAACCAGTGTGAGCGGTCTAGCTACTCAAGGCCAGTGATTAGTCTAAAGCAGTATAACAATCGCACGCTGAGGTTTGAATGGAGCTCAGCTGGGACATGAGAAGGATCCTCAGAGGAGGGACAGCGGGAGTCGTGTACCAGGGCGGCAGATGCAAACCAAATGGGCCAGGACGAGAGGGCTACCCTGGCTATTGCCGAGCGAACCCTGTCGGCGTCCCAAGACCGATGCATGAGAGAGAGAATGCGCAGCCGGGGGATGTCAAATGTCTGCAGAGCCAATGCCGACCCCGCCGTTCACCCGATATCTACAGGAGCCTCGAGAAGAAAGCAGCTGCATGGGAATGGCCGGTCCCTTTGCCAAAGAAACAAACAGGTACGCAGGTTACCCAGGAGGTCCTAGAGGTCCGGGGGAGCAACGGGTTCGACATGGAAACATGGACATGGACCCTCGTCAGGGACCCTGAAATCCAGGTTCCATATAATAATGTT